>NC_135658.1:12164323-12764323 GCF_964188315.1 Podarcis muralis
AGCACCAGGGAACTCTGCAATCTTACACTCGCATGCTTATGCATGAGTAAATCTAATTAACTCAAGGGGACTTGCTTCTGAGTAGGATTGTGCTGCTGCATTCTTAAGGAGGACAAGGGTTTTGTCTACATGGCAAAGGAGCTCTTTCTTGGCAGATGTCTGCCTGCCTATGGGATCACACAGCATTTGCCATCTTGTGAATAGAGGGCATTGTATGTTTGTTCTGGTAATTATAGGCCTCCGAGTCCGATTGTGATGCTGGCATTAGAGCCCAGCTTCTCAGACTCTGAGATAGTGAGCCTCCCAAAGTCAAGAACTGAAATTGTTTTGAGCATTCCCAAGTGGAACGGAAACAAAATGAAGACAGATGCGAAGGGTTGGCAGGCGACCATCTTGGACGGGGCCTGGAGGAGGTTGGCAGAACGGAAAAGGTAGAGACGCACATTGGCTTCCAACAATCCGACTCCAAATTCTCCTCTGCGAATGTTGAGTTAAATACCCTCCAGATATCCTCTAAGTGCTGGAGTATTTACTGAATATTTGATATCTGAATTTGACACTCGCTTATAGAATAGCTGGACTTGAGCAAACCCTCGAAAGGGCTGAATGGGATTGACTCGGAAGCCATCCACAGTCAGTAGCCCCTGGGAAAGTAGCAGAAGCAAGATTTAAATCTGGGATTTCCCGATTTCTAACGCAGTCTCTTGGCTGCTATGCTATGCCGTTGACAGACAAGGATCTTCATCGTGTTATCGGCTCTTATAGACCAGACAGGCGGAAACAGGAAGGTGCCTTAAACCTAGTTGCCTCATTGGTTTATCTAGCTCAGTGTTGTCTACACTGACTGACAGCAGCTGTCCAGGGTTCTAGGTGGGCCTCTCTGCTGGGGTCTAGGTGGAGTTCTCTCCCAGCCCTACCTGAGGATCCTGGAGATTGCACCTGGGACCTTCTGCATGTAAGGCAAATGTTCTACCATTGGGCTACAGCTTCTTACAGGCAGGTTATCATCCAAGAAGTCCAACGTATTGCTCTGCTAATGCAGCAGTTTGACTTCACCCCGGGAGGCAGACTCCATTGTCTCTCGAGTCGGGTACCAACGAAAGCAGCAACCAAATGACCTCCCTGGGGTGCAGGACTGAACAGTGTGTCTGGAGATCCTGGGCTGCCCTGACCACAAGACTCCCCTCTCAGTGGCAAGATGTTTGGCACCAACTTGGCTGCAGGAGTTGCTCGAAAGAGGTGTACAAACTGGTTGGAGGATGGATGGCGGCTAACAGATTGAGGTTGAATCCTGAGAAGACAGAAGTGCTGTTTTGGGGGGACAGGGGCGGGCTGGTGTGGAGGACTCCCTGGTCCTGAATGGGGTAACTGTGCCCCTGAAGGACCAGGTGCGCAGCCTGGGAGTCATTTTGGACTCACAGCTGTCCATGGAGGTGCAGGTTAATTCTGAATCAAGGGCGGTTGTCTACCAGCTCCACCTGGTACACAGACAGAGACCCTACCTGCCCGCTGTCTGTCTCGCCAGTGTGGTGCATGCTCTGGCTATCTCTCGCTTGGACTACTGCAATGTGCTCTATGTGGGGCTACCTTTGAAGGTGATCCGGAAACTGCAATTAATCCAGAATGCGGCAGCCAGACTGGTGACTGGGAGTGGCCACCGGGACCACATAACACCAGTCCTGAGAGATCTGCATTGGCTCCTAGTACGTTTCCAAGCACAATTCAAAGTGTTGTTGCTGACCTTTAAAGCCCTAAATGGCCTCTGCCCTGTATACCTGAAGGAGCATCTCCACCCCCATCGTTCAGCCCAGACACTGAGGTCCAGCACCAAGGGCCTTCTGGTGGTTCCCTCATTGCGAGAAGTGAGGTTACAGGGAACCAGACAGAGGGCCTTCTCGGTAGTGGCGCCCACCCTGTGGAACACGCTCCCTTCCGATGTGAAGAAAATAAGCAGCTATCTTATCTTTAAAAGACATCTGAAGGCAGCCCTGTTTAGGGAATTTTTTAATATTTAATGCTGTATTGTTTTTAACACTCGATTGGGAAACTCAGCAAGATGGGCGGGTATATACATAATATATTATTATTATTATTATTATTATTATTATTATTATTATTATTATTATCATCTTATGGACTCTTAGGACCAGAGTTTTTCTTCTCTTAGATAGGCTCCCTTCTCAGGTTGATGATCCCCACATGCCCCTCACTTCCATCTACAGCACGTTCACAAACCACCTTCTTGACCGTTAGACCCATGATTCTTTGACATCACAGGACACATCTGTTGAGACATCCATTTCAGCTTCCACTTCCTCAGCTTTGTGGTGCTTGAGCCAACGGGAGTTTTAACTCTGATCATAAACCTCCCAGCTTGTGGGTCCCTGGATATATATTGATTCCTGCTTCTGTTGCTCCAGAATCACACAGCACCTGCCACCGTCTGTGGCTCCACGTCGATCTATTTGTGAATGCAAGGACCCAGGTTCATTCCTTATCATCTCCAGATAGGACTGGCCACACAGTGTTGACAGTGCTGAGCTAGATGGCCCAATGATCTGACTCAGAACGAGGCAGCTTCCTATAGGAATATGTTCCTAAAACGCATGTGACAATGGCTAATGAGAGAAGGATGCAGTATGCCACATGGCGTTGCATCGCCCTGGGGGTGTGGGTGTGGGTGAGTTGGGAGGAATGTTCCAATAAACACGCCATGTTCCTAGGGGGCACATCAGGAATGGGCTTGCGCTAAAATCTGGCATTGATTTCAAAGCCCAGAATACAGGAGAGCTCTTATACAGCCGGAGTCATAAAATCAGCTCCCCAGTTTCGGGTTGCAACAGGGTCAGTTTGCCCACCGTGATTGACATTCTGCAGAGCCCTGCTCAATATTACAGGTTTCTGACAGATTACAAGGTCAGCAGACCAATGATCATAAAGTTTAAAAGGATGGAGCCTTGATTTTCAAAGTTTGCAATACAATTTCAGGAAAACAACCTTCTCTGATCATCTTAACACAAAAGCGAAAGACCATCCCTGGCTAATATTCTTGCCTGCAATAATAATAATAATAAATGCCATGGACAAAGTATGAAAGACCTTTTCCCCTGCCCTTGATAGTTCATTGAGTTTTTCTTCTGCTGCCTAATTCGTTCTGCATTGATCTAGTTCAAGAGCTTCAAGCCATTAATGTACATGCACTTAAACCAGTTTTTGCTTAATTCCGTCATTTAGCAAGGGAGGCTAAACTGATTTCAAGAAGGGTTCCAGTGGTTTAAGTGCAGTGATGTTATGGATTTGCACTCATTTATCCAGATCAGATTAACACCTACTTTCTGAAATTAGTGCATATTTTCCCCACGTAGGCAAGTTTATTAGGAAAATTAATGGAGTTCTTTTGTGGCTTAAAGGAAAAAAAAAATCAACAAGACGAAACCCAAACAGAGCTGAGCTACAGTTTGTTGGAAAGAAAGCTCTGTGAATTATATGACTGTATTCAGCGCAAGACAATATTCTCTTTCCAAATGAGAAATCACCAGGCCTGTGGATAAGTCAAACACATTTTGGAACATTAAGGGGCTCTAATTCAATCGCCACTCCATTCATTTTTAAAGCATTTAGAGTGATTCTCCCCTGATTTGTCATGGCAGCTAGAATCCTCATGGAATAGATGCATTGTCTGGTTTAGATTCAGAGGTGGAGAGTCAACAGGCCATCAGTATTGCCAAGGGACTAACCATCTGTTCTGTTGGATGGTTATTTGGAGTGTTCTCACCACCTGCCTCTTTTTTACTAAATGGCTTGCTTATATGATAACCAGTTGTTGCGCGTTTTTCTCTTTTTTTGAAAGGCACACACATGTTGAAAGGAGGTTTTGCTGTTTTGTAACCTGGGCTACCTATCACAATTATTGGGCGTGCAGAACGGATTTCAACATCTGCAGAGATGTTCAGCTTCTGCGTATAATCTGAGGGCACTTCCAGACCATTGCTGTTTTTGGCAGGCTCCAAATCCCTGCTGGCACAACTATAGTTGTGGGTGATTTGTGGAAGTTGGTCAGTACAGTGGTGCCTCGCAAGACGAAATTAATTCGTTCCGCAAGTTTTTTCTTCTTGCGAGTTTTTTGTCTTGCGAAGCACGGTTTCCCATAGGAATGCATTGAAAATCAATTAATGCGTTCCTATGGAAACCGCTTGCCAGGCTGGCGGTGCGGAGAAGGGCTTTTCTCCCCACCGCAAGCCTTCAGGACAGGTACGGGAACAGAGGGGAAGGCGTGCAGCGCTTCTCCTCTGTTCCTGGGGCTTGCGGTGGGAGGAGGGTTTTTCCTCCCCACCGCCAACAATCAGAACAGCCTTCCGAAGCCTGGCGCTGGGGCGGAGAGACCTCCTCCCGCCGCCAGGCTTTGGAGCATCCTTACGAAGCCTGGCGGCGGGGCGGAGAGACCTCCTCCCCGCAGCCAGGCTTCGGAGCAGCCTTACGAAGCCTGGTGGTGGGAGGAGGTCTCTCCGCCCCGCCGCCCGGCTTCGGAGCAGCCTTCCGAAGCCGGGCGGCGGGAGGAGGTGTCCCCGCCCCGCCGCCAGGCTTCGGAGGAGGTCCGAGGACAGTGGGGAAGATGCGCTGTGCTTCCCCGCTGTCTCGGAGATTTCCCTATGGGCTTTCGTCTTGCGAAGGAAGCCCATAGGGAAATTCGTTTTGCGAAGCGCCTCCAAAACGGAAAGCCCCTTCGTCTAGCAGGTTTTCCGTCTTGCGAGGCGTTCGTCTTGTGGGGCACCACTGTAGTTCGCTGCACCTCAGCCAGTGTGACGTATCAGCAGAAGATGCAGAGTCCCAGCAGAGATATCCTGCTCCTAGCAGAACAGCTTTTTCCAGAGCCCTCTGTTGAGGGGAAAACTACTCTTCCACACAGTTCAAAAAGTGTCTCCAGACTCTACAGCTAAACACTACTATCTAGTAAAGATACGTAGGTATGGATCCATTAATACTCTCTCTTCTTCTTCTTTGGGGATCACTTGTAGCTGAATAAGATTGTCTTTCATAAACACAGTTTTAACAATGAGTCCGTAAGTGACTGTGGAGGCCAATTCTGGATCCACACGTCCTTCCACAGTGGGGACATAGGTTTCCAGGTGGGGGTTGATCACGGTGTGGATTTGCCAAGCGTGCCTTCCTCTTAGCACGTTTCTCCCTTGTGTCCTGAGTTTGAGCGTCTTCAAAGCCCATGACACCTTTGGTAACGGCTGTTCTCCAATTGGAGCGTTTGCAGGCCAGTGTTTCCCAGTTGTTGGTGTTTATACTACATTTGAGACAGTCTTTAAACCTCTTTTGTTGACCACCAGCATTACACTTTCCATTTTTAAGTTCAGAATAGAGTACAGTGGTGCCCCACAAGACGAATGCCTCGCAAGACAAAAACCCGCAAGACGAAAGGGTTTTCCGTCGCGGAGGCGCTTCGCAAGACGAAGTTCCCTATGGGCTTGCTTCGCAAGACGAAAACGTCTTGCGAGTCTCGCCATTTTTTTTCACTCCCCCCCCCTTTTTTCAAAGGCGCTAAGCTGTTAATAGCCTTTTAACAGCTTAGCCGCTAAGCCCGCTAAGCCGCTAATAGCGCTAAATCGCTAATAGCGCTAATCCGCTTAGCCGCCAATGGGGTTGCTTCGCAAGACGAAAAAACTGCTAGACGAAGAGAATCGCGGAACGGATTCTTTTCGTCTTGCGAGGCACCACTGTAGTTGCTTTGGAATATGATAATCAGGCATCCGCACAACATGTACAGGACTTTCCCCTACTTGTGATTCCCAGCAACTATACTGCCTCTGAAAATGAAGACATACCATAGTCATCAGGGCTGGTAGCCATCTGCAGCCCTCTCCTCCACGAATTTGTCTAATCCTCTCTTAGGTAAAGGTAAAGGTACCCCTGACCGTTAGGTCCAGTCATGACCGACTCTGGAGTGGCGCTCATCTCGCTTTATTGGCCAAGGGAGCCAGCGTACAGCTTCCGGGTCATGTGGCCAGCATGACTAAGCTGCTTCTGGCGAACCAGAGCAGCACATGGAAACGCTGTTTACCTTCCCGCCAGAGCGGTACCTATTTATCTACTTACACTTTGACATGCTTTCAAACTGCTAGGTTGGCAGGAGCAGGGACCGAGGAACGGGAGCTCACCCTGTTGCAGGGATTCGAACCGCCAACCTTCTTATCGGCAAGCCCTAGGCTCTGTGGTTTAGACCACAGTGCCACCCGCGTCCTCTCTTAAAGCCATCTAAATTGGTGGCCATCACTTCTCCCCGTGGGCGCAAGTTGCACAGTTTTAACTATGCACTCAATGAAGGAGTGCTGTCTCTTATCCGTTCTGAATCTCCCAGCATTTAGCTTCATTGCTTGTCCTTGAGTTCTAGGTGATATTAGAGACGGAGATCCCACCTTTCCTTCCAAAGGATCCCAGAGTCCCCTTTGATGAGTATCCGATCCAATCCATTTGCAAGGGAAGCGAGATGATGTGTTCACCCCACACTTTCCAACGTCCTTTCTTCCTTTCTCATTATTTTCCTTATCAGGGGGGAGTATGATATTTTTGGGGAAGCTGGTTTTTGTTGTTGCTCAGTATAATGTGAACAATACACTGGGCCTGGTCCATGTCTTGAGTCAGCACATCCCCTACATCTGGATGTTCAGGAATAAGGGTACCAGGTGCACTCGGTTACCATAGCAACAACAGCAAGGTTGAGTGTACAGTTTGCTGAGTCATTCACCCTACTATTACTGCATCTTTTAAAAATAATGTAAAATTTTATGTTTCCATTTCAATTATAATATCTGTTACGTTACAAGTGTTATTAAAATCCCACTAACGATTTCAGCTGTTTACAGTGGTTGTTGAGGTAAATTATAAATTCCCCCCATTCGTTGTTCAAAGTTTTGATCATTGTGATTTCTAATTTTTCCAGGCAGTTTCGCCATTTCGGCATAATCCATCAATTTAGTCTGCCGTTCTTCTCTGGTCGGGACTTTGTCATCTTTCCAGCTCTGGGCTAGTAAAATCCGTCTTCCAGTCCCTTTTGCAAACAGCCACATAATTTGTTATGCCCCTCTTGGCATAAAGGTGGGCTTAAAATTGAGAGAAAGCAAATGCGCTGTAATCATTTGGGTCTGGTTTCCTCAACAGAGTAACAAGGAACCGGATTTCTAAAGACCACTCTTGGGAAGCAATGTTAAAAATTGCTATGACACTTAACATGAAAGGGGGTCCAAATGTACGTAGCTATTATTTCAGGCCTGTTCAGTCTTATTTGCAGACTGTTCACTGAGTAAGGGGAGAAAGCATAGTATCACTGGAAATGTCATGTCCATTTTCCTAGGCCCGGATGAAATCCCATTCTTTCCCCCTCTTCCACTCAGGAAGGCCTGTTTGTTGGGGGTTTTGGGGGTTTTCTTTCTGCTGAGATTATGTCACTTTCAGCACTCTGAGACAATTTAAATCTGCTGGATCATATTCCTTCTTAATTCCACCCCAGTGAATTTGCCTGAAACTTGAAGAACATTTGCTGGTTTTAAGTTCGCTCTTCCATCCCTCTCCCGCTGTTCAGCCAGAGCCAGCAAGGAAACATAACAGAGGGAATTGGTTAAAGGCAAGATATAGGGTACATTCACCCCACACATTTAAAGCAGTATGATACCACTTCCAGTCATGGCTTCCCCCAAAGGATTCTGGGAGCTGTGGTTCACTAAGGGTGAGGAAAGCTCTTAGGAGACCCCAATCCCCCTCACAGAGCTATAATTCCCAGAGTTCCCTGGGAGGGAGGATTGACTGTTACATCTTTCTTGGAATAGTAGCTCTCCTAATAACTTTCAGCACCTTCAACAAACTGCAATTCCTAGAATTCTTTAGGGGAAGAAGAATGGCAGACAAAATTAATGGACTACGCAGAATTAGACAAAATGACTGGAAGGATTCGAAACCAGCGGGACCAGAGATTTACAGAAGATTGGAAGAAATATATGAACCATTTGGAGAGCAACTGTAATCAACGAATTACGCTAGCAGGACTACAAGAAGTTTTGTAAGGAGAAATGTATGAAATACTGCAAAACAGAGAAAGAAGAGCGATTAGTTATGAGATTGAAAGGTAATAATGAAAGTAAGAAATGTATACTAAGTGATTAGAGTGGAAAATTTTCAAATGTGATTGATGGAAGTCCCAAAATAATTGTATAAGATGTAAAAGAATATATATATATATATATATATATATATATATATATATATATATATGTGTGTGTGTGTGTGTGTGTGTGTATATGTGTGTGTGTGTGTATATATATATATATATATATATATGAAATAAGCACACAAAAAAGAATTATTTAGGGGAAGTCTCGACTGTTTAAAGTGGTATTATGGTGCTTGAAATGTTTGACACGAATGTGGCCTGATATCTGCCCTAACTGAAGGCTGGCTTGTAAGTCGGGCAACTGTGTGTCCTACTTTACAGAGGACATTTCTCTATCTGAAGACATCCTCTGTCTGAAAGGCTGTTCAGTTGGAAGGAGATTGCAACTGAACATCTGGAAGAAGTTTCTGACAGTGAGAGGTGTTTGGGAGGTTCTGGACTCTCCTTCCTTGGAGGTTTCTAAGCAGAGGTTGGTTGGCCACCTGTAATGGATGCATCACAAGGGGTTAGACTAGATGACCCATGGGGTCCCTTCCGACTCTACAATTCTATGATGAAATCCAGGTCTGGTTTGAACAGAAAGAATCATAAGAAGGGCCTGGTAATAGCCCATCAACGGTGAACACCTGGGAAGCAGACTGAGCAGGTATGCAGGGCACCAGCACACAGTCTTCCCCATTATGGGAAGATGCATTGCATTTCTATTTAAATTATAGCCATTATTTCTACATTTGCATCCATACATATACATGAGCATATGCACATTTCAGGCAAACTGGTGTTTTTGTTGACGCCTGCCCTGGTACGCTCTCCTGACATGCCTTGTAGCCTCAGGCACACTGAGAGGCCAGCTACACCATTGATTTCCATGGCAGGTCAGAGGCGTACATCAAAAGTTTTGATGTGCTCAGCTTGCTGACCTTAGGCTATCCTTGATGCTTTGGAACAAATGAGATACAGCTCAGGGACATCCCTGGACAGTGAAGTGGGAAGAAGAAGAAGAGGAGGAGGAGTTTGGATTTGATATCCCACTTTACCACTACCCGAAGGAGTCTCAAAGCGGCTAACATTCTCCTCTCCCTTCCTCCCCCACAACAAACACTCTGTGAGGTGAGTGGGGCTGAGAGACTTCAGAGAAGTGTGACTAGCCCACGGTCACCCAGCAGCTGCATGTGGAAGAGCAGGGAAGCGAACCTGGTTCACCAGATTACGAGTTTACCGCTCTTAACCACTACAACACAGTGAGATTCAGAATATTTTTTTTTCCCTCCTCCAAAAAATAGGTGCGTCTTGTGGTCTGGTGCGTCTTATAGAGCGAAAAATACGGTAGTTTCTTTTGTCTGTGCTAAGTCTCACAATCTTTAGCTTCACTGGACAGCCTCAAGTTGGAGAGGGAAAGAAAAAACTTCTCTCAGTTATGATTCTTATGATAATTACCGTATTATTATTTACCTTGCCACTCTGGGCAGCTTCCATCACATATAAAAACACGATAAAATGCCAAACATTAAAAACTTCCCGAAATAATAATAATAATAATGTCTCTCCGCATGTCTGCGTCCAAAACACTACCCTGCCTCCCACAAAGAGTCCAAGGCATGCTTTTAAAAAGCAGACCAGGAAAAATATATATAATAATCTCCAAACCATTATGGTCAGATTGTACACATTTCTTTTTCTCTTCTTCTTCTTGCCAGAGATGATGGACAGCCCATATGCGCGGTCTGATATGCCCAGCTAATTACATTGATGTTCAGCAGCAGTGCTCCAGTTAAAGACCTGTCAGCATTTTCTTATTTGCCGGGTTCAGAATGTAGTTGTAAAGCAATCGATTCTGGGCTGAGTTCTGACATGCTGGTCTATGTACTCGAGAGGCATCAAACATCTGCTAAATACAGCACATAAACAGCCTTTTCTATTACAAAGCAGGGGAGGGGGAGGGGGAGGAATTAACACTGCCCATCAAACCAATATACGTGGAGCGAGCGCCAGCCCATGAAATCTTACGCTATAATACAATCAATTTGGGAGCAAGCCTAATGCCAAGCCAAAGGATGGATGGCTAAGGGGCCTTTGGAAGAAGGGGAAACACTGTGTTGCTAATGGAGAGGGAAGCCTGTTTTGGGGCACTCATGCCACAGGAGACGCCCTCTGATGCCAATGCAAAGCTCCACAGCTGTGCATAGGAGCTCAGCCACATTGGGAATTGTCCAAGAGAGCCAGTGTGGTGTAGTGGTTAAGAGCGGGGGACTCGTAATCTGGTGAACTGGGTTCGCTTCCCCGCTCCTCCACATGCAGCTGCTGGGTGACCTTGGGCTAGTCACACTTATTTGGTAGGTCACATGTTCTGCTGGCTTGGTCTAGACTGAAGTTTCCATTTTTCATTTTAACGGGGAGGAAAAGGTCACTCCTCTGATCTGATCCAGGCTTACAGACCTTTGCAGCTAGCACCTCTCAACCAGTGTGGTGTAGTGGTTAAGAGCGGTAGATTCGCAATCTAGGGAACCGGGTTCGCTTCCCCGCTCCTCCACATGCAGCTGCTGGGTGACCTTGGGCTAGTCACACTCATTTGAAGTCTCTCAGCCCCACTCACCTCACAGAGTGTTTGTTGTAGGGGAGGAAGGGAAAGGAGAATGTTAGCTGCTTTGAGACTCCTTTGGGTAGTGATAAAGCGGGATATCAAATCCAAACTACTACTACTCCTCCTCCTCCTCCTCCTCCTCCTCCTCCTCTTCTTCTTCTTCTTCTTCTTCTGGCTCAGAAGGGACCCCCACTGGCCTGACCTCAGGGCCATTCCCTGGAATGGATATTTCCCCTGGAGGCGGGTGACAGCCGTGCTTTTGAATGGAAGCCATGCTCAGACCCACCCACGGCAATGCATTTTGGGGAGAGATCTATCGTCTGGGGAACAGGATCTCTGGTAGGCTAAGGCGGCAGGTGGTCAACATGAACAGGAGCAGAGTTTGTGTCCCATTCAAAAGTGGTCTCACCATCTGGACCAATGCAGTAAGAGAACTGATGAAGAAATCATAGAATCATGTAACTGTAGAGTTGGAAGGGACCACAATGGTCATCCCCTGAAACCCCAATCTTTTGCCCCACGTAGGGCTGGAACCCACAACTCTCTGAGATTAAGAGGTTCATGCTCTACTAACTGAGCGAATCTGCCCATTTCAGTTTCTCTCATTTTTACAACCCTAAATTCAGTTCTCCGTATTTCCACATCCATTTGCATTTTTTCTTTTTTAAGTCTGTATGAAAATGCACCAGCATTTTAATGCAAATTTCTTCTAATATACACACTTTTGTATGCACTATTGTCTAATATACACATTTCCCCAAACCAATTTTCCGCATTATAATGCACTAGTGAATGCTATTTTCCAACACATGCATTATTATTTTTTGCTCATTTCACCCTAGCACCTGAATATTTGTACATGTTACTGGGCAGGAGGACTGCACTGCAAAATTCACAAAAAGCACAGTTTTTGAACGATGCCTGCGTTTCAGTTCACATACTGGTTTGGAAAGCGAATTAGGTAGGTTCCCCCTTTAAAATCAAACTGAATCAAATTTCTCCCACTCCCTAGGAAAGAGTTAAGTTCAGAGTATGGCCAGTACCTCTTCTATCGCTACCAATGTAGATTTTTATTACTGCACCTAAATCAATTTTCTGCCCTTCACATTTGACCCACTAAGCTTTGAATCTGCTGACACGGGAGAGAAGCAGCCCTTTCTAAATTGAGGTTGCAAGATTTCCTTTTTGTAACACACACAGACACACACTGTATTTTTTTATTATTATTATCGCCTCGCCGTGTTTCCTAGCACAAAGCTGCTTTTCTCTCATGTTGTAACAACATGCTTTACAGTTTGCATCGTGCGCCTCACACAAACGACAACTCCAATGGGGGAAGAGGGAGAAGAGGCAATCAAACTGGCAGGTCCACGGTCAGGAAGCAACAACAAGCCCAACAAAGGTCAGAAGGAAGAGGAGGCCCAGAAGAGTATCGATGTCTAGGCAGGTGAGAAGTCCAGCCAGGCAAGGATCACAGGAATAGGCTACAGGTCAGCAGAAGATCGCATTGCTGTGGCAAAGACCAAGGGCGAAATGCAGGTCTTATGTAGTCCTCCTTGACTTGCTCCCAGCTGTAGTGCGTCTCGTCACCTGACTGTACTTGCCGACCTGTACCCGATTCAGATAATAATAATAATAATAATAATAATAATAATAATAATAATAATAATAATTTCTTATTTATACCCCGCCCATCTGGCAGGGTTTCCCCAGCCACTCTGGGCGGCTTCCAACCGAATATGAAAAACAATAAAGCGTCAGACATTGAAAACTTCCCTAAACAGTGCCGCCTTCAGTTGTCTTTTAAAAGTAAAATAGTTGTTTATTGCCTTTACATCTGCTGGGAGGGTGTTCCACAGGGAAGGTGACGCCACTGAGTAGGCCCTCTGCCTGATTCCCTGTAACCTCACTTCTCACAGCGAGGGAACCACCAGAAGGCCCTCGGAGCTGGACCTCAGTATCCGGGCAGAAAGATGGGGGTGGAGACTGTTCTTCAGGTCTACTGGGCCGAGGCCTTTTAGGGCTTTAAAGGTCAGCACCAACACTTTGAATTGTGCTCGGAAATGTACTGGGAGCCAATGTAGGTCTTTTAAGACTGGTGTTATGTGGTCTCGACGAACGCTCCCAGTCATCAGTCTAGCTGCCACATTCTGGATTAGTTGTAGTTTCTGGGTTACCTTCAAAGGTAGCCCCACATAGAGCACATTGCAGTAGTCCAAGCGAGACTGTAGTGTGTCTCATCACCTGACTGTACTTACCGACCTGCACCCGATTCAGATAAGGTCAGCACAGCCAGGGCCTGGCTCCTGCAAAAGCTCACAATGCTCATTACAACGGCAAAGAGTCCCATTCTGGCAGGGAGCAGGTTAGTTGTGCAAGAGCTCCAGATCATCTTTAATCCTGCAAGCTGAATTGGGTTGTATGCGATTGAGTCTCATTCCCAGATAGTGACAGTCTGGATTTATGGAAAGTACTGTACCTAGTTTCTAAAAAGAAATAGAAAGCATTTCCATCCATCCATCTCTCTCTCTCTCTCTCTCTCTCTCTCTCTCTCTCTCTCTCTCTCTCTGGATATTGTGACTAGTTTGGGAAACCTGACATGGTATCCAAATCAAGAACTGTCTCCCACATTGTGGTTTAGGAATGGATGGTGCTTCTCTGATGCAAAGGACAAAGGGAGCATCACGGTCGTTTTGCAGGGACATTTCCATCCGCAATTTGATCTGGGAATCAAAATGAGGCAGCGACTGCAGACCTGATGACCCAGTGCTGGACAGGGGAAATAAGCTGCAGATGAAGCCAAGGCGGCTGCCGTATTATTCTGTTCATCATCAGAAACTGCTTCTTTCTTTTTCCTGTTCCTAGATAAGGCTAGGCTATTTGGATACTGGCTTATATGAATGCAACAGTCGAAGCACTCAAAATCCACCTGTTTCAAGGGGCTTTTCACAGATGTATTTTCGTTTGGACATGGTGTTGTCGTATTGTTCTATAGCTGTTCTATTGTTTTACTGCCACGGCTTTGGAAATGAATCTGTACTGTTTAATATAGATTCACGGTGTTGGAAGGGACCCTGAGGGTCATCTAGCCCAACCCTCTGCAATGAAGGAATCTCAACTCGAACATACAAGACAAATGGCCATCCAATGTCTGCTTAAAAACCTCCAAGAAAGGTAAACATTGAAGAGAACTGAACAAAGGATGGCAATTACACTGGAGAACAATTTTTTTTCCATTTTCTGTTGCATGAGATTTTTCAACTGTTCTTATATGTTCTTTCAATGCTGATTTCAAATCTGAAATCGATTTCCGTGCACATGCTATAGTTATCTTTCAATTTCCGATATGTCATATTTACATTGGGGATAAGTGGACACTGACACGTTGACCTACCTTAACCACATGGTAATTATTCTTGTGCAAACTTAATTTTTCTTTATTTTTATAGTTTTGTAACCTAAATATTTGCATTTTTTCAGATCGGACCATGGCTTCTTCAAGTAGACAAAAATGTGTAAACAATCTATCTATCTCAACACACCAGGTCTGGGAAAATGTTCACGAAGACTACACACGTGAAATGGATTTTATATTTTTGAAAAGGTACAGAGGTGCTGAGTAAAGGAACTAGAAAGGTCAGCTGTGTGAGAATGGATTAACATCAAGAGAAGGATGAAGAGGAGGTTAAAGAAGAATGAAGTGGCTACGTCAGGAAGTAACGGACATATGTTTGCAACAGGAGAGGGGAAACCTAGTTTTTTAAAAGAAATTGTATTAAATTTAAATAATTTGGATCAATTTTTTTAATTTTGAAAACCAATAAAAAATAATAATAAATTAATTAATTAAACGTCCAAGGTAGGAGAATCCATCACCTCCTGAGGGAGTCTGTCCCACTATCAAACAGCTCTTACAAAAAGTACTTCCTGATATTTAGTCGGAATCTCCTTTCTTGTAACTTGAGAACATTGGTTTGGGTCCTCAAGGGCCACCTTGTCTAACCTCCTGCCATGCAGGAATATACAAGAATTGCTTTGCAATTTGTGTTTATTAGGATAAATTCATACTAAAATGCTGGTGAATTTTTGTGAGGACATGTGTTTTTGTGTATGATGTATGATATATATCTATCAAACTGAAATGGAAATGTGGAGTGCTGAACTTAAAGTCAGGGGGAGGGGGATGAGAAATGGAGGACCCCTGGATGGTTAATCGATAATCGATAATCTTTATTGTCATTGTCCCATACAGAACAATGAAATTGAAAAAATCTACATAAAATATTCAAAACCCAACAAGCCTGCTATCACAGCTATCCCAACCTGGTTAGCCCCCTAAAAACTATGATACCCCATTTTAAAATACAATATACTCCCACAGAGACTATTTTACACTGCGTTTAAAACCAAAATCACATTTGGATAGAAACTGTTTCTCAAGCGGCTTGTCCTAGTCTTTATAACCCTGTACCTTCTTCCAGAAGGCAGAAGCTGAAAGAGATCATTTCCGGGGTGCGCACTATCCTGCACTATCTCTGCTATGGCACTTGGGCAGTTCGAAAGAATGCCAGTGCAAGTAGATAAATAGGTACCACTGTAGTGGGAAGATAAACGACGTTTCCGTGCGCTCTGGTTTCCGTCATGGTGTCCCATTGCACCAGAAGCAGTTTACTCATGCTGGCCACATGACCCGGAAAGCTGTCTGTGGACAAACGCCGGCTCCCTCGCCCTGAAAAGCGAGATGAGCGCCACAACCCCATAGTTGCCTTTGACTGGACTTAACTGCCCAGGGGTCCTTTACCTTTTACCTTTTACGCTAGGCCTTTGCAAATTATGGGGCAGGTGGTTTTTTTTAACAGCAGCGATGATCAGAGTCAATTGCAGCTGGCCCTCCTAAAGGCTTGAAATGTACAGTGTATATACTACTGTTCTCCATCTAGAACACACAACTAGTTGATAGGAAGGGAATTGTAGTAACCCTATAGAGAACTTGAGAGCTGGATCCCGGGGGCAGGGTGCTATAAAGAACCAGGTGCTTTATAGCTGATGTGATTAGATTAGAGGCAAGCCCATTTTGAGAGGCTTTCTTTGCGCTGCCTGCGACACTGCAGCAATTTCCCCTTCTACATTCAGGCAAGGTATCAGGCGAATGATAAATCATTTGCATCCATTTCTCAATGAATGGAGGGGAGGCGAATTAGTATGCAAATGTAACTGTTGGCAAGCAGGACCGTGTCAGCCCGAACGGAGTCAAATTAGTTGACGATTTTCCAAGAACAAATTTGCATATTTGCGGGTGGGGTGGGGGGAGGAAACACACACACACACAAACAGAGAGAGAAAGAACCCCGAGACCTGCTTGCAGGCCACATGTCCAGGTTATCCAACTGGGAAAAGAGGCTCTTTTTGAAATGTTGTCTGAAAGAATGTGATTAGGAGGAAAACTGACGACTGGTTGATGCATTCAGCTGGACCCGTTGCAAAGGATTATTCCCCAAAGAATCTGTCACTTTTCCTGCTGCAGGCATAGGCCTGACATCAGCGCGAGACATCTTCAGGCGGTACCCAGAGACCCAGCAGGCCCAGTACTGACACCTGCTCTGGGCCCACTGATTAGCACCAGGCAAATAACAAACAAACAAGCACCATTTCAATTCTCCCACAGTGACCTCAGAGTGATACTAAACTGGAGGCATTGTGGGAAATTGAAAATGGCGGCTCACCAGTGGACACTAATAAGGGCAAGGTGGCTGCTTGCCTCAGTAGCTAGCAGATCAGATCACCTCCCCCCCCCCATCCCCAATAGACATCCCATTGTGATAAGGGACGCAGGTGGCCCTGTGGTCTAAACCGGGCCGATTGTAAGGTCAGCAGTTCGAATCTGTGTGACAGGGTGAGTTCCCGTTGGTCTGTCCCAGCTCCTGCCAACCTAGAAGTTTGAAAGCATGAGTAAATAAATAGGTACCACTGTGGTGGGAAGGTAAATGGTGTTTCCATGCGCTCTGGCACTCATCACAGTCCTCCGTGAGCCAGAAGCAGTTTAGTCATACTGGCCACATGACCTGGAAAAGACATTTGCAGACAAATGCCAGCTCCCTCAGTCTGAAAGCCGAGATGAGCGCCATATCCTATAGTGAAATTTGACTGGACTTAACCATCCAGGGGTCCTTTACCTTACCTCTTTACCAACCCATGTTGGTCTCTTTACCAACAGACGGCTATGACAGGAGTTGTAGTTCAAAACATCTGGAGGGCACCAGGTTGGCAACGGCTGTTCCGGACACAATGCCCTGCGGCCAAATAGCGGAAGGCATCGTTGCTCACCAGGAAGCAAAGTGGGAAACAACCTAACTAAAGGCAGGGACCACTTAAGGAGCAAACGCCATTTTTAATGCAAATCGACTAACGTTTTTAGGCAATCTATATATACAGAGCACTCGGCAAAAGTATTTCCTCTCTAGCGCAACGGCACACTGTATGCAGCGCTCTCAGGGAAAATTCTTCCTGCCTGGGATGGGAGCAATAAACCAGATTATTTTATGGCAGGCAGTAATTAGGCAGAAAGGCTGCTAGTAAAAAAGAAATAAATATATAAATATATAAATATATATATATATATATAAAGGCAGACCCCCCTCCAACAACCCCCTTCCCTCAGCTCTCTTGCACGCCGTCGTAGCATCTCCTGCCTGGTTTTTATAGTTCTCTCTGGAGCCGTCGTTTCCCGTCCCTCATCAACATGCCTTGCTCATTTTCCAGCGGCGGCCAATCGTGGGCCAGCGCACATATTGAGTGGATATTTACGGCACCGGAGCTGTAGGTCATAACTCAAAGCCTGTGGAAAGCATGTGCGGAAGAACTCGTGTCTTGGAAAGCCCCAGCGCTGAGCCAAGGCTGGCCAGGAGACAAAAGGAGGCTTGCAATCTGCAATGGCTGCAAGTGTGGTTTTGTCTTGGAACGTAGGAGACATGGAATTCCAGGGTGGAATCGATTAGATTGTGCGTGTTGAAGGAAGCACGCAGGAGATATCTATCTATATTATTGTACAGTCATACCTTGGTTTTCAAATAGCTTCGTTCTCGAATGTTTTGGCTCCCGAACGCCGCAAACCCGGAAGTGAGTGGTCTGGTTTGTGAAGGTTCTTTGGAACCTGAACGTCTGACATGACTTCCAATTGGCTGCAGGAGCTTCCAATCAGAAGCCGCGCTTTGGTTTTTGAATGTTTTGGAAGTCGAACGGACTTCTGGAACAGGTTGCGTTCAACGTCAGGGCCGTCTTTAGCAGATGCGGCACCGGGGTGCAGATATCCACCCAGAGCCCCAAAATTACCACAGATAGTGTTAGGGTGGCCATAGCTGCGCACTGCCAGCCATGGGGGGGGGGGCAACTCCCCCCCCCCATGCTGCTGCGGGAGAGCGATGCTCACAGTGGCTTGGGAGTAAAGTTGCGCCTCTCCCAAGCCTCCGCAGGAGAAGAGCGATCCCCACAGAGGTTTGGGAGGGAAGCTGCACACCCACCAGCCTTATTGTTGGAGGGGTGCAGCTGGCGGGTGTGCAGGGAAAGGGGAGGCCACTGGCAAAGCCACGCAGCTCCCCCACTTGCTGGGGCACCCCTGAGAGGCCGGCGCCCTGGTGCGACGCACCACTAAGCCCTATGGGAAGGAGGGCTCTGTTCAACTTCCAAGGTACGACTTTATTACAAATATCAAGGTGACCTCATATTTAAAGACAAGACCCTCCCCATCCTAATTCTTATAAATCACCTGATTTGAAGATTAATATAATTTGGATATATATATATATTGCAAACCACCCCATCCAACCATTTTTTAAAAATAGAGTATTACTGGGATGAATAAGCGTTAGAATTTTGGCTGGCCTTTTCTCCAAAATAAGTCATTCCACTTATAAGAATTGCCTGCTGTCTGGTGTGCCAGCTGGGGATGGGTGGGCGAGGGACTTTGGCTTCCCCACCTAATTTCTTTGGGGGGGGGGTCTGGGGCCCCTCAATACTGAGTGGCAACGCCGCCCATCACAAGAAGCTCCCAGTAGAGTGCAGAAAGTCACAAGGCTATGACAAGTCGCATTGCAAGATTTATCTCAGATGATCTCACAAAGGGAACCTCTGCCTTCAATGGAAGCCATGCATCTGATGAGATGTCCACCTTTCGTTTGAGATCCTTTTAAATGAAAATGTCAGGGACTGAATCTAGGACGCTCTTCATGCTAGCATCTGCTCTCCTACTGATCCATGGTTTCTTCCCAATTAGACTGTCTTCACATTCAAACTGAAGGAACAAAAAATGAGAGTTTTTGCTCATACTTGCACTCCTCCGACAACTTGCATTAGAGAGCAGTGTTTCTGCATGCAAACCTTAACAGTGCGTCCCTTCTCACCGACTGCTGCCCTGTCATTGCATTCCTTATTGACGTAAACGTTAGCAGGACTAGAAATGAGATGATGCTAATTGGCCTAAAGGGGTGTGCGCAATTTCTCATTGTTATAAAACATTGAAGGGAATTTATTTGGCAAAATTTGCATTGCAACAGAATGAGCTCCACCTTGAGAAGAAGAAGAAGAAGAAGAAGAAGAAGAAGAAGAAGAAGAAGAAGAAGAAGAAGAAGAAGAAGAAGAAGAGTAGTAGTAGTAGTAGTAGTAGTAGTAGTAGTAGTAGTAGCAGCTTGGATTTGATACCCCACTTTATCACGACCCAAAGGAGTCTCAAAGCGGCTAACATTCTCCTTTCCCTTCCTCCCCCACAACAAACACTCTGTGAGGTGAGTGGGGCTGAGAGACTTCAGAGAAGTGTGACTAGCCCAAGGTCACCCAGCAGCTGCATGTGGAGGAGCAGGGAAGCGAACCCGGTTCCCCAGATTATGAGTCCACTGCTCTTAACCACTACACCACACTGGTTGAGAGGTGCTAGCTGCAAAGGTCTCTAAACCTGGATCAGATCAAAGGAGTGATCTTTTCCTCCCCTTTAAAAGGAAAAATGGAAACTTCAGTCTAGACCAAGCCAGCAGAACATGTGACCTACCAAAATGAACAAAGTCTGCTAAACACGTCTTGTGATCCACCAGTGCCTGACTCCCATTTCTGCAGCATGAAGTAAAAGCAAGAGGCTTAGAATGATAGAAAGCTGCCTTATACGGAGTCAGACTATTGGCCTAGCCAGCTCAATACTGTCTACACTGGCAGGCAGTGGCTTTTCAGGGCTTCAGACTGGGGACTCTCCAAGACCTACCTGGAGATGCTGGGGACTGAACCTGGGATGTTTTGCATGTTATGGTTAATAATAATAATAATAATAATAATAATTTGTATACAGTGGAACCTTGGTTCTCAAACTTAATCCGTTCCGGAAGTCCGTTGCAAAACCAAAGGCGTTCCAAAACCAAGGCACGGTTTCCCATAGAAAGTAGTGCAAAATGGATTAATCCGTTCCAGACTTTTAAAATCAACCCCTAAAACAGCAATTTAACATGAATTTTACTATCCAAGGAGACCATCGATCCATAAAATGAAAGCAATAAGCAATGTACTGCAGTCACACAATCAGTCGATCAGTAACTGAACTGGGTTCCACACAGTCACAAAAACAAAACAAAAAAGAGCCACAAAAACAAAAATGCAAACTAAATAGCAAAAACAGACAGACCTCAGCGTAACACTCAAAACGGAAGTGCAGCACTCAAAACAGAACTCGTTTGGCTTCCGAAAAAAGTTCACAAACCAGAACACTTACTTCCGGGTTTGCAGTATTTGGGTTCTAAGTTGTTTGAGTACCAAGGCGTTTGAGAACCAAGGTACCACTGTACTGCCCTTCATCCAAAGATCACAGGGTGGTTCACAACATAAAAATACAAAACTACAGCGCAAAATACATAATAAAACAAAAACAAACAAATAACCCTCCTTCTATAAACACATTTAGATGGTGGAAGAATGTTAATCAGCCCAAGGCCTGGCTGAAGAAGAACGTTTTTGCCTGGTGCCTAAAGGTGAAGGCACCAGGTGAGGTGAAGGCACCAGGTGAGTCTCCCTGGGGAGAGCATTCCACAGATGGGGAGCCACTGCATAAAAGGCCCTGTTCTCATGTTGCCACCCTTCAGACCTCTTGTGGAGGAGGCACACGAAGAAGGGCCTCATATGACGATTGCGGGGTCTGGGTCAGTTGATAATTTATTGAGCCTTGGAATCTGATTCTGGAACCTAATCTCTAGTGAAGAGCAGGACCACCATGACACAGTGTCTCAACCCCCAGTTAAGACAATTGGTCCAGTTGAATACCATGACCAATAGTTCCAAAAGTTAATAAGACCTCACAGAAAATCCACAACATCAGCCTCACTCCCTCTTCTTTCATACTGATCATCGACCACAGCAACCAAGATGAGCCTGGCATCAGATTCAAAGGGATCCAGAAGATCGTTTTCACCACCAGAGTTACCTTCCTAAACTTCTCCCGGCCAGTTGGTGCCACTTTAGAAAACTGGTTCCTGCCTGCTTTATAAATCATTTTGCTGACTCTGTAATTTCTTTGAAGTTACAGTGGTACCTCGGGTTAAGTACTTAATTCGTTCCGGAGGTCCGTTCTTAACCTGAAACTGTTCTTAACCTGAAGCACCATTTTAGCTAATGGGGCCTCCCGCTGCACGATTTCTGTTCTCATCCTGAAGCAAAGTTCTTAACCCAAGGTACTATTTCTGGGTTAGTGGAGTCTCTAACCTGAAGTGTATGTAACCTGAGGTACCACTGTAATTTAGGTTTTTGCTTTTTTAAAAAATCAGTTGTTTTAATAGGTATGTGTAAAACACTTTGAATGCCATTTCAGGCAACAACAACAACAACAACAACAACAAAGGGCCTTGGAAAACTAACAATAAATAACTATCTGATGCCATTCATACAAATGGAAAAGACCCTCCAGATTGGTCACAAAATAGGAACCGTTTTTGGAGTGGGGGGAGGGACCTTTCCTGATATCCTGGCATGTTGCATTGGGGAAAACATCCACACCTACCGGCACAGGTGTGTCCCGCAAAATGAAGAGCATTGGGTTGTTCTGGGTTGGCAGCTGTCAATCATCACTCTATTCTCTAGGTCAGCCTCCGCCCACCTGACAGCCCCTGTGCTGGCTGGGGCTGATGGGATTTGTGGCCCAAAGCATTTGGAGGGCATTGGATTGGCAAAGGTGACTCTGGGCACTCGCAGGTGGATCACTTCATAACCTTTCCTCTGCCTAATAATTTCCCAGGGTTTGAAATCAAAACTAATTTGTCAATAATTCCTTGGGCCCTCCTCAACAGGAGGACCTATCTCTCAGAGAAAGGTAATTGGCATCGGATCTGAAAAACTGCTAAGTTCATTTGGCACCCGAGGGTATATTTTGTCAGGTGCAGCTCAGTTAGATTAATTCATATGAGTCAGATGTGCTTTGACCTCATCCTTCCCCTCGCTGATCTGCATTCATGCCTTATCATTTTTTCCTCTCCCCATCTGTTCTCTAGCTATTTCCCATTAAAGTTTTCACTGTTGTATTTTCTTCCTCTACTTCTGCCTGTTGTACGGTTGCGATTTGAAAGTGACATTTGCTACTCTATTCGATTGATTGATTGATTGATTGATTGACTGATTGCATTTCCATCCCACCTTTTTCTCCAAGGAGTTTGAGGTGGTGTACATGGGTTAAACCACAGAGCCTAGGACTTGCTGATCAGAAGGTCAGTGGTTCGAATCCCCGCAATGGGGTGAGCGCCCGTTGCTCGGTCCCAGCTCCTGCCAACCTAGCAGTTCGAAAGCACGTCAAAGTGCAAGTAGATAAATAGGTACCGCTCTGGCGGGAAGGTAAACGGCGTTTCCGTGTGCTGCTCTGGTTTGCCAGAAGTGGCTTAGTCATGCTGGCCACATGGCCTGGAAGCTGTACTCCGTCTCCCTCAGCCAGTAAAGCAAGATGAGCGCCGCAACCCCAGAGTCGGTCAGAACTGGACCTAATGGTCAGGGGTCCCTTTACCTTTACAAGTTTCACTCCCTCCTCGTTTAATCTCCACAAAAAACTCCCTGAATTCTTCAGCACTCTCTTGACCCCACCTCTTCCCCATGAATCAGATGTGTTCCAGGTCACTTCACTAAAAGGACCTTGACTAGCTCACTTAGAATTCTGCAAAATGTCAGCCATCATCACGGCTTTCATCTCAAAAAGCAGTTCTTTTGCTTCATTCTCCTTCCCCACTTTTGGCTAGACCGGCTCTCTGCTGCAACCCAAAAGGGAATTTGGCCTGCTGCCCACTTAGAAATATTCAGCGCTGAGGAGGCAACTCTCTCACTCTCTCTCTTTCTCTCCCCCAAGCACGATACTTGATAGATTTGTAATTAATATGCAGAGGCAAGAAAATCGTGGCGTGATGAGTAGATTACAAAGCCAGCTCTTTCATCATCTTTGTGATTCCCACCCACCTCCCCTGCCAATGGCGGTGATTGCAATCCATTTCCATATTTCCTTGAGCTTCTGAAGGAGCACGCTGATTTGATGCTTTGCTTCCATTTTCAACACGCTGCAGGTGTTTGGTGACAATCAGGATTGCTGTCATAGGTTGCTTCCGCAGTCGGGACCGGACAGGTGTGTTCCTTGCTGTTGTTCAACCAGCCAAAAGTGGAATTAATATAGCGGACCAGCTGGCATTTAATAGAATGCCATACGATCCAGCAATGCCCTTCACCGTGGCTAAGGGACTTTGGCAATGTTTGCTCGTGTGTAAGCCACTTTCAGCAAATATCCCGTGCAATGTTAAGTAATAGCTTTCTCCTTACCTGTTCTACCCCAGTTATTCCTCCCTGTTCATCATGGCTGGGTGATTAGTGATTTGTTGTTGTTGTTTAGTCGTGTCCGACTCTTCGTGACCCCATGGACTAGAGCATGCCAGGCACTCCTGTCCTCCACTGCCTCCCGCAGTTTGGTCAAACTCATGCTGGTAGCTTCGAGAACACTGTCCAACCATCTCGTCCTCTGTCGTCCCCTTCTCCTTGTGCCCTCCATCTTTCCCAACATCAGGGAGTCTTCCCTTCTCATGAGATGGCCAAAGTATTGGAGCCTCAGCTTCACGATCTGTCATTCCAGTGAGCACTCAGGGCTGATTTCCTTCAGAATGGAGAGGTTTGATCTTCTTGCAGTCCATGGGACTCTCAAGAGTCTCCTCCAGCACCATAATTCAAAAGCATCAATTCTTTGGCGATCAGCCTTCTTTATGGTCCAGCTTTCACTTCCATACATCACTGATTAGTGATTAACTGCCCCTTAATTAGTTAGTTCCTGTTCATTAGGGGAGTAGAAATTTATTTACTGCTTTATGAAGGAAAATAGAAGTGAACAATTAATTGCAAAATCCCTAAACCCCTGAGAGAACAGAATCTAACTAAGGGGCAGGATCTAACTGAACACTCATCCCCCACCACCACGTTCTGAACACGGCCCAGGAGGAAGGAGCGGAACCACTGTATGACAGTGCCCCCAGCCCCCCAAGACGGTCCAGAAGGATGTTATGGTCGATGGTGTCAAAAGCCGCTGAGAGATCCAGCAGAACTAGGAAACAGCTCTCACCTTTGTCCCTAGCCCGCCGGAGATCATCAATCAGTGCGACCAAGGCAGTTTCAGTCCCATGATGAGGCCTGAATCCTGACTGGAAGGGATCCAAATGGTCCGCTTCTTCCAGGCGTGCCTGGAGTTGTTCAGCAACCACTCGCTCAATCACCTTGCCCATCAGCCCCAGAAAGCATGACTAATGATCTGGGGTGATGGCTAATGGGCAAGGATCATTGGAGTTGTAGTGTAAAAAACACCTGCAAAGCACCACATCGACAACATCTGCACAAGGGTGTTTTTAAAATGATCTGCTCTCCTTCCAAAAACAGCTCATCACACACACACACACCCCCGGATGATTCTCCAAGTACAATGGTACCTTGGAAATTGAATGGAATCAGTTCCAGAAGTCTATTTGACTTCCAAAACGTTTGGAAACCAAGGCACGGCTTCTGATTGGCTGCAGGAAGCAAGCTGCTGCAGCCAATTGGAAGCCGTGTCAGATGCTCGGGTTCCAAAGAACATTTGCAAACCAGAACACTCAATTCCGGGTTGGCGGTGTTCGACTTGCAAGGTGTTCGGGATCCAAGGTACAACTATATTGTAAGCCTGTGTGGTGTATGCAGGCATGTGTGTGGGTAATTATGCAATGGCAGAAACAGATTTATTACTTTTAGTCTACTGAGTTTATAATCTTTCCTGCTTTGTCTTAGGTGACTGCACATCGTTTTTGGCACGTTTGGGTTGCAAAGCAGTTTACGAATCTGTCGATGAATAAAATCAAACCTCAAAAAGCCCGTCAGCCTCGAAGACTTTAAAATAAGATTTTGATCAGCTTTTTTGAAAGAACACTGCACACTTCCCAACCTACTTGGTTGTTTCACTCATGGCTGAGTTTTGTTCATAGGATTTACATTTTAAAGATTGCCCCAATTAATCTGTCTAGGAAAAAAGTATTGCGAAAATGCATGGTTTGGCTGCGTGCTTCACTTGTAAGAATGAAAATGGCTTGTTGGGGGAACAACTTTAAGTGTGAAGCATAAATGGAAATCAGTCAGTCAGTCAGTCACAAGAATGCAGATGGTTTGTTGCAAAAGGTTGACTATTAAAATGACACCGCTATCACAAGAACATGTAATGACTGTAAATTGAAAAGTATAGCCCATTTCAGAACGGCCAGGAGATTTTTTTTTGGATCGTGATCCAGGCTGACACAAATTTATTAATTTATAAAATTTCTTATCTGCCCTTCACCCGAAGGTCCCAGTGAAGCTTACAGCAACAGAATAGACAATTATGAAACCAGACAAATATAACTCTTCCAGACAGAAGAATTGAGCAAAAGAGGTGATCCCACAAAAACAAAACACCTTAACTAGCAAAGTCCACAGTGAAGAGATCTGTCTTGAGCATATGGCAAAAGTTATTCAACAACGAAGTTAGATACACTTATTTGGGGAGGGAGTGCCACAGTCTATGGGCCATCACCGAGAAAGTCCTTTTCTAGGCTGCCCTTCATCATACTTCTGAGGCTGGTGGAACCACCAAGAGAGGCCCCTCTGCCTATCAACATCTGTCAGGGACTGTGCTGAGGGGGGCTGCACTGAGGAGCAATGGTGGAAAGCCTCCCCCTGCTCTTGCTTCTGAATCTTCCCAGAAACAGGAGGACAGTATAGATTTGGAACAGTGGTTTGCAGAGGGGCATAGTTCAGAAGGCAGAAGCTGGGAAATACTGGATGGGGAACAGCTAGGAGAAGAAGCACTGGAAGAGAGAGGGCTAACAGATTCACAGTCGTTGGACAGCATTCCTCCACCACCCTTCCCAAAGTCGAGAAGAACTCAGAAAGTCTCAGAACAGAAAGCACAGAGGGTACAAGCTCAGATTACAAGATGTAGGAGTGACGTAGATGAATAGGGATGGAAGGTGGTGTAATCCTTAATTGGGAGCACTGCCATTTCTAGGAGATGTGTTCGTTGTTCGCTCGCTGTGATTATTAAAGTTTCTAACTGGTAAGACATCACTTTCTTTCATCTGCTTATCTACTGCCATGGGTTGAGGAAGCCGATTCTCCAAAACCTGACAACATCTGAGCATTTCATTAGGGACTAAATCCTTTCAGGAGCACTCTTCCTCTCTCATAATAATAATAATAATAATAATAATAATAATAATAATAATTTATTATTTGTACCCTGCCCATCTGGCTGGGTTTCTCCAGCCACTCTGGGCAGCTTCCAACAAAGATTAAAAATACATTAAAATGTCACACATTAAAGAATTCCCTGAACAGGGCTGCCTTCAAATGCCTTCTAAATGTCAGGTGGTTGTTTATCTCTTTGACATCTGATGGGAGGGCATTCCACAGGGCGGGTGCCACTACCGAGAAGGCCCTCTGCCTGGTTCCCTGTAGCTTCGCTTCTCGCAATGAGGGAACTGCCAGAAGGCCCTCGGAGCTGGACCTCAGTGTCTGGGCAGAATGATGTGAGTGGAGACGCTCCTTCAGGTCTACTGGGCCAAGGCCATTTAGGGCTTTAAAGGTCAGCACCAACACTTTGAATGGTGCTCGGAAATGTACTGGGAGCCAATGTGGGTCTTTCAAGTCTGGTGTTATGTGGTCTTGGGGGCCACTCCCAGTCACCAGTCTAGCTGCCGCATTCTGGATTAGTTGTAGTTTCTGAGTCACCTTCCAAGGTAGCCCCATGTGGAGCACATTGCAGTAGTCCAAGCGGGAGATAACCAGAGCACGCACCACTCTGGGGAGACAGTCTGCTGGCAGATAGGGTCTCAGCTTGTGTACCAGATGGAGCTGGTAAACAGCTGCGCTGGACACAGAATTGACCTGTGCCTCCATGGACAGCTGTGAGTCCAAAATGACTCCCAGGCTGAGCACCTGGTCCTTCAGAGGCACAGTTACCCCATTCAGGACCAGGCAGTCCTCCACACCCGCCCGCCCCCTGTTTCCCCAAAACAGTACTTCTGTCTTGTCAGGATTCAACCTCAATCTGTTAGCCGCCATCCATCCTCCAACCGCCTCCAGACACTCACACAGGACCTTCACTGCCTTCACTGGTTCTGATTTAAAAGAGAGGTAGAGCATAAAATAAAGGACATCTATTCGCAGCATGTAGTTAAACTATGGAACTCACTCCCACAAAAGGCAGTGATGGGCAACAGCTTGGATGACTTTATAAGAGGATCTGACAACTTATGGAGCCATGACGGCTCTGCTCTGCTTCCACAGCTGGAGTCGCTGACACTCCCAAACATCAGTTGCTGGAAACTGCAGAAGGGGTGAGTGGGCTCTTGTGCTCACCTCCTGCTTGCTGGGTTCCTACAGGTGTCTGGTTGGCCACTGTGAGAACAGGATGCTGGACCAGATGGGCCATTTGCCTGATCTAACAGGCTCACCATATGTTTTTGTGATGGTTCCATGAAAATACTTTCTCAGTATATATAAATATAGAGAGAGAGAGATAGAGGGTGGATCTACACATGGGGGGGATGCTATGAATAAGAAATTAAATAGTTATAACAAAAGAAAAACAAACGCTATGAAAAATCACATAGAAAAGTTTTCTGCTCTCCAGCGCCATCTGGTGTCGCATGTTTATAACACATTCCAAATGTTTTGTTCTTTTTACTAATGTAGCTGTTTCCAGAGACAGAGATGGAGATAGAGAGAGATGTATAGATTCCAAATATGGGATGTTCCTTTGGATTATATGCACTGGGCAGAGTGATTATGCTATGGTTAAGTGGGCTGTGGGTTTCTGTGCTCCCTCCAATTACCTCTCCCCTCCCCCCCAAACAATTTCCCCACTCCTCTCTCCAGGGCTGGCCCTACCATTGGGCAGAATGAGGCAACTGCCTCGGGCAGCAGTTGGGTTTGGGAGGACCATGCTGCAAGTGTCCTACACCTCCTGAAGCTAGCCTAATGCCCTCAGGTATAGTGGTGCTGGAGAAGACTCTTGAGAGTCCCATGGACTGCAAGAATATCAAACGCATCCATTCTTAAGGAAATCAGCCCTGAGTGCTCACTGGAAGGACAGATCGTGAAGCTGAGGCTCCAGTACTTTGGCCACCTCATGGGAAGAGAAGACTCCCTGGAGAAGACACTGATGCTGGGAAAGATGGAGGGCACAAGGAAAAGGGGGTGACAGAGGACGAGATGCTTGGATAGTGTTTTCGAGGTTACCAGCATGAGTTTGACCAAACTGCGGGAGGTAGTGGAGGACAGAGGTGCCTGGCGTGCTCTGGTCCATGGGGTCACGAAGAGTCGGACACGACTAAACGACTAAACAACAACAACATGGTGGACGACGCTGTCCCATCCAGCATTGAGATGAGATCCAATTGCTCGCCCAGCTTCCATACACGGAATTGTGGGACCATCTCGTTCTTTGCCTTAGTCAGAAGTTTGGTCTCTCTGTAGCCTGCTACTGGTCTTTTGAGCTACATGATTTATGTGGCCTGTTGGGTCTTCAATTCTTAGGAAGCGAAATGTTTTGGACCCGTGAAACGTATTGATCCCTGCTCAGGATGCAGAACTGATGGAGCTGAAACGTTCAACCTGGAGCCTGATCTTTTCCACGGCGAATTCCAACCTAAGCAAAGGCATCCTTTCCTTTGGTTAAGCGGCAGTTTGTTCAATGATGCATGGAGTGACCCAGTTCTACCGCTGCCTTTTTGCAGGATTGCAGTGAGGATAAAACTCAAGGCATACATATGTAACAATTTTACCGAGCGTTCGAGTACTTTGAGGCTCCTGTCATAGCCGGGCCTTCCTTACATAAAATATAACAGATGGAGATTAAAATCAATGATCGGGATTTGACTGAACGAATGAAAGCTTTCCAGAAAAACATATCCTGAAAGTTTTATGAAGGTATCCTGTGAGCATCTGACTGTCACTGCTGTCGGAGTCTTAAAGCTGTCTCACCCGATCCAGGCTCCCAGTCTATTTGTAATTTCATGAGAGCCAATTTCACAACACACAACAATGGATACATCCCATCAAATAATTGGGTGAGGACTGGGTTTCTCAACAGCGACAGTAAGATTATCACAAGTGGGATCTGCAACAAAATGTTGCAGCACGGAGTGTTCCGGTCACTCCATTCCACTCCCCCATTTTCCCACCCTTTCCCAAATAGCTCATCAACATTATCAGTGACCGCTGAGCCTGCTCATTTTTCATTGGCCTGTTCTTGGGTCGCCCCCTGCCCCCAACTTCCCTCTCCCCAAGATTTGTTTGAATATCCACATGCATAAGAGTTCCCCCATGTCTGCTGATTCCTTCCTCCGGCATGCGGCTGTTGCCGTTTTGGCCACATATGCAGCGGCACAGAACTCTGAACGTTGGAAATCGAGGGAATTTGGATGGGGGGAGAAATGTGATTCAGTTTGTGTTTAAAGGCAAAGTAAACCAGTTCACATTTTCTGGAACTTGACAGCGCTGGCAGAAAGGCTCGCTTTAATTGCACCCCCTCCTGCAGACAGGGCATCCGCTCACTACCTCTCCCACCCTGAGCTGGTGTGCAGAGATAAATAATGTTTCTTATTAAGGTCACTGCAGTGTCTCTAACCAAACTGTTTTGATGAGGGGGAGAGCAGACCCAATTGCTCGAACACATGACAATCTATAAGTTGGCCCATTCACCTGCTGAGCCATAGCTCACCCATTATTTCCTCTTTTCAAGAAGGACACTGACAAACTGGAACGTGTCCAGAGGAGGGCAACCAAAATGGTCAAAGGCCTGGAAACGATGCCTTATGAGGAACAGCTAAGGGAGCTGGGCATGTTTAGCCTGGAGAAGAGGAGGTTAAGGGGTGATATGATAGCTATGTTCAAATATATAAAAGGATGTCACATAGAGGAGGGAGAAAGGTTGTTTTCTACTGCTCCAGAGAAGCGGACACGGAGCAATGGATCCAAACTACAAGAAAGAAGATTCCACCTAAACATTAGGAAGAACTTCCTGACAGTAAGAGCTGTTCGACAGTGGAATTTGCTGCCAAGGAGTGTGGTGGAGTCTCCTTCTTTGGAGGTCTTTAAGCAGAGGCTTGACAACCATATGTCAGGAGTGCTCTGATGGTGTTTCCTGCTTGGCAGGGGGTTGGACTCGATGGCCCTTGTGGTCTATTCCAACTCTATGATTCTATGATTCTATAGATAAGAGTTAAACACAAGTAACACACCCTCTCTCTCTCACACACACACACACACACATACACACAAACATACAGAGTATGGTTATTGCATAAGGCGATTTAAGTGCTGGGTAAAAATTGCTGAACTAAAAACTCTGAATTTTAATTCCTTGCTTGTGATATGTACAAATGTCAGCTTTCTGGGAGTCCCTGCGCCTCCCCCCTGCCCAAATTCCACTGGAAAGAAACATAATTCAAAGAGGATAGCTGAAATGGGAGTCATTTGTTACACTCATTCATTCATTTTTTATTTATTTCCATTCATGAATCACTTCCTGTGAAGCGCTGTTAAATTGCCGAACAATAATAACAGCAACAATAAAGGCATATCTAAAACGACTTCGCGTATAAGAGCAAACAGAGCAATTCCACATATTAAGAAGAATCTTGAAGCTACCAGCTACAGACTGGTATAGAAATGGCTCCATCTATTTATAGCATTTCTACCATGATCAGGGAGGGACGCAGGTGGCGCTGTGGGTTAAACCACAGAGCCTAGGGCTTGCTGATCAGAAGGTCGGCGGTTCGAATCCCCGTGACGTGGTGAGCTCCCGTTGCTCGGTTCCTGCTCCTGCCAACCTAGCAGTTTGAAAGCACATCAATGCAAGTAGATAAATGGGTACTGCTCCAGCGGGAAGGTAATCGGCGTTTCTGTGCGCTGCTCTGGTTCGCCAGAAGCGGCTTAGTCATGCTGGCCACATGACCCGGAAGCTGTACGCCGGCTCCCTCGGCCAATAAAGCGAGATGAGCGCTGCAACCCCAGAGTCAGCCGCGACTGGACCTAATGGTCAGGGGTCCCTTTACCTTTTTACCATGATCAGGGGTCTGGAAACCAAGCCTTATGAGGAATGGTTGAAGGAGCTGGGGATGTTTAGCTTGGAAAAGAGACCAAGACGAGACATGATAGCCATCTTCAAATATCTAAAGATTTGTCACATGGAGGATGAAGTAAGCTTGTTTTCCCCTGCTCTGGATGGTAGGACCCCAACCAATGGCTTCAAGTTACAAGAAAGGAGATTCCCATTCAACATCAGGATAAACTTTCTGACAGCAAGAGCTGTCTGACAGTGGAATGGTCTCCCTTGGGAGGTTGTGGACTCTCCTTCCTTGGAAGAATTTAATCAGAGGTTGGTTGGCCACCTGTCAATCATGCATGAGATTCCTGCATTTCAGGGGGTTGGACTAGATGACCCTTGGGATACCTTGTAACTCTAAAATTCTATGAATAGCTGTTGCTGGAAACCTTAGGAGGGGAGAGATGCTGTTGCTCTTAGGTCCTGCCTCCGGGCTTCCCAGAGGCATCTGATTGGCCACTGTGAGAGCCGTGCTGGACCAGATGGGTCATTGGCCTGATCCAGCTAATTGACTTTTCTAATGTTCTTATGAGAAAGCAGAATTGCAAACAAATTTTTTTTTTGTAGTGCAAAGAATAAAAAATAAAAAGTAGGTAAAGAAGAAGGAGCAAAACATACAAACTGCAAATCATGGGCTTCATGTATACATTTTAATAAGGAACCGAGGATCTATGAATTACCAGTTAATCTGCATATTCCAAAGAGCGAATTTACAAATTCATCACAAGTGCCAAGCGCACAATCTGCATATTCACAAATCAAGCAACTGGTGCTTTGACAAAATCTGAATGTAAATTCAGTTGGTTCGAAAGAGAAGCTGGAAACTCCAACCCCATCCAAGCCATGTTCCTGAAATCCGTCAGGTGTTCCCTTTTGACCCAACCGATCAATTGGGCTACGAATCCTGGGGATGCAAAAAAATGGAGACATCACTGATGATTGTCAAGTCACAGGAGGCTCTATCTTCAAGACAAAAAAGAAGTGCCTCTCTTTATTCACCCACTCAAATGCCAATCAAATGACTGATCCCGGAATGGCTTCATCAACGTGAGTTTTACTATATGGTTCATTCTTTCAAGTAATTTTCAGAGGAGGAAGGGAAAGCTGCCTTTCACCATGTCATACCACTTGTCCAATGAGCTCAGTATTGTTGACACTTGACCGGGACAGATGCTTTCCAGAGTTTTGAGCAAGAGTCTTTCCCAGTTCTAGCTGGAGATACCAGGGATTGAACCTGGTACCTGGAGCAAAGTAGCCGTGGCCCCTTCCACTGGCCATGCTGGTTAGGGGTAATGGGCGTCCAGGAAAAGTCTTCTTCTTTGGCGATCACTCATAGCCGAGTAAGATTGTCTTCCATAAACACTTTGTTAACAGTGAAGTGACTGTGGAGACCAATTCTGGATCCACACATCCTTCCACAGGGGGGGCATTGGTTTCCAGGTGGGAGTTGACCACAGTGTGGATTTGCTAAGCATGCCTTCCTCTTAGCACATTTCTCCTTTTCGTCCTGAGTTTGAGCGTCTTCAAAACCCATGACACCTTTGGTAAAGGATGTTCTCCAGTTGGAGAGCTCACAGGCAAGTGTTTCTCAATTGTTGGTGTTTATACTACATTTTTAAAGATTTGCCTTGAGAGAGTCTTTAAACCTCTTGTTGACCACCAGCATTAGGTTTTCCATTTTTAAGTTCAGAATAGAGTAGTTGCTTTGGAAGATGACAATCAAGCATCCGCACAACATGACCAGTCCAACGAAGTTGATGCTGAAGAATCATAGAATCATAGAGTTGGAATAGACCACAAGGGCCATCGAGTCCAACCCCCTGCCAAGCAGCCATCAGAGCACTCCTGACATATGGTTGTCAAGCCTCTGCTTAAAGACCTCCAAAGAAGGAGACTCCACCACACTCCTTGGCAGCAAATTCCACTGTCGAACAGCTCTTACTGTCAGGAAGTTCTTCCTAATGTTTAGGTGGAATCTTCTTTCTTGTAGTTTGGATCCATTGCTCCGTGTCCGCTTCTCTGGAGCAGCAGAAAACAACCTTTCTCCCTCCTCTATATGACATCCTTTTATATATTTGAACATGGCTATCATATCACCCCTTAACCTCCTCTTCTCCAGGCTAAACATGCCCAGCTCCCTTAGCCGTTCCTCATAAGGCATCGTTTCCAGGCCTTTGACCATTTTGGTTGCCCTCCTCTGGACACATTCCAGAATCATTGCTTCGACACGGGTGATCTTTGCTTCTTCCAGTACACTTCTTCCAATACCCTTTCTTGCTTTTCCAGTAGGATCTTTGTTTTCAGTATGATTGAATCCTGGTCAAAGTATTTACTGTCTCCTACCCATTTGCACTGAGGTTCATGATGTGATGTCCAGGGCCAAGCCTACTGCACTCAGAACACTTGGCTAACTTAGGAAGACCCCCACCATAACTGCTGTTGCATTTCCTCGTCTTCCAGTACACTGGTATTAGTTCGCCTGTCTTCCCAATGGATGCATAAATTTTTTGGAGACACCTTTGATGGACTCTTTCAAGGAGTTCGAGATGGTGTTTGTAAGTGGTCCATGTTCCACAAGCCGACAGTAAGGAAAAGGAGAGCTGGGATGAAGAAACCTGTAGTACTTTGGACAAATGTTGTACCACAATGCCCATCGTCCCTGGTCACTGGCAACTCTGGCAGGGGCTGATGCGAGTTGGAATCCAACCACATCTGAGGTCTGAATCAACTGCTTTCTTTCCCCCAGTTAGCAATTTCTACTTTGTTTTATTCTATTTCTAAAAGAGTCGCACATGCAAAACTGGTGCAAAGCAGCTAGATTCTCCGGATGCCGAGTCAATCTGATAGGAGCCCATTTAATTAATATGCCTTTTGTATTCTAATTGAAAAGGGAAATAAAAGAAAGCCAGCAAGACAGAGCGTAGAGACTGCGCAGCTAATGCCCAGCTACTGTTTCCCCGCTCTGCCAATGCTTTATTCCATTTCCCCTCCGAGCTAACTAGCTGTGTTATAATGAATTATTTTTATGCCATCCACATAAAAGGTTAAAACTCTGCATGGGGTTTTGGGTCTAAAAACGGAATGCGACACTTGCTTCTCAGGTTTGCTTAATAGCAAGCTTTTGCATGTGTAATTGTTTTCATTGCAGTTTGATGCTCTTATGAAGTGAACATGAAATGATGAATCCTCCATCCTCAAGGGAAAAAAACAACTCATTTTAGAACAGGGGTGGGAACCTATGGCCCTCGTGATGTTGATGGACTCCAGTTCCCATCAGCCCTAGGAAGCATGGCCAGTGGACAGGGATGATGGAGGTTGTAGTCCAGGGAATGCAAAGGTGCAGTGAATCTTAGGAATACAGGAAGTTGCCTTAAACAGACTCGAGACCACTGGCCCACCTTGCTCAATATTGTCTACCGACTGGCAGGAGCTGTCTGGGGTGCTGGCAGGGTTTCTTCTCAACCCTACCTGGAGATACTGGACCCTCCAAGTGTCCCTATCTTCCAGAGTCAGTCCCAAATTTACAAAAGCTATACAGTGGTACCTTGGGTTATGTACTTAATTCGTTCCGGAGGTCCGTTCTTAACCTGAAACTGTTCTTAACCTGAGGTACCACTTTAGCTAATGGGGCCTCCCGCTGCTGCCACACGATTTCTGTTCTCATCCTGAAGCAAAGTTGTTAACCCGAGGTACTATTCCTGGGTTAGCAGAGTCTGTCAACTGAAGCGTCTGTAACCTGAAGCGTGTGTAACCTGAGGTACCACTGTATAAGTGAATTGTTACACTTGGTAAATGCGAACTACAACTCCCATGATCCCTAGCTAACAGGACCAGTGGTCAAGGATGATGGGAACTGTAGTCCAAAACATCTGGAGGGCCAAAGTTTGCCTATGCCTGGTATAGATTTACAACAGTGGCTCGCGGGAGGTCATAGCCCAGAGGCTGAAGAAGGGGAAAGCTGGGAAATAATGGGAGAGGAGCAGGAAGAAGAATAAGCACCAGGGGAGAGAGACAGCTGACAGACTCAGTGTCTTCAGAAAGCATGCCAGATCCCCTTCCCAGAACCTGGCGGGCAATGAAAGTAGGAGAGCAGAGAGCTCAGATGCAGAAGGCAGCGATCAGCCACCATAGGGATGACGTATAATGGGAGAGACAGAGGGTGTGGGGTTTTACTCGGAGCAACGCCATTACTGCAAGAGGCAGCTTTTCTAAGCCTCTCTCTGTAAATATTGAATAAAAGACTTTGGCAAGAACTCTCCTTGTTTATCTGTTTCTGGCAGCCTACCGTGGGAGATCAGATTCCCGTAGAGATGGGAAGGCCTGAAAACCCCTGGAAAAATTAGGGGGGGGGGGGAAACAGTTTTTCCCCAAAGCCATTTTTTTCAGGGAAAATTGGGGGGGAAAATGTTTGTGGAATATTCAAACTATATCAAACCATAATTTTTTAAAAAAAAATTCTGTGAAAAAAAATGGCTTTGGGGAAAAACAGGGGGACGACGACTGTTTTTCCCCAAAGCCATTTTTTCCAGGGAAAATTTTTCAGGGAAAATTGGAAAAATAATGTTTGTGGAATATTCAAACTATATCAAACCATTATATATTTTTTTCAAATTTTGTGTTAAAAAATGGCTTTGGGGGGAAATGAGGAAAAACTGGTTTTTTCCTGGTTTTTTCCCAGGCCTTTTGACACATAATAAGAGTCTTTTGGATTAAGTCCATCCCTATCTATTCCAGCATCCAGTTCTCACAATGGCCAACCTGTGGAAAACTCACAAGCAGGACTCGAGCCCAGGAGCTCTTTCCCCTCCTTTGGTTTCCAGCAACTGAAATTCAGAAGTGTTGCTGCCTCCATTTTTAGAGGCAGAGCTTAGCCATCATAACTAGTAGCCTTATCCCCCACGAATTTGTCCAATCCTCTTTTAAAGCCATCCTACTTGGTGGCCATTGCTGCGGGACATCGAATCCAAACTCTTCTTCTTCTTCCCTCCCACAGGAAGCAGCAATGGCCACCACTCACCTCACAGTGTGTTTGTTGTGGGGGAGGAAGGGAAGGAGAATGTTAGCCGCTTTGAGACTCCTTCGGGCTGAGAGACTTCAAAGAAGTGTGACTGGCCCAAGGTCACCCAGCAGTTGTATGTGGAGGAGTGGAGACGCGAACCTGGTTCACCAGATTACGAGTCCGTCGCTCTTAACCACTACACCACACTGGCTCTCAGTGTTCCACAGGGAGTTCCACAGTTCCTCCTCCTTCCTTCCCTCTCCAGCCTACCTGGGTCTAACCACAGGGGTGACAGGGCACAGAAGAGGAAGCTCTCCCAGTTCAACTCCCAGCTGATCCTGACCCAAGGTCCGCAAAGCAGAAGGAAATCACAATAGCGGTCCGCACTGCAAACCAAGTTTGAGCACCGCTGCCAGATTGCGCGTGCCATTTGACAACCGCCATTTAACTCGATGTTTATGTTCTCCTCCAATTCATTAGTCAGCAAAACACTCCTTCGCCTTGACCCTTGGGCTGGCGTAAGAGATGCTGCTTATTCCATCCATCTGATCATCTGCCACTAACCCAATCTATAAATCAAAAGGAAGACTTTGCTCCTTACCCTGCGGGAGATTCAGTTTCCTTAATACTGTTTTATGAGATGCCCCATCAAAGGCTTTCCAGAAATCCAAGCAAATTATATCCCCTGGGTCACCTTTAGCTGCTCTTTTATGAACTTCCGCAACGAACTCAAACAGGTTACTGAGGGAGAATGTCCCCTCTAAGGACTCCCAGTGGTTTGACCCCAGTCGCCTGGCGCCGCGCTGTCCTTTTCTTAACGAGGTCCGCATCATCTTTTATTTCCAATTTGCACCTCCGCTGAGGTAGTTTTATGTTCTATAATATGCTTCTGAGACTTCCACTCTGCTCTCTGACGCTTTACAAACGGAAATGGGGATATTGTTGCAATCCTTTATAAACACACTGACTCTCATGCTATGGGTCACCTGTTCAGGAATGTTCTCCATGTGCTACACGTAGCCATCAATGAAGAAACAACCTGTCCTATATTCACTGAAAAAGAAAGAGGGGGGGGGGGTCTGTCCTTTGGCGAGGAGTATATTGCAACACAGGGACGCGGGTGGCGCTGTGGGTTAAACCACAGAGCCTAGGACTTGCCGATCAGAAGGGCGGAGGTTCGAATCCCCGCGACGGGGTGAGCTCCCTGCTCCTCAAAAATAAATAATATTTTTTTTTATTTATACCCTGCCCTTCCTGGTTCAAAAATTGGGCTCAGGGCGGCTAACAACAAATTTAAAACACTTAGTTGTAAAAGCACCATAAAATACAGTATAAAAACATGAAATTCAAAGTTCAGAAATCAATTTAGCGGAAATCCATCTAATAAGCATTATAAAGTCACCGGGGCTAGCTGGCTGAATTAGTCCTACTTGGGCCAGCGAGGAGGCCAGGGGAGAATTAGCTGTGGGGTCTCAGAGCGGGTGATCTTCATAAAAGGGGAGGGGGAGGGAGGAGAAGGGAAATAAAAGATCGGGCTGAATTCAAATTAAAGGCCAGGAGGAATAGCTCTGTCTTACAGGCCCGACAGAAGGAGTTTAAACCCTGAAGGGCCCTAGTCCCATGGGACACAGCATTCCACCAGGTCGGAGCCATCACTGAAAAGGCCCTGGCGGAGGATAGTCTGACTTCCTTAGGGCCCGGGACCTCCAAACTATGGTTATTCATGGACCTTAAGGTCCTCTGCAGGGCAGACCAGGAGAGGGAGTTGCTCAGCATCTTGATCATTTTGGATACCTTTTTCTGCACCTTTCCCAGCTCTACAGTCTTCCTGATGTATAGTGACCAGAAATGTACACAGCACCCCCTCCCATTCTCACTCTCTCCTTCCCCCATAATTTCTCCCATAATTTTTGAGGAGCCTTTTGATTTCAATCCTACAGACGGGATGTTCTTGCTGATGCTCAGTGGGCTGGATTTATTTGAGACTGTACCCCATTGAGACAGCAGCAGCGGGGAGAGTTTCCTTGGTGACACACTGTTCTCAGCTCTGGTAGAAACCCAGGAAACTGCCTTAGATCAAGTATTGCTCAGTAGTGACGACACCAGGGCTGGGAGACCTGTGGCCTGTGGGTCAATCCTGGCCCATCAGCAGCGCCCAATGTATGTGGAACGAAGTAAGAGGGTTAAGACAGCGGTCAGAGAGAGAAACTTGGAACTATAGAAGGAAGGAAGAGATTAAGGGAGCAACTACCAGAAGCACAACGAGACAGAGCAGGAAGGTCAGGGAGAGTTAGGAATTGAATGCAAGCTTGCTTAAATAAAGTTCTTTATTTTGTATCGCTCTTGCTTGATTCTCAGTTATAAGTAGCAGCACTTGAAACATGGTGGCAAAGGTTTAGAAGCCGAATCCGGTTTGAAGCAGCCAAGAAAAGAAAAATAGTAAGGATTTTTTACATCACAGAGAGAGGCCTGAAACATCCAGCACCACTGAATTTCACTGCAGCTAATCTAGCCCAGGGACGCGAGCCTAGGATCAGAAGGTCGGCGGTTCGAATCCCCATGACGGGGTGAGCTCCCGTTGCTCGGTCCCTGCTCCTGCCAACCTAGCAGTTCAAAAGCATGTCAAAGTGAAAGTAGATAAATAGGTACCGCTCCAGCGGGAAGGTAAACAGCATTTCCGTGCGCTGCTCTGGTTCGCCAGAAGCGGCTTAGTCATGCTGGCCACATGACCCAGAAGCTGTATGCTGGCTCCCTTGGCCAATAAAGCGAAATGAGCGTCGCAAGCCCAGAGCCGGTCACGACTGGACCTAATGGTCAGGGGCCCCTTTACCTTTTTTATAAGACAAGTAATAAGTGCTGGAAATGTAAAGAAAAAGAAGGATCATTTTATCATATGTGGTGGAAATGTAAGAAAGTAAAAAACTTCTGGGAAATGATATATAATGAGATGAAAAAGATGTTGAAATATCATTTTTTTAAAAAACCAGAAGCATTTTTACTTGGTATTATAAGTGATGAAATTAATAGACAGGACATTAAACTGTTTTTATACGCAACAACAGCGGCAGAGTATTGTTGGCCCAGAAATGGAAGCCAGAAGAAATACCGATGAAAGAAGAATGGCAGACGAAATTAATGGACTAGGCAGAATTAGATAAGATGACAGGAAGGATTCAAAACCTGCGGGAACAGAGATTCACAGAAGATTGGAAGAAATATACGAGCTAGTTGAAGAGGAACTGTAATCAACAAATTATGCTAGTAGGACTACAAGAAGTTTTGTAAGGAGAAATATATGAAATATTGCAAAGAAGATAAAGAAGAGAGACATTAGTTATGATACTTAAACGTAATAGTGGAAGTGAGAAATGTAAATTAAGTGGGAAAGGTTGGAAAATTTTCAGATGTGACTGACGGAAGTCAAAAAAAATTGTATAAGATATAAAAGTCTGTTTTTATAATTGTGGAAAATAATATGTTAAAAAAACTAATATATATATATATATATATATATATTCTGTCTTTCACCAAAATCTTCCGACTGCAAAAGATATAAATAAATCTAATAATAATAATTACAGTGATCTTCAATTTAACGATTCTTTCTTTACAGGCTAATATTTTGCGTTCCAGGTCAGCCAGGCTGCTAGGCTGGCCTGCTTGTTTTGCCATCACCAGTGGGCCGCTTGGCGGCCTTTTTGAATTGAATCGCTCTGGGGAGGAGGCGCTTCACCAGGCTACATGGCAACCTACTTCAGTTTTTCCTTGGGGGGGGGGGGGCTTAAGTCAGGCCATATGGCGGTCATGTTCGCATCCCCTGTCCTCTCCGGTTGGTATCCGTGAATAAGGATGTGTGCTAACTATCTTTTGCAGTCTTAGCGTCTGTGCGCAGTTAGGTTGGTTGGTTCACAGGTAGGCAGGGTTTGCGGCCCCGAGCAGGGCTCACCTGGGTGGGTGCCACCCACCTGCTTGAGCCGGCCTTTGACCCACCCTCGGCCAGGGAGGACAGTGGACGGCCGGCCAGGGGTGGGCCTAAGGCCAAAAGAAAAGAGGCTGACTCCTTGGCTCAAGCCTCTTTTGCTGTTTATACATATATAAAGTCCATCAGCCGAAAAAGGTCCCACAGCCCTGGCCTACACTGACCAGCAGTAGCTCTCCATGATTTCAGAGAATGGATCTTTCCCTTTTCTCTTTTTTTAAATGATATTTATTGAAATTTCCAGAAAAAAGAAAAAAAATTTAAAAACACTCAACATTTACAATCCTTACTTTCAATAACCTATTTCCACGACTTCCCCGCGCCTCCCCTTCTTGTATTCCATTTCCAATTGTTAGTTCAGCAAGTTCTTGTCCCCAATTTTTAACCTTATTATATTTAGTTCATTATAATATTATAATTCATTATAATATTTAATTCATTTTATATATCCAATTTTAACTTATATACATCAATCTTTATACGTCATTACTCCTTCTTGAACCTTTTTCTAAGGTCGACCCAAATTCCCTTCCACGAATTCCCCATTTTTATGTAACAACAAAACATAATAGAAAATAAAAAAGTCAAAATATAATTGTACACCCTTTGGATTCCCAAACCCCGCCCTCCCTTTCCCGTTTTCAATCCCCTGCCAATGTCCATCAGTCCATCTGCTATCATCCTGGAGACCTCACATCTGAGGCTCTTAATTAACAGACAATGGATCTTTCCAGCCCTATCCAGAGATACTGGGGATCAAACCTGGGACCTTGTGGACGCAAGACAGGTGTTCTACCGCTGCGCTACAGCCCTCGCCCCCTTTCCTCTGATATGACTTGTGCCCTTTATGTGGCACGAGACAGGTATTTATTCAGTTTCAATCCCCTGTCAAGCTGGAAGAGATTCCAGCCGTGCTCCCTTTGCTACTTTTAACACACATCCATCATTAGGAGCTCGGTTCTTCCTCCACCAACTTGCCTGCCACAAAGCACACTTTTTATCACCTACTGCTCAGTGTAAACAACACAAGGACGGAATGAAATCAGCTCCATTTGTTAGCAATTTCCAGGGCGCGCAATGACAAAGCCGACCTGATCTGCTCTTCCCGAGCGCAGCTGTTGCAGACGGAAGAATCTGCGGAGAGGCTGAATTCCAAACAAATCAAGAATTGGGAGCCTCGCGCTGCCACAGGTGTCTTCGAGGAGCTGATGGGGCCCATCAATCAGCAGGTCTTGCTGCCCTCCTCTGAATGACAGGCAACGGCGGTGATGAATGCAAAATTTATTGGACAGAAGCTGCGTTTCCAAACCTCTGCGGCAAAAAGAAAAAAAGTTTGCCCCTCTCCCTTCCAGCAAATCCTGGATTAATCGCTTTACCCTTGAACTGGGGGTCTTCTAAAATATACAACCTGGCATGTCGTATTCAAACAAGGCGAGGCAGGGGCCTCCAGCCTCTTGCCCTCAGTTATGTTCGACTCTTCATTTATTTAAAGTAGTCCAGATGCAGTCAGGAGTTCTTTGTTCAATATTTATTATTGTTTAACCTGCCCTGAAACAAAAATGCGGGAGGGCACTGGGGTCAGTGCATTCAATCTTGAAAAGCAGCCGGGTCTCTTTCTTTGTTCCAGGCATCCACAGCCCCTCCAGCTTTTGACTCGCATCTCTTAATCAACATGCCCTGCGGAAGGAGGCTCTGAATATTTGTAACCACCAAAAGAAATTTCGCAAAGAGGGAGAGAGAAAGAAAAAGATCCCAGTTACATTCCAGCAGCTGATGAACTTGGAGCTGGCTGGAGACAAGTAGTATTCAGTGCTGTCCTGGGCTGCATTTATAATTTCATTACACTCTACTCCAGGACGTGGGTTGTGCTGTGGGTTAAACCACAGAACCTAGGACTTGCGGATCAGAAGGTCGGCGGTTTGAATCCCCGTGACGGGGTGCGCTCCCGTTGCTTGGTCCCTGCTCCTGCCAACCTAGCAGTTCGAAAACACGTCAAAATGCAAGTAGATAAATAGGTACCACTCTGGCGGGAAGGTAAACGGCATTTCTGTGTGCTGCTCTGGTTTGCCAGAAGTGTGAGATTCCAGAGGTTTGGGTGCATATAGAGCAGGCTTCCTCAACCTCGGCCCTCCAGATGTTTTGAGACTACAATTCCCATCATCCCTGACCACTGGTCCTGCTAGCTAGGGATCATGGGAGTTGTAGGCCAAAAAACACTTGGAGGGCAGAGGTTGAGGAAGCCTGATATAAGGGTTCGTGGGCACACTAGGCAGAGTGGAGACTGCAGTGTCTTTCTGATATATGGCTTATTTACAGTGCCTGGAGACAGACAGACAGGTCATGCATCCACAGCAGTGACCGGAGGAGGAATGACCCCTGGGAGGAGCTATGGTGCATCTGCAGCAACTCAACCACATGCCTTTTTCTGCCTCCTCTCACATATCGGTCTCTACAGTCACAGCAGGAACTCTAACCTTCCAACAGTTTGACTTCAATCCCCAAAGCACACTCCTCCATTGCCTCCTGAGACAGACGGATGTCAATGACTATTTACACATACATTCAACTTAAGTCCACAGTGGTGGAGTTTGTAGCATTCACATCTCAAGATTATTCTTTCCTCCTCTCTTAGGAGTAGCAGGCTTCAGTCTACAAACAGAGGAACCAGCCATGCTGCCTGTCTGCTTGTTACAGCCCTCCTTCTTCCCTGCTTTTCATACCTCTTACAAAGGGCCACTATTCAGACCTTTCAAGTGTCCCTATTTTCCAGGGACATTCCCAGATTTACAGAAGCCGCCCCAATTTCTGATCCTGGAATATCCCACTTTTCCTTAAAGGTAAAGGTAAAGGTACCCCTGCCCGTACGGGCCAGTCTTGACAGACTCTAGGGTTGTGCGCCCATCTCACTCAAGAGGCCGAGAGCCAGCGCTGTCCGGAGACACTTCCGGGTCATGTGGCCAGTGTGACAAAGCTGCATCTGGCGAGCCAGCACAGCTTGCCAGACATCTTTTCTGAGAAGATGGCTGTTTACCTTCCCGCTAGTAAGCGGTCCCTATTTATCTACTTGCACCCGGGGGTGCTTTCGAACTGCTAGGTTGGCAGGCGCTGGGACCGAGCAACGGGAGCGCACCCCGCCGTGGGGATTCGAACCGCCGACCTTTCGATCGGCAAGCCCTAGGCGCTGAGGCTTTTACCCACAGCGCCACCCGCGTCCCACTTTTCCTTAGGACGTCCCTATTTTCTCCAGAGAAATGTTGGAGGGGAGTCTCTATTTTAACTGGTGAAACGTTGGATTGTATGGAAGTCTTGCCCTCTGATGGTTTCCTCGATGGGCCATCAGTGGCCTTTGTCCCCTGCTAATGGCCCACCTGAGCGGGTTCTTCAAGTTGGCCTGGGCTGTTAGCATAAACTAAATCAGCTTGATGGAGTTTAATCAAAACTTGCTTAATTCTAACTTCTGCTAAATCCAAGAATTATGGGGAGTCTGCACCTCAAAACTCCCCTCATAAAAACATTCCTCTACAGCTGGTGGCAATTCATGCACCTAGGCCACATTTACACCAAACATTTAAAGCACTAATAATAATTTTATTATTTATACCATCTGGTTGGGTTGCCCCAAAGAATACCGCCTTAAATAGGCATGGCTTCCCGCAAAGAATTCAGGGAACTGTAGTTTGTTAAGGGCGCTTAGAGTTGCCCGGAGGCCCCTATTCACCTTCCAGAGCTACATTTCCCAGAGTGGTTTAACACTCAATCCCCCTTTCCCAGGGAGCTCTGGAGAGAAAGTGCTTCACTCGGCCCTCCAGATGTTTTTGGCCTACAACTCCCATGATCCCTAGCTAGCAGGACCAGTGGTCAGGGATGATGGGAATCGTAGTCTCAAAACATCTGGAGGGCTGAGTTTGAGGAAGTCGTTCCCACAGGAGGCAGTGATGGCCACTAACATAGATGACTTAAAAAGATAAAACCCATGGAGGAGGAGACTATTGACGGCTACTTGCCATGCTGCCCATGTTCTGCCTTAACAGTCACTAATTCGAGGGGAGAGTGGTTTTGTGCTCAAATCCTGCTTACGGTTTCCCCACAGGCAATCTGGCAGCCCTCTGTGAGAACAGGATCCTGAACTGGATGGGCCATTGGCCTGATTCAGCAAGCTGTTGTTGTATGCTGATGAGCTGGAAGAGTGTTCCTCCTGTGAGAGGGTCATACACAGGGAAGAGACTCAGACCAATTGTGGAGGACGAGTTTAAAGCACCAACCAGTGGGAAGGGAAGGGGCTTTGTTTATACAGTGGTACCTCTGGTTGCAAACAGGATCCATTCTGGAGGCCCGTTTGCAACATGAAAAGAAAGCAACCCGCAGCGGCACATCTGCGCACATGAGGGTTGCGATGCTGCACATGCGTGTGACGCCATTTTGAGATTCTGTGCATGTGCAAGCAGCAAAACCTGGAAGTAACCCTTTCTGGTACTTCCGGGTCACTGCGGGACGTAACCTGGAAGAACTTAACATGAAGAGGACGTAACATGAGGTATGACTGTATGACCATTATTAAATATATATCCCACTTTTTTTCCTTCAAAGAGCTCAAAGTGGAATGTATGGAACTTCCCCTACCATGTTACTTTCACAACAAACCTGTAAGGTAGACTACTGGGGCAACGCATTCAAGTTAGCAGGGTAGAAATAAAATTATTATTATTACAGTGGTACCTCTACTTACTTAGGGACGCGGGTGGCGCTGTGGGTAAAAGCCTCAGCGCCTAGGGCTTGCCGATCGAAAGGTCGGCGGTTCGAATCCCCGCGGCGGGGTGCGCTCCCGTTGCTTGGTCCCAGCGCCTGCCAACCTAGCAGTTCGAAAGCACCCCCAGGTGCAAGTAGATAAATAGGGACCGCTTACTAGCGGGAAGGTAAACGGCGTTTCCGTGTGCTGCGCTGGCTCGCCAGATGCAGCTTTGTCACGCTGGCCACGTGACCCGGAAGTGTCTCCGGACAGCGCTGGCCCCTGGCCTCTTAAGTGAGATGGGCGCACAACCCCAGAGTCTGTCAAGACTGGCCCGTACGGGCAGGGGTACCTTTACCTTTTACCTTACCTCTACTTACTTACTGAGGTTACAGGGAACCAGACAGAGGGCCTTCTCGGTAGTGGCGCCCACCCTGTGGAACACCCTCCCTTCAGATGTGAAGGAAATAAGCAGCTATCTTATCTTTAAAAGACATCTGAAGGCAGCCCTGTTTAGGGAAGTTTTTAATATTTAATGCTATATTATTTCTAACACTCGATTGGAAGCCGCCAAGAGTGGCTGGGGAAACTCAGCCAGATGGGCAGGGTATAAATAATAATAATAATAATAATAATAATAATAATAATAATAATAATTATTATTATTATTATTATTATTATTATTACAAGCACCTCTGGTTATGTATCCTTTGGGATACGCACGCGGCAAACCCGGAAGTATTTTTCCGGGTTTTACCGCGCACGCATGTGCAGGATCGTTCTACCACGCCATGCGCATGCGCAGAACAAAAACCTCCGGTTGCGAAAACCTCAGGATCCGACCCAAGCTCCAGAACAGATCCCGTCCACAACAGGAGGTACTACTGTATTATGATAGAGAATAACTGGCCCAAAGTCAGTGAGCTTCAGGGCTGAGTGGTGATTTGAACCCTGGTCTCTCTGGTCTTTGTCCAACACCCTAACCCTTACACCACACTGGCTCTCTTATGCACTCCAAGATGAAGCCTGGCTGGTGTTACAAAAATGGAACCTTAGAGATTTAGGCCAAGATGTCTTCTAAGCCAGTGTTTCCCAACCTTGTGCCTCCAGCTGTTTTTGGACTACAATTCCCATCATCCCTTGCCACTGGTCTTGCTAGTCAGGGATGATGGGAGATGTAGTTCAAAAACAGCTGGAGGCACAAGGTTGGGAAACACTGTTCTAAGCCATAGATGAGCAGGATTACCACATGAGCCAATATAAAGTGCTGCATGTTGACTGATGTAGAAGAGAAAAACTGGATAACGAACCAGCGTTGCTTTCCTAAGCCAATGGCGACATGATAAAAACCGAAAAGCCAATTACTAGTATTATTTTTAAAGGAAGTATGTGCAATTGGCATAATACACACTGTTATGCGGAAAACTATTCCAAATGCCTTCATTGCCAAAACATGGATTCATCCTTGAAATGTCAGGAGACAAAATGTGAATCCAAATTGCCGCTTCTTAGGAAGTTCAGACTATCGGGAGAATGGCTGAAATTGTGTTTTCTGCTCTAGCGATGGCCAGTTCCCAGAGTTCCCTGGGGCGAGGGATTGATTTTTAAACTGCTCTAAGAATGGTTGCTCTGTGAAGGGAAAAGGAGTCTCCCAACAGCTCTGAGTACCTGTAACAGACTACAGTTCCAGGATGCTTTGGTGGAAACCATGACTATTTTCAGTGGTATGATAGTGATTTAAATGTATAACACAGATGTGGTGTTAGCATCCCACCACTGAGTGGTTCCCAACCTTTTTTGGGCCATGTTAGACTCTAACAGCTCTACTGTCAAAAAGTTCTTCCTGATGTTTAGCCAGAATCTCCTTTGTTGTTACTTGACTCCGTTGGTTCGTGTCCTACCCTCCAGAGCAGGAGCAAGCAAGTTTGCTCCATGTGACAGCCCTTGAGATATTTGAAGATGGCCATCATATCTCCTCTCAATCTCCTCTTATCCAGACTAAACATACCCAGTTCCTTCAACCGTTCCTCATAAGGCTTGGCTTCCAGACTGAAATATACTCGGAGTCGAGTGTGGATTTCATGCTCTTTATTCAGCTCATAGTAGTGAGGAATGCCAGTTCCCCCGAAATGTCTGCTTTATATATATTATTTACACAATGGGCACCCACCACGTGATTGGCTAATTCTGGGATTCTCCTGTAGGCCAATCAGGTTGTGGCTTCACTTCCACCTGGCGTTGGATTGGGTGGCTCCTGTGGACCAATCAGACTACTGCATTCTGGATCCTATTGTTCTAGGACCAATCAGACTGCTGCATTCTGGATCCTATTGTTCTAGGACCATACAGACTGCTGCATTCTGGATCCTATTGTTTTAGGACCAATCAGACTGCTGCAATTTGGATCCTATTCAACTCAGTACATAACCCAGACCCTTTATCTTCTTGGTCACCCTCCTTTCTTAAACTTCCTTCTTAAATTGTGGTGCCCAGAACTGGACACTGTTTCCCTTGCCAATTCTTTTTCCTATCTTGGGCTGCAGCTCCCTCCTTGCATCGTTTATTCTGTTATCATTGGGTTGGGCACTGCTTTCCTTTTGGGTGAAGGCATTTTTCCATGACCTGCTCTGTGGCTTTGAATGAAGGGTGGTATATAAATTGCAATAAAACATAAATAAGTTAATTGATGAAAGAACTGGACGTTTCAGACACTCACCCATCTTTAGTTAATAAAATATTAGCCCAACATTTGGTGTCCTCTCTTTCTCTTTATTGATTTGTTCAGATGCTTCTCAGACTTTTTTTTTTTCAAAGCATGAGCTGAGATTCTTTGCCCCTGTAACAAGATTGTGTGCTTTCCAATGTCAGAATCACAAAAAGCTTTTCACTCACTTTTCATTAACTTGGCCAGTGACATTGGCTCTATGCCCAAATCTGGCATGGATACCATTGATTTAGGGCACTGAGGTCTGGGGTCCCTAATGGCTTGACTCCTATCTCTTGTCTCCATAATTAGAAATGCCTGATTATACCAAATATAAAGGAAAACCTCAAAGACTGCGAAGCAGCCATGTGCAATGAGGTCTTCTTTCCAGTCAGAAGTTGTTCGTATTAACTTTGGCTTGGGAAAAAAAATCATCGATATTTGCAAATGTTCAGGCAATGATGTGGGGGCTAACAGATGGACAGCAAAAGTGGGTCATGCGAGCTCTTATGATTGCAAAGGCACATGGGGAAGATCTACCAGCACGAACAGCTTAGAAGGCAGCAGATCTCTTGTGCAGCTGGTCGATTCCCGGATCGGTCAGTGTCCCTAATCCTGGCTCAAGAAATAATAATACTTGCTCGTCGTGGCTCAGCATAAATCTCAAACCAGGGGCATTCTAGGGGTGTGTGGTGATGGGACCACAGAAGGAGGATTTAGTCTGGATCTTAAGCCCATTCATCTCAGTCTTGCGACCTGGAAATCTAGCATAGAACCAGAGGCAGAACTAGGTACTCCAGCACCCAGAGCGGCGCGGCTAGCCACGCATGGCGAGCGTCCCAGGGGGTGGCGCGGCGATGTCACCCCCCTCAGGGATGACACCCAGTGCGGACCGCACCCATTGCACCCCCCTTTCTCTGCCAGTGCATAGAACTCCATTTTAAAAGCTTGTTTTCCTTCCGCAAGGCTTAGATAGGTAGCAGCAACCCCACTTCTGAACAGGGTTTGGATCTGGTGTACGTTTACACTTCCTTTACGCCAGCTTTTTTGTGCAGAGGATTTCTCCCTTATACTGCAATGTTGTGAGAGTAAACACTCGCTATCCACTACTCAGTAATCTGACCTCACTGATTTCTTCTATGTTTGAATGCATGGCACATAATGGCCAGTCTCATTCTGATGATACAGCCTGTCTGTATTAATTCATACATTTAAATTAGAATCGATGGAAGATACTTATTAATACCAGCTAACAATGCTCCCAGCCCCATTACAACTGCTTTTTTTTTTAAAAAAAGGAAAAGAATAAATACAGTCTTAAATGATGCAATAACTGTTGCTATATATTACATGACTTGTGGGGCACGCTTTGTGACCCAAGCAGATTGCACGTGGGGCAGATGCTTTGTCATTCCACCCCACAACATTGCTGTCTGAGAATATCAGGGAGAATTTAAGCCAGCACATCTTTCATGAGCCTCATAGGACCTCTTGCCTCAGTCCATGCTACTGACCAACATGTTTCCATGGTCTCATCCTCTCCAGAATCCTGATATCTACAGGCTTGGGACCTCATGCTACTTCATTCATTAGGCTTCTATCCCAATTAGCAACAAAACCCATAATGGTTTACAGTCAGGCAAATATATGGTCATGCACACAATGGAGGGAGTTCAATGAATAACAGTAGCCCCACCGTGGTACAGGGCTGGAAGACTGGCAAATATAAAGCAAACGAGAAGATATATTTAAAAAATAAATAATTCCCAAATGGCATTGCATTTCTGCGCAAAAAAAATATATGCACACTTGGGCTAGGAAATACACTCCATAATACTAAGGCCACCAAAGAGAAGGCTCTGCTACGCATACCACAAATATACAGACAAGTACACATTTTATCCTCCTGGTGTTGGGTAATGTTGGTAAAAAAACCTGGAAGTCAAACACTTTTAAATTCAAATGGAGGGAGTCATCTCCTCCAATTAGCAACAGGATAACAGCCACACAATAAAGCAAGTTCATCTTTATATAAAGAGAAAGTGGTTTTCTTAAGAGACTACTCAAGGCTGCAAACTAGCCAACTTCTGCCCCCGTACTGGGCTGTACTGGGCTCCACCCCATATCTCCAAACTCCTCCCCTTGAATCTCAGGCTCTGGGCCTCAGTGGGCCCTAATGGGGAGACCTACCCCTGGTTCCCACAGTGACTGACCAGCTTGGTCCGGCTGCCCCTTGGAAAGCATTGATTTCTTGACGTCCAAAAGCTAAGCTTCACCACGGAACAAATATTGTTATCTAAGAAGTCCAAGCTGTTCAGGCCGGGGATGGAAAACGGAGAGAATAATGATGCGATAAGAGGAAGGTCACATTGTACTTTTGAGCAGGATTCGTAAGGTTTACAACCCCAAGCCTTACGCTTCCTGTGGACAAAGCTCTCTTTCTTTCGTACTTTATGGTGTCCTTTCCAAAGCCTTTCTAAAGATCTCAGAGTATCATTAACCAGATAGAAATAAAAACTGCAGTGGCATTTATGGCCTCACAAGCTCGCTTTGGCGTCAGACAAGCGGCAATATAGTACCTACAGTAAAAGGTACACACTGAGGAGCCCTCCAGCAAGGCCCAGACCACTCACTCGGCACGCAAAGACAAGAAGCTAAACCATTTCAGTGTCACTTATCTTGCAAAGCACTCTCTGACTCAAATAGGACTTATCTGCCCATTGAAAACCTTCTCTTCCCAGAGACAGGACATTGCCGCTGCCATTGGCACAGGCTGGGTGTGCTGAACAAAAATCCGAAACACGCAAAACGGTATTTGATTTTGAAAAACACACACGTATTACTCCATCAGGATCAGGTGACCAGCCCCCCAGCATGATTTTAAGGCATCGAAGAAATCTTGTGATTTTTACTCACCAAGTGTGCTTGCTGGGCAATGGACTGGCAATGTCCTTCCAGTATTTTCAAGAGAAGTTTAATTCCTTCAGTGACCAAGAGTCCTGAAAAGAGAGATTGGGATGGGGTGGGGAGGAAAGTGCATTAATTAATCAATACTAATATTGCAATTTATTAATTAATATATGGCACTCAGCTAAAGAAACCATACAAGTTTAATCCATGAGTTGGTCCAATGATAAATATCACCTGCGTAGGAGGAAACAGTCCTAAAAAGCAAAATTGCAGGGGCAATTTTCTTTGGTTTTAGATGATGTGTCGCTGGAGTTTTTAATGTTCCTTAAAGGTAAAGGTACCCCTGACCATTAGGTCCAGTCGTGGCCAACTCTGGGGTTGCGGCACTCATCTTGCTTTAGTGGCCGAGGGAGCCGGCGTACAGCTTCCGGGTCATGTGGCCAGCATGACTAAGCAGGCAGCAGCTCTCTCCAGGATTTAAACAAAATTATTTTCCTGCCCTACTGGGATATTCCAGGGATTGAACCTGAAGCCTTCTGCATCCAGAATACAGCCGTACCTTGGTTCTCAAATGGAATCCATTTGACTTTTTTTCTCAATCTCTTGTGTTTGGAAAAGGTGGTGTTTCTTTAACACAGGAAACAAAGACACTCTCCGAAAGTCAACCAGCTGAACAAAACAGGATTCCTTCCCAAGGAGTCAACAAGCCCACAGATACGTCTAGACATACCCAACCATTATGGATAATTACATGACACAGCGTTTGAAGCAATCAATGTTTTTGTGTGTGTGTGAGTCAACCAACCTCGGTCATGATCCAAACCTGATGAAAAATATGCCTGGTCTGTCAGTGAGCTCTAATTTAGCAAACTCATGCTAGACGTTGTCATTTTATACTTGGAGTGACTTGGAGGTCAGAAATGGAATGCCCTGGATTGTGCTGGTGGGCTGGATGAACACAAACATAACAGCCCTGTTACAAATCTAGAGGCTTCAGGTCACACCTGGAGGTCTGGCAATCCTTCAGCAGCATCCTCTATTGCACCCGAGTGTAGTAGGGAAAGAATAGGGGTCACCGAGAAGGCTGTACGGCATGTAGAACTGTTTCCTCCAACACTCTTGCACTGCTCCCTGCCACTTGGCCACATGAAATGCTGCCTGAACCAGTTGCCTCACTCCATCTAATGGTACAGCCGGCCTCATCCAAGCTTTTACTTTTTACGGCTGAGAGCAAATCAAACGACCAATTTGAGGCAGCTTTCTCTCCTAATGGCTTCACATTTGATTTTTTTGCAGCGCCTTTGTAGGAAAGCAGCACACACACACACACACACACACACACACAGAGAGAGAGAGAGAGAGAGAGAGAGAGAGAGAGAGAGAGAGAGAGAGAGAGCTCAATTGCAATGGCAGATCTTCGGCTTGGAACCATTTCAGGCCATCTCAGAAGCCTGAGTCATCTGATTGTGGGATGTTTGGAGCCAAGCAGGAGCAGCCACGTTTCCAAAATGCCATTTGGTTTGAAGCCGGCTTGTAAAAATTCTTGCAGCACTCGGCACGCCATCCTAGAGGCTATTGCGCTTTGATATGTCATCCCAAATGTTGCTTGTTGCTTTTTTAATGCAAGGGAAAGTGCTCCCGTTAATATTTCCACTCTCGCTCGAGGGTTCCCTGTCTCCTGTATGTGTCTGTGTGTTTTATTCCTAGCTGGTCTAATGGCTCTAGTCAAAATAATTGACTTTTGCACACACAGCAGCGATGTCCTTCAAAGACCTTGCAAGGTAAATGGGGATTTTTTTAACAACCAACTAGGCCCAGAGTCTGGGTCTTTGATCCATTCGAATAGGCAGGCATAAAATAAGACAAGCAGATGCTTCGCCAAAGATTTTGGAAAGCGCTTCGATCCCCCAAGCTGAATCTGAAGCTTCGCAAAAGCTTTATTCTGCAGAGTGACCGCAGGCTGCCTCAAAAGGCAGCATTGAAACAGAATTGATGTGCAGCAATGTTTGGTGGGTTGATGTGGTCTTGAGGCCACCTTGACAGGTATTCAAGTCATGAATCATTATGATTCTAGTTTAACTAATTTTTCCCCCCCAGTATGTGGCAAGCTGACATCTGGAAACGGGTGGGGAAATTTAAGTCAAATACTTTATAATGTGCCATAGATAACAACTGAGATTGACTTGTAAGCAGAGTCAAAGAATGGGGAGTGGGGAGGAGGCAAAGGAGTCACTTTACTTGTCTCAAGATGTCTAGGGGTAGCCCAGTGCTGGATTTATGTATAAGCTAAACAAGCTATAGCTTAGGGCCCCACTCTCTTAAAGGAAAAAAACTGGATGTGCATTTCCAAAATATAAGCTAAAAAACAAATAAAATAAAACCTACATACAGCAACAGTGTTTTGTGTTGTGTAGGCTCCTAGGATGTAAGTCATGGGCTCCGCCTGCTAGCCTGCTCCCTAAAATATCACTGGTTTGCTTCTATCTATATCAAGGGTGCCTACATTCTGCATGGACTGGTTGCATGGCAACATGTGCAAATGGCTTAAGATACCTATTAGGTCCATAACTTACCATATAGCATATATTTGATCCAAGGTGGGAAGAGGGCACCCAGTTATTCTCGCCGCAGTCTTTACAACCCTGGACAGCATCGTGAAGCCATTTGCTTCAAGTAGCGGATCCTGCCAGGGCTCCACTTGCCAGCACAGTGCCCTCGCTGCTGCCACTGCGCCCTCACTGCTGCTGAGTTGTGGCAGCAGCATAGACACAGCTGCAGGTGAGGGTGCGATTGTGGTGTGTGGCAGCACAAAGTATTGCTGCCATTGCTGCTGGGAAGAGATGGCTCCGTTTTTGTATTTGTTTTAACTTGCTTTTATTTTTTTATCTATGTCATTTTAAATTGTGATTGATATTAACGCTGTATTCTTTGTTTTAGATTTCATGATTTATGTGGAAATTACTTTCCATTTGGTTGTGTGCTTTTTGATGTGCTTTATTTATTGTTTATGACTTTTGTTATGTTGGTAATTATGTCAATCTTGTCATGTTGTAAGCGTTGTTTTAACTATGGAAAGGCGGCATATGAATAAAATGATGGTGATGATGATGATGATGATGATGATGATGATGAGACCTTGATCTGCAGGATCAGGGGGACATCAGGGCATTGTCAGGGCATTTTGTCTATGGCGACACAACATCTCTGGTGGACCCTGCTGTAGGGGATATTCAAGGGGATATGATAAAGTGGAATATCACATCCAAACTCTTCTTCTTCTTCTTCTTCTTCTTCTTCTTCTGTCACCCCAGCACCTCACTATCTCTCATCCACCCACAGCCCTTGAAAACATTTACTCATCCACTCCCCAACCCCCACATACAGTGGTACCTCGGGTTACAGACGCTTCAGGTTACAGACGCTTCAGGCTACAGACTCCACTAACCCAGAAATAGTACCTCGGGCTAAGAACTTTGCTTCAGGATGAGAACAGAAATCACACTGTGGTGGTGTAGCGGCAGTGGGAGGCCCCATTAGCTAAAGTGGTCTTCAGGTTTCAGGTTAAGAATGGACCTCCAGAATGAATTAAGTACTTAACCCGAGGTACCACTGTACTATACATATTAGAATACTCCTTATACCTTAACTGGAATTATTTTTCACTTTAGCATTCAGCTAAAGGTTGCTCCTTAACTGGTTCATTTGTGGTCAGGTCACTTTTTTGGCCCCAATGATAATGAATTTAACAGAAACTCCACATCATTCCCCCATGAAAATAGCAGGAAAGAACTGTATGCTGGTATACAGCCTCAAATTTTGTCACAAGATGTTCCAGGTTAAGAGGACTGCAAACAAATCCCCCCCAAACACACCTATTAATTTTCCAGCAGTAGCTTTTACATTGTGCAAACGTTCAAATATAATGTGAAAATAGAGAGTTGGAGAAACCTTGGGGGGAATGGAATAAAATACCGTGTGAATGCAGAGAAGTTCTAGCCAGGTTAAAGCAATCGGGGAGAGTACAGAACACAGCTGTTGAAGGACCCTGTCTGAGGAGGGGACGTAGCCTAGGATTGAGGACCACACACACAAAATAAATGCATTTGAGGTTCTCCACTGCTGGCATAAACAGACTGTAGAGATGGCTAGGGTTTTCCAGCTCTGGCTGCTTGCTCAAAAGGAGTACAGTGGTACCTCGGGTTACATACACTTCAGGTTACAGACTCCCCTAACCCAGAAATAGTACCTCGGGTTAAGAACTTTGCTTCAGGATGAGAACAGAAATCATGCGGCGGAAACGGGAGGCCCCATTAGCTAAAGTGGTGCTTCAGGTTAAGAACAGTTTCAGTTTAAGAATGGACCTCCAGAACGAATTAAGTACATAACCAGAGGTACCACTGTACAGTGACCCCTTCTCTCGGCTACTAAAGGTAATAAGAGACATGGGTGTAGCCAGGGGGGCAGGGGTAGCAGCTGCCCCCCCATCAAGTAAATAAAAACACTTAATTAAAAGTAGAAATAATAAAAACATTTGAAGTTGAACTGTTCACTGAGGTCACTTGGATGAAGTCATGGTGCATTCTAGTGATGCAACTGGTGAACTGACTGAGTCAGGGCCGTCTTACGCATAGGCGCTAGGGTGTGGGGCACCCGGGCACCGGGCTCTCAGGGGCACCAGGCCAAGAGTCCAAGGCCCGAGAATTGAGTCCAGGGAAGAAGAAGAAGAAGAAGAAGAAGAAGAAGAAGAAGAAGAAGAAGAAGAAGAAGAGGAGGAGTTTGGATTTGATACCCCGCCTTTCACTCCCTTTAAGGAGTCTCAAAGCGGCTAACATTCTCCTTTCCCTTCCTCCCCCACAACAAACACTCTGTGAGGTGAGTGGGGCTGAGAGACTTCAAAGAAGCGTGACTAGCCCAAGGTCACCCAGCAGATGCATGTGGAGGAGCGGAGACGCGAACCCGGTTCCCCAGATTACGAGACTACTGCTCTTAACCACTACACCACACTGGCTCTGTAAGAGCCCGCCTGTCGGTCGGAGTGCCGCGGCAGGCTCTTCTGCTGCGGGCGGCTCTGTGCTGCGAGTTTGTGAGCGACTGAGCCAGCAAGATGCTGAGGCGGCCAGCCGGCTACGCCCTCCTGCATGCCTGGGACTGAGCAGCCTGGGGAGGGTGGCGCGCCGGGCAGATCTTTGCACCCCAGCACCGCATATGCTTAAGACAGCCCTGGACTGAGTGATAGGCGTGGCTTCAGTGAACTGACCGATCGTGTCGCAGGTAGCTTGTCCCTGCCCTGCCTGACATAAATCCTGGCCCCACCCACGCTAAGAGAGGAGAATATCTTTACACCTGACACTGCACAGTCCAGTTTCTGCAAAATCTCGTCTGCAGCCTCCTTTGCTTTTGGAGATGGGGTAGTCCAGAGCTTGAACCGCTGAGCATAGTCCAAAATCGGGATTATTACAGGGGCAATCGTGAGTGACCAGAGGACACAGCATGTTCAAATCCCCTCTCTTGTCACTTGAAAGTGGAGAAAGTGTGCTTTGTACCGCTGATGGAAATCAGGCTAGAAGCCGAGCTGTTGGGGGGCTAGCTCAGGGAACATGTCAGCTCTCGTTTTCCTTCCTGTAACCTTTAGAGTAAAAACAAGTGACATCCTGACTCATGAATCTCAAAGGCTGTTGAAATAAATAGACGGCAAATCAAGGCCTATATACTTACATATACAGTGGTGCCTCGCAAGATGAAATTAATCCGTTCCGCGAGTCTCTTTGTCTTGCGGTTTTTTTGTCTTGCGAAGCACGGCTATTAACGGCTTAGCGGCTTAGCGGCTATTAGCGGCTTAGCGGCTATTAACGGCTTAGCGGCTTTAAGAAAAAGGAAACAAACTCGCAAGACGTTTCGTCTTGCGAAGCAAGCCCATAGGGAAATTAGTCTTGCGGAACGACTCAAAAAAACGGAAAACCCTTTCGTCTAGCAAGTTTTTCGTCTTGCGAGGCATTCGTCTTGCGGGGCACCACTGTATAGAGGGAGGGTTTTTGTGTATGCTTTGATTTGTAGATAGATAGATAGATAGATAGATAGATAGATAGATAGATGATAGATATTGGTCTTGGTGGATTTACCAAGTTCACAAATGAATTTATTTATGTATGCAACTACGGCCGCACAAATACTACTAGTGCAACATAGGAAAGAATAAGGTGTCCCAGCCAAAGAAGACTGGCAAGTTAAATTAATGGAATTCGCTGAAATGGCAAAATTGAAACTAAGAGGAAGAGATGACAATGAATTTAAGGAAGAGCGGAAGGATTTTATTGCGTATATATAGAAGCAATGTGCACATTGTACTACTTGTAATCTTATCATGAATGGACAATAAGTAATTTAAATGGTTTTTAAATATATAATGGACATGCGGTATGTTGATAAATAATGGAACCAAGGAAGGGACTGGGGGAAGTCAATTTGATTTGTTATATTTTGATATTGTATCATTGTTGTATTCTTTTTGTTATTTTTGGAAAATTAATAAAATGTAGAAAGAAAGAAAGAAAGAAAGAAAGAAAGAAAGAAAGAAAGAAAGAAAGAAAGAAAGAAAGACAGTGCTTATTTCTGGGAGTACGTAGGGGTACACATACCCCTAACCATTTTGTGAATCTAAGTTTGGCTACATTGAGGGGCATTATTTCAATATCAGTAGGAAAATGAGAGTACCCCTAAACATTTTTTAAAGGAAAAAAAGCACTGCATACATACATACATACATACATACATACATATTAGGAATGGGGGAAAATTCTGTTGATTCATAGAATCATAGAATTTTAGAGTTCGAAGGGACCCTGAGGATCATCTAGTCCAACCCCCTGCAATGCAGGAATATTCAGCTGTCCCATAGAAGGATTGAAACTGCAGCTTTGGCGTTATCAGCACCACACTCGAACCAACTGGACCAGTACACAGGCTGGGATGTAATTATCCACCGAATTTCATGCATCTCGATATTTTGCAATACAATTCTCGACTTTAAAAAAAGTCCCAAAACACACAAAAAAATGTTTATTTTAGGATAAACTGCATTGACCAAAGTTCTGGCTTTTGAAGAGGCACATGTTTGCAAAAGCATTGCCCTGATCTCTTGACCCATATCACCTGGTTTAATTGCTCTTCTGTTTGAATCGGGTTGTTTTACTCCATATCTTAATTGTGGGTGGTTATATTTTAATGGGGTTTTAACTATGGAAGTTTAAGTTTCAACGTGTGATTGTTTTTTGATTTCTTCTTTACACATGCAAGTGGCTTACAATCCTATTTTGGCTTTAAGTGGTATATAAATTAATTAAATAACACCACTAACAATAACAACATTCATTTTATCATTTCATATTTTGTGACGGCGCAAAATAAATTATTGTTAAATATTATATGTTGTTATGAGTTTGTGGGTGCCCTGACACCCCTAAATTCCTGGTGGTAGTGAGTGTTGGAACTCCTGTAATGTACCAGACTGCCATTTTCCAATAACCTGCATGGCAGGCTTCCAAATGCTTATTTGTCTGTGACCATCTAACATATTTATGACTCCTCAGAGAAGAGTATTTTTTCCTGAACCCCCCCCCCCGCCACACTGCTCTCTCTTTTAGTAAACATATATTCTTAGTCTTTCAGTGCTTTTTCAAAGGCACGACCTCCCCTGAGCCTGAAGCATACATTTCGCCTTCTGCTATTGAGGAGCCATTTAAAAATAAGGCATTTCTGCAATTAAGCTCCTAAGTAGGTACTTGCAATAATAAAAGATTGTCGTTTCCTTCATCATAATCCTAGTGGAATGTGGTTGGGTTTTTTCTTTCTTTTTAAATAAAAGTATTAGCCAGAACTATACAACCTTGTTTAGGGATCAAAAACCACCTCTAAACAGTGGCGTAGCGTGGGGGGTGCAGGGGGGGCCAGCCGCACCGGGCGCAACATCTGGGGGTTAGGGTTAGGGGGCGCAAATCCACGGGTTAGGAGGCGCAAATTACTTTCCTTGCCCTGGGTGCTGACAACCCATGCTACGCCACTGCCTCTAAAAAGGTAAAGGTAAAGGACCCCTGGATGGTTACGTCCAGTCAAAGGGGACTATGGGGTGCAGTGCTTATCTTGCTTTCAGGCCGAGGGAGCTGGCGTTTGTCTGCAGACAGTTTTCTGGGTCAGGTGGCCAGCAGAACTAAACCGCTTCTGGCACAATGGAACACCGTGATGGAAACCAGAGCACACAGAAATGCCATTTACGGAAGGTATCTATTTATCTACTTGCACTGGTGTGCTTTTGAACTGCTAGGTTGGCAGGAGCTGGGACAGAGCAACAGGAGCTCACCCCGTCGCAGGGATTTGAACCGTCAACCTTCTGATCGGCAAGCCCAAGAGGCTCAGTGGTTTAGACCACAGTGCCACCCATGTCCCACCTCTCATATAACATATCATATCATATAACAACTCATATAACAATCCTTAGACCATAGAGCTCGGGGGTTGATGAAGACCATCTAGTCCTGCCCCTTGTACGGTGCAGGAAATCTAGGGTGTCTCCAACAAATGGCTGTGTGGCCACTAATGGAAAAGGTCTAACTAGAAAGAGTCCACCACCCCTCTAGGTAATCGGTTCCGCTGTCAAACTACTCATAACCATCAAACGCCTCTCCTGGTGTTTAACCCAAATCTACCCTCCTGTCACTTAAAACCATATCCTTCTCCACTGCCCAGTAAGACCATTAAGAAGGCAAAATGGATCCTGGTTCCTTTTGCCATGGCCTGATGATTATCTTCTTGTGGGAATGTGGAGAAAAGCTTTTTCACTGGCCGCACCAATACAGTGGTACCTCAGGTTACAGACGCTTCAGGTTACAAACTCCGCTAACCCAGAAATAGTACCTTGGGTTAAGAACTTTGCTTCAGCATGAGAACAGAAATCGCGCGGCAGCAGCAGCGGGAGGCCCCATTAGCTAAAGTGGTACCTCAGGTTAAGAACAGTTACAGGTTAAGAACGGACCTCCAGAACGAATTAAGTTCTTAACCCCAGGTACCACTGTATTGCGGGCTGCCTTCCTTGCTGAAAGGCCCCATCAGTATTGGTATTCTGCCAGCTTTCGAAAACACACCTGTTTCCCCCTGGCTGTAAACATCCTGATCTCATTGTTTTAATTGCTCTTTTACCTGTTTTAAACAGTTAAACTGTTTTAATGCCTTTTTAAGATAAAATAAATAAATAACCTGGGGTTGTTTCATTGTATAGTTGGGTATAGACGTTTCTAATGATTTGATGGAATTACTTTATTCCATATTTTAATTATTTGCAGATATTTTACAACTGATTTGATATGCTTAGAAGCCATTCTGGCATGTAGGTGGCATATAATATTATAATATAATATAATATAATATAATATAATATAATATAATATAATATAATATAATATAATATAATAATATAATTAATAATATAATATAATATAATATAATATAATATAATATAATATAATATAATATAATATAATAATATAAAAATGTCATGAACTGGCAGGACAACAGGGAGGAGGAAGAGGAGGAAGAGGAAGAAGAGGATACCAGCGAGGGGTATAGGAACACTGGAGCAAGGGGATGAAGAAAGAAGAGCTCACAGGTTGATGGAGGATGATGAAGGGATGGAGTCAATGCACAGGAATCAGAGCAGCAGGGCCCATCACCAGAGCCAGAACGGCCCCTGTCTCCACAAACACGGCGAGTCCTGAGGGGTATGGAGCAGCCGGAATGGTGCTCTGGGAAGCTGAGGCAGGCATGGGCCCACAACCCAGCTCCCTAGCTGGCCAGGTGGGGCTCGTTGCCTCTGGGAGGAGGGGTGTGATTCCTCAGCCAGAGTAGACTTCGAACAGGTGAAGGTCACCTGCCTCATCAAGCCCAGATGCTGCAATCAGCAAACTGCCCATGTTGAAGAACCTTGGTTGCTTCTTCTGGACCTCTGTGGACTCTGCTTTGGGTTTGACTCTGGATTGTATCCTGACTGCGGGACTTCAGACTTGACGACTTGGATTTACCCTGGTCTGTGTTTCCTGACCTTTGGGCTTTGGCTTGTGGACTTTAGACTTTGCTTGTGTGGTTTGACCCCCAGACTAGACTAGTCCTGCCTTCTGGGGCCCTGCCATTCAGAAGACTCAGATTCCTGCCTCAGATGGCAGATGGCCTTCTTCCTCTCTTGTGGGAGGACAGACCTGAATGTACCACACAGCCTGCTTTGCACTCCTTAAACTGGTCTGTTTGCCCTCATCTACAGTGGTGGATAGGGACGCGACTGGCGCTGTGGGTTAAACCACAGAGCCTAGGACTTGCCGAGCAGAAGGTCAGTGGTTCGAATCCCCGCGACAGGGTGAGCTCCCATTGCTCAGTCCCTGCTCCTGCCAACCTAGCAGTTTGAAAGTGTGCCAGTGCAAGTAGATAAATAGGTACCGCTCTGGCGGGAAGGTAAACGCCGTTTCCGTGCACTGCTCTGGTTCGCCAGAAGCGGCTTAGTCATGCTGGCCACATGACCCGGAAACTGTACGCTGGCTCCCTTGGCCAATAAAGTGAGAGGTCCGTGACTGGACCTAATGGTCAGGGGTCCCTTTACCTTTTAAGATAGTGGGCATCACTACCTCCTGTGGAGCAAGTTCGATAGATTAACGATGCACTGAACGAGGAAGTCCTTTATTTTATCTGTCTTGAATTTTCTAGCATTCATCTTCATTGGATGTCCCAATATTATTAGTGTTATTACAGAGGGAGGGAGAAGAAGAAGAAGAAGAAGAGGAGTTTGGATTTGATATCCCGCCTTTCACTCCCTTTAAGGAGTCTCAAAGCGGCTAACATTCTCCTTTCCCTTCCTCCCCCACAACAAACACTCTGTGAGGTGAGTGGGGCTGAGAGACTTCAAAGAAGTGTGACTGGCCCAAGGTCACCCAGCAGCTGCATGTGGGGAGCGGAGACTCGAACCCGGTTTCCCAGCTTACGAGACTACCGCTCTTAACCACTACACCACACTGGGAGGGGGAATCTATCCCTGTTTTCTGTGGAAGATTCTCTACGACAATCTTCTCCCTCCCTTTCCACCCTCCCTGTATCCATTTAACAATACCGCCGAGTAATCCTGCAGCAATCAAGGCAGGATTTTTCGTTGACACCCAACGTGAAATTCTCCTTTCTCTTTACCCCTGAAGGGAGGGTTGCAGCAGCCTCCACACTCAGCATCACTTGCAGGGACAACATTTCTTTTGTACAGGAAATCAATGTCATTCAGCAGAATTCACTCTGCAGGGCAGGAAGCCCTTGGGGTAACAACATGGCGATGGGAATATTGGAAATGCTTACCAAGACAGCTAGTTTAATACCGTCACGCGAGCTAGAGGAGACAGAACCTGCTGGGCTGCCCAGGAAAGATGGTTACTGCCTTTCTCGGACAAAACTGCTGGCTGTGGATGAAAACGTGCTGGGGAACGTGTGAAGGAAAAGAGCACCTTTCCCAAAGTTTAAATATTTGGTTTATTGCTGGTAAGAGCCAGTGCATAGTTCTGGTTTGGGTGTCATACTAGGACCAATGTGTGGCGATCACACAGGGTCCTCAGACGTTTGATGGTCTATTGATCCCTGTGCCACCACTGTGATTGTCTCTTTGCTGCCACCAACCCGTTTCTCTTGGGTACACACGGAGTCCAGATAGTTGTTAACATTAACAAATAATCAAGTTTATTTTTATAAGCATGAACAAGTTTAAGGTTTCAGTTAATTTTTCTTGCCCGTTTCTTAATCTTAGTTTCTATACCGGCTTATACCTTCCCTAATAACTGCTAACTGATTATCTCAACTATCTATCTGACTCCACCTAACAGTTCCTCTCACTCTCTCACCACACAACTCGACCAACCCACAGACTTATCCTCCCTCTTCCTTCTCCAACTCCCAACTCTCAACTGACTTCCAAACAACACCAACTCTAACTCTAACTCCTCCCCTTGGGTTCCCACTGGCCAATCACTTCACACTCATTTAACCCTTTCCTTATGACCCACCTAGGAGGGCAAACACCACACAGTGAGATTGGCTTTTAAATTCCAGGTGTTCGTGAAGCTCACTGGGTGTAGCTGTCAACGTTTCCCTTTTCTTGCAAGGAATCCTATTTGGAATAAGGGAATTTCCCTTAAAAAGCTCTCTCTCTCTCTCTCTCTCTCTCTCTCTTAGTGTGTGTGGTTCCTTGTTAAGTTCTTTTGCTGACATGACTGAGCGATTTAATAAACTCCCAGTGATCTTTTCTGAAGAGTCGTTTCTCTCCGGCCTCTAAGTCCCATCTAACTTTCCGCCTGGATTTTCCCATGCCAGAACAAAAAGGCAATTAGCCCATTAAAAATAACAAGTTAGCGGCAAAGTGAGTTGGCTCCCCTCCCCCCCGCCCCGTTCTTCTTTTTTTCCTGCCTGTAGATTTTATGCCACACACAAGTCAGAACAGGAGTCATGGGGCTTAATTCTTTCTGGATTACAGTCCAATCAGGGCTTGTTTAAACTTCACCCACGTGGAAGAGTAATCCATAGACAAAGAGAGAGAGAGGGAGAGGGAGAGAGTTACACTTACATTTCAAGGACAAAAAAGACCTCCTAGCTTTGAAAAGCCACATGAGGGGGTCTCTACTGCTCTTTCTCCTCTTCCGTTGCAAAGACCTTGCAGTCTACGATTCAATCCAATTTCCTATGGAGAGTCTGTTTAAATGATATTACAAAAACATTGCTAATAGAAAACCCACTTTCTACGCCAACAGCTTTTCAACACCCACACTTTAGTCCAATGTCTAGAAAGCGTGGATCTGAGCAGTTTTCCACTTTTCCCGTGCTAGGCATGGGCCTGAGTGGTTTTACCTTTGCTCTGCTGCTTTCTCCCTACTGCTCTAAATCGGAGCAAACCATCTAAAGGAAACCTGATGGACTTTTGCTCCGATTCAGCGGTAAAGATCAGGTTTCCCCGGGGGAAAGGGGTGGGGCGAGTGGAAGTGTGGGCAAATCCAGAATTGCTGGTATCTCTTCACTGAGTCAGCTACTCCTGCCTTATCCCTCTACAGTGGTACCTCAGGTTACATACGCTTCAGGTTACATACGCTTCAGGTTACAGACTCCACTAACCCAGAAATAGTGCTTCAGGTTAAGAACTTTGCTTCAGGATGAGAACAGAAATTGGGCTCCGGCGGCGCAGCAGCAGCAGGAGGCCCCATTAGCTAAAGTGGTGCTTCAGGTTAAGAACAGTTTCAGGTTAAGAACGGACCTCCAGAACGAATTAAGTACTTAACCTGAGGTACCACTGTATACTGTATTTCCAGGCCCCCAAACAGTACATTTCCCACCTCCCCAATAAAGCCAGGTGCTAAGAAAGTGACAAATTTTCCTCCCCGGCTTCAAAGGGTTCCCAGAGATGCATTTATACCCACTTGTGTTTTCAGCAGAGTTGGGGTAAGTGCCTGGCGCCACATTATATCACAGTCGAAACATCCGTGTGCCTCGAGCCTCGCCAGGTGAGCTTGGTGTTCCATATTGGTTCAGCCTGACAAGTGGAAACAAATCTAGACAGGTTCTTTGCGCCCAAATGGTTTGAGACTTGGCTGCTTTCCTTTCTTATACTGAGCTGCGCCAGCTTCATAGATATTGATGTCTGCAGCTCAGCCTTAACGAAAAGGAGTGAATATTTCAGCATTCAAAGAACCGTTTTTCCCTCCGAAACCCTGCACTTCAGTGACAACCAGAACAGGGAGAAAACACAATGATGGGTTGGGGTTTGCTTTGCTCGTGGAAAACTTGTTCCAAGCGTGTCTGTATCTCTATATATGAGGTAAAAAAAGGTAAAGGACCCCTGGAGGGTTAAGTCCAGTCAAAGGCAACTATGGGGTTGCAGCACTCATCATGCTTTCAGGCCGAGGGAGCCAGCATTTGTCTGCAGACAGTTTTCTGGGTCATGTGGCCAGCAGGACTAAACCGCTTCCGGCGCAACGGAACACCGTGATGGAAACCAGAGCACACAGAAATGCCATTTACCTTCCCGCTGCCGTGGTATCTATTTATCTACTTGCATTGGTGTGTTTTTGAATTGCTAGGTTGGCAGGAGGTGGGACAGAGCGATGGGAGCTCACTCTGTTGCGGGGATTCGAACCGCCGACCTTCTGATTGGCAAGCCCAAGAGGCTCAGTGGTTTAGACCACAGTGCCAACCGCGTCCCACCTCTCATATAATATAACATATTATATAGGCAACTATGGGGTTGCAGCACTCATCGTGCTTTCAGGCCGAGGGAGCTGGCGTATGTCCGCAAACAGCTTTCCGGGTCATGTGGCCAGCAGGACTAAACCGCAACGGGACACCGTGACGGAAACCAGAGCGCACAGAAACGCCGTTTGCCTTCCCGCCACAGCGGTACGTATTTATCTACTTGCACTGGCATGTTTTTGAATTGCTAGGTTGGCAGGAGGTGGGACAGAGCAACCCCGTCATGGGGATTCGAACTGCTGACCTTCTGATCAGCAAGCCCAAGAGGCTCAGTGGTTTAGACCACAGCGCCATCCACATCCCGCATCTATGTATGAATGAACTGTGAGAGGTCGTACTTTGTTGTAATCTATGGGAAGACTCTTGAGAGTCCCATGGACTGCAAGAAGATCAAACCTCTCCATTCTGAAGGAAATCAGCCCTGAGTGCTCACTGGAAGGACAGATCATGAAGCTGAGACTCCAATACTTTGGCCACCTCATGAGAAGAGAAGACTCCCTGGAAAAGACCCTGATGTTGGGAAAGATGGAGGGCACAAGGAGAAGGGGACGGCAGAGGACGAGATGGTTGGACAGTGTTCTCGAAGCTACCAGCATGAGTGTGACCAAACTGCGGGAGGCAGTGGGAGACAGGCGTGCCTGGCGTGCTCTGGTCCATGGGGTCACGAAGAGTCGGACACGACTAAATGGCTAAATGACTAAACAACAACAACATGGAAAGGGGCTGGACCTCTGGGCTGGAGCATCTGCTTTGCATGTAGAAGATACCAGGTTCAACCACCAGCATCTCTCCATAGGGCTGGAGATGTCCCCTGTCTTAAACCCTGAAGAGATGTTGCCAGTCAGTGTTGACAGTATTGAGCTAGATGGACTGATAGACTGACTCACTTTAAAGCACATGCTTATGTTCCAACTCTTTTTTTTTTTTTAAGGAGGGTCAGGGGGCTTCGATTGGTGCCATGGGGTGCCCGTGTGAGGGTGCCGGGGGGCCCACAGCAACACCAGATTTAGGGAAGTGGGGGTGGTTCTGCTGCACAGGGCTCTTGGGAGCATGCACAGAGCGGAATTTGAGAGAGGAGCGGGCGCTTTTACAAAGTCTGTTCCAAAAAGAATTCTCATGAAAACAAGAAATATTTGGAGGGGTGTGTGTGTGTCGATTTTTGTCCTCGCTCAGGGTGCCATGTTACCAAAGTCTGCCCCAGCCTTTTCGTTACAAGAAGTCAGTTCCACCAAAGCCAGTTGCAACAATAAGGTCTCCGCCTGCCATCGGAAGGGCAAGAAGGAAAAAAGAAGAGTTTGGACTTGATATCCCGCTTTATCACTACCCGAAGGAGTCTCAAAGTGGCTAACAATCTCCTTTCCCTTCCTCCCCCACAACAAACACTCTTTGAGGTGAGTGGGGCTGAGAGACTTCAGAGAAGTGTGACTAGCCCAAGGTCACCCAGCAGCTGCATGTGGAGGAGCGGGGAATCGAACCCAGTTCACCAGATTACAAGTCTACCGCTCTTAACCACTACACCACACTGGCTAACTTCTTTAGGAAGGGAGCCACCACCGAGAAGGCCATCTCCATTGTTCCCAGGGTGGTGGGACTGAGAGAAGGGCCTCCCCTGAAGAACCCAGAATCCAGGCAGGTTCATGTGAGGGAATATGGTCTTTCAGATAGCCTGGACCTAAGCTGTGGAGGGCTTCATAGGTCATAACCAGCACTTTCGATTGTGCCTGGAAACAGACCAGCAGCCAGCGCAGCTGTTGTAGCAAAGCAGCCATATGTTCCCTATGTTCTTAGGGAACTCTGGACCATTTTCCTGACCCACTACAGAAAAACTGAGGTTGATTTGCCTGCTACCCAGCCAGCCAGCTGCTTTGCACAGTCTGGTTCCCTCCTAAAATAGCATCTATGATATACTACCGTTTCTCAACATTAGCCACTGAACAGGCCTCCTCCTGAGCATATTTCCCCAGAAGGCTGGGCCCGCATTACGTAGGAGTAATCCAGAAAGCATGATGTGAAACAAAGGCGGCATTATTTTGCAAATTAACATTTAACTTTAATTGTTCTTTTCAGCATTCGTTTGCAGCTGCTCCATCAGAACACACAGAATCGGAGCGGAAAAGGTCACGTTTTTCGAATGAAGACTCGATTGGAAAGCGCCTGGGCTCCACGTCACCATTTTACCTTCTGTTGCGGGGCGTGTGTGAAATGCAATGAAAAATGAAGGGCAAAGTTTAAAAAAGAAAAACCAGGGGAAAGAAAATAACACCCAAATTGCCAGGCCACTTTGCATTAGAATCATACAAGGGAGGTTTGCAATGGCCTCTGCCTCAGCACCCCCTGGAAAGGGAGGGAAAAGAATAACCAATTTGCTCCCATGTGGCTGGAGAGGAAAATAGCCTTGAGGGAAAGTTATTGACGCAGTGTATTTATGTAGGGTTGTAAGACGGATTATGCCATCAGCAAATAAGGTCAGGGTGGCAGATTGTATTACTGGGGGAAAATAGGTAATGTGGAGAAAGAAAGAGGTTCGTTCTGCAGCAGTTGAACCTTGAAGCAAGTGGAGAAAGGGGGGTGTAATTGGGATACACAAAGTAGGCGCAAATGGACGGGCCAAGGGAAAATGGCCGCCCCAAATTCTCCACGCTATTTGTGGGTGCTGAAATCAAGAGGTGGGCATTTGGCAGGTGTGCTTTTTTGTTGTTGTTTTTTTTGCTGAATATTGTTGTTAGGGGGGAGATTTTCTTCAGAAAATTGTTATTATTATTATTATTATTGGCTCACTTAGGCTACATTCACACCATACATTTAAAGCACTATGATCATAGCTGTCAACTTACAGATTTGAAAATAAGGGACCAGCAGCCTCGAAAATAAGGGATCAGCAGCCAAAATAAGGGATTTTAGTCAACCAGCAGCCAAATGAAGACTCAAGCGGTGGTTCCCACAGCACAGCAACCCGGCAAAGGGGATGCAACAAGGGAAAACACCCTCACCTAGACTCCTTATTGGGTGAGCAACGCAGCCAAGCAACACAGTTGGTCCCTGGCCGGCAGGGAGGGAGGGAGAGGAGCTGCTTCCTTTGAAACCCGGGAAATTTAAGGGACATCATCAATAAGGGACAGCAGCGGGACACAGCGCTGGGATAAGGGACTTTCCCGCCAAATAAGGGACGGTTGACAGCTATGACTATGATGGCACTTAAAGCATTATGATGCCCCCCACAAAGAATTCTGGGAGTTGTAGTTTGTTAAGGGTTGTTAGGAAATCCCTATTCCCCTCACAAAGTTACCATTTCCTAGAGTTGTCGATCCTTGAAGCAAAAATGGAAGCAACAAGAAATACCGACGAAATAAGAATGGCAGACGAAGGTGATGATGGACTTTGTGGAACTGGCAAAGCTGACCGGAAAAATCCGAAACCAACATGATCAAACTTTCCAAAAAGACTGGAGTAAATTTATACAATATTTAAAGGACCACTGTATACAATTAATAACACTAGCAGGGTTGTGAGGAGCCTTGTAATGATAATTGCCATTACCATTTTTATATTTATTTATTTAAAAGTTGTGATATTCTGAATGAGTGAAACTGGGAAATGTATAAAAATGCTATGATATAAAAATTAACTTTGAAAACCATGAGGCAGGAGGGAGGGAAGTCAACAGGCTCTTAAGAGCAAAAGAAGTAAAATGGAGAATGAGGATGTGTTTAAATATTATAAAATGGAAACTTAATAAAAATATTACACACACACACACACACACACACACACACACACAATTTCCTAGAGTTCCCTGTGAAGAAGTTTTGATTGTTTGACCGCTCTGGTAATTGTAGCTCTTGGAGGAGAATTCGGGGTCTCCTAGCAACTCTCAGGGTCCTAAACAAACTACAGTTCCCATAATTCCTTGGGGGAAGCTAAAGTGGTATCATAGTGCTACAATTGCATGACGTGACTGTGGCCTTAATGTCAAGAGCAGCTCTGTTGTTAGACTGCGTTGGTGGACAAAACGAAGCACTGAACTAAGGGAGGAAGAATGGGGAAAGCAGGGACAGGCCCAGGGCTTCCTCCAATGACAAACCCTCCAACATGTGGAGGTGAAAAAACAGGGCTCCGTCTTCCGAGACTACACTTTCGCACGGGTCACATGACCCATGTACAGTCGTGCCCCTGGAAAAAGTGGCTTTTGGGGGGGGGTGAGATTGTGGCATAAGATCACGGCACGCAAAATGGCTACCGTGCTCTTGTGTGAGAAAGTGTGTTCTCCTTCATGGAGTACACGGGTTGTGGTGGGGTTAACTAGACACCCCCTGTTGCTGGGCAAGTTGGTTTGGTTGGCCCAAATATATATATATATATATATATTTGCTTTCGTAGATTTTCACGGGTACAGGAATGCAGGTTTTGGTGTCCTCGGGTGTCTTCCCGTGTAAAAGTTGGGGTGTCTAGGCGACGTTTCGACGAGGTCTCACTCGTCATCTTCAGGCTGGTGCTTTCGGCTTCTTGTTACTGGAACAGAGCAGGATCTCAGTGTTTGAGTTCCTATAAATACTGTTGAGGAGGTGTGGTGTATAGCCTCCAATGTTCTGGGCAGAGAGGAAGTTCCCAGGCTAGTGTGCCTTTTCTTCTTTTGTTCCTTAATTGCTTGAGGGATATCTTGAGTGATTTCTTGAGTGATATCCTGAGTACCACTTAGGTGGGTCATTAGGTGTGGATTAGTTGCTAAAGCCTTTGTGTCTTGACCTCTTGAACTTTGTGAAGAGTTTTTCTGAGAAGATGGCTGTACTGCACTTAGTTGTGCTCTGGCTTGGCTTCGTGTATAGGGGCGAGCTGTGGTTTTGTGGCCTGTGCCAGCCAGATCTGTGTAGGGATTGCAGGGGGGTGCAGCATCCGGAGGTGCCACCATGGTTTGGCTACTGGATGGTGTCTGTAATTTATCTGTGGAGAGGGTCTGGGTTTGGGTCTGGTGTGGTTGATTGGTGATGGCGTTCTGTGTGCCTCTGGATCTGGTGTCAGTTTTTGTGGGGAGGGCTAATTTCCAGATGTCTGGCAAGCGGGATGTGTCGTCACGCTTGTTCATGTTGTGAGGGTGTTTCTCTATCTCGATGGCTTCCATGATTATTCTCTTGTGGTGATGTTCCATGTTAGAGAGCAATTTGGAATCTGCAAAATTAATTTCGTGTCCTGTTTCTTTCATGTGTTGGAAAAGAGAGGAAGTTTTTTCTTCTTTTTTGACGGCATTCTTGTGTTCTGCGATACGTGCATTTATTCGTCTGTTTGTTTGTCCAATGTACGTGGCTGGGCAGACTTTGCAGGGTATTTCATAGACCCCTTGGTTTTCCAACTGGATTTTATCCTTGGGGTTTCTGAGGATATTGGCTATTTTTTGGTTGGCGCAAAAGGCTGTTTTGATATTGTGTTTATGGAGGATTTTGCTAATTTTATCTGTAGTGCCCTTGATATAAGGAAGGAGGGCCATGCCATTGTTTTCTTCTGTGTCTTGGTTTTTGGGGGGTGTTTCTTTTTGGATTAGCTTCGTAACCCTGTTTTGCTGGTATCCATTGGCAATTAACACATTTGAGAGATTCTGTAACTCAGTTGTCAAGTGGTCTTTGTCAGCCAGGCGTTTGGTTCTGGAGATGAGAGTCTTGGCTACGGAGTTTATTTGTGCAGGGTGGTGGTGAGCTCGCCCCTATACACGAAGCCAAGCCAGAGCACAACTAAGTGCAGTACAGCCATCTTCTCAGAAAAACTCTTCACAAAGTTCAAGAGGTCAAGACACAAAGGCTTTAGCAACTAATCCACACCTAATGACCCACCTAAGTGGTACTCAGGATATCACTCAAGAAATCACTCAAGATATCCCTCAAGCAATTAAGGAACAAAAGAAGAAAAGGCACACTAGCCTGGGAACTTCCTCTCTGCCCAGAACATTGGAGGCTATACACCACACCTCCTCAACAGTATTTATAGGAACTCAAACACTGAGATCCTGCTCTGTTCCAGTAACAAGAAGCCGAAAGCACCAGCCTGAAGATGACGAGTGAGACCTCGTCGAAACGTCGCCTAGACACCCCAACTTTTACACGGGAAGACACCCGAGGACACCAAAACCTGCATATATATATATATATATATATATATATATATATATATATATATATTATATTCCCTGAATATATATATATATATATATATATATATATATATATATATATATATTTCCCTGTGCGCAGCGTTGAGCATTCTCTTTTTCGCTGCGTGCATCGGATCACCCGCCCAACCTCCCTTCATTTTAGGGAATTTGTTGTGTTTGACCTTGCTATGCCTGTCATGGGGTCACCCGCTTTTGGGGCAGGGGCCTGGTAGGAATGTTGTCCATTTGGCTGATTGGGTGGTGCCATTTTGGTTTTTGCCTACTGCGTAACAAATCGTCACAACTTGTAAGGTTGCGGTTAGGCATTGGTTTATAGAAAAATTGGCTGGTGGAGGGGTAGGGGTTGGCTGTGACTACCCCTACAATGTTGTTGCTGCAAGGGTATTCCATTAAAAGAATCCAGGGGCTCACCATGCTTTTGCCCGCACCCCTGTAAAGGGGGATAGGGCCACGCAAGAGCCCCTGGGAGCATTTGGGGAAAGGTGAGGGTCTGGTACCCAGCTCCATTTACTCCCATAAAATGTTTTCCCTTACTGACCTCGCAGGATTGCAGATATCAGTTCTGTCCTGGGGAGGGGACAGATAGTTGCAACCAATTCCTAAGCAACCACTCACTTTGTTTGTATTTTTAATAAAGTTGTGGCCAAAATTATGCCAAAAACCTTAAACAAAAATTATGGTGTGAAGTGTGAATTTATTTAGGGGTAGCTTGTGGACCTCGAAACGCAAAACAGGATGTCCTGGTTATATCGGGACAGTTGAGGGTTATGCAATTATAGTAAAATAATATTAAATAATATTAAAACGGGATCCACATCAGGCTTCCTTCCACACACACATGCCACCAACCCCTCTCAATGTAGGGGGGAACTTGGTGTGCCTGCAGCTATTCTATGGATAACCGCAATTTATAGTGTGACGAGATAGGGAGAGAAACTTTGCTCTATCAACTTTCTCTACAGCATGTGTAATTGCATGCACTATTACTGGGGAATGATATATAATGAACTGAAAAGAATGTTCAAAATAACCTTTGTAAAAAAACAACAACCAGAAGCTTTTCTTTTGGTAATAATAGGGACAGAACTACCTAAATTGTATAGAAATTTATTTATGTATGCTACTACAGCAGCAAGAATGCTACTCACCCAAAAATGGAAAGAACCAGAAGTTCCAGCAAAGGAAGAATGGATACAAAAACTTAGGGAATATGCAGAAATGGTGAAACTCGCCTGAAGAATAAGAAATCAAGATAACAAACTTTTTATAAAAGAACGGAAATGGTTTATTGGATTTTACAGATAAATCGCCAACAGATAAATTCATTATCAGGATTATTGTAATAGCCTGAAGTTTCATAAGAGTTCATATTTAAAGTAGATAATTAAATGAGCAAATTAAATGAATTTGGATATGCAGACGATATTGAAAAATAAATTTAAGGAACCGCAGAAAGAGGGGGAAGGAAGTCAGACTTTGAAATGTTGAAATGATTGTCCAATTAATTAAATGTATAAATTTGAAAAGTATAAATATAGAATCATAGAATCATAGAATCATAGAGTTGGAAGAGACCACAAGGGCCATCGAGTCCAACCCCCAGCCAAGCAGGAAACACCATCAGAGCACTCCTGACATATGGTTGTCAAGCCTCTGCTTAAAGACCTCCAAAGACGGAGACTCCACCACACTCCTTGGCAGCAAAGTCCACTGTCGAACAGCTCTTACTGTCAGGAAGTTCTTCCTAATGTTTAGGTGGAATCTTCTTTCTTGTAGTTTGGATCCATTGCTCCGTGTCCGCTTCTCTGGAGCAGCAGAAAACAACCTTTCTCCCTCCTCTATGTGACATCCTTTTATATATTTGAACATGGCTATCATATCACCCCTTAACCTCCTCTTCTCCAGGCTATATATATATATATATATATATATATATATATATATATATATTCCACTTCTTATATGCCCCTTTTCCCTAAACTAAAAGGCCTCAAAGAGAGTTTCTTGGGGCTGAGGGGCTGGGGAGAGTCACTCCACCTCCTTGTTTTGGTTGCCATTTACTGAACCTTTTCTATCTCTGCAATATCCTTCTGGAGTTGCTTCCTTGCATAAATGCACCTCAGTCCCCGTTCAGGACGCCAGCTGGCTTCCTCTTGCTCGAAGGACTGATTGGCTTCCTGTTGCTTCCGCATCCTACCCACTCCATTCCAAGTTTTAATAGAGAAACACACTTTATTTATTTGTTGGAACTTTTTTTTTTTAACAAAAACCGCTTTTCTGTCCTAACGAGGCCCTCCTAAGGTGGTTGACATAAAAGAGTGAAATCAACAAAATGCCACCAATGAACAAAAATGAAAATTTAAACCTTAAGATCAAAAGGAGCGGAGTTTCAACAGCCACATGGAATAAGTGGACCTGGAAAAATACACAGAAGCCAAATAAATTAGACCTAATGGGGAAAATACAGGAGCCTTTAAATGTGATTACATTGACAAAAAAAATCAAGAAATGAGGAAAAGTACATAGAAGTGCTGAATTAAGGGAGTTATATAACTATAAGCATATTAACAGAGCACTGGAACTCTTTGTTGCTATAATTGATTACAGTGCTTAAATGGATTTAAATTTGAGTGGCTAGCTAGGGTCCAAGTGAGAAAATATATGACAGAAGATAATTTCTATTATAGAGTCAAATGCATTTTTTTTGTAGTATAGGTTTGTTTTAGATTGATAAAGTGCATGTTTAATCAAATTGCATATTTCAACAGAGCAAAACAGCCAAGCAGAATATGAATGGTTTCATTGCACACCAAACACCATCAGAGACGCGGCTAGTCTAACCTCCTTTGGAAGACAATTCCACAATCATGGCGCTTTCGCAGAAGAGGACCTGCCTCATCTTCCCTCTTTTAGCCTTTTGCAGCAAAAACAAGAGAGCTTTGTGCCACCTTAAAGACAAAATTAATGAAGTGGCTAAGGGTGAATCGCAAAGCAGCCTTCTATTGCTGCAATCCTAACCCGGCCCACTCAAAAGTAAGCCCAGGGCCAGATTTAGGTTTGATGAGGCCCTAAGCTACTGAAGGCAATGGGGCCCTTTATATGTCCAGCTGTCCTTTGTCAACAACAAATTGCCACTGTTTTTTGTGTTGAATATATGCTATATGGCCAAGGTTGAGGAAGCCTGGGCTAGATCTACACAACATTTAAAAACACTCTGAATACACTCTACAAAGAAGCGTTGTAAAGCTTACAATTGAAAATATCAGTGAGCTGCGATTTCAGCTCTTCAGAGCCATCGGGCGTTACAGTGTTATAACACATTTATAACAGTGTATTTTGACTAATGTAGCTGAGTCCAGAGTCTCACAAGTGAGTGTGCTGTGTCTCACCATTAAAGACTGGCAGGATGGGTGGGACTGTTTGTTCAGCCTTCTTCATGGCTTCTATCACCAGATTGGATTCCTGTTTGTGCCTGCAACTTCATCTGCATCATTGCAAGGCTAGGATAAAGTTTCTTTTTGTACTCTCACACAAGAGTCTCCACAGTAGAAATTCGGGATGGGAGCATGGGCAACCAGTGGCGTAGTGTGAGGGGGCACAGGACTGGTTGCCCCAGGTGCAAAATTGTCAGGGGCACAAAATTTCCACACCCGGTGCTGCCTCAATACAGCTGAGCACTTCCATCGGTGGGTGTGGCGATCACACAGGGCCCCTGGACGTTTGATGGTCTATTGACCCTGTGCCAGCACTGTGATTGCTTTTTTCGCTGCCACCAACCCGTTTCTCCTCACGGGTACACACGGAGTCCAGTCAGTTGGTATCATTAACAAATAATCAAGTTTATTTTATAGGCATGTACAAGCTTATGGTTTCAGTTAATTTTTCTTGGCAGTTTCTTCATCTTAGTTCCTTAACTGTCCTATTCGTTCCTAACAACTTCACACTGATTATCCCAACTAACTATCTGACTCCACCTATCAATTCCTCTCACTCTCTCACCACACAACTCGACCAACCCACAGACTTATATCCTCCCTCTTCCTTCTTCAACTCCCAACTCTCAACTGACTTTCACACAACTCCCCCTCTAACCCTAACTTCTCCTATCAGTTTCCACCGGCCAATCACGTCACACTCATTTTAACCCTTTCCTTATTACCCACCTAGGAGGCAAAGGCCACAGTGGGCTCCATTGAAAACGGCTTCTCCATGAGAACCAGGAAGCAACTTCTCCAGACAACGGAACAACTCTTCTTTTCTTATATCTGTGGTTGCGGTATCCCGGGTGACATGGATGCTTGAATGCACATGCGTACTCTGTCCGTATCCCTCCATCCGACCCCTCTGTGTGGCAAAGGGCACTGGCAAACCATGCTATATCACTGCAGGCAAGTGCAGGGATCAGGAACTAGATGACCTGCCAGAATCCTGTGATTGGCTGATTCAGTACAACAATCACATCTGTTCACCGCATCCATCACCACCTAGAGTTCATCCAAGAACAGAGCAAATATATAACCTTTTCCCTACGTGTCCAGATCATGCACCGCCATTTAATCCACTTTCGGGGACAGTGTGGTGTGCTGTAGTAAGTATCAGCCTATTTGCACCATCCTTTTTATATTTAATCTCTTATGGGGTTTTTTCTTTCCATGCAACACCTTTCAAAAGATAAAGCGTCCATTTTAAAGAGTCAATAAATGAAGAGGATGCAATATATAAATGTGGACAATTAAGGTTTGGGATGCTTTCGAAGCGTGGGACTGTGGAGCAAGGGGAATGGATTTATTCAGAACGCTACATCTGTCTCACCTTTCTTCCAAGGAAGAAGGAGGGGATGTATGTGCAAGAGGGAGTTTTTTAAAAAATGAGGAAGGGAGAGAAATAATGCACAAAAGGGTACGGTGGAGAGAGGAAGAAAATATTGAGTGGGAGTGAAGTTCTGCTGGGGAAGCCTCACTGAAGCAATCAAGAGTCTTGCAAGAGTGGTATTGGGTGAGGAAGAGAAAGAGATTGAGCAATGCACTACTGCCAGCATCAGCAACCATCAATCTCCCTCTTCTCAATGAGCCAAGACCCAAGTTACCCTAACCTGTCAGCTAGGGATGGGGGAGAAATTCTATTCTCTGAGAGCCAGTGTGGTGTAGTGGATAAGAGTGGTAGACTCGTAATCTGGGGAACCAGGTTCGTGTCTCCACTCCTCCACATGCAGCTGCTGGGTGACCTTGGGCCAGTCACACTTCTTTGAAGTCTCTCAGCCCCACTCACCTCACAGAATGTTTGTTGTGGGGGAGGAAGGGAAAGGAGAATGTTAGCCGCTTTGAGACTCCTTAAAGGGAGTGCAGGGACACGGGTGGCGCTGTGGGTAAAACCTCAGCGCCTAGGACCTGCCGATCGCATGGTCGGCTGTTCGAATCCCCATGGCGGGGTGCGCTCCCATTGCTCGGTCCCAGCGCCTGCCAACCTAGCAGTTCGAAAGCACCCTTGGGTGCAAGTAGATAAATAGGGACCACTTACTAATGGGAAGGTAAACGGCGTTTCCGTGTGCGGCTCTGGCTCGCCAGAGCAGCTTTGTCACGCTGGCCACGTGACCCGGAAGTGTCTGTGGACAGCGCTGGCTCCCGGCATCTAGAGTAAGATGAGAGCACAACCCTAGAGTCTGTCAAGACTGGCCCGTACGGGCAGGGGTACCTTTACCTTTTTAAAGGGAGTGAAAGGCGGGATATCAAATCCAAACTCTTCTTCTTCTTCTTCTTCTCCTATTCAGTTTGTAGTTAAAGGCTACTCTACCTAATTGGGGAAGTACAGATTTTGAAGGAGCACTGCTTCATTGTTGACATGTTGTCTCAGGAAGCGTGAACAGCCCTGGCACCAGCAGCCAGCCAGAATGGGCAATAGGTGTGGCCTCATGGCTTACCAGGTCCCCTCACCTGCCCAACTTTCTGCCCACTTAGGCCACAGTCATGCCACAGGCTTAAAACACTACGATACCTCTTTAGACTGCCAGGCCTTCCCCCAAAGAATTCTGGGAGGTGTAGTGTTATGTACTGAGTTGAATAGAATCCAAAATGCAGCAGTCTGATTGGTCCTAGAACAATAGGATTCAGAATGCGGCAGTCTGATTGGTCCTAGAACAATAGGACTCAGAATACAGCAGTCTGATTGGTCCTAGAACAATAGGATCCAGAATGCAGCCGTCTGATTGGTCAACAGAAGCCACCCAATCCAGCTCCAGGTGGAAGTGAATCCACAACCTGATTGGCCTACAGGAGAATCCTGGAATTAGCCAATCACATGGGGCCCATTGTGTAAATAATGTATATAAAGCAGACATTCTGGGGGAACTTCCATTCCTCCTCACCACTATGAGCTGAATAAAGAGCATGAAATCCACTCTCGACTCCGAGTATATTTCATGTAGTCAATTAAGGATTGTGAGAGGTTTTAGGAGACCCCTATTCCATAAACCTCAACTCTATCAGGACATGCTCCCCCCCCCCCCCGAGAGATCACGGTGGCCATTTTGGACCCAGCAACCTTGCACAATATCTCACCCTGAAAAAAATGCTTTTGTGGAGGCTGCAATCTCACGCAGTGCCACAAAATGTGTGTGTTTGGGCGCTGTGCCAGAAAAAAGCCCTTTTTCTGGGGCCGCCATCTCACATGGGTCATATGGCCTGGGTGGGAGTGTGGCCCTGGAAAATGGCGTCCTGGTTTTTCATCACATCTTGTTGAAGGCTACGCTATTCCCCTCTGACAGCTCCAATTCCCAGAGTGGTTTAACAACGAATCCCTTTTTACAAGTGGATCTCAGCACCTGTGACAAGATACAGTTCCCGGGATTATTTGGGAGAAGGCATAACCCTTGCCAACAAAGGTCTGTATAGTTAAAGCTATGGTTCTCCCAGTAGTGATGTATGGAAGTGAGAGCTGGACTATAAAGAAGGCTGATTGCCGAAGAATGGATGCTTTTGAATTATGGTGCTGGAGGAGACTCTTGAGAGTCCCATGGACTGCAAGAAGATCAAACCTATCCATTCTGAAGGAAATCAGCCCTGAGTGCTCACTGGAAGGACAGATCCTGAAGCTGAGACACCAATACTTTGGCCACCTCATGAGAAGAGAAGACTCCCTGGAAAAGACCCTGATGTTGGGAAAGATGGAGGGCACAAGGAGAAGGGGACGACAGAGGACGAGATGGTTGGACAGTGTTCTTGAAGCTACCAGCATGAGTTTGACCAGACTGCGGGAGGCAGTTAAGACAGGAGTGCCTCGCGTGCTCTGGTCCATGGGGTCATGAAGAGTCGGACACGACTAAACAACAACAACAAAATAACCCTTCAAAGAGGCAACATAGTGCTTTGAATTCTTTAAATGTTGGGTGTGAATGTGGCCTACGTCACTGCTGTGCCCAAGCGGTGGTGTGCAAGCATTGTTCCACTTGGAAGTCAAGCATGGCTTCTGGTCTTGGTGGCTTGCTAGCTGCCCACCTCCAGCCTCCACCTCTATTTTTGCCCGGGCTCTGTGAAAGGGCCAAAAGTCTCCCGGAGGCTGCCCCGAGTGTGAATTATGTAGATTTGCAATACAATGCAAACCAAGCTGAAATTCTTCCCCATCCCTACCTCCAGATGTTCTGGCTGCCAACTCTCATTGTTCCTGGCCATTGGCGATGCTGGCCAGGGCTGATTAGGGAAACGGCACAGCCATTCCATTATTATCTCGAAACTCTGGCTGTTCAAATGATCCCAGGGAGCCAGACCAATCAGGGACACCTGAACTAGCTGTGGAAAGAGAAACAGCATTATTTTTAGCTTCCGGCTGTTCCTGTCACTTTGGCAGAGCGTGTGGCGGGGAGTCCTAGCAACATCGGGAAGCTCTTGAAATCACTGCGTAGCAACCAAGTTGCATAAAATACCCACCTATGAAAGGATTCTTATTTTATTTTTTTGCACTGAGCATTAAGACAATCCAGGGAGAAAAAGCAGTGTGTAGCAGGCTCCGCTTGTCCAATCTGTATGCGTTGAAGGACAACTTTGCGATGAAGTGGAATTTCTGTTAGGCCCGTTGTTAGCAAGGCCAGTGTCATGTACGCAACAGTGCAACCTGTCCACAAGTCTGGTACGAAGGGGGAAATTAACAGCTGACTGTTAAGAGAAAAACAACTCCATATAAGGTACAAGGACACATACAGTTAAAAAAAAGTGGGTTGAAGAAGTTGCATTTCATGGAGTGTGGTTGGTGGTGCTTAGGTGGCAGGAAATGGTTGTGTAGAGGATGAACAGCTAAGCTGACATATATTTGGCTATGTAGTGTGTATCTTCCGACTCTGTCGGGTAATTCATCACTGAATAAATTCTGACCAGTTGTGAATTTGGTCTGAGCCTCCATACTTTAACACCCAAGGGGAATTTCCTCCCCACTATGCAGAACTATGCTACGTCCCCGCAGAACTATGCTACGTCCCTCTCTCTTCCTTCAAATGCCGTACTTTTCCATCTATAAGACGCCCCTGTGTATAAGACTCCCCTATTTTGGGGGACACAAATTTAAGAAATTAGGGGTAGATGGCACAGAGTTGTTGAGCTTTTTTTAGGGGGGATTGCCAAAAATCATCATTTGTCGCAAAATCAGCTGACAATCATGTGACCAACTGCTGGAACGCCAGCCAATCAACATCACCCATTGACACAGCAACCAATAACACACATGATAGAAGTTGACAGCTGCATCAGCAACCAATCAAACTTATAAGACGAACCCCACTTTTTAGCATGAAAAATACATAGTCTTATACACGGAAAAGTACGATATTTCCTTAGAATATTTAAATTTGATGCAACGTCCGTTGTAAACATTTCTTTGTCTTCCTCTATGGCCACATTCATGCCATACACTGAAAGCACCATGATTCCACTTTCAGTATTCCCCTCGAAGAGCCATTCCCAGAGTGATTTAACAACCAAACCTTATTCCCAGGGAACTCTCAGCACCTTTAACAGACTACAGCTCCCAGAATTCTCTGGGGGATATAGTGACTGTTTGAAATGGCATCATGGTGCTTTAAATTTATGGAGTTTGTGTTTGTGAATGTGGCCTAAGTCTAGTCTGTGGAACAGGATATCTGTGTGTTCGATTCCACTGCATTTCTAGAACACTAGAAGAGACTCTTCCTACAAATTCTCCCCAACAACTGGCATTTTGAGGCAGGCTGCCTACAATACACCACAGCCATGGCTAGTAGCCCCTGATAGATTTACCCTCCATGAAGTTGTCTAGCCCCCTTTTTAAGCCATACATGTTGGGGACCATCTCTACATGCAGTGGGAGTAAGTTCCACAGTTCACTCACACGCTGCGTGGATAAATGCTCTCAGCCCTGAATTCTCCAACATTCACTGGATGACCCAAGCTCTATGACAGGGGTCAGCAAGGTTTATCCTGCCTGGGCCAGATCGGTCCTGTGGAGATCCCTCTGTGGGTTGGATTGCGCGCGCACGCGATTTTCAGCATATGCGTCTAAAGGTAAATGGACCCCTGACCATCAGGTCCAGTCGCAGACGACTCTGGGCTTGCGGTGCTCATCTCGCTTTATTGGCCGAGGGAGCCGGCGTACAGCTTCCGGGTCACGTGGCCAACATGACTAAGCTGCTTCTGGTGATCCAGAGCGGCACACGGAAATGCCATTTACCTTCCCACCAGAGTGGTACCTGTTTATCTACTTGTACTTTGACCTGCTTTCGAACTGCTAGGTTGGCAGGAGCAGGGACTGAGCAACGGGAGCTCACCCCGTTGTGGGGATTCGAACTGCCGACCTTCTGATCGGCAGGTCCTAGGCTCTGTGGTTTAACTCACAGTGCCACCCACATCCATATATGCGTCTACACAGACGCAATTTTCAACATCACCACATGCACAGACGTGATTTTTGGCACCTTGGAAGCGAGTCCCGTGCTGTGCCGGTTTAGTTCAGCGTGTGAGTGGGCAGCTCGGTTTAGGGGCAGCTTGTTGGCCAGTCAAATGACCTCCATGGGCTGCTTCTGGCCCATGGGCCTTAGGTTGCTGACCTCTGTTCTAGGATTACTACGGGGGGGGGGGGAGCCTCTCTATCCACTTCCTCCAAACCAAGTATAATTATATCCAACTCTATCCTGTCCCCATTACTGTCCTTTTTCTCTAAAGAAAAAAGCCCCAAACATTATGATTTTTCCTCCTAGAGGAGTTGCTCCAGCCCTTTCATCATTTTGCTTGCCCCTTGCTGCCTCTTTTCCAGCTCTCTTCTCCTTATCGAAACACAAATATATGCAGGTCCCCACCGTAGCTTTTATACAGGGATTGCTGGTCTCCACCAGGTTCACAGCAGAGCTCACAGCTTTTAAAGGATGCACAGCATTATGTCTGTAGGAAACAAGTAGATAGTGGACTGGAATCAAGACTCTTGTTTCTTCCTTTATTTCCCTCTGCAGCGAGAGCCTGTTTTAGGCTTGGCTGAATCCTATTTCCCTCTAAATCGTTCTCAGTTCCTGGAGACGGCGCAGCTGAACTTCTATTATTTTATAAGGCGACAATTGAGTGTCTCTGTCGCTCTCCCTTTCTCAATATTTCTCTTCTGCCTCACGGAACCGGTGCAAATGTTATGAAGATGAATCTGGGCTTGCGAAGGTAAAAAACAAAACAAAACAACACCATGAGTGTGCTGCAGTTATACACAGGCAGGCACATATTAAGGAGAAAGATTTGTTTTGGTACTCTTGGGGCTGAGCAATGGGGAACAAAAGACCATCTGGGTAAGTCCTGATTCCCAGCAAATTCCACCCTTTCAAAAATATTCTGAAGCTCTGCTCTCCAAACAGATCCACCACCTTATTGGTTCTGCAGGACTGCTGACTTGGTGGGGAAGGGACACAGCTCAGTGGAAGAGCATCTGTTTTGCGTTGTTGTTGTTGTTGTTGTTGTTGTTGTTATTGTTGTGTTGTTAGCCTGGGTAATGCCCTGAGACCCTTCCAATTCTTGGCAGTCCTGTACTCCATAAGGGGTAGAATCTAACACAAACAGAGGACCCTATTGCCAAAGTTTCTTTACACAACAATGACCTTAGTTTGACGCGTAGTTGTCCTCATCAGCATCTCAAAAGAACGAGCCAAGTTGCAAGAGCAAGAGCTACAGCTAAGCGATGGTGCCCTTCAGGTGGGCCCTTCCTCCATCCCACTCACCTGGAAGAACAATAGCAAGTGAGTGTGGGGGTGCTGAGCTAGAAGCAGGCTGGAAGCTGGGCACAGTGATGTGCTGTGATGAATGGAGAAGCAAGATCCATTGGCTGTTAGTGCTGCAAGCCCCTCCAAATTATGCCCAGATTGTATATTTGTGTAAATACAGTGGTACCTCGCAAGACGAATGCCTCGCAAGACAAAAAAACTCGCTAGACGAAAGGGTTTTTTGTTTTTTGAGCTGCTTCGCAAGACGATTTTCCCTATGGGCTTGCTTCGCAAGACGGAAACGTCTTGCAAGTTTGTTTCCTTTTTCTTAACACCGTTAATACAGTTGCGACTTGACTTCGAGGAACAACTCATAGAACATGGTGTGGTAGCCTTTTTTTGAGGTTTTTAAAGACTTTGGTGATTTTTGAAGCTTTTCCAAAACTTTCCCGACACCGTGCTTCGCAAGACGAAAAAAATCGCAAGACGACAAAACTCGTGGAACGAATTAATTTCGTCTTGCAAGGCACCACTGTAAAACCATATATCACATAACATTCTGCCGCATTCTGGATTAGTTGTAGTTTCCGGGTCACCTTCAAAGGTAGCCCCACATAGAGCACATTGCAGTAGTCCAAGTGAGAGATAACCAGAGCATGCACCACCCTGGGGAGACAGTGTGCTCGGGGGTCGCATAACTATACGCGGGGGTCTTCTATAACATATGTATAAAAATATGAGTCAGGCCAAAGGTGCAGAAAAGACTTTTCATGCATGCAACGACGGATGCTACTAGCCCAGAGATGGAAAGACGATAAAGTCCCTACCAGAGAAGAATGGCAAACTAAACTGTTGGACTATGCCAAAATGGCAAAACTGACTGGAAGGCTCAGGAACCAAGAAGAAAGACAAAATTTTTAAGAAAGAATGGGAAAGATTTATACATAATGTATTTAAGAAACCACTGTAAACAAATGAAAAGATTAGCAGGATTTTAACAACACTTGTAATGTAACAAATACGTTGGATAATATGGAGAGACTTAAAATATGGATGATGAAATAAGATGCAGTTGAAAAAGATGACAATAGGACCCATGGAGAGGATGGAGAGAGGTCTTGAGATTCAGAGGAATCTCTAAATTTGAGTATGCATTTGATATTGTTATAATTTTACACTCGCAAAATCAAATAAAAAATACTTTTTAAAAAGTATGAGTCAGGACTCACATTGAACTGTATTTCCGCTGCATACTTTGGGAAGTTTTAATCCATAATTATTTTTACGTAGTTCTGTGCATTATTGTATGTAACTCTTAATATGCTGGTTACTTTAGGAAACATAGGGTGCATCTGATGCCCTTTTAAAATGTGTTGGGGATGGGGGGAATTATTGGGTTCTTGTTTTTATTATGTATTATGATATACATAGGGGACGCGGATGGCGCTGTGGGTTAAACCACAGAGCCTAGGACTTGCCAATTAGAAGGTCGGTGGTTTGAATCTCCATGACGGGGTGAGCTCCCATTGCTCGGTCCCTTCTCCTGCCAACCTAGCAGCTCAAAAGCACATCAAAGTGCAAGTAGATAAATAGGTAAAACTCTGGCGGGAAGGTAAATGGCATTTCCGTGCGCTGCTCTGGTTCACCAGAAGCGGCTTAGTTACGCTGGCCACATGACCTGGAAGCTGTACGCCGGCTGCCTTGGCCAATAAAGCGAGATGAGCAGCGCAACCCCAGAGTCGTCCACGACTGGACCTAATGGTCAGGGGTCCCTTTACCTTTACCTTTTTATGATATACATATGATATCACACCATTGGCACCTCATGGGATTCCCCTCACTCATCCTGCCGATCCTTTTAATTGCTAAAGAACCCGAATCTTCCTCATGCAACGCAAGCGCTCTAGCGTGGACCTATTGCCCCATGGTCTCCACCTGATGCATGAAATATGGGCTCTGCTCCCATGGTGGTACAGTCCCTGCGTGAGGACTGTACCACCACAGAAACCCACCTGGAAACCAGGCCTCGGGGAGAGCATTTGCACAATTCTGTTGCAGCCTGTTAGCCATTTAAAAAGGAGAGAGAGAGGGAGAAATGATAAGACGGCCAGTGAGCCAAAGAAATCCATTCTCCGCTTGCTTTCTGAAGCACGGGGAAGATAAGACAGACAAATAAGGTGAAGGAAAGATCAGGGCTCTAGACAGTATCCGAAAGCAAAACAGCCTTTCCGGCAGATTTCTCCCTTGGGGCCCCCAGCTTTCAATTTGCACCGCACTTCCAAAAATAATACAGCCGAGTAGTGGCACCATGTTTCCACATCCCATGGGGGGGCTGAGCAAATCCCCATCCTAACCCCTGAAGGATTGGTGGCAAGAGAAAGTGATAATTAAAAGACAGTGTGGGAAAGCTGCGGGCATCTGGCTGAAACGTGATCCGATCGAAGAACGGAAAGAACAAAACAAGCGCCCCCCCACTCCCAAAATAAAAGCAAATTTTCGGAGAGTGGGGGAGAGAGCGAGCGTCTAAAATAATAAGAGCCCCCGATGCTAATAAGGGTCCGTTCATTTCACCGGCGAGGCATAAACTTTAAAAGAGAGCTCTCATCCATAATTAATCGGAATGGGCTGCCTCTAATGTGGCTTTTCAATATTAATCTACGCTAGCCTTTGAAAAAAGAGAGAGAGAGAAAGTCCTTTGAAGACACCCTTTAGACAAAGCACCATGCTGCTGTGATTTGATGCCTTTAATTTGTTGCATTGCAATATACGCGGACGCCTTTGCGGCCGACGGGTCTGGCTTAGTTAAAAATTACATTTTTTTTTTTTTATAATAAATTTTTATTAGTTTTCCATAAATAAAGAATAAACAAAACAAAAACATAGACATAAACAAACAAAAACATGACTTCCCCATACCACCCCTTTCCTGCATTCTTGTTTCAAGATTTTTTAGCAACCCTCTGATCATAACTTAAGTATATTTCATGTATTTAACTTCAGTTAATTGTTAATACCACTGTAGTTCTTTATCTCTTATAACTCTGAGCCCCTAATTTTCCAAATTACAACAGTTTTTAAGATAAACTTTGAATTTGTTCCAGTCTTCATCCACCGCCTCTTTCCCCCGGTCTCGAATTCTGCCAGTCATCTCTGCCAGTCCCATATAGTCAATCACCTTCGTCTGCCATTCTTCCAACGTGGGTAAATCCTGCGTCTTCCAATACTTTGCTAGAAGAATTCTTGCTGCTGTGGTGGCGTACATAAAAAATGTCCTATCCTTCTTTGGCACCATTTGGCCCACCATACCCAAGAGAAAGGCCTCTGGTTTTTTAACAAACGTTCTCTTCAGAACTTTTTTTATTTCATTATAGATCATTTCCCAGAAAGCCTTAATCTTCGGGCAGGTCCACCAAAGGTGATAGAAGGTTCCCTCCGTTTCACTGCACTTCCAACACTTGTTATTGGGCAAATGATAGATCTTTGCTAACTTAGCAGGAGTCATGTACCACCTGTAGATCATTTTCATAATGTTTTCTTTTAAGGCATTGCATGCCGTAAATTTAACACCAGTGGTCCATAACTGCTCCCAGTCTGCAAATTCAATGTCATGCCCAATGTCCTGTGCCCATTTAATCATATTAGATTTCACCATTTCATCTTGAGTATTCCATTTCAACAGCAAGTTGTACATTCTTGACAAATTTTTAGTATTGGGTTCTAACAGTTCTGTTTCTAATTTTGACTTCTCCACCTGGAAGCCTTTCTTTCTGTCCTGTTTAAATACTTCATTTATCTGTCGATAATGTAACCAATCTCTCACCTTAAATTTCAGTTTCTCAAAACTCTGCAATTTTACATTTTCACCATCTTGTTCTATAATTTCACAATATTTAGGCCAATTAGAACCCATATTCAATTTTTTCACCTCTTTTGCTTCCATTGGTGACAACCACCTGGGGGTTTTACTTTCAAACAGGTCTTTATACTTAATCCAAACATTATACAGAGCTTTCCTCACCATATGGTTCTTAAAACCTTTATGCAATTTTACCTTGTCATACCATATATATGCATGCCAACCAAATCTGTTATCAAATCCTTCAAGGTCCAAAATGTCTGTATTCTCGAGGAGCAGCCAATCTTTCAACCAGCAAAACGCTGCTGATTCATAGTAGAGTCTTAAGTCCGGCAGGGCAAAACCCCCTCTATCTTTCGCATCTGTTAATGTCTTAAATTTTATTCTTGGCTTTTTGCCCTGCCAAACAAATTTCGATATGTCTTTCTGCCACCTCTTGAAACAGTCCATCTTGTCTATTATTTGTAATGTCTGAAACAGAAATAACATTCTAGGCAATACATTCATTTTGATAACAGCAATTCTGCCTAACAAGGAAAGTTTCAGCCTTGACCATATGTCTAAATCTTTCTTAACTTCTGTCCAACATTTATCATAATTGTCTTTAAAAAGATTCACATTTTTCGATGTCAAATTCACCCCCAGGTACTTCACTTTTTTTGCTATCTCCAAACCTGTTTCATTCTGGAATGTCTCTTTTTCTTCATTTGTTAGGTTTTTTTCCAAAACTTTAGTTTTTTGTTTGTTCAGCTTAAATCCTGCAACTTGACCAAATATCTCGATCAGTTCTAAAACTCTTTTTGTGCTAGTGATTGGCTGTTGCAAAGTCAAAACTAGGTCATCTGCAAATGCCCTTAATTTATACTCTTTCACTCCGACCTGAATTCCTTTAACCAACTGGTCCTTTCTAATCATATTTAACAAAACCTCCAGAACCAGTATAAAAAGTAGGGGGGAAATAGGACATCCCTGTCGTGTTCCTTTCTCTATGGCTATCTCTTCCGTTACCACATTGTTCACAATTAGCTTTGCCTTCTGCTCAGAATAAATTGCACCTATACCATTTTCAAAACCTTGGCCTACCCCCATCCCTTGGAGATTCTTTTTCATAAAACTCCAACAAATATTGTGAAAGGCTTTCTCCGCGTCCACAAAAATCAAAGCCGCTTTTCTGTTAATGTTCATTTCCAACAGTTCCACAATGTCTATTATGTTCCTCACATTGTCAGACATGTGTCTACCCGGGAGAAAGCCAGATTGATCCTTATGAATCTCACCTGTCAATACTTTCTTCAGTCTTTTTGCTAAAATGTCTGCAAAAATTTTGTAATCCACATTTAATAATGATATCGGGCGGTAGTTCTTAACCTGGTTCTTTTCAGTCTCGGTCTTTGGTATAAGTGAGATAAAAGCCTCTTTCCACGTTTCAGGTGCCTTTTTCCCCTCCAATATTTCATTGCAAACTTCTTTTAGTGGTTGCACTAAACCTTCTCTCAAAGCTTTATAATATCTAGCCGTCAGTCCGTCTGGTCCTGGAGACTTTCCCAGTTGTGCCTTTTGAATGGCCTCCTCTATTTCCTGTTCTGTTATTTTCTCATTCAAAATCAACTTGCCCTGTTCTGGAATTTTCGGTAGTCCATAATTTTTAAGAAATTCTTCTATTTCTTGTTCGTTTACTGGCCCTTGTGTGTATAATTTCCTAAAAAAACTTTGGAAACAGTTACTTATCTCATTTGGCTTATGAAAAATTACATTTTTTAAAAAATGAAGGGGATTTTCGCAGACATGAGCCCAGTAGGAACAGCCTTGCTCTGACTGATCGGAAACGACACGTCCCCAATTTTATCAACTCATGGACATAGCTTGGGAAGCTATCGGGGGAAGGTTTCGTCCAGAGGGTCACCACACTCGGCTGGAGTGATACGGGCATCTCAGGAGGTGGTGCCCAGCAGGGCAAAGGCAAAATCTAGAAGGGTTTGGCAAGGGGCAGTATCAAACTAACATGTCCACAATTTAGGGTTGCACCCAACATAGTGTGAAGCACTACATCCCTTCGCTGCAAGGATTGCCTTCCTCTGCACACACCTCTAACCTGCACCAGATAGGGGAGAATTTTCTGACTGTATGAGCTGTCACATGGAAGATGGAGCGAGCTTGGTTTCTCCTGCTCTGGGACAAGTCACAAGAAAGGTGATTCCCAATCAACATCAGGATAAACTTTCTGGCAATAAGAGCTGAGCCAGTGTGGCGTAGTGGTTAAGAGCGGTGGACTTGTAATCTGGTGAACTGGGTTCGATTCCCCGCTCCTCCACATGCAGCTGCTGGGTGACCTTGGGCTAGTCACACTTCTCTGAAGTCTCTCAGCCCCACTCACCTCACAGAGTGTTTGTTGTGGGGGAGGAAGGGAAAGGAGAATGTTAGCTGCTTTGAGACTCCTTCGGGTAGTGATAAAGCGGGATATGAAATCCAAACTCTGTTCAACAGTGGAATGGTCTCTCTCGGGAAGCTTTAGTTGAAATTCCATAATAATAAACACACAAGACATAACCGGCTGTACTTTTGAATAAATAAGGTATACTATTCATTGTATCAAATTGTACATTTGTTGTTTGTAGGTTTGTTGTTGTTGTTGAGGAAAAAGGTTGGGGAAACACCTGGAGGGTGAAGAGGGAGGGGAGATGTCCCCCTCCCCAACAAGAGTAGCAGCAGCAGCAACAACAATTTATTACTTATACCCGGCTCATCTGGCTGGGTTTCCCCAGCCACTCTGAGCGGCTCCCAACAGGATATTAAAATAAAACATCAAACATTAAAAACTTCCCTAAACAGGGCTGCCTTCAGAAGTTTTCTAAAACTCAGGTATTTGTTTATTTCCTTGACATCTGCTGGGAGGGCGTTCCACAGGGTGGGTGCCACCACCAAAAAGCCCCTCTGCCTGGTTCCCTGTAACCTCACTTCTCGCAGTGAGGGAACCACCAGAAGGCCCTCAGAGCTGGACCTCAGGCTGAACAACGGGGGTGGAGACGCTCCTTCAGGTATACTGGGCTGAGGCCGTTTAGGGCTTTAAAGATCAGCACCAACAATTTGAATTGTGCCCGGAAACGTACTGGGAGCCAATGTAAGTCTTTCAAGACCGGTGGTATGTGGTCTCGGCGGCTGCTCCCAGTCACCAGTCTAGCTGCCGCATTCTGGATTAGTTGTAGTTTCCGGGTCACCTTCAAAGGTAGCCCCACGTAGAGTGCATTGCAGTAGTCCAAGCAAGAGATAACTTGAGCATGCACTAATCTTGCAAGACAGTCCGCAGGCAGGTAGGGCCTCAGTATGAGTACCAGATGGAGCTGGTAGACAGTTGGCCTGGACACCAAATTTGACCAGCAAAGCGGGCAGCCAAATGGAAAGATGTCCTATGCCTTTGCTCTTCACTTTTTAGTGGTAAAGTGGCTACATAGCCTTTCACGCGTCTGGTTTCCACTTGGTCTGACTCAGCAAAAGGCAGCTTCCTATCATTAAAGTTGTAATTAAAGTTGTGAAATGGAAATAAGGCATTATAAGTCCTAACTTATCTTAAAGGTAAAAGGTAAAGGTACCCCTGCCCGTACAGGCCAGTCTTGACAGACTCTAGGGTTGTGCGCTCATCTCACTCTAGAGGCCGGGAGCCAGCGCTGTTCGCAGACACTTCCGGGTCACGTGGCCAGCATGACAAGCTGCATCTGGCGAGCCAGCGCAGCACACGGAACGCCGTTTACCTTCCTGCTATAAAGCGGTCCCTATTTATCTACTTGCACCCAAGGGTGCTTTCGAACTGCTAGGTTGGCAGGTGCTGGGACCAAGTGATGGGAGCGCACCCCACCGCGGGGATTCGAACCGCCGACCTTTCGATCGGCAAGTCCTAGGCGCTGAGGCTTTTACCCACAGCGCCACCCGCGTCCCCTCTAACTTATCTTGCTTTGCACAAAAGATATATCTAGAACACAACCAAGGCGAAATCTAGACACACACAAAAACATGCTGTGAAAATGCTTTTTCAGAAAACGTTTTGAAAAATATATTGAATTTGTCATAAGCTCACTATCTCCATCTAGTGTCACATTTGTATAATGCACTTAAAATACATTTAAAACATTGCATTTGCAGCTATATAGCTGAGTCCCAACCCTCTTTGTGAGTTGGAGGGATAGGTAAATTTTTGTCATTTTCCATTTCTCATTTTTTTCCAAGTTTAAGTTCAGTTCTCCGTGTTGGTCTGCAGTTTTTCTTTAATTCGTGAAAATCCATTAGCCTTTTTACTGCGAATCTTAAATTCACACAATTTTTGCAAAGCATATCCCCCTAATAGAATGCATTTCTCTTCATTATTTTCACCAGAATCTGTCTTTTATGTATACGTTACCCTATCATAAGCATTCCTGTACACACCACTCGGCTGCAGAACTGAATCCCAAATCTGGAGAAGTGCAAATTTTGAAGGATGGCTGCCTTTCAGTTTGCACACCATTTTTGAAAAGTGTAAATTAGGTAAAGGTACCCCTGATTATTAGGTCCAGTTGCGGATGACTCTGGGGTTGCGTGCGCATCTTGCTCTATAGGCCAAAGGAGCCGGTGTTTGTCTGCAGACAGTTTTTCCGGGTCATGTGGCCAGCATGACTAAGCCGCTTCTGGTGAAACCAGAGCTGTTTACCTTCCCGCCAGAGTGGTACCTATTTATCTACTTGCACTTTGATGTGCTTTCGAACTGCTAGGTTGGCAGGAGCAGGGACCAAACAATGGGAGCTCACCCTGTCGCGGGGATTTGAACCACCGACCTTCTGATCGGCAAGTCCTAGGCTCTGTGGTTTAGACCACAGCGCCACCTGCATCCTGTAAATTAGGTAGGTTCATTTTAAAATGCAATGGGAACCAAATCTCTACCTCATCCCTAAAAGGAAAAAGGGAAAGGTACCCCTGCCCGTACGGGCCAGTCTTGACAGACTCTGGGGTTGTGCGCCCATCTCACTCAAGAGGCTGGGGGCCAGCGCTGTCCAGAGACACTTCCGGGTCACGTGGCCAGCGTGACAAAGCTGCATCTGGCGAGCCAGCGCAGCACACGGAAACGCCGTTTACCTTCCCGCTAGTAAGCGGTCCCTATTTATCTACTTGCACCCGGGAGTGCTTTCGAACTGCTAGGTTGGCAGTCGCTGGGACCGAACAACGGGAGCGCACCCCGCGGCGGGGATTCGAACCGCCGACCTTTCGATCGGCAAGCCCTAGGCACTGAGGCTTTTACCCACAGCGCCACCCGCGTCCACCTCATCCCTAGTGGACTGTAAACACGCCTGCAAATAACAGGGAACGTTTTGCATGCCATTCGCTACACCATGTGGGTCGATGGCTGCATTCCATCAGGCTGCTCTGATATACCTACACAGAGATAATTTCTCAAAGCTTGTTTACCACGGATTGCCGTATTCCAGGTCTTTCCAAACGCCCCGTGACGGATCACGTGCGCCTGAGCACAAACAGCATATTTTGTTTCAGGCTGCCTGGGCAGCCGTCCAGCCAAGCCACTCTTATCTTCCTCTTTGTTTCCTCCCACCCTCCCCAGCTCTCCACAACTTGAATAAAACCGTTCTCCTTTTCTTGTCCACTTCACTTGCCACGTGCCAGGAAGTCCCCAACTGAGGAATCACACAGCTGAGCTTTTATCTCCACGCCGGCCAAACTTATCTCTCCCAGTGCCATTCCACAGCGGTCCTTGGCAGCCATCGCGGACTGTGGCTTCCAATTCAACCAAATGCCTTCTTCCATATAATGGTCCCCCTCTTCGCAAGCCCATTTGCAAATTTGCCCTCCCAAAAATGACTTCACTTTTCTTTCTTTTTTTAGTCCCTTTCCTTTTCACCAGAAAGAATAAGACTCACTTGCAACATAAGGCAGAGATCCCCCTTTCCCTTAACCCAAAAGCAACTTTCTGTTTGTGTGTGTGTGTGTGTGTGTGTGTGTGTGTGTGTGATAGCTGTCAACTTTTCCCTTTTCTTGCAAGGAATCCTATTCGGAATAAGGGAATTTCCCTTTAAAAAGGGGAAACATTGACAGCTATGGGGTGTGTGTGTTTGGAAACCAGATTGGGATGACTATGCCTGAGGGTTATTTTTTTTAATCCTTTCCCACCATGCCTTATTCATGCCCAAATTCTCCTGAAATACTTTTGGTCCCCGAAGGCATTATTTGCTTCAGGAAAGAAACACCAGTTTGGGAGAACGTTGTTTGTAAAAGAAGAGGAACAGGCACTCCAATAATGGTCTTTAAATCTCTGCTAAAAATGAAACACATTCTTTATGAATCACATTTGTCCATGATGTTATGACAATGTTGCTTCATTGTTTCTAGCATATTGTGTTTTGTCGCGCTCCTACGATGAAATTTGCTCCGGCAGGCTGTCGCCAATGCCCCCAGTTTGGGTGCCTTGAAAAGAGGATTAGACAAATTCATGAAAATGAAAGCTATCAGTGGCTTCTAGCCATAGTTGCCAATGGGGATGGGGCTGAGCCCCCCAATCTTGAGGGGTCAGGCCATGGCAGCAGTGGGCCTTGCCGGACTTCCCAAGATGGCGGAGACCCCTCCTGGGCCTTGCAGCCTCCTATCTATTTGTGTAACATCACATTACATGTGACATCACTCCTGCTAAAAACATTTTAAAGACAAGCCTACCCTATGGTGGGAATGTAAGAAGGTGAAAAGCTTCTGGGAGATGATATATAATGAGATGAAAAAAAATGTTGAAATATACCTTTATAAAGAAACCAGAAGCATTTTTACTGGGCATTGTGGAGAATGATATAAACAGAAAGGAATATAAGCTTTCTTTATATGCAACAACAGCCGCGAGAATATCATTGGCCCAAAATGGAAGCAAGAATAACTACCGACGATCGAAGAATGGAGGATGAAGTTAATGGACTATGCAGAATTAGATAAATTAACAGGAAGGATTCGAAACCGGTGGTACCAGAAATTCACGGAAGACTGGAGCAAACTTACGGACTATTTGAAAAGTATTTGTGAAGATCAGATGACGTTTGTAGGTTTGCAAGAAGTTTTGTGAGGAGTATTATTGGAATTATTGCAAAAATGGATAAAGGGGAGGATGATTTGTTAAGAGATTTAAACGTAATATAAAATTGAGAAATGCAGAAGAAGTGATTACAACGGTGGATTTTCAGAGGTGCTGATGGAAGTCTAAAAAGATTGTATAAGTGATAAAATTGTGTGGTACATTTTATAATTTATATGTTAAAATCAATAAAAATTATATTAAAAAATAAATAAAGACAAGCCTACCCAGATAGGTAGAAAGTTGCCATGTGTTTTAACCTGTTTTTAGCTTATTGTTGGTTTTAATTATTTTTGAACATTTTTAAAAAAACACCCATATTGAAGCAACATTTTAAAGTGGTTTTAAATTGTTTTTACTGATCATTTTAATGTTTTTATTCTTTTTGTAAACTTGAGGTTTGTTTGTTTTTTACAGTCAAGCAGTACATCCATTTTAAGAAATAAAATAAATGGTATATTTTAAATTATGGATGTTTATCTTTGAATGCCTGCGTCACTTGGATTTTACACTTGCAAACTGCTTAGAAAGCTATTTTGACATTAAGCGGTATATAAATTAATTAAGTCACCTACATCATCATCTCTTGATTTGTTAGCGGCTCTGGGGGTAAAGGTGCAGATATAAAAACATCACCGGAATGTTCCTCATTACAATCACCATCTCCCCAAAATATGGATGGAAGGCAGGTCAGTACCTTGTGGACATCTTCCCCCCTACTATTTCTGAATTAGAAGCAACAACCACCCAGAACGGAGAAGGCTGGGCTCCAGAAAGTAAGGGAATGGTAAATAAGGACAGCTGTGGTATCTCTCCTCCTTGTACAGTGGTATTTAGAATTGGCGGACAAAGTGACGATTTCTCGGGACAACGCTGACAAATAACTCTTGGAGAAAGCTTGCCTTGACAGAGCCTGATGAAAATAGACAGCAGGGGTGACTGTGGTGGTGGTGAGGAGGGAGGGGCGGTGGAGAGAAAATGTCAGATTGAGATGAAACAGTTCTGAGGCCTGGAGGAAAAACAGCAACTTGTAATGACAAGCACAGCACCATAGAAAGCAACTCCAGACAGCCTTGCTGTAGATCTGAGGACTAGAGCAAAGAAAAGCGTTGCAGGTTAATTTCCTCGAAACACAATAGGAAGCTGCTTTCTGCTGACCATTGATCCGTTTTGCTCCACTTTGCCTGCACAGACTGGCAGAGGCTTTCCGGAGCCAGTGTGGTGTAGTGGTTAAGAGCGGTAGACTCCTAATCTGGGGAACCGGGTTCGCGTCTCCGCTCCTCCACATGCAGCTGCTGGGTGCCCTGGGCTAGTCACACTTCTTTGAAGTCTCTCAGCCCCATTCACCTCACAGAGTGTCTGTTGTGGGGGAGGAAGGGAAAGGAGAATGTTAGCCGCTTTAAGACTCCTTAAAGGGAGTGAAAGGCGGGATATCAAATCCAAACTCCTCTTCTTCTTCTTCTTCTTCTTCTTCTTCTTCTTCTTCTTCAGGCCCTACCTGCAGATGTGTCTGGTGTGAAGACCAAGCCTTGTGAAGAATGGTTGATGGAGTTGGCCTGGAGAAAAGAAGACTGGGAAGAGATACGATGGCTGTCACATGGAGGATAGAGCAAGATTGTTTTTTTCCTGCTCTGGACAGTAGGTTCCAATGAAGAAAGGAGAGTCTGACGAAATATCAGGGAGACCTTTCTGACAGTAGGAGCTGTTCAACAGTAGAATGGACTCTGTCGGGAGGTGGTAGACTTCTTTGGGGGTTTTCAAGCAGAGGTTGAATTACCATCTGTCATGGATGCTTTAGCTGAGATTCCTGCATCACAGGAGGCTGGACTAGATGACCCTAGAGATCCCTTCCAAGTCTACAATGCTATGATTCTACGCTCGGCCCAGTGAGCCACAGCCCTTCCTCATTTCATTTACACACCCAGACACTGTTAGAATTCCTGCTCCATGAAAACTAAGAACTTGTCAAGAATGTATAACTTGCTGTTGAAATGGAACACTCAGGATGAAACGGTGAAATCAGCTATGATAAATGGGCACAAGATGTTGGACATAACATTATGATGGCTGACTCGGAACGGTTATGGACCTCAGGTATGAAATTTACGGCATGTAATGCTTTAAGAGAAAACTTAATGAAAATGATTTATAGGTGGTACATGACACCAGTTAAGCTTCAAAAAATCTACCATTTGCCCGATAATAAATGTTGGAAATGTAATGAGACTGAAGGTACATTCTTTCACCTTTGGTGGAAATGCCCAAGGATTAAGGCATTCTGGGAGATGATTTATAATGAAATGAAAAAGGTATTTAAATATACCTTCCTTAAGAAACCAGAGGCCTTTCTCCTGAGCATGGTCGGCCAATTGGTGTTAAAGAAGGATAGAACTTTCTTTATGTATGCAACAACAGCAGCAAGAATACTCATCGCGAAATATTGGAAGACACAAGATTTACCCACCAGGGAAGAATGGCAGATGAAGTTGATGGACTACATGGAATTGGCGGAAATGACTGGCAGAATCCGAGACCAGGGAGAAGAGTCGGTGGAAGAAGACTGGAAAAAGTTTTACAGAAATACTGTAAAATTAATGAATGTTAGAAAGATGTTGGAAGGAAGTTATATGACTTTAGTAGAAATGTTATAAGGAATTAAGTTTAAATAGATTATTAGAGTATTAAAGGGAAAAATAAGGTTAGAATGTGTTAAGACAATTATAGGATAGAAAACAGAGGAAGATGGAAAGGAATTGCTGAAACAATTAATAGAAGTGGAATACAAAAAGGGAGGTGTGAGGAGGTCGTGGAAATTAGTGAAAGAAAGATAAGATATTGAAATTGGACTGTGTTTTAAATGGTTTTTGTTTTGTTTTGTTAGTTGTAGGTTAGTGTTTTGCAGTTTTTTTCTTTTTTTAATTGTATTGTATTATTGTATGTTTTTTCTTTTTTGGTTTTTTGTAGTGTTGTGTTCAATTTGTTGGAAAACTAATAAATATTATTATTAAAAAAAAAAAAAAAGAATTCCTGCTCCATGATTGCAGATGTCACAAATGAATAAGTTAGGTTCATTTAAAATGAAAGGGATCTGAGATTTGCAAATTCCTATATGAAATGATACGGAAGAGACATGTTTTGTTGCAGCTGGGGCAGATGAAGGCATCTGGTTGTGTTGCTAAACTGCCTCGGTCCTGAAGGAGCGTCTCCACCCCCACCGTTCAGCCCGGACACTGAAGTCCAGCTCCGAGGGCCTTCTGGCAGTTCCCTCCCTGCAAGAAGTGAGGCCTTTTGGGTACTGGAGCCTGCCCTGTGGAATGCCCTCCCATCAGATGTCAAGGAAATAAACAACTATCTTACTTTTAAAAGTCATCTGAAGGCAGCCCTGTTTAGGGAAGTTTTTAATGTTCAATGCTATACAGAGGTACCTCGGGTTACATACGCTTCAGGTTACATGCGCTTCAGATTACAGACTCCGCTAACACAGAAATAGTACCTCGGGTTAAGAACTTTGCTTCAGGATGAGAACAGAAATCGTGCTCCGGCGGCGCGGCGGCAGCAGGAGGCCCCATTAGCTAAAGTGGTGCTTCAGGTTAAGAACAGTTTCAGGTTAATTATGGACCTCCGGAACGAATTAAGTACTTAACCCGAGGTACCACTGTATAGTGTTTTAGCATACCTCTCTCATCCTTCTGCACACTACTTTGCTGGAGAATGGTTTGTGGAAATGGCATGTGTTTATTTACATATATACACTTGGAGCATCATCACTCAGCTCCTTCCTCTTCAGCATCAGACAGCAAAGAGAAAGAACAAAAGGACAAATGTCCTACATCACGGAAACACAGTAATATAAACATCCTGTCTCCGTCACTTCCCACAATGTGGAATGAAAACATACACCGTCACGTGATGTAAACAATCTCATGACTGCAACACGGGAAAAGAATCCTAACACTACCACCATCCATTCTGTGGACATGGCCAAGCCAGCGTAGACGTCGCTGAGACAGGAGTGCGAACATGCTGGGACTGTGTTCTTGGGAGAGCACATCTTTGTTGCAGCCTCTGTCCTGCCATGTGATGCCCCAAAACTTCCTGAGGCAGTGCCTGTGGAAGGCGTTGAGGCATCACTCCTGGCGGTTCCAAGTTGCCCATGACTCACTTTCCTAAAGCAGCATGTTAAACACACAAGCCTGACAAATAACATGAGATGAGATGATGCTCACCTTTTGGACTTACTGCTTGCTGGATTTTGCACTTCTCCAAACAGTATGATACAGCCCTTGGCATTTGAAAATAAATGAATAAATATGTACAGTATTTGAATTTATTTATTTATTAGCCCCACAGATTAACGCAGAAATGGAATGGAACAGGGCAGGGTGAAAAAACACGAAAAAGAGATGGACTGCAAATAGACAGATGCACCCGCCTCTTGCTTCAGTCTTCCATTGCCAAGCCAGCAAGGTTACAAGACTGCAAGGTTACCCAGGGTATTTGATTGGGGAGGGAGGCTGTGGCGGAGACAAGCAAACACTGTCTTGTATATCAGCCAACACTTAGTGTCCACACTGCCTGCTAAATGTAATGGAAACAAATAATGGATGTTGTCAAAAGAGGTTAATTAAGCATTTTATTCAAGGATTACAAAGTTCAAACAGAAACACGTCGCCAGCTCAGAATGCACACAGAACTATGTGGAAAATCCAACTTAATTTGCTAAAAGTCTTTGGTGAGAATCCCCCTCCCCGCCTTCTTCTCCAGCTACTGCTGGCGGTGGTGGAGGAGACGAGGAAGACTTAAATGTTCAAGACAGATTGCCGCCTGTTTATTGGCAATCAAGATCATTACGTGGCAAGAATTCAGCCATCCATATTACGGCAGGGCTGGGAAAGCAGTTCGCACAGACGCCGTTTAAATTAACAATAGTCCTTTAAGAAGTAGCAGTGGACCGCCGTTGAAACCCAAGAGAGACATTTCGTCTCTGGAGATACGTACATGCTGTCTTTTGAACTTGGTGGAGACTAAAATCTAAACAGAGTCTGAAATAAGCAGAGAGATAAAAAAAGTGTGTGCAGGTATGTATCAAGCCCCTTTGTGTGGAAAAGGCCTGAAATTCAGAAGAAGAAGAAAATAGAAAAGGCATGAAAGCTGGAGACTGATGCTTTTCAAACTTCCTGCTGCATAGAAACACTTTGCATGCTATCCAGGTATTAATTAAATTTATATCCTGCCCTTCTTCCCAAAGGAGCCCAGCGTAGCAAACACATCAGTGATGAAGCAATACAATTACAAAGAAAATGAAAACATATTTAAATTAATTAAAAATATCCAATAAGCTTTCAAAACAATCACATATCCTCACAGCTGCAGAGAACAGTATGGTTGAGATGGGGTTTTTTTTGGGGGGGGGGTGGGGGTCAGTTTGGATGATGCCCCTAGACCCTTCCAATTCTTGGGGTCCTGTACGCAAAGGGGGTGGGGGTTAGAATCTAAATGTGATGGCCTGGGACTTGGGCTCGGATTCGGTCTCAGTCCACACCGGATCCTCTGCCTCAGGCGGCTTCTGAACTGAGTCTGGGGCCTGATTCTGAAGAGCCCCAGTCTGCACAGGTTCCCCTGCAACAAGCACCAGCTGGGCCGAGTCAGGGGCCTGAGCCTGCCCTGGCTCCAGATGCGGGCATGACCTCGTTGCCTTCAGCTGGGCCATCACTTACAGCTGCTCCACTACCGGTTGGGTCAGGGGAGGCTGAGGTGGCCCCTGGGTCTAGTAACCCACCAACGTCTCCCGAGCTGCAGAGACTAAGGTCTGAGAGAAGGAGAGACCTGAGTACTCCCAGGAGGAGTGCTTGCCTTCAGGCGAGAGAGGGAGGTAAGTCACCGGGGGATCAGGACCGCCCATTACCCTGACAGAGATAAAATGCTGTCGGACCCTGCCCCAGGTTGTGGGAGCAACAGTGCTGTATGCTAGATCCTGCCTGAGACCCTGTGCCTGACCTAGCCTGGTTTCCTGCCTTGGACTGACTCCTCACGGAATCCTTGGATTCGGGCCTGGACCGTGTTGCTCGGGTTAACCCCCAGGCCCAGCACACTAATAAAGGAAATTGCCGAACTTGTCAGGCACATTTCTTTGTAAGACAACGACCTTAGCTGGCCACATAGGTGTCCTCATCAGCATCCCCAAAGAATGAGCTGGGCTGCAAGAGCTACGAGGAAGTGATGGCGGCCTCCAGGCTAATGGTTAGGCTGTTCCTCCACCCAACTCCTACCTGCAAGGTAGGAGAACAATAGCCGGAGGCTTGGGTGGAGGGGTGCTGATCAGGAAGTAGGCTGGAAGATGAAGACACAGAGACATGCTTGCTCTGTGCTCGATCAAAAGCTGTGAGTAATGGAGAAGCAAGATCTGTTGGTGTGGCCATGCTATAAGCCCCTCCAACTTATGCTAAGTTTTCCAAGGAAACTGGACCTGGATAAGTGCCTGGAACCCCTCAGACATTGGGGTGATTGGTTGCAGTATATTTCAATTATCCTGGAAGTTAATAATGGTGACACACCTCAACATGGAGCTACAAGAAAGGGGATTCCAACTCAACACCAGGAAGAACATTTTGACAGAGCTGTTCAACAGTGGAACGGTCTCCCGTGGGGGGTTGTGGAGGTTTTGAAGCACAGGTTGGATAGTCATCTGCCATGGGTGCTTTAGCTGAGATTCCTGCATTGCAGGGGGTTGGATTAGATGACCCTTGAGGTCACTTCAAACTCTACAAGTCTATGATTTGCAACAAGGAACCCCTGATAAGATTCTCAGGTGTTCCCAGGAGGGGTTTGATAACCACAACGTAAGACAGAAAAGAGCCAATGGTTTGTACACCAAACCAGATCCAACCTGTAAATGAAATGCAAGAGCATTTCCATTAGGACACAAGCTGCACAGGCAAATGTATGTCATTTTAGTTGTTCATCTTCAACCCAACCAGCTTCTGCCACCCCAGAACATCACCATTTCTCATCTAACCACAGTCCATTAAACTTACTCAAGCAATTTCTTTTACTGCAGGTGTCAGAGCCCGCCTTGTATATGGAGTCATTTGTCTCTTTAACAGTCGGCCCTTAATATTCCACAGGCGTGTGGTTGGCAACTGTAAGAACAGGATGCTGGACAAGCTGGGCCCTTGGCCTGATCCAGCAGGCTCCTTTTGGGTTCTTAGAGACTGCCGCATGGAATTGGGGATTTCTACAGGCCTGTACTGGAAATCAAGACTCTAAAGGAAAGTAAAAATATAGGAAGTTATAAGAGAATCTAGACTGTGCCCCAGAAGCTGATTAGAAATGAATATCCCACCTTATTAAATAAAAAATCACACAGTTAATTAAGCTGCAGCGTATTTGACATTGCTGAATCACCATAGCAACTTGAGCCTGCACTCAAAATCAAAGTGCAGGACCATAAAACTCTACATCTTGATAGGTTTTCCTTCTCACAAGAAGGACTCCCAAGGTTTATTCACTTCTCATTTCTTTTTTGAGGGGGAGGGGGCTGTATTTCCTTGTGTTTCACATCCATCTTAAAAAAAGAAGCACGGGACTTATTGATTGATTTAATCTTTGGATTGTCTGGGGGAGAATTTCATTTGCAGGTTGGATCTGATTTGATGTGCAAACCATTGGCTCTTTCTGTCTTACATAGTGGTTTTCAAACCCCTCCTGGGAACATCTGAGAATCTTATCAGGGGTTCCTTGTTGCAAATCGTAGAATCACAGAATCATAGAGTTGTAGAGTTTGAAGTGACCTCAAGGGTCATCTCATCCAACCCCCTGCAATGTAGGAATCTCAGCTAAAGGATCCATGGCAGATGACTGTCCAACGTCCCCACGGGAGACCGTTCCACCGTTGAACAGCTCTTACTGTCAAAATGTCCTTTAATGGTGGCACCCATCACCCTTTGGGGGATGAAGTCATATTTTGTGACTTCATGTGATGGAAGAGACATGTTTTGTTGCAGCTGGGGCAAAGTTAGGCATCTGGTTGGGCTGCTGCAGATGCAACATGGCGTTTCTTCTATCTGTGCTCCTCCCAGTGGTCATTCCCCTCTTGTCACTGCTGTGGATGCACGACCGGCCTGTCTGTCTCCACACACTGTGGTTGTCTGCAAGGGATTCCTGTCCTGTAATGAGTTTCTGTTGGGGACGCAGGTGGCGCTGTGGGTTAAACCACACAGCCTAGGACTTGCCGATCAGAAGGTCAGCGGTTCGAATCCCTGTGACGGGGTGAGCTCCCGTTGCTCAGTCCCTGCTCCTGCCAACCTAGCAGTTCGAAAGCATGTCAAAGTGCAAGTAGATAAATAGGAACCGCTCCGGCGGGAAGGTAAACGGCGTTTCCGTGCGCTGCTCTGGTTCACCAGAAGCGGCTTAGTCATGCTGGCCACATGACCCGGAAGCTGTCTGCGGACGAACACCGGCTCCCTCGGCCCATAGAGCGAGATGAGCGCCGCAACCCCAGAGTCGGTCACGACTGGACCTAATGGTCAAGGGGTCCCTTTACCTTTACCTTTTAATGAGTTTCTGTACTTCAAGCTCCCAAGGGAAATTTCCCCCACACTTTCAGAGAAGTGTGTGTGGGAGCAAATCTTAAGCAATCTGCCTTTATACAGAGCCAGACTTCTGTCCCAACTATCTCAGTATTGTCTATGTTGACTATAAGCAACTGTGCAGCATTCCAGGCAGGGGGTCTTTGCTAACCGTACTTGGAAGAGATTGTACCTGGGACCTTTTGCATGCAAAATGGATGCTCTTCCGATTAACTTCAGACCTTCCCATCTGGGACACTGTTACATACCCTCCAACATTTCTCCAATGAAAATAGGAACGTCCTTGTTGGGATGCTGCTAAGGAATTGGGGGCAATTGGCAAGCCCCCAGCTGGCTCCAGCCCACCAGCCGACGTGCGGGTCAAACTCTAGTCCTTGGTGCAGCATGAATCTGCGACCCAGAGCTTCAGAAGCTGGGCACGCAACTCAGCAGAGTAAATGCACCACAGAAGTGGCAGGGAGAGGCTGTGTGAAGCATATTTAACAAGCAGTTTATTCAACATACATCAGGAGAAGAGGAAAAACATGTCTTCTCCCCTTCATGTCCAAGCAAGCAGCAGAAAGCAAAAGCTATACACAAACGCAAGTTCCCAACAAGCTCTGCTGGAGTGTAAACAGGCATGTGACACACAACAGTCATGCCTGTACTTAAGGTGGAACGGAATATCATAACAGTCCTATCCCACAATAATGATGATGATGATCATTTTATTATTTTTACCCTGCCCATCTGACTGGCTTACCCAGCCATTCTAGGCAGCTTCCAACATACAGTGTTACCTTGTTTGTCGAACTTAATCCATTCCATTCGACTCCCAGAATGGTTCAAAAACCAAGGTGTGGCTTTCGATTGGCTGCAGGAGCTTCCTGCACTCAATCGGAAGCCGTGTTGGACGTTCGGCTTCCAAAAAATGTTCACAAACTGGAACACTCCCAGGTTTGCGGCATGCGGGAGCCAAAACGTCCAAGTACTAAGGCGTTCAACAACCAAGGTACGACTCTATATAAAAATATTAAAAAAACATTAAACATTAAAAAACTTCCCTATACAGGGCTGCCTTCAGGTGTCTTCTAAAAGTTGTATAGTTACTTATCTCCTTGGCTCGGGGGTTCCATAACTCCATACCCTCCAACATTTTTCCGATGAAAATAGGGATGCCCTAAGGAAAAGCGAGACATTCCGGGATCAAATAAGAAACCGGATGGGCTCTGTAAATCTGGGATTGTCCCTGGAAAATAGGGACACTTGGAGGATCTGCTGTTGAGGGTGTGGAATGGCAGCTGCCATGCTATCAGCTCCTGCTGATGCCACTAGAGAAATGAGAAGATGGCGAGGGATGATGAAAGCTGTAATCCAACATCACAGTGTTTCTCAAACTTGGGTCCCCAGGTGTTGTTCAACTACAACTCCCATCATCCATGACCATTTGTCCTGCTCACTAGGGATGATGGGAGTTGTAGTCCAACAATTGCTGGGGACCCAAGTTTGAGAAACTTTGAGAGGGAAACAGCTTTCTTGCTCCTGCCTTGCGTGGCAATACAAGGGACTCTCTATTACTGGAGTTTTGTGGCCCACTGCCCTTGCCTGGTAGTGGAAGTTTTGGGTGTTAGGGTTGTTGTTTTTTTGCAGGGGGGTGGAGAGATGGAATCATGAGCTCACAATAAAAGAGGAGGAGGCGGCGACGGCAAACCAAATGAATTCCAAGCCAAGGAAATTCTACTTTGCCACCTGGGAAGGCAGCACATGTGTCCAGGTGGTGGCAAGCTTTTTAAAAGCTGATTTAATTAAGTGTTTTGATTTGATTTTGGCAATCTTGAAGGCTGAGCAGGTGGGCTGTAGTATTTTAGAGTAATGAGCATTAAAGGAGAATAGCGACAATGGTGCTCTAGGCTCAAGAGGCAATAATGAGAGGGATTCTAAAGGTCAGAGAACTTGAACAAGAAGAGAGGGGGGGGAGATGAAGTTCGAAATGCGGCACCGTGCCTCAGCCGCTGTGTCCCAAGTTATCTCCCCCCTGGTGTACTGCGCCCCTCTAAAGCTTGGGATCCAGATATTCAGCCACAACTAAACTACAAGTGATCCAGCTAGACTGGTGACTGGTGGTTCCCTCACTGGGAGAAGTGGAGTTACAGGGAACCAGGCAGAGGGCTTTCTCGGTAGTGGCACCCTCTCTGTGGAATGCCCTCCCATCAGATGCCAAGGAGATGAGTAACAATATAACCTGAAGGCAGCCCTGTACTGGGAAGCTTTTTAATGTTTAATGTTTTGTTATGTTTTTGTATATGATGGAGGCTGCTTAGAGTAGCTGAGGTATCCCAGTTAGATGGGTGGGGTACAAAAAACAAATTATTATTATTATTATTATTAGTAGTAGTAGTAGTAGTAGTAGTAGTACCATGTATATAAATAACTAAGACCTGCCTTCATAAATGCATGTGGGAGCCTCCATGATGGTTTCCCTATTGCTTCAGGAACATAAACTGGTTGATGTTTTAGATTTGACCCTGACATTGGATCATGTGGGGGAAAGTATATTCAGTATGATCATACTGCAGATTCTTGTGAGATATGCATGTGTCTGTGTGTGTGTGTGTTTACAAGTAAAACTGGTCCTGAGTTTCAGGCTGATTTGATTACATTTCCCTTAGCAACGGGTGTCTTGACCAGGGAGGAGACATTTCTCGGTTGTACCTCGAAATGAGATGCATATCCTATTATTCTGATGGCAAAATGAATATGCTTATCTTAAAGCGAAGCAAAAGTCTGCAATAAGACAGATTGGATTGTTTTTGCTAAGTGGAGGAAACCCCACCAAGCCAGGCAAGGTCGTGGACAAGAGAATGTGTTAGTTTCACAACAGGAAGCCAAACGTTCCTTGGATGAGGTCACCCTCGCGAGGAACTGTAAATATTAATTTGCCCTTATTGTTCTGCTCCTCACATCATCTCTGCAGAGAGCAGCCATTGGTCCGATGCTTTAAAGTCCCTGCTATTGCTAGATCCTTTTGAAGAGAGAAGATTTCTTATAAAAATGAGGACAGCAGTTGCAAAAGGAGCACCAGTTTCAAATCTTCCCGGACAGAGGTCAACCGAGCCCTGCGACATCCCATTTGGAATGACAAAGGGGGCCAAAATCTGTCCTCTGATTTTGTGCAGATTTTTATTCTTCCTGCAAAGGAAGCTTCTGTAAGAGCATAAGAGTCTCACTGGATCAGGTCAAAGTCCCATCTAGTTCAACGGTCTCTTTCTGGAGGTGGTAGACTCTCCTTCCTTGGAGGTTCTTAAGCATAGGTTGGATGGCCATATGTCATGGATGCTTTAGCTGAGATTCCTACATTGCAAGGGGTTGGACCATTGGGGTCCCTTCCAACTCTATGATTCTATGATTCTGTCTTGTTTTTTTGACAGTGGCCAACCAGATGCCAATGGCAAAACTTTTGGGCAAAGTTTTTGAGCTATTTTTTGCCAAAAAAAATCAACACTTCCAACATGGGCTGCCATACGCCCAGGTTTCCCGGAGCATTTTTTCCAATTTTCTTGGATGCTATTTTCTAATGGATGAATCCTGGATATGTCCAGAAAATCCTGGACATACGGCAGCTCTAGCAACCAATGAAGATTTGTCTAATCCTCTTTTTAAGCTATCTAAGTTGGTGGCCATCACTGCTTCGTGTAGGAGCAAAGTGGTTTTTCAGGCCACATTCACACCATACATTTAAAAATCTGATACCACTTTAAATCGTCATGGTTCCCAGCCGCCGCCAAGAATTATGGGAGGTGTAGTTTGTTAAGGGTGCTGAGAGTTGTTTGCAACTCAAAGAGCTACAGTTCCCAGCGTTGTTTAACAATCCATCCTTCTCCACAGGGAACTCTAGGAAATGTAGCACTGTGAGTGGAATAGGGATCTCCTGACACCCTTTAACAAACTACAGCTCCCAGAATTCTTGGGGAGGGAGAAGCCATGACTGTTAAAGGTTCCCAGTGAATAGAGATTTATTTTTCAATATGTAGCACCATTCAGATGTCGCTGGACTACAACTCCCTCATCCCTGACTCTTGGCCATGCCAACAGGGCTGTTGGGGCTTGGAGTTCCAGAGCATCTGGAGGGTACCATATTGAATGCCTCTACTATAGGCCAAGGGAAGGGAGGGAATAGCTGGCTTGCATTTAAAAGAATAATACCCCATTTTGGATAGTCATTTTGGCTTCACAGCTGTCCATGGAGGCATAGGTTAATTCGTGTCCAGGGCAGTTGTCTACCAGCTCCATCTGGTACGCAGGCTCAGACCCGACCTGCCTGTGCACTGTTTTGCCAGAGTTGTGCATGCACTGGTTATCTCTCACTTGGACTACTGCAATGCGCTCTATGTGGGGCTACCTTTGAAGGTGATCCGGAAACTACAACTAATACAGAATGTGGCAGCTAGACTGGTGACTGGGAGCGGCTGCCGAGACCACATAACACCGGTCCTGAAAGACCTACATTGGCTCTTAGTACATTTCTGAGCACAGTTCAAAATGTTGGTGTTGACATTTAAAGCCCTAAACGGCCTCAGCCCAGTATACCTGAAGGAGCGTCTCCACCCCCATCGTTCAGCCCAGACACTGAGGTCCAGCTCTGAGGGCCTTCTGGCAGTTCCCTGCCTGTGAGAAGTGAGGTTACAGGGAACCAGGAAGAGGGCCTTCTCGGTGGTGGTGCCCGCCCTGTGGAACGCCCTCCCACCAGATGTCAAGGAAATAAACAACTACCTGACTTTTAGAAGACATCTGAAGGCAGCCCTGTTTAGGAAAGTTAGGAAAGTTTTTAATGTTTGATGTTTTATCACCCAGAGTGACTGGGGAAACCCATCCAGATGGCCAGGGTATAAATAAATAAACTGTTGTTGTTGTTGTTGTTGTTGTTGTTGTTGTTGTTGTTGTTGTTGTTGTTCTTACTATTCACTCTGCATGAGCACAGTACAAGCACCCAGTTTCTTTTTGAGTGGGCGGGGAGAGTTTTTTTTAGTCCCCAGCCAGGTACCACTAACATGTACGTACATACAGTTTTATCCCTTATTAAGGGACCAGAACAATTTAAATCAAGCTCTAACTTAGCTTAAGAAAAAAAAGAGAGACACGCCAGTGTAAGAGTGAATCTAATCGGAGCTCTCCCTTGAGGAGAAAGGCAGTGTTTAAGCTCGCCATTCTGCAAATAATTTTTATGAATAATACCAATAATAAAAATTCTCTGCACTATCTAAGGCTGAGAGCCAACTCCATATGTCAAAGGAAACGTAAGCAATTGTAATTCACAAGAGGCTGTTTTTATAGACTTGTTTAACACAAGGCCTACAGCAGCTCTCGTAAGAGCGGAGGCTGGGAAATGGACGACATCCGGCATTGCTTCCTAGAGAGTTTCCCCCGCCCCTCCGCTGTGGCAACTCCCTTGATTCTTCATGATGCATTGCTGATTCAGAGCTACTGTTCCTTCATTTTAACCAGGCTCCAATCTTGAGGGACAATCTAAACCCATTGGATCAGCAGCTTGGCCAGTCAGTTCCTGGATTGGTCAGCTATGCAGGCATCACTCCCTTGCCCCAGCTCAGTCACCTTACACTTGTGTAAACCCTGAAAAATGGGTACTCTTGGGCAGTGCCTGATTTACTACTACTACTACTACTACTACTACTACTAATTTATTCATACTCCGCCCATCTGGCTGGGTCTCCCCAGCCACCCTGGGCAGCTTCCAACAAAATATTAAAATACAGTGGTCTGTTAAACATTAAAAGCTTCTCTAAAGAGGGCTGCCTTCAGATGGCTTCTAAAAGTCTGGTAGTTGTTGTTCTCTTTGACATCTGGAGGGAGGGCGTTCCACAGGGCGGGCACCACTACCGAGAAGGCCCTCTGCCTGGTTCCCTGTAACTTGGCTTCCCACAGTGAGGGAACCACCAGAAGGCCCTCGGCGCTGGACCTCAGTGTCTGGGCTGAACAATGGGGGTGGAGATGCTCCTTCAGGTATACAGGGCCGAGGCCATTTAGGGCTTTAAAGGTCAGCAGCAACACTTTGAATTGTGCTTGTAAACGTACTGGGAGCCAATGCAGATCTCTCAGGACTGGTGTTATGTGGTCTCGGCGGCTGCTCCCAGTTACCAGTCTAGCTGTCGCATTCTGGATTAGTTAAACAAGCTATAGCTTAGGGCCCCATTCTCTTGGGGGTCCCCAAAAAAAGTAAAAGAAAAGCAACAGTGTTTTGTGTTGTGTAGGCTCCTATGATGTAAGTAATGGGCCCCGCCTGCCAGCCTGCTCCCTAAAATATCACTGGTTTTAGATACCTGTTAGGTTCATAAATTACCACATAGCATATATTCAACACAAAAAAACAGCGACAATTTGTTGTTGACGAAGGACAGCTGGAAATATAAGGGGCCCCATTACCTTCAGTAGCTTAGGGCCTCATCAAACCTACACCTGGTCCTGCTCTCGAGGTGGGGTGTGTTATAGAAAAAACCTGCTCCTTTTCCCTGATGGGGTATCCAAGAGAGCCCGTACAGAGTCCTTAAGTGGGTTCACTATCGGTAGGAGAAAATAACAGAGGCCAACCAGAGAATATTGAGAAGCAAAGCTAGTAAGCCTAATCTTTATTAAACTGTTGCAACAGAGCCCTCACTCACCACACGCAGGAAGGAGGAGAACCCAGAGCAATGGTGTGCAAGCCCCTATATAGACTTTTGAAACTGCCCACCCTGTAGCTAAAGACCACCCCATGAAACATCATACCTACATCACTGAAGGAGGCGGTCTCAACAGAAATCCTGTTTGTAAGGATACCTGATATAATGGTCAGATTACCTGGGCAGCCTGGCCATTCCTTTTGAGATGCTAAATAATTAGTTCCTGAATCCAGGTCATAGGCTCACCCTATTCCTACAAAAATATGCCCTTAAGACAGGATTTGTGAGCAAGGCGACAATGGGGAGGCTTTCCCATTTCCTTCCTCAATGCAGAGGAATATTTGAGGTCACTGAAAGAGTCAAAATGGCTTCATGTTTGCTCTCCTGTACTATTTCAGACACGTGGTTTATATACTTATGTATGTGTTTGCCTTGTACATTTATTAACGTTTATTTTATATATATAGAAGACCTTAGATTTCCTATAACAGGTGGAAGAATGGTAGTAGCAGGGCCAAGCAAAGGGGACTTACTCTTGATGCTAATCCCACACAGCACAGCCATGTGACCTGGCAACTTGGCAGAATGCGTGCCAGCCCAAAAAGGCGGTGGAAGTCAAAACTCTGTTTTAAAGTTTTGTTTCCCCTCTGCCAGCAGCTGGGAGTAGCTCTGCTCTTCAATGGAGTTTGGAATAAGGGTAATTAAAGGTAAAGGGAACCCTGACAGTTAAGTCCAGTCGTGAATGACTCTGGGGTTGCAGCATTCATCTCGCTTTACTGGCCGAGGGAGCCAGTGAACAGCTTCCAGGTCATGTAGCCAGCATGACTAAGCTGCTTCTGGCAAAACCAGAGCAGCGCCGTTTACCTTCCTGCCAGAGCGGTACCTATTTATCTACTTGCACTTTAGATGTGCTTTCAAACTGCTATGTTGGCAGGATCTGGGACTGAGCAACGGGAGCTCACCCCGTCGTGGGGATTCGAACCGCTGACCTTCCGATCGGCAAGCCCTAGGCTCTGTGGTTTAGACCACAGCACCACCCATGTCCCAAGGGTAATTATGCCAAGTTAATATAAACCAGCATAAATTCTGCCAGCTTCAGAAATTTAGGGCTGCTTTGCCTATGCAAATTCCTCCCAAGCGGTACAATCCAGAACCAGGGTTGCAGCTTTAATGGATGGGCTGGATCAGACCAGAGGTCTGACTAGTCCAGCTTCTTCTTCTTCTTCTTCTTCTTCTTCTTCTTCTTCTTCTTCTTCTTCTTCTTCGGCGATCACTCATAGCCGAGTAAGATTGTCTTCCATAAACACGGTTTTAACAATGAGTCCGTAAGTGACTGTGGAGGCCAGTTGCATCCTGTTATCGCAATGGCCAACCAGTCACCCATGGGAAGCCTACAAGACACAGTTGCAACCACAACTCCTCGTGTGGCTCCCAGCAACTGGGATTCAGAGGCAAAACTCCTGTCTTTTTCCTATGGCACACACACACCCCACGAGTGTGCCTCAGCCCAACAGTCTGGTAATTACTGTTATATAGGATTGGAAAATCCATACTGCACTAATGGTGCATAATGTTGTCTGAGGCTCCATACATTGGGTGACAGATATACAATAAGGAGCATCTGGTTCGAACTGCCTCGCGATATCTCTCCTCTCCAAGCAACCAAGGCTCGTTTCCCCTCCAAAGTAATTTGAACTGTCCTTTGTGCTAATTGCCACAGATTAAAGCGAGACGCTTATAAATGCGGGAAGGCAACCGCAATTTAAAAGTCGCACACAAAAGGCATTTCTTTTGCTCAATCTCTTTGTTCCATCTCTCGTCAGGTGCTGTGCCTTACCAGCTGCTATGGGAGTCTGGTGGAATCGGCGTGTTTTGAAGTGTTTTATCTCCTTCAGCTCTGGCAAGTTTCCAGACCACAGAGAGGGGGAAATACTTTTTGCAAAAGCACACAGACACACTATGCGAATCAGGGGTGGGAAATCTATTTCAACTAGAGGGCCACATTCTCTTTTGGGGACCACATGTCAGGGGTGGGCGTATCCAGAGGCAAAAGCGGGAGGAGCCACTGATGCAAATTTTGCTTTTGTCCCATAGTCTAGTTTCTACATAGGGCCACCTATGCTCTTTGTCCTCCATCCAGACAAGCAAGAGGCATTATCAAGGAGAGATTCCAGCAGGCCAAAAACAAAGCGCCAGAGAGGGGCATGGCCTGGAGGAAGGGGCATGGCTAAGGAGGAGACATAGCCTCAGCAGTGTGCTGGGTACCTAGTAGAAACACCTGGGTGATGGGCTGCATTTTGCCCTGGGCCTGAGGTTCGTCACCCCTGATATAGATATACAACAGTGGTTCTCAAAAAAATATATATCTGGGCCACACTTTCAGAATAAAAATGTGCTTGTGCCACAGATTTTTTTATTGATAAGAAATACATTGGAAAACTAGAAGAAAAAGCTCCCAGCAGTGCTTGGGAGAATGCAATTACTTTAGAATATGATGGTGGGATGTATGGAAGTGAGAGCTGGACCATAAATAAAGGCTGATTGCCAAAGAATTGATGCTTTTGAATTATGGTGCTGGAGGAGACTCTTGAGAGTCCCATGGACTGCAAGAAGATCCAACCTCTCCACTCTGAAGGAAATCAGCCCTGAGTGTTCACTGGAAGGACAGATCCTGAAGCTGAGGCTCCAATACTTTGGCCACCTCATGAGAAGAGAAGACTCCCTGGAAAAGACCCTGGTGTTGGGAAAGATGGAGGGCACAAGGAGAAGGGGACAACGGAGGACGAGATGGTTGGACAGTGTTCTCAAAGCTACCAGCATGAGTTTGACCAAACTGCGGGAGGCAGTGGAAGACAGGAGTGCCTGGCGTGCTCTGGTCCATGGGGTCACGAAGAGTCGGACACGACTAAACGACTAAACAACAACAACATGATGATGGGACATTCAGAAAGTCTAAAACGATGCAGCTGCGTAAGAACAGGGATCATTCCTAAAATATAATTATAAACGACCCTCTTCCATATGTACCTCAAGTATGTCTACAGACTCAATGAGAGGTGTGAGCTTGCTTTTGCCAGGGAATCTCATAGGTCTAATCTGAGACAAAGTCTCATCTCCTCATCAACACCAAGGAGCTTTCCACCCCATCCCACCGGCTGCTACTGATGGCAGGGCCACTGCTCCTCGTGGATCTCTCCTCCCCACTTGGTCCTTCGTCTTTGGCACCCCATCCCATGCTTCCCATGTCTGGGAGCTGTGGCAAAGTGCGTGTATGTGCATGCCCCTTCGGCCTCAACCTCTGTAAGCCCTCTCTAAGAAACATTCCAAATCAAATTGTGTGGAAGGGCAATTATTGTCGTTCTTCTTAGGTGCTGTGATCGGAATTTATGGAAAGGTTGGGACATCATACACACCCACCCACTACCAAAATCACTCCTGCAAATGTCCCCACAAAACTCTTCCCCACACAGTCTCCCCCCAATCTCTACTCATGTTACCAAGTGTAACAATTCACTGATAAATGTTTCTATGTACTGGGTCAATGGGAAAACTTTAGAAAGTCATATATAGTGGACGCTTGGGTTGCGAACGTGATCTGTGTGGGATGCACGTTCGCAACCTGCATCGTTCGCAACCCACAGCGGCACGTCTGCGCACACGTTGGTTGCAATTTGGTGCTTCTGCACATGCGCAACCAGCGAAACCCAGAAGTAACCCGTTCTGGTACTTCCGGGTTTCGGCGGTCCGTAACCCAAAAAAATGCAACCTGAAGCATCTGCAACCCGAGGTATGAAAGTAAAATCGCTCCAGTGTGGATTTGCGCCATTCCAACTTGGTTCTGTTCAGGAAAGGAATGGCTACCGGGGGTGGGGGAAGTCTGGGATGTAGATAGTCAAATCCCTCAAGCCTGAGACCACGTACAGTGGTACCTCAGGTTAAGAATTTAATTTGTTCTGGAGGTCCGTTCTTAACCTGAAACTGTTCTTAACCTGAGGTACCACTTTAGCTAATGGGGCCTCCCGCTGCCACCACACCTCCTTCTGTTCCCATCCTGAAGCAAAGTTCTTAACCCGAGGTACTATTTCTGGGTTAGCAGAGTCTATAACCTGAAGCGTATGTAACCTGAAGCGTCTGTAACCTGAAGTGTCTGTAACCCGAGGTACCACTGTACTCAGCATCCTCTTTCATGGGAGATAATTCCTGGCATGCTAGCAGATGGGTGCCAGACAGGTAGCCATTCCAGAGACAATAGTAAACCCAATCTCAGTAAATTAGGATCTTGGTCAAGACAAAGAGGTGTGATTAACTTGACTAGGAGAACAGGAACATGTACATACTCATCTTTGTTTTACTTAATGGGTGTGAAGTGAAGGTCAAGGGAGGGATGGGGGCAAACCTGATGATCAGGTTTCTGCCAGAAGACCCCTCCCGGGAGGCAGTGGAAGACAGGAGTGCCTGGCGTGCTCTGGTCCATGGGGTCACAAAGAGTCGGACACGACTAAACGACTAAACAACAACATAAACTTATAAAAGAAGGAGCCATCCTTTGTTCCGGGCTTCTTCCTGCTTCCTCCATGTGGTGGTTGGCAGCCTTGTTGCAACAATAAAGATCAGGCCTACATGCTGCTGTCTTGTGCCTATATTCTTGGCTGGTTGTTTGGCAATCCAAGTGAGCCCAAGGATTTCCCCACAACAGTGCATAGTTATGATCACAATTTAGCAACCCTGTCACTAAAAGAGAGAGGGTTTGCACCTTCGGATCATGCACCCAGTGCTTTTCTACGCTGCTTCGTTTGGACGCAGTCCCCGTTTACACAGCCCTTTTTATTTAGACTCAATTGTAGTTCAGAGCAAGCAAGCTGTCTAAAAGGACAGATTAATGCTTGCAAGTTGTCTAAATGGTGACCATGCTGAGGCTTCTTATATTGGAGCGCGCATAGACTATTGAGAGATGATGAATGGCCAATGGCCAACTTTGCATGGTTTCAAACAACTAGCGCTGTGCTGTCCTTTTTTAAAACCATCAGCAGAATGAAGGGATAATGCCTGTCTCTTCTTTTTTTGGCACCCCCTCCACGCTCCTCACAATGCCTTATTCTGTCTCCACAGGGCCCTGTGGCAGCTACACCCTCTTGGGATGTGCTCTTTGCAATGCTCATCGGTGAGTAACTGTGTTGTTGTCATTGACTGTGATACATGATCAATGCCTTTTTCTTTCCCCGTCTTTATCTCGACGTAGCCGGCTTCTGCGCATTTGTCACATTTCATTCTTTTTATCATTTGAAACTAGTCACTCACTCTTGACTCTCAGTTTCACTTTCCATTATTTATAAGAATAACAATTTCAGCCCATTCTTGCGGCACAGGCGGGTGTCATTTTGTCTTACAATGAAGGCAAAATGACTTTGGGAGCTTGGCGAGATAAGCGCCGCAAAGATAAGGATGTAAGCAAAACAGTCAAGAGTCCATTAAGCCCAGAATCCTATATATCTGGCGCAGGGGCAGAAGAATTGGGAACAAGGAGGGAATTGGTTCATTCTCGCTGCCCGAACCAATACGCTAGCCAAACCCAAAAGCTATCCTTTGACACGGTCTCTGAATGTTGCAGCGCAGCTCTCCGATTAAAAGAAAAAGTGTGCAAAATGTGAAAAACCAGGAGGAAGTGTGCACCAAAACACCTATTAGTGAAAAGAACACTGGCCTTGAAAGATCTACATTGGCTCCCAGTACATTTCCGAGCACAATTCAAAGTGTTGGTTTTGACCTTTAAAGCCCTAAACACCTGAATAAGCGTCTCCACCGCCATCGTTCTGCCCGGACACTGAGGTCCAGCTCCGAGGGCCTTCTGGTGGTTCCCTCACTGCAAGAAGTGAGGTTACAGAGAAACAGGCAGAGGGCCTTCTCGGTAGTGGCGCCCTCCCTGTGGAACGCCCTCCCACCAGATGTCAAGGAAATAAACAACTACCAGACTTTTAGAAGATATCTGAAGGCAGCCCTGTTTAGGGAAGTTTTTAATGTGTGACATTTTAATGCATTTTTAATCTTTGTTGGAAGCCAACAACAACCACAACTAATCTTTGTTGGAAGCACAACAACAACCACCACAACAAAATAATGTAGTGAAGAATGCATTATATCAGGGGAAATTGCTTACTTAATGGCAAATTCGCGTGCAAAAAATGCGAATTTTTGTGAGGTGTGTTTTTTTTAATTGCAAACTGAAACATGGTGGACTGAATTTAAGTTTGGAAAAAATGAGAAGTGGATGACCTATTTGATGTAGGTCATAGAGCAGGCAAAACAAATTGCGGAAAAAAATAGTGCCCTCTTCTGTCCCGGCCAACGTGAGTTGGACACCCAACAAAGTTGAAGGTTGGAAGATTTGGAACAGATAAAAGAAAATACTTCCTCACTCAGTGCATAGTCAGACTTCAGACGCCGCAGAGGCTGATCTGTTCATCCCTGGGTCAGGATTGCTGTGTCAGTCTCCAACTAAGCTTAAGGTCATGCGACTGAAACAGCCACATATTGCTCCTCTCTTTACACTTGCCTCCAGTTGCCTCCCCATTCTTGTCCCCTCCCTCCCATTTTGAATTTTAACTTGTAAGCTCCTTGTGACAGGGACCTCTTTTCTTGCAATCTGTAAACGCCATGCACATTGATGGTGCAAGGTGATGATGATTTATTACACACACTTTCAACCTGAAGTCCCAGGGTGGCTTACAACATTAAAACACAGTTATTAAAAACAATTTACAGCAACTTACAGCAGTAGTAAAAAGGTAAATGGACCCCTGACCTTTAGGTCCAGTCGTGGCTGACTCTGGCGTTGCGGTGCTCATCTCGCTTTATTGGCCGAGGGAGCCGGCGTACAGCTTCCGGGTCATGTGGCGAACCAGAGCAGCGCATGGAAACGCCATTTACCTTCCCGCCGGAGCGGTACCTATTTATCTACTTGCACTTTGACGTGCTTTCGAACTGCTAGGTTGGCAGGAGCAGGGACCGAGCAACAGGAGCTCACCCCATCATGGGGATTCAAACTGCTGACCTTCTGATCGGCAAGTCCTAGGCTCTGTGGTTTAGACCACAGTGCCACCCACATCCAACAGTAGTAGTAATGGCTAAAAAAATAATACCTAATAGTAACTATTTGGCAATTAATAGTAATTTAATAGTAAATAGTAACAGTTAATAGTTATTGTAACTATTAGATAATTAATAGTTACAATCAGTAGCTGCTATGACGATTTGTTACAGGTAGTATACATTCTTGAGGAAGACATGTTTAGCCTGAAGGGGGAAACAGATGAAGGTTTAATAACCTGAAGGAAGGAGAAAAAAAAGGAACTCTTTCTTTCTGATATGTCTCTTTTGCTGAGCAATGGAACCTGCCACAATTAAGCCATGTTTTGTTCTGCTACGGGTTTGTTTACATTTGAGAAAATGCAATCACACAATTAAAATTTAATAATATAGTAAATAAGATCTGAATAATTTACCCAGAAACAAATAAAATGGATGTTGGTGATTGCATTGCGAAGGATGGGAGGGAAGAGGTACATTCTGAGACTGCCGAGGATTGAGTCTTTTGTCTGTTTATCTGGGGACAAGCAAATTGCATTAAATTAATCAGGGTGTGGGGAGACAGAGGTTTATTTCTGGGGGGGGGGAGGTGAAATGGGTTTCCAATTACAGCCCAACTCTATCAATCTACTTCTAACTGACGGTAGGTTTACTTGCTTATCCAGATACAATTGAATTCCATGCGGTGGCTCGGTTCTGAAAGACTGCCCTCATCCCTGCAGGATGTTTTGAGTATTAAGATTGGCAGAGGGGGTTCTTATCGTAGTTAGGAAAGAAAACTTAAACAATGCAGTCAGAGTCCATAGAGAAAATGTATCCTGATACCACTTAACAACAACAACAACAACAACAACAACAACAACAACAACAACAACAACAATTTATTTGTACTCCACCCATCTTGCTGAGTTTCCCCAGCCACTCTGGGCAGCTTCCAACAAAGATTGGAAACTCTGTCCACAACTGGAGTTACCACTGTAATAATAATAATAATAATTCTGCTAGCTCTGACCTTTTGAAGAAATAGTCAGTCTCTTAAAATCTCAGAGCTTCGAAATTTAGTTGAATATAAATACCTAAAAGAAAACAATTAAATACCTGGAATAAATAAAGCCATTGAGTAGTGATGAAATGGGAATATCTGTACCTAACCCCCTCTCCAGAAGCTGGACATGTAATATTTCCTGCTTGAAAATGTTGACTTCCCAACTTTCAATTCCTATCTTTTTTAACAGCAGCTCAGTAGGCAGGTGTGCCTTGAGTGAAGCGTTACTATGTCGGAAAATGATTACCTGTAAAATTTCTGCCCAACATCCTTGCAAAGAAACAACAACAACCTCTTAGTTAGGAACCCTAATTCCTCATGGGAATCAGTCAAAAAATCCTACCAGGAAGGGGGAGAAATATCCAGAATGGCAAGGATTCCTTCAGTGCCAAATTTCAGAATTACAGCAGGGCATTGCAGATGGCGATATGGACTTGTGTGTGCTTGCGTGTGTGTGATTTTTAAGTTGCACTGAAGGAGCCTGTTATGTTGAGCCCAGAGGAAGATGAATTGATTAGCAAGCAGATATGATCAAAGGTAAGCAGCAAGCATTCCACACCCTCTACATTGGTCTAATTCTTTTTTAATTAATCTGACCCTGAAATGACTTTTCTCTTTCAGCAAAGATGTTGGGTTTCCTGCCCCCTGTTCCACTCACTACATTATTGCTGCCTTGGGTCTTTGTACAGGAACGTTTCAGAGCCTCCAAATGTCCCTATTTACAGAAATCTGGATTTACAGAAGTCGTCCCGGTTTCTGATTTGATCCCGGAATATCCCGCTTTTCCTTAGGACATCCCTATTTTCATCGGAGAAATGTTGGAGGGTATGGATTTATGCGACCCCTGAGCCAAGGAGATAAGTTGCTATACAACCTTTAGGAGACATCTGAAGGCAGCCCTGTATAGGGAAGTTTTTTAATGGTCAATGTTTTATTATGTTTTTATATATGCTGGTGGTCAAGGCAAATCTAAAAAATGTAGTATAAACACCGATGACTGGGAAACACTGGCTTGTGAGCGCTCCAATTGGAGAACAGTCTTTACCAAAGGTGTCATGGGCTTTGAAGACACTCAAACTCAGGACGAAAGGGAGAAACGTGATAAGAGGAAGGCATGCTTGGTAAATCCACACCATGATCAACTCCCACCTGGAAACCAATGTCCCCACTGTGGAAGGACGTGTGGATCCAGAATTGGCCTCCACAACCACTTATGGACTCATTGTTAAAACCGTGTTTATGGAAGACAATCTTATTTGGCTATGAGAAGAAGAAGAAGAAGATATATTGGAAGCCACCCAGAGTGGCTGGGGCAACTGGATCAGATGGGTGGGGTATAAATATTATTCTTATTCTTATTCTTATTCTTATTCTTATTCTTATTCCTATTCCTATTCCTATTCCTATTCCTATTCCTATTCCTATTCAATGTGTGGTGTAGTGGTTAGAGCGGTGGACTCATAATCTGGTGAACTGGGTTCGATTCCCCGCTCCTCCACATGCAGCTGCTGGGTGACCTTGGGCTAGACACACTTCAGAGAAGCCTCTCAGCCTCACTCACCTCACAAAGTTTGTTGTGGGGGAAGAAGGGAAAGGAGAATGTTAGCCACTTTGAGACTCCTTCGGGTAGTGATAAAGCGGGATATCATTCCAAACTCCTCCTATTCCTATTCTTATTAAATAGGACTTTCCTATTTTCATTGGTGAAATGTTGGAGGGTATGGGAATTCTGAATACCATTTGGAGATGCACACACACAAACACACACACATCCTCCAGACACTGATTCTCGCCTTGCTCTAGAGAGGGAAAAGGAGGGCTGAATTGAACAGTGCCAGTATTGGAGGTGTTGTAGCCTCAGGCCGCTGGGCTTCGCAGAACAGCCTAATAAACTGGCCACCAGAAACGTTTCACCCACTCATCTTATTAACCAGATTCCAGATGGCCCGGGCGAAGTTGCAGGGGGCGAGAGGCTGGAGTCTCAAGCAATTTATTGCCCACAATATAGGCAAAGGGTAGGGCAAAGAGCAAGGGGAAGGCTAATTTGTTAAATCATAAAAGTGATTAACAGTGGATGTAAACCCTGTGAATAAGGAAGCATGGCGCTGCTGGCTGCAAACAGCACAGCAAAGCTTGCAAAGGGCTGAGGGTCAAAAGAAGTGAGACTGGTACGGAAAATTGGAGATGGATTCTACCCCGTTACTGTGATCTGATGGAGCTGGGATGATGCCATAGGTGGAAGAATTGACCCTGCAACAGCAAATCTACTAGGAACAGCTGGGAAGCCTTGTGAGGCCTTGCGGTCTCATGCACAATTTCCACCCTGCTTCTAAATTTCTATTTCAAAACTACAGACTGAGGGTGCTACAGAATGAACCTGCTAATTGAACATTTTTCTGGATCTGTTCACGGGGTGATTAGACGGCAGTAGCGATTGATTGAGCAGCCACCCTTATTTGTTTATGGGGTGTTTGTAGACAATGTTGCATCACAGCCTGTGTCGCCCCAAACTTCCCAGTGCATTTCCATGCTGCTCTGCTTACTACAAAAAGACCAGTCTTTTTAGGAAACGGATTTGTTATGTGTTCAACTGTAATTGGCCAGCCTTGAATTTGCTGGTATGTGACTGATTCCCAGTCAAAAATAGAGGCAGTCTGAAAGGGGCATGACTTAGGAGGAAGAAGCAAAACATGAAAGAAAGAAAGAAAGAAAGAAAGAAAGAAAGAAAGAAAGAAAGAAAGAAAGAAAGAAAGAAAGAACAAGCAATAAAAGGAGAACAAAGCAAACAAATGCAATAACGCAGGAAAACTGTAGAATTGGGTATTGCCCTGAAATTTATCATTCCAGAGCATTATGAATAGACTCTGTCTATAAATTTATTTGGCTGTTAATATTCCTACATTCTTTTCTAGTAGCATAGAAAACTTATATTCCATATTTTATTAAAACAGTCTGATAACAAAGGAGCTGTATTCCTTTTCCAGTTGGCCACAATACATAGAACAGCAGCGACCAGAAGATTAATGACCATTCCAGTAGGGATTAAATCTCTCAGGTATCTCAATAGTAAAACCTTTGGATCTTAAGATAGTAAATAACTAGTCAGAGCTCTGATTAAATGTGGGATTTTAACACAAAAGAAGTATGGAGGGTTTCCAAAATATGTGCAATTTCTTTTCTTTTGGCCTTGCATTGTCCCTCCAACAATTGCTTTGTACAATCCAGTGAATTTTACTTAATCCGTATGGTGTTAAAATACCACTGTTGCTGAGATTGCACCATATTTTTCAGGAAGAGGAGAAAGGAGCCTGAAAGAGATCTGAAGCCACTACAGCTTCAGTTGGCTGTGGGAGAGAAAAAAAATTACAGGTTCAGCTAGCTTTGGATGGGGGAGAAATTTGGTTTGCTTTAAATTTTAACATAAGCCTACCCTACTTCTAGGGACACAGGTGGCGCTGTGGGTTAAACCACAGAGCCTAGGACTTGCCGATCAGAAGTATGGTGGTTTGAATCCCCGTGACGGGGTGAGCTCCCGTTGCTCGGTCCCTGCTCCTGCCAACCTAGCAGTTTGAAAGCACATCAAAGTGCAAGTAGATAAATAGGTACCACTCTGGCAGGAAGGTAAACGGCGCTGCTCTGGTTTCGCCAGAAGCGGCTTAGTCATGTTGCCCACATGACCCGGAAGCTGTATGCCAGCTCCCTCGGCCAGTAAAGCGAGATGAGCGCCGCAACCCCAGAGTCGGTCACAACTGGACCTAATGGTCAGGGGTCCCTTTACCTTTTTACCTTACTTCCAATTCCCTCCAAAATAACAAGAACTCAGCTTTCCTTTAAAATTTGCACTTCCCTGAATTTTGGGATGCAGTTCTCCAACCAAATAATGCTTGCAAAAATGTGTACGTCGCAAGAAATTTGTACTAAAATACTGACGAATTTTCAAATTTCCACAGTTGGAAGCAGAAATGCTTTTGAATTCGGGTCCCGCTTGTGAATTCCCCATTGCGGCATCTTTGGGGGACACTGTGAAGTCAGGATACTGGATTAGGTGGGCCACTGGCCTGATCCATGTTAAGTATAGTAATTTAATACACTGACATGGTAAATGCTTCTATGCATTACAGGTGAAACTCAAAAAATTAGAATACCGTGGAAAAGTTCGTTGATTTCAGTAATTCAACTTAAAAGGTGAAACTAACATATGAGATCGACTCATGGCATGCAAAGTGAGATATGCTTCTACTTCGCAGAGGTCCAATCTTGCTCTACTTGCAATCTTTGTTTTGCTGATTTCATTGAATATTCTAATTTTCTGAGATGGTTAATTTGGGGTTTTCATCAGCTGTACGTCATGATCATCACAATGATAACAACGAAAGGATTGGCATATCTCACTCTGCATGTCATGAGTCTATCTCATATATGAGTTTCACCTTTTAAGTCGAATTACAGAAATCAAGAAACTTTCCCATGATATTCTAATTTTTTGAATTTCACCTGTAGAACAAATCAAGGCTTGACATATCTCACTTTGCATGTCATGAGTCTATCTCATATATTAATTTCACCTTTGAAGTTGAATTAGTAAAAGAAAGGAACTTTTCCACGATATTCTAATTTTTCGAGTTTCACCTGTATTGTGTGTTTAAATCTGACTGGTTGGTAACTGAATTCTAGAAAGTTTGCTAGTAGTTCTCATGGGATTGGCCATGGGTAGGCAAATTAAGGCCCAGGTGCCGGATGCGGCCCAATTGCCTTCTCAATCTGGCCTGCAGACAGTCCAGGAATAAGCGTGTTTTTACATAAGTAGAATGTGTCCCTTTATTTAAAATGCATCTCTGGGTTATTTGGGGGGCATAGGAATTAGTTCATTATTTTCCCCAAAATATATAGTCCGGCCCCCCACAACTTCTCAGGAACAACAGACTGGCCCCCTCCTGAAAAAGTTTGCTGACCCCTGGGATTGGCTAACGAATTTTTGCTGGTAGTGCAGCTTTCCGGTAATATAGCTCTCGGGTAATATAAAGATTATCAGCAATCCAGGGAAGTTTTTCTCCCCTCTAGTGTTGCTACCACAAATCCTCTTATCTGGAGCTAGCGGGGCTTGAACCGGGGTCCTTCTGCATGCGATGCACACCCTCCGCCGTTCAGCTACAGCCCCGCCGTCACTGTGAAATAAAGGGGCTCCCTGATCCTTGCTGCTTCTACATCTGTCTGGAATTCCTCTGCTGCTCTCGTCCAACGCCGCTAATGTTTACGACCAGTTCTGTATAGCCGCGGGGGCCTCGGCGTCCTGCTGAGCCAGGTGTGTTTCACAATGGTAAGCTAATGGACTCGAGTTGTATGGGGATGAACTGATATTCCCCTTCACTATTGATATGCAACACATTCCTGACCTAGAAAATTAGACCTGAATTTCAATGAAAAACGCCGCCCGGCTCCCAGCAAAGAAAGCAGAATAAATCAGCTGAACTGCTGGTAGCTGTTTACTGAAAATGTCAGGGCATTTTTGCAAGTTGCACTCAAAGTGCCTTTTTAGTCTTGAAGGAATGGGTTTCCAAAACCCAAAACTGACTGTGCAGGCAGTTTGAAACTGCACCAAAATCCCTATTTTACCTTAGCTAAAATCCATTAATTTGAGCTCTGAGCTCAATGCATAAACAAAAGCCCGGCTGTATAGACAAGTGCTCAGAGCCCTCTCCTTTATCAGTTGTGATGGCAACTATGGCCTTCACTGTACCAGTAGTAGAACAGAACAGAGAGAAGACATGTCAGAACTTTATCTTATGTGCTGACCACAAAATACGCGCAAGACCAATGTCTGGGGGAAACGCCAAAAGTGTGTTCCCGAAGATCATGACCTCTTCCCAGATAAGAGTAGGAAGAGGAAGATCCTTTTATGGTCAGAAGTACAGGAAGGAAGATCCTTTTATGGTTGAGAGTACCAGAGCAGGAATATATGTGATGTCAACCTGCATATACAAGCTGACGTAGCTAGGGAAGGGGGAGAGGATGCCTGGAGGATATATATACTGCATGAAACTTGTCACTTCTTTGGACTTGCTGTGGACTCACCACGCAAGTGCCTTCTGCTATCCGGAGAGCAGAATAAACTCTTTCTTTGAACCAACTCGGTGTCATTTTGACTTCCTTCCTCCTGTCCCGGAGCAACGCAGACCCAATCGGTGAACTCCAATAAGGCTACAGTTTCTCTCTCTTTCTCTCTCTCACTTGCGAGCGGCACGCATGCGTGAACGATTGCTATGTAGTTTAGCAGGCGGCAGAATCCAGTTTTTAAATTGACAGAGTGTGCGGGATGGCGGATTCACGTTCAGATTCCAGCGTTGGCACCGGGTTCCAGGAGGACATGCAGAATGGGACTGGAGCTGTGATGGAAAAGGTAGGTCGGATCCTGCAGGAAGCAGTTTGGGGAGGCTGGAGTGTTGACCAGTAAGCAATGAGTAAGTCAAAGCCCATCACACCAGACTCTAGGGAGGACGTGGCAGAGGTGTGTCAGGATATGGTGAAATGGGTAAAATATGTTTCATGACACAGGCGCTAGGCTGCCCCCAAGACTGGAAGGGCGCGACGTGCACATGTGATATCACAAATGCAACATGTGATGTCACACATGTCTCCCAGTACCATGCAGGCCTGTGGAACCTCCCACTAGCTGTGGGAAGGCACGTCAGAGCCCGGCGGGCTGTGGAATATTGAATATTGAAATACTTTATTGTCACTTGTACAACTTGTATACAGTGAGATTACGCGAGCACCCTCCACTCAGCTCTCTTAGTCTTATTTCCCCTCGTTTACTGACACACACACACCAAACCCAAAAGTCAGTTGCTCTCTTTTCATTCAGCAGCCTAACAGCCCATGGATAGAAGCTGTTCTTTACCCTGTTGGTGCGAATAATCATGCTTCTAAATCTTCTGCCCGAGGGCAGGTGATCAAGAAAGTACCGGCCAGGGTGTGAATCATCCCTGAGAATTTTCCTCCCTCTCCTGAGGCAACGTTCTTCCACTATTTCATCCAGCGGATTAACGGAACAGCCCATAATATCTTGTGCTGTATTCAACACCCTCTGTAGGCACTTCCTATCAGATGATGCCAAACCAGCGTACCACACCATGATGCAGTGTGAAGGGACACTTTCTGTTGTTGACCGGTAGAAGGAGATCATCAAATGTTGAATGGCATCGTTCTTCCACAATACTCTGAGGAGATGGAGTCTCCAGCCTAGCCCCCTCCTTGAAAATTTTGGGGGGTCCTCAGTCCCATGCGCCCCCTAAGATGGCTCCCTTGTTTCATGAGTACCTTGAGCACCACTTTGATACTGCCAACTGGGACCAGTTTCTGGGAGCATGGCTACCACCCCATTTCTGGGCATGATTCAAAGTGCTGGTTACGAACTGTAAAGCACTATACTGTATAGCGTGAACCCAGCCTACCTATAAGAACCTGCCTGGACACCAAGTTCCCATGAAGTCCATTGGGTGACCCTGAGCCACTCAGGTGTAGAGACATCACCTTGCCAACACAGGTCCGTATAGTAAAAGCTATGGTTTTCCCAGTAGTGATGTATGGAATTGAGAGCTGGACAATAAAGAAGGCTGATCGCCGAAGAATTGATGCTTTTGAATTATGGTGCTGGAGGAGATTCTTGAGAGTCCCATGGACTGCAAGAAGAACAAACCTATCCATTCTTAAGGAGATCAGCCCTGAGTGCTCACTGGAAGGACAGATCCTGAAGCTGAGGCTCCAATACTTTGGCCACCTCATGAGAAGAGAAGACTTCCTGGAAAAGACCCTGATGTTGGTAAAGATGGATGGCACAAGGAGAATGGAATGACAGAGGATGAGATGATTGGACAATGTTCTCGAAGCTACCAGCATGAATTTGACCAAACTGTGGGAGGCAGTGGAAGACAGGAGTGCCTGGCGTGCTCTGGTCCATGGGGTCACGAAGAGTCGGACACGACTAAACGACTAAACAACAAGAAGAGCCACTCACAGCCTAAGCTACCTCACAGGATTGATGGTGGGGATTAAAAGAGGAAGGAGCGAACCATGTATGCCACCTCAAGCTCCTTTGTGAAAATGAAATAAGTAAACGGATAAAGAAAGAAAAAGTTTATAAAAATACAAACACCATTAACCTGAATATCCCTTATTTTCCAGAAGGATGGACTGCATTTCCAGCAGACCTTAGTCTGTGACGTTCTGCATGTATTCCCATCTTTTTCCTTTTTTACCCTGATTTGTTTCAACTGGTTTTGATTCTGAATTTTAAATTGCGGAAAGCTGACCTGTGACCTGCTGGTGTACATCAGGGGATCATAGAATCTTAACACTGTAGAGTCGGAAGACACCATGAGTTCCACCATTCTAGTCCAATCCTCTGCAATGCAGGAATCTTTCTCCCAACATGGGGCTTGGACCCACAACCTTGAGATTAAGGGTCTCATGCTGAGCTATCCCCTTTTATGAATAATGATGAACAACAATTTGTGTTCAATACAGTCATACCTCGGGTTACAGCCGCTTCAGGTTGCGTTTTTTCGGTTAAGCACCCGCCAAAACCCGGAAGTACCGGAACGGGTTATTTCCGGGTTTTGGCAGTCGAGCATGCGCAGAAGCGCTAAATCACACTTTGCACATGCACAGAAGCATTGAATTGCAACTGCACATGTGCAGACTTCCCGCTGCTGTTTGCGAACACTGCGGGTTGCGAACGTGCCTCCCGCACGGATCACGTTCGCAACCCAAGCGTCCACTGTATTGTGTTTTAATTGTGTAACTCATCCTGGGACACATAGGAGCCAACTCCTAGGGGCTGAGGTCCCTTTGGCTCCCTGAATAAAATATTTGCAGGGCTAGGCCCCCCCGCAAAGTTGATGGGCATTGCCTCTTATTATACTACTTTTGATGAGCCAAGTATTTGCTGTCTCTGACCATCTCAGGCATCAAACCAACCTTCCATCTGTACAACAGTACCAGGAGATTATTCTGTTACTGTGCCATCATCATAGCAGCTTTTAAAAAATGTTTTCAGGAACAGATGAGATGAATTCAAGAGGAAGGAAAAAGACAGATGTACTGCTCTCAAGTTGGCCTGCTTATTCCACTCTGCCCTCTCCAGCCAAGGGCATCTCCTTGAAATATTACTCAGAGCTCTTACGTAACAGCATTAAGTTTATAGGGCATCACCTCCCCTGTGCAGATTCTGCCATTGCTCCTGGTTGCGCTTCTGGCCACCAACTGGCGCCCAACCCTGGGAGAAGGGAAAGAAAGCTAATGGGGGGAGGGGGGAATTACGAGAAATTCTTGCACAGACAAACGCCCATCTGGAGAGTTTAATTGCCATAACCGTATCAACATCTGCTATAGAGTTTTGTTTTGTTTCGTTTGGGGGGGGGAAAGAAAGAGAGAAAAGAAATGGAAGCCTGTCAGAACCTGACAATGTATCGCTTGCAATCTGGACAGATTCACCTTGTGGCCTAACATCACAAATGGACCACACGTCTTCCTTGGCCTGGAAAGCTCCTGTAAAGTATCTCTAGACAGCGTTCGCCATTAGACAGCATTCCTCCAATCCCTAAATCTCTGTTCCAAGTGCATTTTAATTTCAACGGCAAATGAGAAGCCAAATAGTGGGCAAATCTGACACAGCTTACACCCTTTAGGAAGGAAGGAAGGCAGCCCTGTTTAGGGAAGTTTGAAATGTTTAATGTGGCACTGTGGGTTAAACCACAGAGCCTAGGGCTTGCCGATCAGAAGGTTGGCGGTTCGAATCCCCGCAATGGGGTGAGCTCCCATTGCTCTGTCCCAGCTCCTACAAACCTAGCAGTTTGAAAGCACATCAAAGTGCAAGTAGATAAATTGGTACCGTTCCAGTGGGAAGGTAAACAGCGTTTCCGTGTGCTGCTCTGGTTTGCCAGAAGTGGCTTAGTCATGCTGGCCACATGATCTGGAAGCTGTCTGCGAACAAACACTGGCTCCCTCGTCCCATAGAGCAAGATGAGCGCCGCAACCCCAGAGTCGTCCGCGACTGGACCTAATGGTCAGGGGTCCCTTTACCTTTATGTAGGTTATTGTGTTTTAATATTCTGTTGGAAGCCGCCCAGAGTGGCTGGGGAAAGCCAGCCAGATGGGTGGGGTATAAATAATAAATTATGATAATGATGATGATGATGATGATGATGATGATGATGATGATGATGAATTGACCAGCTGTCCAGTTTAGACTCAGGACAGATAAAAGGAAGTGGTTCTTCATATGGTGTTGTTGTTGTTGTTGTTAGCCACTGATCTGACTAGGTTGCCCCAGTCATAGAATCATAGAATCATAGAATCATAGAATCATAGAGTTGGAAGAGACCACAAGGGCCATCGAGTCCAACCCCCTGCCAAGCAGGAAACACCATCAGAGCACTCCTGACATATGGTTGTCAAGCCTCTGCTTAAAGACCTCCAAAGAAGGAGACTCCACCACACTCCTTGGCAGCAAATTCCACTGTCGAACAGCTCTTACTGTCAGGAAGTTCTTCCTAATGTTTAGGTGGAATCTTCTTTCTTGTAGTTTGGATCCATTGCTCCGTGTCCGCTTCTCTGGAGCAGCAGAAAACAGCCTTTCTCCCTCCTCTATGCGACATCCTTTTATATATTTGAACATGGCTATCATATCACCCCTTAACCTCCTCTTCTCCAGGCTAAACATGCCCAGCTCCCTTAGCCGTTCCTCATAAGGCATCGTTTCCAGGCCTTTGACCATTTTGGTTGCCCTCCTCTGGACACGTTCCAGTTTGTCAGTGTCCTTCTTGAACTGTGGTGCCCAGAACTGGACACACTACTCCAGGTGAGGTCTGACCAGAGCAGAATACAGTGGCACTATTACTTCCCTTGATCTAGATGCTATACTCCTATTGATGAGGCCCAGAATTGCATTGGCTTTTTTAGCTGCCGCGTCACATTGTTGGCTCATGTCAAGTTTGTGGTCAACCAAGACTCCTAGATCCTTTTCACATGTACTGCTCTCAAGCCAGGTGTCACCCATCTTGTATTTGTGCCTCTCTGGGTCACTCTGGGTGGTTTCCAACAAAATATCAAAACACATCTAGTTAAACTACGGAGCTCATAGAAGGCACTGATGACCAACCGATATGCCTTTAAAAGAGGACTGGACCTTACTGTTGTGGTGGTTGTTAAAATTTGTTCACCGCCCTATACCCGCAGGTCTCAGGGCAGTTCACAGAATGAAATCACAATATAAAAAACAAAAACAACCCAAGAACCCACCCCCTTTCAACACATTTTAAAAGGGCATCGGATGTCAACCAAAGGCCTGGTTAAAGAGGAATGTTTTTGCCTGGCGCCTAAAGGTGTATAATGAAGGCGCCAGGCGAGCCCCCCTGGGGAGAGCGTTCCACAAATGGGGAGCCCCTGCAGAAAAGGCCCCGCTCTCGTGTTGCCACCCTCCTGACCTCTCAAGGGGAGGGACACGAAGAAGGCCCTCAGAAGATGATCTCAGGGTCAGGGGTGGTTCCTATGGCTATGCTGTGCTTTCATGGCTGGATGCAGTAATGCTTCTGAATGCCACTTGGCTGCAGGAGAAGAGAATTGCTCTTGTGCTCATGTTCTGCTGGTTGGTTTCCCATAGGCACCTGGTTGGCCACTGCAAGAATAGGATGCTGGGCTAGGTGGACCATTGGCCAGATCCAGCCAGGTTCTTGCTATGTTCTCAGGAGTATATTATGCAGGGATATAGGAACCAGTGGGGTCACAAGGCGGGCTGGGATGGGGCGGTACACATCGGGTGCCATGTCTGGAGGGGTGACAAGAAGGCACCCAGCGGGGTGCTCGCCCAGGCGCAGTGGCACGAGCAGCCATTGCACCGCCACATGTGAAGGATACTCTAGTCATGGCTGCAACTGCGAGCAGAGGATCCCACCGCTGTCCATATAGCATTTGAGCAGTGGCGGTGGTGGCAAACCGCTACATACAACGCATGCGATACGATGATACGATATGATACAATATGATAATCTTTATTGTCATTGTCCCATACAGAACAATGAAATTGAAAAATCTACATAAGACATTCAAAAATTAGCAAGCCTGCTATCCCAGCTATCTCAACCTAGTCAGCCGCCTAAAAACTCTGATACCCCATTTTTAAATACAATATACTCCCATAGAGACTCCTTACACTGTGTTTAAAACCAAAATCTCATTTGGATAGAAACTGTTTCTCAAGCGGCTAGTCTTAGTCCTTATAACCCTGTACCTTCTTCTAGAAGGCAGAAGCTGAAATAAATCATTTCCGGGGTGCACACTATCCTGCGCTATCTCTGCAGCTTTCTTATGGCACCTGGAAGCATAGATTTGATGCAAGGTGGGAAGAGTGCACCCAATTATTCTCTCCTCAGTCAGTGTGTGTGGTGTCACACACATGTGCTGTATGCAGTGACGTCGCACATGCACTGTACATAGCGGTTTGCCGCCGGTGCTGCTCGAGCGCCATACGGACGGCGGTGGGATCCCTCCGTCACCGCTACAGCCGCAAGTAGAGGATTACTCTGCAGCCACAAGCAGAGGATCCCGCCACCATCCGTACGGTGGTCGGGGGGCGCCGGCGGCAAACCGCTACATACAATTCATGTGTGGTGTCGCACACATGTGCTGTATGTAGTGACGCCACACATGAAGAAGAAGAGTTTGGATTTGATATCCTGCTTTATCACTACCCGAAGGAGTCTCAAAGTGGCTAACAATCTCCTTTCCCTCCTTTCCCACAACAAACACTCTGTGAGGTGAGTGAGGCTGAGAGACTTCAGAGAAGTCTGACAAACTGGAACGTGTCCAGAGGAGGGCAACCGAAATGATCAAAGGCCTGGAAATGATGCCTTATGAGGAACGGCTAAGGGAGCTGGGCATGTTTAGCCTGGAGAAGAGGAGGTTAAGGGGTGATATGATAGCCATGTTCAAATATATAAAAGGATGTCATATAGAGGAGGGAGAAAGGTTGTTTTCTGCTGCTCCAGAGAAGCGGACACGGAGCAATGGATCCAAACTACAAGAAAGAAGATTCCACCTAAACATTAGGAAGAACTTCCTGACAGTAAGAGCTGTTCGACAGTGGAATTCGCTGCCAAGGAGTGTGGTGGAGTCTCCTTCTTTGGAGGTCTTTAAGCAGAGGCTTGACAACCATATGTCAGGAGTGCTCTGATGGTGTTTCCTGCTTGACAGGGGGTTGGACTCGATGGCCCTTGTGGTCTATTCCAACTCTATGAGTCTATGATTCTAAGTGTGACTGGCCCAAGGTCACCCAGCAGCTGCATGTGGAGGAGCAGGGAAGTGAACCCGGTTCACCAGATTATGAGTCCACTGCTCTTAACCACTACACCACACTGGATCTCTCTCACATGCACCCTACGTAGTGACCCCACACATGCGGCATATGTAGCGGCACAACGCGTGCACAGCCGGTGGTTTGCCCCGCCCCGGGTGTTGGTTAGCCTTCTTTTGCCCCTGATAGGAACATAGGAACCTGCCTTATACTGAGTCAGATCAATGAGCCCTTTATCTCAGTAGTGCATGTACTCCCTCGACAGCCTGTAACTTGGACCCCCGTTCCTCAATGGGAGGAGCTGCCTGTGTGGGATTTGGTGGCGGCGGTAGGATGCGCCGACGAGCAACGAGAACCCATTAAACATGTGGCAACAAATTGATGACAACATCCAGCAAATGGAAATATGAACCCCGTGGCATACGGATAAAAGAAGCAGCATCTGCAGAATGTGTGCGGGAAATTGCAAATACAATCGCAGCAATTATGATTATAGCATTGTGGATGCTCTTGCATTTAATTACCATTTGTCATTCTTCTCCCGCGATGGGGATGGACAGAAATGGACCGCAAACTATGTTTCAAAAGACAAGCAATCTGCACTGTGAATAGGAGCCTCCTTTATGTGAGCACAATGGGCCCCCGTTTCCCAAACATGGCAACATCTCGAAAGCCATTTTGAAGAGAAAATGAATGTGATGTGGGGTGGAGAAAGAAATTAGCCAGTTTATTATTTCATCTAAGAACATGAAGAGCTTATTAAGAGCTATTATGAAGGTTGTGTTGTTGTTTTTTAAAAAAAGTTCTTTTCTAAAATTACATTTAAATGGAAATGCTTTTCTTAGAGTTGACTTTAGGGAGAAAGAAAGAAGGTTGATCTTCCATTTTTGCCCATATCTTTCCAGCTGCGGTCGGACTATATCTCTCATCATTCCACTGGCCATTTGCCATGATGGCTGGTGCTGATCTGGAGCGCTTGGGGTTCCCCATGCCCGTTTGAGGCAAAAAATATGGGTCACCTGTTTTCTGCAATATTCCTTGCAATGCAAGCTCAAACACTCCACCCTTGGAGAAAAGTCCTGCAGATACAAGCTTCAAATGCCAAGGAGAAAGTTTTGGGCTAGATGTCTTCTTGAGATGCTATTTTCAAGAAGACAAGAAAAGCCTGCTGGATCCAACGAAGGGCCTGTCCAGTTCAGCATCCTGCTCTCACAGTGGCCAATCAGATTATGATGATGGATATTTATTAAATTTATATACCGCCCTTCCCAGGTGCACAGCCTGGGAGTCATTTTGGACTTACAGCTATCCATGGAGGCGCAGGTCAATTCTGTGTCCAGGGCAGCTGTTTACCAGCTCCATCTGGTAAGCAGGATGAGACACTACCTGCCTGCAGACTGCCTTGCCAGAGTGGTGCATGCTCTAGTTATCTCCCGCTTGGAAGACTGCAATGCGCTACCTTTGAAGGAAACCCAGAAACTACAACTAATCCAGAATGCGGCAGCTAGACTGGTGACTGGGAGTGGACGCTGAGACCATATCACATTGGCTCCCAGTACGTTTCCGAGCACAATTCAAAGTGTTGGTGTTGACCTTTAAAGCCCTAAATGGCCTCGGCCCAGTAGACCTGATGGAGCGTCTCTACCCCCATCGTTCTGCCCGGACACTGAGGTCCAGCGCTGAGGACCTTCTGAGGGTTCCCTCAATGTGAGAAGCAAAGCTACAGGGAACTAGGCAGAGAGCCTTCTCGGTAGTGGCGCCCGCCCTGTAGAACGCCCTCCCATCAGATGTGAAAGAGAAACACAACTATCTGACATTTAGAAGACATCTGAAGGCAGCCCTGTTCAGGGAAGTTTTTAATGTGTGACATTTTAATGTATTTTAAATCTTTGTTGAAAGCCGCCCATAGTGGCTGGGGAGACCCAGCCAGATGGGCGGGGTGCAAATAATAAATTATTATTATATTATTATCATCCGAAGGATCTGAGCCCAAGAGCACTCTCCCCTTCTGTGGTTTTCAGCAGCTGGTATTCAGAAGCCTAACTCCCTCAAAACGTGGACACAGAACATAGCACAGCATGGCTAGTTGCTGTCGATAGCCCTTTTCACCAAGTGAATTTTGCCAGTCCAGTCCTCTTTTAAAGCCAAGTTGGTGGCCATCTGTGTGTTCCATAGTTTAACTGTATGCCATATGAGGAATTACCGTATTTTTTGCTCTATAAGACTCACTTTTTCCCTCCTAAAAAGTAAGGGGAAATGTGTGTGCATCTTTTGGAGTGAATGCAGGCTTTCACTGCGCAGCGATCCCTCTTGCTGTTCTGGCTTCTGAGATTCAGAATACTTTTTTCCTTGTTTTCCTCCTCCAAAAACTAGGTGCATCTCGTGGTCTGGTGCGTCTTAAAGAGCGAAAAATACGGTACTTTCTGTTATCTGTCCTGACACTTCCAGCATTCGGGTTCGTTGGACGTCCACAAGTTCTAGTGTTGAGACGGGGGTGGAATCTCAGAGCGGCTTGGAAGACACGCCACAGGAGAGCTATTTACTTAAGCACAACATGGTGCTGTTTCCTTACTCCAGGCATTAATGTTTTCTGTAGCCCTCCCTTGTTCACCTCTGCTGTGATAGGAAGCAAAACTAAGATAGCTGTTGTGTTTGTGGTTAAAAGACGGGCGCTTCCTCAATTCCTCTGCCTTACTACACAGCTTTAATAATACATTTTTTAAAAAAGAAGAAGAAACCATTTTTTCCCAAGCTTAATCTTTTCAGGGTGCATTTTCCTGGCTCCTGTTGACAAAAGCTTTTTGTTTTAAAATTATCTATAATTGAAAGACCTGCTCCAGAGCCCTCTCACAGCGGCAAAGCAAAGCGAGGTCCCGCGACAAATCTTATCGCTTTGCCCCAAAGAGCGAGGGAAAGCTCATTCCCAAGAGATGCTCTGCTCTTCCAGTCCTTTTTGCATTTCTGTATTTTAAAATGGAGGAGGAGGAGGAGGAGGAGGAGGAATCAAAAGTTGTTTTAGCTGCATCTCCCAGTACTCAATAACAAACCCAGGCGCCGTGTCCCTGCTTGCTACACCCAGCCGCAGATGGGAAGAGGATGATGAAAACTCAGCCTGGGAGGACTCTTTGAATCTGTATAATCAGATTATGCTAATTTCCTGAAATCCCCATTTCCAAAAGCTAACATTTATCATTAGCGTGTGTGCTTGCTAATTGTTTTACGGCCTGTCATGAGGGCGGAACGCACATCGGAAACCTTCTCTCTCTATCTCCCACTCACTCACTCTCTCTCTCTCACACACACAATTCAGAACATATCAAGACTGCTTTTGTTGTGCTTGTTTTGTTTAAAGAGACAGTTGTCAGATGTGCCAGGAGACGATACTTCACGGGAGAAAGGGTTGCTTAGAAATATGTTGAAATCACTCCGTCATCGTTACCAGCGATGGAGTAATCTGTCAATTTTGGTTTTTCTTGGTTTCTCGCTTTCCCAGATCAATAGGCAATACTGTGTGAGGATTGCTAGGAGTGCATATGCCCGTTCTAGGCTGGTTCACCAGCTCTGGCCATTCCTGGACCAGGATAGCCTGGCCTCAGTTCTCCACACTCCAGTGATCTTCCACTTTGACTACTGTAACACACTCTACATGGGGCTGCCCTTGGAGACAGTCCACAGACTGCCACTAGAGCAGAATGTAGTTGCTAGGTTGGTAAATGGAGCAGCTTGATGGGACCGTGTGACGCTTGTCCTTTGAACTGGCTGCCAATGAGAAACCTGGCCAAATTCAAGGTGTTACTACTAGCATATAAAGCCTTTAAGGATGCAGTAACAACCACCTTGCACACTACGATTGGAAGGTGAGGACTTGTTGCTGGTGCTGCCACTGGGGCCTGCCTGGTTGGCCTTGACCCATGAGAGGGCTTTTTTAGTCCTGCTCGGAGTAGACCCATTAAAATCAATGCACTTAAGTTGGTTGCGTTCATTCATTCCTATGGCCCAACTCTGAGTAGGCCTAGCATGGGATGACGTCCCTGAGAGCTGTCCAAAGGTATCACATGCTAATGTGAGTCCTGTCCCCAAACGGTTTTTATATGGTTCTGTCATGACTCCCACTTCAGCTTGGCTGGCAGCCTTGGATTGCTCTCAGATGACATCATCCTCTGGTGCCAAGCCAAACAGAAGCCCTTGATGAGGGGTGTGGAGAGGGAGCAGATGGCTGACAGTGGCAGATGGTGCCTTGCCTTTATTATTTAAATAAATGTCAAGCTTCTCTTGCAAGAAGATGGGGGTCCACTTTCCACCTGGCACATAGCCTGGGCTCCCACTCAAACAGCCTTCACACGTTACATTTCTTAAAAGTGTATGCCTAAAAAGGACACAATTGGTTTTCTTTAGACATGGGGGAAGAGCATCTCCCTTCCGTGTAGAAGGTTCATCTTTGGCATCTCCAGGGAGTCAGTGGAGACAATACTGATCAGTGTAGACAATATTGATAGAGGACCATCTAGTCTGGCCCCATGCAATGCAGGAATCTCAAGTAGAACGTTCATGACAGATAGCCAACCAACCTCCAAGGAAGGAGAGTTTACCACCTCCCAAGGGAGACCATTCCACTGACAAACTGCGCTTACTGACAGAAGGTTCTTCCTGACGTTGAGTTGGAACTCCTGTGTTGTAATTTGAATCCATTAGTTTGAATCCTACTCTCCAAAGCAGAAGAAAACGAGCTTGTTCGATCTTCCATGTGACAGCCCTCGAGATATTTGAAGATTGCTATCATATCTCCTCTCAGTTTCCTCTTATCTGGGCTAAACATCTTTAACTCCCTCAACCGTTCCTCATCAGGCTTGGTTTCCAGACCCTTGATCATCTTGGTCTCCCTCCTCTGCACACGTTCCAGCTTGTCAATATCCTTCTTAAATTATGGTGCCAGAACTAGACAGTTTTTCCACTGAGATGGACCAATATTTTCCAATTTAATATATATATTTAACCATGTCAGATTGTTTTCCAATAGCGGGTTGATGATAAGCAGAAATGAATACTCAGTAGGGTTAATTAAACGTGATCCCCACTTTTGTTGCTGCCAGTCAGTTTAAGCAAATCTGAGATCAATCAAGCCATGTTTCTGTGTGTTCGTACAATAAAAAGACCCTCAAGGATATGTCCCATGCTGATACACGTTTAAAGAGGATGCAAAAGGTAAAGGTAAAGAACCCCTGAATTCTTAAGTCGAGTCATAGGTAACTATGCAGTTGTGGCGCTCATCTCGCTTTCAGGCCGAGGGAGCTGGCGTTTGTCCACAGACAGCTTTCCAGGTCATGTGGCCAGCATGACTAAACTGCTTCTGGCTCAATGGGACACCATGACAGAAACAAGAGCGCACGGAAATGCCGTTTACCTTCCTGCTGGAGTGGTACCTATTTATCTACTTGCTCTGGCGTGCTTTTAAACTGCTAGGTTGGCAGGAGCTGAGACAGAGCAATGAGAGCTCACTACCATCGAGCGGATTTGAACTGCCGACCTTCTGATCAGCAAGCCCAAGAGGCTCAGTGGTTTAGACCACAGTGCCACCCGCATCCAAAGAAGGCTGCAACTGACTGTTGAGTGCACCTAGTGCCACACCTGTTTCGTCTCTGTGGAATGTGTGAAATGATCCTACAGGCGACACTTCACTGGGGACCATTTTCCATTGACCAACGATCCCACATCCTGATTTCGCTAGCGGGGCGCAAAGGGAATAACCCTTTCCAGCTTTTGCTCCACAACAGCTGGGATAGAAGAAGCTGCCTTACTCCAGGTCAGACTATTTGTCCATCCAACCCAGTGTTGTCTACTCTGAATGGAAGCAGCTCTCTTTCTCCAGACCCTGTGGGGAGGAGTTATGGTGGGCCGCGCGGCCACCCACTCTCCTCCGGGGGCAGGGGATCCTGGTCACGTCATCGACCAGCTGGCCAATCCAGCGGCTGGTGGGGGCATGGCCGGGAACATTTAAAGTTAGGCATTGTTTGACCTTATGATGGGGAGGGGAGGTGTGGCCTGTCGGAATCTCCGCTCGGCCAAGCCGATAAGGCCTCATCTTCCTCCGAGCCGAGCCTTTGAAATCACCTCCGACGTGTTTAATGACCTGAGCCTTTGATAAGGCCTCAAGCACATTCTATCCATCAGAGTTTCCAGAAAGCATGCGGAACAGAAAAGACATGAAAGCAGAGAGCAACTGAACAAAGGAAACAGGAAACCACTAACGTCACATCCCGTCTCCCCTCCCGTGAGACTTCCAAGAGTCCGGACTGTCTCTGGAATGTAAACAGAGTCCTGTGACTCCACGCAGCTGCTCAGTGATAACAGAAACTAACATGGCCATCACCTGCCCCTCCAAGCTTAAGGGTATTCCGTTAAAGAAATCCGGGGGTGTGGACCTTGTCTGAAGCCTGGGGTGGGGCTAGGGCCATGACCAACCCTGTTGGGAACCTCTGGGGGAGCTCGAGTTGGTCTGCATCAACGGGGCTCCCCCTTCCGGTGGTTTACCCTTACCGGGCTCCCTGCACGATGGGCAGGAGTCAGATATAGTCGGGTCCATTCAATGCCTAAGCCAATACTGCTCACATTCTGTAATCGATAAAGTTGTGGCCAAAATTTGCCCAATAACATTAACCTAATATCTGTGTTTTGGTGTGTTTTAGTCCATACGAGGGGGTGGTTGTGGGGTCTAGACATGCAACTCTACATTGCAGCTAAGAATACATGCTAAGGAAGCATCATGCAATGTGCTTCTCCCGTTCACCTCTTGTTTTGAGTGCCATGCTGAATACCGTGGAAATCCCCTGCACACAAGCCAAACTGGGGCACTGCCAGTAGAAAAGGCTTTATCCCGAAGCATAATCGACACATGCTTTAAAAGCTGGCATTCGGAAAGGCTTGCCTTGTACCTGAAGAACCATATGGTCAGCCCACGGAGCCAAACCATTTAAACAGATGGGCCTAGTTTGTATCCGATTTCTAATTACCGTAATCTCAATGACTTCAGGTGGAGGTGGTTTTTTCCTTCTTAAATATATATATATTATTATTAGTTGGGGGTGAGTGGGACATGATTTGTCCCAGATGGTATGAAATATCAGTTTCTTGAGTTGCTTAAGCATGATGGGCTGTAGCACAAAAGGGTAGTTTAAATTTTCAGGAAAAGATTGTGGAGCCTGCTGACATTCCTAACCTGTTTTGTGACCCCCTAAAAATAGGGAAGGGGTGATATTACCACACTGACCCTCTCCTCTATTTTTACGATGGCAAACTATTTTAATAGGATGATTCAAGTGTGGCCACTTTGGGGCTGGTGCCATTGAGTTTCTCCCATCTTTTCCCATGGATAGATGGCTAGATCTCTCTATATCTTCTCATGTCAAATTCACATGTGGTTATTCATAAATCTGCCCTGGCCCATTTCTGCATTAATACAGCTTTTTCAAAGTGTGTTTTACATAGTATTAAACAAATACGCAAATGCATATTTTCACACAAGACACCTATTTTCCCCTCAATGTATTTCTAAACACATTTCATCTTAATATATGCCATTTCTGACACATTTGGTTACATTTTTGAACTAGATTGCAAAACTCGAAGTGTGAAACCCAAAGCGTCATTACATTTTGATCTTGTATTTATGCCATTTATTTATTATTACAACTCTGTCCCGTCTTTCTGCTAAGGAACTCAGTGTGACATACACAGTTCTCTAGCCCCCCCATTTCATCCTTACAACCTCCCAGCGAGGTAGATTAGGCTGAGATGTGAGGACTGTCTAAAGCAGGGGTCAGCAAACTTTTTCAGCAGGGGGCCGGTCGACTGTGACTCAGACCTTGTGGGGGGCTGGACTATATTTTGAAAAGAAATAAATAAATAAACAAGTTCCTATGCCCCACAAATAACCCAGAGATGCATTTTAAATAAAAGGACACATTCTACTCATGTAAAAACACGCTGATTCCCGGACCGTCTGTGGGCTGGATTTAGAAGGCGATTGGGCCAGATCCGGCCCCCGAGGCCTTAGTTTGCCTACCCATGGTCTAAAGGTCCCCCTTGAACTTCATGGGAGACTGGGGACCTGTACCCAGAACTCACAGGTCTTAATTCAGCTCTCTACCTGCTACATCAGATGCGGGTGGCGCTGTGGGTTAAACCACAGAGCCTAGGACTTGCCAATCAGAAGGTTGGCGGTTCGAATCCCCGTGACGGGGTGAGCTCCCGTTGCTAGGTCCCTGCTCCTGCCTACCTAGCAGTTCGAAAGCACATCAAAGTGCAAGTAGATAAATAGGTACCGCTCCGGCAGGAAGGTAAACGGCGTTTCCGTGTGCTGCTCTGGTTCGCCAGAAGTGGCTTAGTCATGCTGGCCACATGACCCGGAAGCCGTACGCCGGCTCCCTCGGCCAATAAAGCGAGATGAGCGCCGCAACCCCAGAGTCGTCCGTGACTGGACCTAATGGTCAGTGGTACGTTTACCTTTACCTGCTACATCACACTGTCTCTCTGAATTGCAAACAATAGATTTAAACATTCCAGGCTCATTATCAGATACTGGCCTCCAGGAAGATAGAGGTATCATTGATGCTCTGCTCTTGCAGACCACCGCCCCCCCCCAAAAAAACGTCTTGTTGGCAGCAGTTCCCCAATCCTCTGTATATTAACTTTTGGCCCCACTCTCTGAGTTGTATTTTGTGCAACACACCAGCAACTTAGCATCTTCATGGCTCCATGGAGAGCCATCCATCTCATTTCCTGTTCATCGCAATGAAAATAAAGCCCTAAATCCACTTGCCTAAAGCATATCCAGCTCTTATGCTCTAACACAGGAAACGCTTCCGTTTTAAAATGGTTTTCTTCTTCCTAGTACATTTGCTCCTGCTGCTCCAGTCCTTGGAGTTGGCCAGATTGAATCCAATCAGAATTCAAGAGCAAAGACTGTTCACCCACTTGAAATTCCTATTCCACCCCCTTAATGGAAATTTAATTCAATTGAACCTAAATTCCGGAATGGGTTGCAGCTGTAGGAATGGATTCTGCAGCCCACCCTGGGAGAGTACAGGGTAGAAATGGTGGAGGGGTTTGGTTGGCCATCTTTTTGCACAATCCGGTACTCTGAAACTTATTTGTGGATCAGAATCTGACTCCCAGTTGGATTATGCACCAGCTTTTGCAAATATATTGTTTGCAATTCAAACAGATTGCATTCAGATGGCAGTTTATTCCATTTTCCTGGTGTTTCCTTACCTGATGATTTCTGCATTTTATTTGAGCTTTCAGATGATGTAGAAGCTACCATACTTTTCTGTCTATAAGATGCCCCCATGTATAAGACGCCCCCTATTTTTGGTGACTCAAATTGAAGAAAATGGGGGGAGATGGCACAGAGTTGTTCAGGGTTTTTTTAGTGGGGAATTGCTGAAAATCGCTCACCCGCATGTGTTGCAAAATCCTCTTCCCATCTGCCCAATCGCCGGCAGAAATCTGCCACTCACCCAACCAACTGCCAGAGCGTGAGCCAATCAACACCACCCATTGAAGCAACCAATAACATGCACAATAGCTGTTGACAGCCTTGGCAGCAACCAATCAAACGTCCACCCTATGAAGTACTCATGTATAAGACGACCCCCACTTTTTAGCATGATTTTTAAAGGGAAAAAAACATTGTCTTATACACGGAAAAGTATGGTAGTTCTGGAAATCTAGTGGAAGTCTAGCACTAATTTCCACGTTGATTGCTTCCAGGAAAAAAAAATCCTGTGCAACCCGTTGACCTGGAAAATGGCAGGATTTTTGTTTTGATGAAACTTGGAGTCGCATACTGTTCTTTCTCATCATTTAAAATTTAGATGGCAGCATAACAATCAAAGAGCTACAATGGGACAAAAACACTAGCATTATAACTAAGAAAATTGACTAATGTACTAGCATGGTGTTGTGAGTAAAGTGTTGGCCTAAAAAAACCTGGGAGATTTTATTTGTATTTTGAAATGCCTTATATCTACTTAAAAACAGCTTTATTTTTTAAAAAAATATATAATAAATATACTATATTTTATGTGAAGCATTTATTTATTATTTCACAAAATATATACATCGCAGCCTTTGAGCTCAGCTTGCATTCCCTCTTCTGTTTTACCACTGCAGTTTCATCCTGAAATTAGCACTATTTCGGGGTTGTGATTTCATGCAGCGCCCCCCCCAAATGTGTGGTTTCTGGGCACCATGCCCCAAAAAGCGCTTGGGGGACGAGGGGAAACCGCAGCGTGAAATCTCATGAGATCATGGCAACCAAAATGGCCGTCATGCCACCGCAATAAACAACGGGAAGGTGGCATCTGGGAAGATGGCGTCCCGTATTTTGGCTTAAAAGTGTTAGAAGGTAATGAGCTGCCAGGGCTGGGGGAGGTGTCCAAAAAAACTCCCTCAATGCTACTTTCTGGACTTATTCCCAGAGGTAAGATCAGAAGCACTGAAATAGGTCCACCGATTCTCATTCCCCAGAATCAGTCCAGGAAGATACACGGTCAATGGTATCAAAAGTCAACAAGAGATCAAGTAACAGGAGCGAGGCTGCACTCTCTGCAAAGGCAATCCGTCAAGTTGCTACAACTAAGCAGCATACAAATTCTGTTAAATAAGTGAAATAAAGCCAGCCTTAGCAAGAACTCTCATCAACCAGCATGAGAAAGCCAGTTCAAATGCAGCAGAAATCCTTTATCGCCTTCCAGCCACTTAAAAACCGGTTGGTCTTTGGCTGGTACGAGACAGGCTCCTTCCTTGTGTCACATTAGACAGGTTTATCTATAATTTAACTAAATGTTTCAGATGGGATTTGGCTTTGCTATGACACTGGATATTGTGGGAAGGCAACCTGATCTTCTGTTTAATCCAAGTCCTTCTCCAGCCGGAGTCTTCCTTGCTCTAGCCGATAATGACAGAGGGAGAGAAACGTCTTCATGTTCTTTCCATCAGAGAAGCATTCTGGACCCACGAGCCTGCAAAATCCTCACAATGGTACAATCTGGGGTTCCGGTTCTTCTTTTTTTTAAATGCACAACTCCTAGGGAAAACATCACCTTTCCTGAGCGAAGGCTCTCCTTATTAAAAAAACAAACGGATTGCGGGCTGAATGATGTAGGGGTTTGGTGGGAAGAAGAAAACTTGAAGCCGGGGCAAAGATCCATCCCAAAAGTAGTTTTTTATTGCTTGCGGTGCCTGGCTAGAGCAATCCGGGAGATTTACTGTTCGGAATGATAAGCGGATAGGGTTGCAGAAGGGGGGCAAAATATAAGAAAATAGGCAGAAAGGTGTTCTTTGAGCAGGTGAGACCTGACATTCACCAGACACTCGAAGTCAGATTTCTGAGTGGGGGTGGGACTCCTCCCCATCACTTAAGCTCAAAGAGTTTGGTATGACCTCCAGCTCACCCATCAAGGAGCAGGCTTATGTTACATACCAGAGCCGAGCAATTGTCTCAATAACAACCACCCAGGCTTGGCTGAACATCTGCTTTCCCTATTTGAGCCTCATCTCTGTGCCCTTCCTTGCTTTCTTTGCCCACCTTTTAAGATTAACCCTCAACCTCGCTTTAGGATGACTCTTTCAAAAGGATAGATGTGCAAATGTGTAACTGAAGCCTCTTAACACCAGGTAAAGGGACCCCTGACCATTAGGTCCAGTCGTGACCGACTCTGGGGTTGCGGCACTCATCTTGCTTTATTGGCCGAGGGAGCCGGTGTACAGGTCATGTGGCCAGCATGACTAAGCAGCTTCTGGCGAACCAGAGCAGCGCATGGAAACGCCGTTTACCTTCCCGCCAGAGCGGTACCTATTTATCTACTTGCACACTGACGTGCTTTCGAACTGCTAGGTTGGCAGGAGCAGGGATCAAGCAATGGGAGCTCACCCTGTTGTGGGGATTCGAACCGCCGACCTTCTGATCGGCAAGTCCTAGGCTCTGTGGTTTAACCCACAGCGCCACCCGTGTCCCAGACACGCACCCAAACCCTTCCTTCTTCCCAAAGGATGGTTCTTCATTATCTATCTGTTCCCATGGAGGAATGGAATAAAAGTAAGCCTGTTTCTCCATTGGCTGCCCTCATTGCTACCACACTTCATTCTTTGGGGATCCCTCTTCCCCCATATTTTTTGTACTGCCATCACACAACTTTGTGCCAGTACCATTTCTCCATGCTTTCGTAAGTTGGACTTCTGCAGTACATTAGCTGTGGGTCTGCCCGTGACTGCTACCTGGAATAATAATAATAATAATAATAATAATAATAATAATAATAATAATATATTATTTATGTTGGCTATTTGCAGTATGGTAGCGCTGCAGATAGCTTGCTGGGGAGATCATGCATTAAAAATGAAAAGGACTCAAAAATAACTTAAACAAGGTTTTAATAAGAAAAACAAAAACTCCATTTACACTAAATACATTAACAACCAAACCAGACCCAACCACCAACCCAACCCCCAGGGTAATGGGAGAGCTAGGTGCTGCTCCTTATATACTAAACCCAAATGCTGACACACCTTAATCAAATACAACTCAGCAGCACCTGCTATGTTTCACAGCTTTAAAGTTGGGTCTCGTTATCTTGCTCTGGCCCTTGCTCTGGCCCCTTTAAGATATACACATCGAGTGGAACAATGATGAACCTTTACATTTAAAGAAACCATTCAACATTTCCCCTGCGGTTCATCATTGTGGAACAAAAACAGAAAGCATACTTTGTACATGTTTTTCATGTGTAACCTTTGGAAGTGCTTTTGTAAAAATGTCCGCAATTTGACTGTCACCAGGAACATATTCAAATACAACCATTTCATCAGCAATTAGTTGCTTTACAAATTCTAAACGTAACCTTAAGACTCTAGTGCGCTGCGTATTGGTCTCTGAGCACAGGATAGCAAGTCCACTCTGGGAATCAAGGTAAACTTTTACTGGTAGTGTTACTTGCATCTGTAGGTCTGCAAACACTTGCAGATACCATTCTACATCACGAGTGGCCTGAACGCATGCACACAATTCACTTTCTGTTGTGGAGAGACAAATAATGGTTTGTGTTTGGGACTTCCATTCAAATGGACAACTGTTATAACAAAACACCATACCAGACACACCCCTGCAATTATTTTGTTCCATTGCATGAGATGCATCGCAGAAAATTTCAAAACCTTTGTCAATACATGTTGTAAACTGCAACCTATAATGTTTGGTATGTTTAAGGTACATTACCACTCTCTTAAGAGCAGAGAAACATTGTGTAGTAGGCTTTTCCACAAATTTTGCCAGAAAGTGAAAAGCATAAGTTATATCTGGTCTTGAGATTCTTTGAATGAAATTTAGCTTGCCTATAGCAGAACGATACAAAGTTTTGTTAGGAAATGGCTTGTCTTCACCTGTAAAGGTGAAACCACACACCATAGGTGTTTCCTTCCCATTTGCATTTTCTAAACATAGCATTTCAACAAGATCATCAATTTTTGCAGTTTGATGAACCAGAAAAGATCCATTTTTGCCTTTCTCAATTTGCATGGATAAGTAATTTTTAGCTATGCCTAATTCCACTACATCAAATTTCTTCTGTAACTGTGATACCACCTGTTCATATTCCTGTTTAGTTTTTGTAGAAATTAATACGTCATCTACATACACACATATTTTTGTTACAGAGTTTGCCCTTTCCTTTATGAACACACAATTGTCTGCCTTTCCTTGTGAAAAACCAATATCCAGCAATTCTTTTGCTAAAGTTTGGTGCCAATTCCTTCCACTTTGGTGCAGACCATAAAGGGATTTGTTTAATTTGCATACCAAACCTTCAGCGGCGTCTATGCCTTCAGGAACACGCATAAAAATTTGTTCTTTTAAATCTGCAAACAAATATGCAGTTTTTATATCTAGGTGATAAACGGAATGTCCACGCTGTGATGCATCTTTTAACAAAAGCTTAACTGTTTCATATTTTACGCTTGGTGAATAACACAAATCATAATCTTCGCATGGAATTTGTTGAAAACCCCTAGCAACTAATCTTGCTTTGTACCTTACAACTTCATTTTTGTCATTCGTTTTAACTCTATAAACCCATTTCGAATCAATAAGTCTCATATCTGGGGTTTGTGGTACAAGAGACCAAGTGTTATGCTCTTTTAAAGAAGCTATCTCAGAGTTCATAGCTTTATACCAATTTGCAGCTTGTTGCTTAGGTAATTTCTGAACATCACTGTAGCTTTTTGGCTCAAAAACTACCTTATTGGCATACACAGTATTAAAATGTTCATCTGCAAATCGTTGTGGCTTCTGTCTCTTTCTATCTGAACGTCTCAGTCCAGAAGGAGAGTCAGACTTCTCAGACTTAATGGGACTAAGTAAACCACTAGTTTCAGGTTCTAAATCATTGTCAGATTGAAGAGGTGCCTGTAGGCTAAGCTCTCGGTCAGAAAAATCAAGAGAATCTAACCTCCCCTCGGGTGCCTGTGACTTTAAATCATCAAACAATTTATCAGACTCAACAGGCTTTTTGTCTTTTCCCATTAATTCAGAAGCACTATTTCCTGCTGCTTCTTCTGCTGTTTCTTCCTCTTCTTCCTCAGTATTATCTATACCATCAGTATCTTGGAAGACAGCAACTCCATTCCAATTTACAGTTTGTATCATGCTTCTGGTAATATGAAATTTGCCAGTTGCTGGTATGTAAATTCTGTACGCCCCCTGCTGGTAGCCCATTAATTTTCCCTGGACACTACGTTCACCCAATTTTTGCTTAGCAGGATAATGCATAATTACATCTGAACCCCAAATGCGGAGGTATTTCAGATTAGGGCGTTTTTTAAACAGTTTCTCATAGGGGGTGACATTTAAACCAGTATGATAACTGCGATTTCTAACGTAACAAAATGCATTAAGTGCTTCAGCCCAAAAGTCTTTGGGCAGATTAGCATCATGCAGATACGTTTTAACCCCTGCCTGTAGGTCACGCTGCACAACTTCAACAAGCCCATTTTGCCAGGGACTTCGGGGGCAAGATAACTCATGAGTAGTCCCCTGCGCTTCCAGGAATTTCTCAAAATCCTCAGAAACAAATTCCCCGCCCCGGTCAGAAAACAGGTTCTTAATTGGTTTGTTAAAGTGCGTTTTTACCCAGTTGCAAAAAAACTTTATACTTTTCAAATGCTTGGGACTTCTCAGCTATTGCATAAGTCCAACAGTATCTACTATACTGGTCTATCAGAGTAAGCCAGTACTTAGAACCTCCTAATGATGGTGGGAGTGGCCCAACTAAATCACAATGTACACGCTCAAATGGTTCAGTTACTTTCCTATCAGAGCACCTACCCTTGCGTGCAACCTTAATCTTATTCTTGCAACAGGATAGACATTGCATAAAGAATTTACATGGTTTTAAGTTGAGGCCATTAACGATATTCTTTGTCTTAATTACATCAGCAAAATTCAGGTGTCCCAGAATTCTGTGCGCCTCATGGACACACCCGGAATGAGGCCTTACATTCCTCAACCCCTGGCTTGACTGTGCTGCTCTGCAATTTATAGGCGATTGGGAGTAGGTGCGAAAATACAGTCTATATAAACCATCAGAGTCCCGGGCATACAATAAACGTTTGTTCCCATCAAAAAACTCACACATTGATTTTAAGAAACGCACAGTTATGCCTTGACGAGCAAAGCACCTTACTGACAATAAATTGTCCACTGACGGGCAGTAAATGCAGTTTGCTATTGTAATGTTTAAAGAGTCAAGTTTAACAGTACCTCTGCCAAGCGACTGCAAGACTTGTGAATTGGCTAAATGTACATTACCAATTTCCTCTTCGAAAGAAATAAACAAGCTTCGATCATTGCAGATGTGCTGAGATGCTCCAGAGTCTATAATAAAAGACTTCCACTTGGCATCTTTAATTCTTTTACGATTTGTAGTCCAAGCATGAAAAGCTCGCGGCTCGTTTCTGTCTTTACTATACGATGTCTGCTGTTGGGCTGACAACCGTGACTGACGAACAGAAACAGACTTGGGAGTACTTTGCTTTCTTTTGGCTCTGCAGTCCTTTGCAAAATGTCCTTGCTTATTGCAGAACCAACAACGCTTTGCAGCTTTAAATGCAGTTGTATCACCACAGGTTTGCATATGGCGTTCCTCATTCTTTCTGGAAATAGGAGTGCTTATGGCACAAGCCTCCCTTCTATCCAACTCGCCCATTAATCTTGCCGTTACCCCTTCCACAGTTAATTGTGCTGGTGGAACAGCAGATATCTGGCTAGCTATACCATCAAAGTCCTCATTAAGGGAACAAAGGATGATAAAAACATACTGAATATCAGGTATCACCATGTCCCTTCGAATTAATTCGCCGCGTATTGCCTCCAGACGTCTCAAGTGTGCTGCCAAATCACCACCAGGCTGCAACTTCGTCTGGTACAACTGCTTGAAAAACGTCAATGCAGATGCTGACTCTTTTCTAACATGCACTGCTGCAAGACTGTCCCACATTTCTTTGGCAGTTTTCTTATTCCTTATATAGACTACTTGCTGGTCGCTGACTGCCAAATTAATTATCGCCCTGGCTTTTGCATCTCCTTTCGACCAAGCATTAGTCACAGGGTTAGGAGGGTCATCAGTTACATAGGTCCATACTTCTCTAGAGGTCAAAAGCGCCTCCACCCGAAAAGACCATAAACTATAGTTCTCATCTGTTAGCTGTGGGAAGACCAGAGCCTTCTCAGCTTCAGGAACCCGGTCAACCATTCTGGAACTCTTCCAGACCCACAAAAACTACACTAACAGGAGAAGGAGTTTTCAAACCTTTCTCAGAGTCCAAAAATATGCAGTCATCCACTCAGCAGCTGGGCCCATAACCAAAGATGTTGGCTATTTGCAGTATGGTAGCGCTGCAGATAGCTTGCTGGGGAGATCATGCATTAAAAATGAAAAGGACTCAAAAATAACTTAAACAAGGTTTTAATAAGAAAAACAAAAACTCCATTTACACTAAATACATTAACAACCAAACCAGACCCAACCACCAACCCAACCCCCAGGGTAATGGGAGAGCTAGGTGCTGCTCCTTATATACTAAACCCAAATGCTGACACACCTTAATCAAATACAACTCAGCAGCACCTGCTATGTTTCACAGCTTTAAAGTTGGGTCTCGTTATCTTGCTCTGGCCCTTGCTCTGGCCCCTTTAAGATATACACATCGAGTGGAACAATGATGAACCTTTACATTTAAAGAAACCATTCAACAATTTATACCCCGCCCACCTGGCTGGGTTTCCACAGCCACTCTGGGTGGCTTCTAACAGAATATTAAAAATACATTAAAACATCAGTCATTAAAAACTTCCCTAAACAGAGCTGCCTTCAGATGTCTTCTAAGCGTCAGATAGTTGTCTATCTCCTTGGCATCTGATGGGAGGGTGTTCCACACAGCAGGCACCACTACCAAGAAGGCCCTCTGCCTGGTTCCCTGTAACCTCACTTCCCACAGAGAGGGAACCGCCTGCAGACCCTCAGACCTGGACCTCAGTGTCTGGGCTGAACGATGGGTTGGAGACGCTCCTTCAGTTATACTGGGCTGAGGCCCTTTAGGGCTTTCAAGGTCAGCACCAGCACTTTGAATTGTGCTTGGAAACGTACTGGGAGCCAATGTGCTGTAGGTCTTTCAAGACCTGTGTTATGTGGTCTTGGCAGCTGCCCCCAGTCACCAGTCTAGTGCCACATTCTGGATTCGTTGTAGTTTTCGAGTCACCTTCAAAGGTAGCCCCACATAGAGCGCATTGCAGTAGTCCAAGCAGGAGATAATCAGAGCATGCACTACTCTTGTGAGACAGTCCATGGGAAGGTAGGGCTTCAGCCTGCGTACCAGATGGAAATTACACAATTGTGCAAAGCAACGTTTTTTATCTTATTTTCACTGATATATGCATGCTTAATCACACTTTGCCAGGCCCGATTAATGGCTTTTTGTACACCTTACTTGATTGCAGGCAAAATTTGGAGGGCTGCGCCTCTCAAAGGATGTCAGTGTTTTGGTTTGTGTACTGTTTTGGAAAATGAGAATTGGGGAGGTGAATTGAATTTCCCCCAGCCCTATTCTTAGCTATGGGTAACACCAGTTCTGAGGCTCGGCTGGTTTCATTAGACTGAACTCCATAATTTCATAGATCCCGTTTGCTTCCAAACAATGCATTCAACACATTCTGAGCCAAGAGTGTGGGAAATTGCTCCGTGCAAAAAATGCCCTTAACTCGTCCCTCCCTCAGGCATCCCACTCGACCTCTGCTCCCCCTTCCCTTCAAACGATGAAGGGGGAAAAATATGTTTGGGTCATCCATTCTCCTCTTATTGCTGTTTCATTTAATTGTCTTTAAGGAATGCCTCATTGATCTCATGTTTCCCAGACACATGTCTTCCTTGAAAAGCAGCGGGGAATAAAGCAAAAGGGCAGGACCGGGTTCAGGGATATGAAAGAGCATATGTAAGAAGATTGATTAAACAGAAAACAGAGAGTTCCCCTTAATTGGTGATTGAGAAAGTCGTTTGCCCAGTAATTGGCAAAAACAGAAGGAGTCACAATAGCCTCTGCAGTGTGTATTTGCATTGGGAGAGGGAGGGGAAAGGAGCTAGAAAAAGCATCCCAGCAGCACCCTTAATGTGCGTGTTTTATTGCTTGCTGTGTTTAATGAATTCCCTACCGGAGTGTTTCTTTAAAAATAAAATTAAACCGGTGGTTAAATCAATGCAAACAATTTTTTAAAAATCGCCCCTATTGGAGAGAGCACTCACAAATGTTGATGGTTGTGTTCTGAAAAGTGGTCAATGGATCTGCTTGCAACCGTCTCAGAAGCGGGGCAGTGACTGGATAGAATGGGCTGCAAGGATTGGGTCCCTTTGCAATATTCTAGGCCGTGTCCTCAAAATCTTTTCTTTCCCCTATTAAAACTATATAAGTAGGGCCAGAGAACCCTAGGATCAGAGGCCAAATGTGGCCCTCATATCTGGCTCTTAGGACAGGTTGTCCTCTGAAGCATTTTAAGGTGATATAGTGAGAAGAAAGCAGGCTGTATTTTTCCAGGTCAGCTGACCTGCCCCTCCCACCCTCAACCAACAGTATTTCCATCTCATCTAGATTAAGTCTTGTTTGTTGGACTCTGATCTACTGCTACCCTAAGTTCAGGACGTACAAGGCCTCCATTGGATTTGACAAACATGAGAGTTACTCTTGGCTATCTATATTGGTGACCCCCCCCCCAAACCAAAAATTCTGTACCACCTCTTCTAGCAATTTCATGAAGATCAGGAGTGAGGAATCTCTGGCCCTAAAGTTTTTGCTGGACTCCCCCTTCTACCATCCCTGAGCGTTGGCCATGCTGGCTGGGGCTGATGGGAATTATAATACAACAGTATCCAAGTATAATACACACATCCAAGTGCATGCCTGCAATGTGTAGACACATGCCATGTTCTACATTGGGATGGGGAACCTAGATGTTGTGGAATCCAACTGTCATCAGCTTCACCTTGCATGGCCAGGTCAGGGATGATGGGAGCTATAGTCTGACCATAGGTTTCCTGCTCCTGATCTACCTGAAACCATTGGGTGACATTGCCCAGATCAACTGTACCATCAGTGCTTGGAGGAAGCCATGTGAGGTCCTATGCCCAGCAGGTGCTCCGGATCCGCTGAACAGGAGTGACCAGCACAGCCTCCTGGCTAGGGCTGGGCAACATCTGGTTTTCATCATCACAATATATCACCAGCTAAATATCACGATATCTCGATATATCACAATATAGGTCTGCGGCAGCGGAGGGTCTTGCTGGGCCTCCCCATGGCAGCAGTGGGTCCTGCCATACCTCCCTGCAGTAAACATCTGAGCTCAGGTTAATCTAGGTGTAACAATAGATGAAGGTGCCTGGGCCAAGATATCAGTGAAGACTCCTATAAAGACCATTTTGGCCAGGGGACAGGAAGGGTTTCACTGGCACTGGGCTCCAGTCAAGCAACCTTTCATTCCCTCTGCAACTTCATGCACCACGAAGGACCTTAAGGTCCATATATAGCAACACCCTAGAGGTCCTGGGCCCTAAGGAAGTCAGATTAGCCTCAACCAGAGCCAGGGCCTTTTCAATACTGGTGGAATGTTCTGTCTCATGAGACCAGGGCCCTGCAGGATTTGATTTCTTTCCGCAGGGCCTGCAAGACAGAGTTGTTCCGCTGGCCTTCACCCAGCTTGGAATCAATTTGATCCCCTTCCCCTCTTTCCAGAGCCAGTGTGGTGTAGTGGTTAAGAGCGGTAGTCTCGTAATCTGGGGAACCGGGTTCGCGTCTCTGCTCCTCCACATGCAGCTGCTGGGTGACCTTGGGCCAGTCACACTTCTCTGAAGTCTCTCAGCCCCACTCACCTCACAGAGTGTTTGTTGTGGGGGAGGAAGGGAAAGGAGAATGTTAGCCGCTTTGAGACTCCTGAAGGGGAGTGAAAGGCGGGATATCAAATCCAAACTACTACTCTCCTCCCCCTCCCCCTCCCCCTCCTCCTCCTCCTCCTCCTCCTCCTCCTCCTCCTCCTCCTCCTCCTCCTCCTCCTTCTTCTTCTTCTTCTTCTTCTTCTTCTTCTTTCCTTTCTCCTTTCTCCTTTCTCCTTCTGTGATGGAACTCCCATTTGGGGACTTCCCTGGCTTTTTTCTGGCCCATGTAGGACCAGTCTGGAAAGTTAGCTTTGGTGAAGACTTGACGCTTTCATCCCCCCCAAAAGTTTTTGATTTGAGTTTCCATTGAAATGAGGCTGTATTTTAATGTTTTAATGTTGTATTTTAATCTTGTTTTTAAGTTGCATTTCAATCAATTTGTTTTATATCGGGTGTTAGCCGCCCTGAGCCTGGACTTGCCTGGGGAGGGTGGGGTATAAATAATAATAATAATAATAATAATAATAATAATAATAATAATAATAATCCCACTGCTGGTGGGGCTGTAACAAGAGATGGACCCTCATACATTGATGATGGGAGCATAACAAGCTCCCTGGGCTTTGGCAAAGCGTTTTTGATGTTGTATCTAATATTATTCGTCAAACAATGAACCCCAAACCTGGTCACTTGTCACTAGATGCCAAATATATAAAGACTGCCTAACTGCCGTGCTGTTTACTGCTACCTATTTAGAGATCATTTCCCGTTTGAAAAACCCGCAAAGGTCCATCTCTAATGGGATGGCAAAGGAAAGCTTGGAATCTGGCTAGTTGGTGGCCAAATTGAACATGATCTTTTTGATATGTTCCCCATATATCAGTCATGTAAATACAAATGACATTAATGGTAAACCTGCAACCACTCATGCTTACTGATGGAGAGGCCATGTCATGGACAGTTAAAGCCATGGCAATGGATTCAATGATTCAGTTATCTGAGTGTCTCTACTCAGTTTTTCTTCTTATATGTGCCTGCAGCAAGCATGCAGCACTCTAAAAGCTTAGCTGGAATTGATCAATGCTATTTTACTAAGAAGTTAATATTACACTCTACATAAAAAAGTCTGAGCCACTCTTCTTTGCCTCCTCATTGGTTCGGTGGGCTTTGCACAGGAGAACATCTTGATGGAGGATGTCCAAAATTCACCATCAAACAGCCATGAAAACCATCCAATATCAGCACTTCACCTTGTAACAAGCTGGTTTTTATTACCATACATCTGTAAGAACTTTGCATATTTAATGTACTACTACTTCTTTTTGACTTTATATACCATAGATTAATGTACACCCCCTGAACGGTGGTCTGTTAACACACCTCATTAAGCTTCAAGGATCCTGACTCCTTATTCGGAAATAATTGGGTTTATACAGCAGAAATATTATTACAAGGCATAGGTATTTATATATTTAATGGGATTCGGATTATAAACTCTTGTTCTTGAACCTAATCACTCCTTATACGGAGAAACAGATGGATTTCGGAATAGACCCTGCAATTGGATAGATCTTCAAATTTCGATCTCACCCATATTATGATTCAATACTGAGCTGGGCTGAATCCATCAATCCATTATTTTTCAGGGCTTCAAGGGGTGGAGCAACAAGAGAAGGCCCCAGAAGAATGCAAAAGAACCCATCCCACTCCTTTTTGTGGTATTTAATGCATTGTGGCTTGCAGCTATTTTTATTGATCGTAGTTTAGTAATTATTTATTGTAATTGTTAAGAGTGAATTTCTTTTTATTATTTCATAGAATCGTATTTGCTGATGTTTTGAGAGTTAATTTTATTGTGTATTATATTCTTATAGATGATTGAATAGTACTTCATTTGATATAAGTCGTTCCCTTTTAAAATTATGTTTTATTATGACTTGTATTGGATCAGATTATTGTAAGTAGTTCTCTGTTGTACATTTTTTTGCTGCAAACCACCTTTTGTTGTTGTTTAGTCGTGTCCGGCTCTTCATGACCCAATGGACCAGAGCACGCCAGGCACTCCTGTCTTCCACTGCCTCTCGTAGTTTGGTCAAACTCATGCTGGTAGCTTCAAGAACACTGTCCAACCATCTCATCCTCCATCATTCCCTTCTCCTTGTGCCCTCCATCTTTCCCAACATTAGGGTCTTTTCCAGGGAGTCTTCTCTTCTCACGAGGTGGCCAAAGTATTGGAGCCTCAGCTTCAGGATCTGTCCTTCCAGTGAGCACTCAGGGCTGATTTCCTTCAGAATGGATAGGTTTGATCTCCTTGCAGTCCATGGGACTCTCAAGAGTCTCCTCCAGCACCATAATTCAAAAGCATCAATTCTTTGGCGATCAGCTTTCTTTATGGTCCAGCTCTCACTTCCATACATCACATCTCTGCTTTTTATGATACTGTCTGGATTTGTCATTGCTAAACCACCTTTAAAAAAGGTAAAGGGACCCCTGACCATTAGGTCCAGTCATGACCAACTCTGGGGTTGCGGCGCTCATCTTGCTTTACAGGCCAAGGGAGCTGGCATACAGCTTCCGGGTCATGTGGCCAGCATGACTTTGCCATTTCTGGTGAACCAGAGCAGTTTACCTTCCCGTCAGAGTGGTACCTATTTATCTACTTGCACTTTGACGTGCTTTCAAACTGCTAGGTTGGCGGGAGCAGGGACCGTGCAACGGGAGCTCACCCCATTGCGGGGATTCGAACTGCCGGCAAATCCTAGGCTCAGTGGTTTAACCCACAGCGCCATCCGCATCCCTAAACCACCTTTACTATATAGTAATATAGAAAAGCGGTATACAAATTAAAAGTGATTCAGCTTCTCATGTTTCTATGTTCTTCTCTTTTCATATTCTTAAGCTTCCATAGAAGAAACTAGGTGAGCCCTTAATCTCTGGCTAGGAAAATGGGCTTTGACTTTTGAAAGCCTGGCTTTCCTCTGCCTTGTGGCTGTGAGAGCAATGCTCAGCACCTAGGCAGCTTTGTGTTTGTTCAGGATGTGCTGTGTTTTGCAAGCTGTTAACACGCAAGTCAGCATTTCCCAAAGAATGATGCATGCAATATTTTAAACCCTTCCTCTCATGCTCTCGAAGCAGTGGATGATTACATTTGTAAATTGCCGTCTGTGTCTCCATGTGTTGTTCTTGCTGCGGGCGAGAGATATTTTGAGGGTTTCCGGAGCACCCAGCGAAAAATGAATGATAACTCTTTTGTCCTTCTGGGAGAGTTCAGCATGTGTGGTTTCCCCCGTTTGTTAACATAAACCTTCCGTTAAAATCTCTCGCTTATATCCAGGTACTTTTCGTACACGAACACTTCACCACCACCTTGAATTCTAAGGCAACGTGTCCAGAAATGTGCAGTTATGTTTAGCCACATGGATTAAGCAATATGGTCTTACTTTAAAGTGTCACCTGATGGGGCGCAGGGGTTTAAGAAGAGAATGTGAATGTTCCTTGACAGCTGGCGATGAGCAAGACCTGTAGAAGGCACATAACCAATGCCGGATTTACGTTTAAGCTAAACAAGCTATAGCTTAGGGCCCCTTTCTCTTGGGGGCCCCCCAAAAAAATTAAAGGGAAAAAACTGGATGTACATTTCCAAAATATAAGATAAAAAACAAATAAAATAAAACCTAAATACAGCAGCAGTGTTTTGTGCTGTGTAGGCTCCTAAGGTGTAAGTCATGGGCCCCGCCTGCTAGCCTGCTCCCTAAAATATGTGCCCCCATCCCCTTCCATGTACAGTGGTACCTCAGGTTACAGAAACTTCAGGTTACATGCGCTTCACGTTACAGACTCCGCTAACCCAGAAATAGTGCTTCAGGTTAAGAACTTTGCTTCAGGATGAGAACAGAAATCGTGCTCCAGCGGCGTGGCGGCAGCAGGAGGCCCCATTAGCTAAAGTGGTGCTTCAGGCTAAGAACAGTTTCAGGTTAAGAGCAGACCTCTGGAACAAATTAATTAAGTACTTAACCCAAGGTACCACTGTATATGCGGTGCTGGGGTGCAAAAAACTGCCCAGCACCCCCATTTGTGGGGGGCAAGCCAAATTTGTTGAGCTTTTCTTTAGGGGGGGACAGCTCGGAGTTGTTGAGGGGGGCACGGAACTCTCTCCCATGCAGAGGCTTGGGAGGGAACCTGTGCACCTTGTTTGAGCAGCATGTGTGCGCTGTGCCAATCCCAGGCACGCAGAAGGGCGGAGCCAGCTGACTGTCTCAGTGCCCGCAGGAGGGCAGAGCCTACGGAACTCCGAAAGGCTCTACTCCGCTCGGCAGCGGCTGTCGGCTGGCCTGGCTCTTCAATCCTTCAATTAAATCCTGAGAGATCTGCATTGGCTCCCAGTACGTTTCCAAGACCAATTCAAAGTGTTGGTGCTGACCTTGAAAGCCCTAAACGGCCTCGGTCCTGTATACCTGAAGGAGCATCTCCACCCCCATCATTCAGCCCAGACACTGAGATCCAGCGCCGAGGGCCTTCTGGAAGTTCCTCCACTGTGAGAAGTGAGGTTACAGGGAACCAGACAGAGGGCCTTCTCGGTAGTGGCACCCACCCTCCCACCAGATGTCAAGGAAATAAGCAGCTATTTTATTTTTAAAAGACATCTGAAGGCAGCCCTGTTTTTAATATTTAATGCTGTATTGTTTTTAACACTCGATTGGGAGCCGCCGAGAGTGGCTGGGGAAACTCAGCCAGATGGGCGGGGTATAAATAAATTTTTATTATTATCATCATCATCATCCCCGGACTCCAAATCTAGGCCCCAGTCTCTTGGCCTGGCGCCCCTGAGAGCCTGGGGCCCGGGTGCCCCACACCCCTAGGGCCTATAGGTAAGCCGGCCCTATTTACATGCACAGCCATGCATCCATCTCAGTCGTCCAGCTAAACAAGCAAGATGCATTATCAGAAGTCAAGGACATATTCCAGACAGGCACTAACACTTGAGGTGTGAAGGGCATGGGGAGTATTTGGCCCCAGGTCAGAGGTTCCCTACCCCAGTATAAATCACAGAGGGGGTGAAGTGTACATGGGTTTCTGTGAGGCGAGGCATACTGATTACAGCAAGGGACTTTATTGAACTAACAGAACAGTCAAACAGGGGCAAAGCAACTGCTTATATGTATTTCTGAAGGCCTCGGCCACTCCCACTCTCAACGTGATTGGTTGTCTAAACCCCCCAAGCTGTGAATCGTAACTCAGAGCTTAAGAGCCTATGCCAGTAGCCCAAACCCTAACAATACTACGTGATTGGATATCATGCATCAAATCAAAACGCAGGACTCAGAATCCTATTCCAAATTCAAGCTCAGGCAAACACAGACCACTGCACACATAACAGAGGGAACTAGGCAGAATGCCTTCTCGGTAGTGGCACCCGCCCTGTGGAACGCCCTCCCACCAGATGTCAAAGAGAGAGAAAACTACCAGACTTTTAGAAGACATGTGAAGGCAGCCCTGTTTAGGGAAGCTTTTAATGTTTAATAGGTTATTGTATTTTAGTGTTCTGTTGGTTGGAAGCCACCCAGAGTGGCTAGGGAAACCCAGCCAGATGGGCAGAGTATAAATAATAAATTGTTGTAGTAGTAGTAGTTGTTGTTGAAGAAGAACTATAATTCCCACCATCCCCTATCCAACATTTCTCTGATGAAAATAGGGACATTGTCATCATCATTTACAATTATACCGCACCCATCTGACTGGGTGACCCCAGCCACTCTGGGCAGCTTCCAACATATATAAAAACATAACAAAACATTAAACATTTTTAAAACTTCCCTATGCATGGCTGCCTTCAAGAAGCTGTATAATTCCTTATCTTTTTGGCTCGGGGGTCACACAACTCCATACCCTCCAGCATTTCTCCAATGAAAATAGGGACGCCCTAAGGAAAAGTGGGACATTCTGGGATCAAATCAGAAACCAGGATGGGTTTTGTAAATCCGGGACTGTCGCTGGAAAATAGGGACACTTGGAGGGTCTGTGATGAGAATTGGGGCCACAGGTTCCTCATCCCTGATATACCGGAACAATGATTTCTAGTTTATATATTAAAATTCTATCCCACCCTTGCTCCTAATGGAGCCCAGGGCAGCAAACACACAAATGAGAAAACCATTAAGACATCTAAAAACAATTCCAGTACAGATGAAGACCGGGAAAGTATTGTTGGAAAAGGAGGAAAGACAACAGGAATGGTGCCTGTCTGATATTTAATGGGCAGGAATTGCGAAGGGCAGGGGCCAACACACAAAAGGCCCAATTGCCATGTTGCGTGGAACAGACCTCCTGATATAATGGTACCTGCACTAACCTGAAGAGTGTGGCATATAAGGGATAAGAGTATCTTTCAGGTATTATGGCTCTCAACCGTCTGACAAAAATCTCTGGGGAGGCGGGGAAACAACAGGCTTCTTTCACCTGGGCATTGCTACCCTTCCATCCAAGGTCAGAGAAGTGAGAGAAGATTGTAGCTTTCAGACATGAAGCTGTTCAGCCCTCCGAAAGATGACTAACATTACGGAGTGCCTTTTATCGGCGCAGTACAGTTCCGCATAGTTAAAAGAATGATGAGAGCAGAAGTTATTAGGATTTTGTGGGCTGGCTATTCACACTTTGCGCTCCTTAAAAATCAGGTGGCGGGTGGTCCCCTCCCCCCCTTAGTTCAGCATATTCTTAATTGATTCCACTGAGAAGCAGGAGGAGGAGGAGAAAGAATCTACCCAAACTTCTCTTTCAAATCTAATAATTTAGGAGCAGCCTTGCTAGTTTAGACCAGAGGCCCAACTAATTCAGCTTCTTGTTCAGGAAGATGATAATAATAATAATAATAATAATAATAATAATAATAATAATAATAATAATAATAATGGAATAGGACATCCCTATTTTCATCAGAGAAATGTTGGAGGGTATGCCCTTGAGGTATTCTCTCTGCTGCCACCTGCCTGCACACTTCAGTATCACAACTGTCTGGAACTTAGCCCTGGTTGAAATTACGGTAACTCATGGCTCTGAGTCTTAAAAACCAGTATCAGTGATTATGGCATATACTCTCTCTCTCTCTCTCTCTCTCTCTCTCTCTCTCTCTCTCTGTCTGTCTGTGTGTGTGTGTGTGTGTGTGTGTATTCAAGCTCTCGGGTGAGAATTGGTTTTCTTTCTTTCTTTTTTTGACTGGGTCCCTTAATGATCAGTGAGGCTGAAAGGTAGCGAGAATGCATAAAGTCCACCAAGCCAATTACGGAACAGCGATAAAGTCAGTGGAATACACGTTGCTGTTATCTTTTCCTGGCTGCATGATACCTCATTCTCTCTGGCAGAGAGGAACGGAGCAGGAAACGAACCCAGCATAAAGCCATTGTCACTGAAAAGTAACGGGAACCAGGATCGGTAACAAATGCCAGTCTATTTTTTCTTCTATATTCAAGGCAATGGGACGGGCATCTGGGTCATGGTTTGTCTACAGAAAGAGCTCATTAAAAAGGGGCATTATATATAATGTATATATAAAGGGGCATTATATAAAAGGTAAGGTAAAGGACCCCTGGACGGTTAAGTCCAGTCAAAGGTGACTATGGAATTGCGGTGCTCATCTCGCTTCAGGCCGAGGGAGCCGCCGTTTGTCTACTGACAGCTTTCTGGGTTGTATGGCAGCATGACTAAACCGCTTCTGGCGCATGGAACACCGTGACGGAAACCAGAACGCATGGAAACGCCATTTACCTTCCCGCCACAGTGGTACCTATTTATCTACTTGCACTGATGTGCTTTCAAACTGCTAGGTTGGCGGAAGCTGGGACAAGCATATGTCCCATGCTGATACACGTTTAAAGAGGCTGCAAAAGGTAAACGTAAAGGTAAACGACCCCTGGACGGTTAAGTCCAGTCAAAGGTGCGGCGCTCATCTCGCTTTCAGGCCGAGGGAGCCGGCGTTTGTCCACAGACAGCTTTCCAGGTCATGTGGCCAGCAGGACTCAATTGCTTCTGGCGCAACAGAACACCGTGATGGAAACCAGAGTGCATGGTTTCAAACTGCTAGGTTGGCAGGAGCTGGGACAGAGCAATGGGAGCTTACCCCGTCATGGGGATTCGAACCACTGACCTTCTGATCGGCAAGCTCAAGAGGCTCAGTGGTTTAGACCACAGCAGCAGATCAGGTGGGTGGACGGTTGTGTATTCCCCATCCACATTTCAGGTTGTGTTGTGGTTAATCCTCAGGGGAACGGATGGCTGGTACCCACAGATATAGATGACCATTAGTCACAGTGGTTATTCTCTGCCTTCACAGTTGGACACAGCAATGCTTCTGAATACACAACAGGGGAGAGTGGGTTTCCCACAGGCTGGCTGCTGTGAGAACAGGATAGTCTTATGTCCAACTCAGAGTCGTTCCAAGGAAGTCTACTTAACTCAATGGGCCAACTCTAAGTACAGCTTAGTTGGACAGCCACCAATATCTCTACCCAAATCAGCGTTCTACGCATGGCATTTTCTTTATTTTCGTTCAGGAAGAATTCTGGATACCTTAGAGTTTTAGTGAGGAGGGAGAACGGGCAAGATTGCACCTTCTACCTTTGAAATGCACCCCACTCTCATGCAGGAAAAATGGGGGAGCAACTACAGTGGTACCTCTGGTTGTGAACGGGATCCGTTCTGGAGGCCTGTTTGCAACCTGAAAAGAACACAACCCGCGTCTGTGCACGCGTGGGTCATGATTCGCCACTTCTGCGCATGCACGTGCCATCATTTTGCACGTCTGCACATGCGCGAGCGGCAAAACCTTGGAAGTAACCCATTCCGGTACTTCCGGGTCGCCGTGGAACGCAACCTGAAAACGCTCAACCTGAAGCAAACGTAACATGAGGTATGACTGTATACTCTCCCTTTTTGCTACTCCCCATTGTGGCTGAAACTCTTGGGGTACCAAAAATTGACCCCTGTCCTGTTTTATACCGTTTGCTGTCATTCATTGCTGAATGATTCACCAAGAAGGTGGAATTAGGCTGCAACTGTACACATGCTTCCTTGGAAGTAAGTGTCATGCACTCGTGTTCTGGATAGACATCCTTTGCTGGATGAATCTAACCATTTTGGATTTCTCTCAGTTCCTCATTTTTTCCAATTCTTAAGTCCAGCTGTGCACATTTCCACATGTTTGCATCTTTTTGGGGAATCGGGAGAGAGGCTTCTTGAAAATTCATCAGGATTTAGTGAATTTTCCCCCTAATACTGTATACATATTTTTGTATGCAATTTTGCCTAATATACACATTTTTGCACCTTTAGCCAAGTATGTACATTTTTGAACATGCTACTTAGTTGAAGAAATGCACTGCAAACTTCAGAGAAGCGAAATTCTGAAGGATGGCTGCATTTCAGTTTCCCAATGGTTTTGGAATGTGAAAATTTGGTAGGTTTCCCTTCAGATGTGAACTGAATTGAATTTCTGCCCAAATCCTAGTTAGCAGGCATGCCTATTTGGTTCGTAATTATTTTTATTTTTTTTAAAGGTAAGGCAGGCCCTACATGATGGATTTCTGCTTTTTCTGTACAAAATTGGCCTAATCAATCAGAGGACAATTCATCACTTGCTGCTGCTGTTAGTAATTGTGATTTAGTGATTTGTTATGAGTTGCTGTCCTGTTGTTTTAAGGGATTGCGCTATTTTCTGGATTTTATGCCTTCTTTTCATCTCAACTGATTTTGCTGCGAACCTCCTTGTGGCTTGTGCAATGGGTGGTGCGTATATCACCTAAAGAAATAAGCAGTGTTAAGTGTGTGATCCAGGGGGTACTGTCCGACAGGTGCTTGCGGGATTCAAGGCTGCTGTCACCCAACTCAGAGTGACGGTGCAAACCTCTGCATGCTTACCTTGGAGAGTAGTGGCTCACCCAGTGGGGTGGAACCGCCATGCTAGCTTCCTGTCAGGCTTTCGGGACACAGCTTCCTCCCCCCCTTTAGCCGTAGATAAGCAGGACTAAGCAAAAAGAGTCGCTTACCATTTAAAGAGTCTTTAATGATCACAGCAAAAGAACAAAGCAGCCATTCTCGAAATGAAGGTATTCCCAATTAAGGTGTCCACCCACTTCCCCCCTAGTCACTTCCATTCTTTGCAACCTGATCTCACAACCACTGTGCTTTTTGTGTAGCCAACTTATCTGCTCTATGTCTCCTTGCACTGATGGGCTGGAGACTTTACAGCAAGAGAGAGAGTGTCTGTTAGCTCTCTCTCTCTCCCAGTTCTTCTTCACTTTGCTGTTCACTCCCCAGTTCGTCCCAACTTTTGTCTTCAGAACTATTTGCTGTTGTTGTTTAGTCGTGTCCGACGCTTCGTGACCCCATGGACCAGAGCACGCCAGGCACTCCTGTCTTCCACTGCCTCCCACAGTTTGGTCAAACTCATGTTCATAGCTTCAAGAACTCTGTCCAACCATCTCGTCCTCTGTCGTCCCCTTCTCCTTGTGCCCTCCATCTTTCCCAGCATCAGGGTCTTTTCCAGGGAGTCTTCTCTTCTCATGATGTACACAAAGTATTGGAGCCTCAGCTTCAGGATCTGTCCTTCCAGTGAGCACTCCGGGCTGATTTCCTTCAGAATGGATAGGTTTGATCTTCTTGCAGTCCATGGGACTCTCAAGAGTCTCCCCCAGCACCAGAATTCAAAAGCATCAATTCTTCGGCGATCAGCCTTCTTGATGGTCCAGCTCTCACTTCCATACATCACTACTGGGAAAACCATAGCTTTCACTAGATGGACCTTTGTCGGCAAGGTGATGTCTCTGCTTTTTAAAATGCGGTCTAGGTTTGTCATTGCTTTTCTCCCAAGAAGCAGGCGTCTTTTAATTTCGTGACTGCTGTCACCATCTGCAATGATCATGGAGCCCAAGAAACTATACCCCTCTGCAATCCACTGTTCCAAATCTATACTGCTCCACTGCTCCTGGGCAGCTTCATGATCCTAGCCAACAGGGGGAGGGGAAAGCTCCCACCATTCCTCATCGGAGCAGCACTCCTCAGCCTGGTCTCTGACACTTCCAGGAATATTGCTTCCTGGGGTGGAGATGGCAGGGAAGTTGGCGTGGTGCAGATGCATTGGCAGTACCAGTCCTGGTGGTGTGTTTGCACCACACCAACCTCCCTGCCACCTCACCCAGCCTGGTAAGCAACAGTGCCTCACCTTCTGGGAAGGTGCCATAGCAGCTCCACCTCAACCAGGCTTCTGCTTCTGTTGGGAATAAGCCTCACTGAATACAGTGGGACTCCCTTCTGAGTATCCGTTCATAAGCTTTGGCTGTCGATCCCCGTCGACAAAGGACCCTTGTTCTGCCGTTCCCCTGTGGCATTGCATATAAACCCCACTGAAAGCGCAGGAATAAAGTCATTGTTAAACAAGGAAGTGACAGATCCATCAAAGGAGGCCTTTTCGCTCCCTCCCCTCTTCCCCCCCACACTCGCGTTCTTGATAGGTGTCAGTAGACTTTGATGAGTGCGGAGGCGAGGACTCTTCTCCAGAAGGATTTTAAAATCATCGTATTGACATTCTCTGAAGCAAGATGACTCTCTAAGTCAGGCTGCCAGAGGAGGCTTTTCTTGACAAAGGATAGGGAATTATGCCGTGCCTCTCAACAGCATTATTTACAGCTGTTCGGTGTGCAGTGAGCAATGCCACCAGGCCTTCGAGAATGTCAGGAACTGGGTGTTAAATATCAAAGAAGCCCCGGATTCGGGAAAGGAGCAGGACGTGTTTCCTTCTCCACATTCATTTTTTTATTATTTTTTAGTACAAATCTGTCTGGAGGCCTCCTTCTCCCCCTTGACTGTGCCTCACTATGTCACAGAAACATAGGGAGCTGTCTTATACCGACCATTGCTCAGAACTGCCAACACTGACTGGCAGCTTGTTTAGTAATTTAGTTGTGTCCGACTCTTCATGACCCCATGGACCAGAGCACGCCAGGCACTCCTGTCTTCCACTGCCTCCCGCAGTTTGGTCAAACTCATGCTGGTAGCTTCGAGAACACTGTCCAACCATCTCGTCCTCTGTAGTCCCCTTCTCCTTGTGCCCTCCATCTTTCCCAACATCAGGGTCTTTTCCAGGGAGTCTTCTCATGAGGTGGCCAACTGTTCTTAACCTGAGGTACCACTTTAGCTAATGGGGCATACTGCTGCGCCACCGCTGCACTATTTCTATTCTCATCCTGAATCTAAGTTCTTAACCCAAGATACTATTTCTGGGGTAGCGGAATGTGTAACCTGAAGTGTCTGTAACCTGAAGCGTCTGTAACCCGAGGTACCACTGTATTTTATTTAGGGTGCACATGGTTGGGGCAATTTTGTTGTATTTCTGCATATCTTACCAAATAATACAATGCATTTCTGTACATTGTTCTTTACCTAATGTGGTGCATATATCTACATTATTTTCAGTGACATTCCTGCATTGCAGGAAGATGGCCAAATGACCCCCTGTAATTCTACGATTCTAACATATGCAGTTTTATGCACATTTCCCCCTTGTGTGTGCATTTTTGTAAGCTTTTTCTGTTGGGGGAAGGGGTGGATAACAGCAGCACAAAATACAGAAAAGTACACATTTTAATGGGACGCGGGGTGGCGCTGTGGGTTAAACCACAGAGCCTAGGACTTGCCAGTTGGAAGGTCGGCGGGTCGAATCCCCACGACAGGGTGAGCTCCCGTTGCTCGGTCCCTGCTCCTGCCAACCTAGCAGTTCGAAAGCACAGCAAAGTGCAAGTAGATAAATAGGTACCGCTCCGGCAGGAAGGTAAACGGCGTTTCCATGCGCTGCTCTGGTTCGCCAGAAGCGGCTTAGTCAAGCTGGCCACATGACCCGGAAGCTGTACGCCGGCTTCCTTGGCCAATAAAGCGAGAAGAGCGCCGCAACCCCAGAGTCAGTCACGACTGGACCTAATGGTCAGGAGTCCCTTTACCTTACACATTTTGAAGCACACATAGATGCATTCTGGTTTGTGTATTAGCTGGATGTGCCTGAGTCAAACAGAACCAGATGTGTCCCTCATCCTTACCTGCACCAGGGAGCCGAAGTTTCGCCCCCACTCCAAATGGAGACCCTGAATGTATTCCGGTACTTCATAGGTAGTCAACATGGTGCCTTCTTGAGGTTGATGGACTCCAACTCCCATCATCCTCGGCCATTGTGCCCAGTCGCCGAGAAGCTGGGAGATGGAATTCAGCAACATCTGGTGGGCACTGCTTTGGCTACACCTGCTTTAATTATCCCTAGGCCGCATTCACAGCCTACATTGAAAGCACTATGGTACCCCTTTGAAGTGTCATGGCTTCCCGCAAAGAATTATGGGAAACGAAGTTTGTTCAAGGTGCTGAGAGTTATTAGGAGATTCCCCTATTCCCCTCACAGAGCGATAATTCCCAGAGCTCCCTGGGAACATTGGTGTCAACTCTATGGCACTGAGGACACCTCAGCCCCACTCCCAGTATGTGGAGATGGGGCTGAGCCCCCCAGTCTTGAGGGGATGAGCCTTTTCTGGCCTCCCCACGGTGGCAGTGGGCCTCATTGGGCCTCGCAGCCTTTTCTGACACGTGTAATGTCATGTGTGTCACACGTGTGATGAGATCCTCCAATGTCAGGCAGAACTTGGCGCCTCTGCCTGGGAAGGGGGGTTGGATGTTAAATTGTAACTCTGTAAGGAGACAGGGGGCCTCCTGACAACTCTCTCCCTTTTAAATAAATTTTAAAACTGCTTGCAGTACTGAGCTAAGCACCATTCAAGCAAACAACGATCTGAGGTTTCTCCCATGTCAGACATATATATATATTTCCTCTTTTTTTCTTCCAGGAGTCTACCAGTGATATTCAGTTTATGGCAGAAGCAGCAGCTTGTTCTCCTTTGACAATAACTAGGCAAAGGAACCCTCCAGTGGTTCTGAAAGCAAGGGCAGTAAAACCAAAGCCGCCGTGGTGGTGTATGTTGCAACTAAAAAACCGTAAAATATTATGGAATCTCTAAAATTCAACTGCTGGAAGGGTGATGTGCAAGGTGACCTCAGAAGGTGCCGATTATACCTCAGTAAACTTGTCTAGCTTTCAGTTCCAGTGTTGGAGCTTCATCAGCAACCGCAGACTAATTATTACTGCTGGAGAAAATAATATAGATCTGGAAATGCAACTTGGGTTTTTAACTTCCAAAAATCTAGCTGGCTTTTCATTTTTTTTTAAACTTCTGGCCACTTCAACCTGAAGCAGAGGAAGAATTAGTTGCTATGAACCAAAGGATTTAGTAGTATTTATTAGGGGCATGCACAGACCCGAAGATTCATTTTGTACCCGTGTGCTTTTAAAAATGGAGGCCTATTTCTGAATGGCTCTGTGCTCTCTCTGCTTTGATGGGTAGTTTTGCTTCTGAGCCTCACCCCCTGAAACAGAGCTCTATGTTTCTCCATTCATGATAAGGGGACATCTAAAAACTCTCATAACTCCCCCCCCTTTGGGCTAAAACAAATAAAAATTACAGGCACTTCTGAGTGGATTAAGCCTGCCAGATTGCAGACAAATAGGTTTGGGAGTTTTTAATTGGGGGTGGGGGTAAAGTTGGGCACTTTCCTCCATAATCCCTTATGAGCAGGGCAGGGGCTTGTGTCTTAAACCTTAAAATAATTAAGCGGTAGCCGAGTGGTGTGTGCTTCTGCTTATTCATTTTCAAAAACATTTTGAACCATCTTTCGGGTGGATGTTTGCATACTTTAGAGGCCTTCCACTAAACAGTTACAGGTCTCCAATACCTCTTACATTGACAGGCTGTCAAGAAAGGCAGCTTAATTGATTATAGCTGATAAGATGGTGGGGTTGTAGAATGAAGTCGTGTTTGTTCATTAGGTGGGAGCTACTTTCAGAGTGGGACGCGGGTGGCGCTGTGGGTTAAACCACAGAGCCTAGGACTTGCCGATCTGAAGGTCGGCAGTTCGAATCCCCATGACGGGGTGAGCTCCCATTGTTCGGTCCCTGCTCCTGCCAACCAAGCAGTTTGAAAGCATGTCAAAGTGCAAGTAGATAAATAGGTACTGCTCCGGCGGGAAGGTAAACGGTGTTTCCGTGTGCTGCTCTGGTTCACCAGAAGCGGCTTAGTCATGCTGGCCACATGACCTGGAAGCTGTACCCCGGCTCCCTCGGCCAATAAAGCGAGATGAGCACTGCAACCCCAGAGTCGGTCACGACTGGACCTAATGGTCAGCGGTCCCTTTACTTTTACCTTTACCAAAGGATCTGGCTCCAAGTTGTTCTGGGTGTTGTTTATAAACACAAGAGCCTTGAACTGGGCCCAATAACATATGAGCAACCAGGTTAAAGTGTTGATATTTCACTAACATACCTAATTTGCTCAGAAGTAGTGCATTAACAGTTGGAAACAGAACCCTGGACAGAATGGACTCTCCGCCTAAGCCATCAAGGAAACGGTGCATTCTTACTTGAAACAGCTTACTGGGTTGAGTGGTTTGACCACACTAGATTCCCAACAGGTGGATCATCTGTTTTTTAGTGGGAGGGAAGTACAGCATGGTGCAAACCAATTGGCAGGAGGACCTGACTGGCTCTGCTGATGCATTTGCACTGCACCAACCTCCCTGCCACCTTGACCATCCCTGTCCTGGGAAGCAACAGTGACCCATCTGCTGGGAAACTAGCAGAGCATCTGCCCCACTGGGCAACCCTGTTCTGATTTTTTTCACGTTTACTTCCCCATCCCCAATCAAACTGTGACAGCTTTTTCTTGGACCAGCCAAGATTTGCGTGTCAATCATCCCTCCCCCCCCCCCCCCCGTGCACAGGAATTAGTTACCCGGTCTATCTGTGGAAATTCTCCGTCTTAAGAGGCGAATCTTCACACATTGCGATCAGTTATCAGAATTGCAAAGTGACAAGATACATTAGCGGCAGTGTAATTTTAGGTCGTATGCTAATCTGCCATTGCCTTGGTAACAGAAAGATACATGGATGGTTTTTGTTGATGTATGAAGCTATTCCTCCCGGATAACGATGCGAGCTTGGAGATTCCTTCTCCCCCCCCCCCCGCCACCACCCCCAATTAAATTGCTGACATAACAGTGAGCCTGAAACTCTTAGGCCCTAGGTCATTCCTTGAATGTGTGGGATGAGTCGAATCTCACCCCTCCCGAGGTAAGCCGCAGCAGCTGGAAGGAAAGAAAGTGGAAGGCCACTGTGGGGGCTGATTGCAGATAATTAAGTGCTTCTCCAAAGTGCCATGTGTGTAGGAGTTTATGAGAAAAGGGAATGTAGATGAGAGTTGTCCTGGGAAGGTGCAATTATGGAAAGTTTGATTTCTGTAATGGAGCCAGAGTGGATAACCCCTATCACAGACTATCGTAGGCTTGTTTGGGGAGAATACTCTACTTGACTGTAAAGGACCCATCTACCATTGGAATTTCCCATCTTGTCTATCAAAACAAATGCAACTTCTCTGCAGCTCTAATTAAATAGTAATCACTTATTTTAATGGTGTCAATGGATAATCCACCTCCTGTCTGTAATTAGGGGAGTAGAAACGTCCTTAGGAAAAATTCTCCTTCCGTTATTCATCAGGAGTACCTAATTTTTCGGCCAGCTTCCTTGATCATGGAGTCACACATTTGTGTCTTTTTTCTTCTGTTATTTTATAATAATACTTCATCATCATCATCATCATCATCATAATAACAACAACAACAACAACAACAACAACAACAACAACAACAATAATAATAATTTATTATTTATACCCCGCCCATCTGGCTGGGTTTCCCCAGCCACTCTGGGCGGCTTCCAACAAAACACTAAAATACAATAACCTATTAAACATTAAAAGCTTCCCTAAACAGGACTGCCTTCAGATGTCTTCTAAAAGTTTGGTAGTTATTTTTCTTTTTGACATCTGGTGGCAGGGTGTTCTACAGAGCGGGCGCCACTACCGAGAAGGCCCTCTGCCTGGTTCCCTGTAACTTGGCTTCTCGTAGCGAGGTAACTGCCAGAAGACCCTCAGTGCTGGACCTCACTTTCTTCTGCCTGCCCTGTATCTTCCAACATTCAGCTTCATCGGTGTTGGGAGTAAATCAAAAACACTTGCAATAAGTTGTCCAAACCAGTAGGGCGGCGATAGGCAGAAGGTCAACCTGTTCTTCCTCCTCTATGATTTCTTCTCTTTGCAGGAAGTACTTGTTGGTAATGTAGATTACTTCCTTTCAGGTTTTATTTCCTACCTGCTTCTTCCTGGAATTCAGCCAGTATGAGTTAGCAGGTGCTGGTATGAACTTGGCTCCATCTTGCCCACATTTAAAACTTATGCTTTGATTCCCACAAGTAATAAACACTGCATTTTCTTTATCCCTTCAACCAGCAGTTTTACCACACTGTTTCTATCTGCATTCTACTACAATATATTAACTCCAACAACTCAATGGATTTTTAAAAAAATATATATTCTTGTTACCCACCTTGGACACATAACACAGACACACAGGATTCAAGGTTGCTTAATATATGGAATCATATAATTGTACAGTTGCAAAGGACCTTGAGGATCATCTAGTCCAACTCCTTGCAATGTAGGAACCACAGCTGAAGCATCTGTGACAGGTGGCCATCAAACCTCTGCTTAGAAACCTCCAAGGAAGGAGAGTCCACAACCTTCTGTGGGCGTCTGTTCCACTGTTGAACAGCTCTTACCATCAGAAGGTTCTTCCTGATGTTTAGTTGGAATCTCCTTCCTTGTAATTTGAACCCATTGGTTTTGGTCCTAACCTCTGGAGCTGCAGAAGACGATGAATGAATGAATGAATAGGATGGGGATGGTAAGAGATGCTCCCCAAACTGGCCATAATTATGAGCGTTGGTTCATCACACTGTCAAGATTTTTTGGAGCCTAAGCTTGATCTTATGAGGCTAACGAAGGAGACCACAAGTAATTGGGCATCACAGTGACCCACAGACAGAACTCCTCCCTGAACAAGCACTTATCAAATTGTAGACCCAGTCGCTGCCATTTTCTGTGAAGGGTCAGGGCCTTCCCTTGTCCCTGACAAAGAAGATGGCGACAGGTGCAATTGATGCCCCAGTTAACCAAACAGCTGGCTAATAGCAGGGTATGTGGCCGACAAAGCTTTGGCTGAAGACAATGGAATGAAAGCTCCTTTCTCAGAGATCTTGTTCCTCTGTGACTGTTTGTTTTCATTATGTTCAGCAGCTGGGTCTTGCTTGACACAGCTTTCCAGGCCCTCCCTGCCTCCCTTTCCAACACACTGTTGCATTAGAAGACATTGATTTCACACCCTCTGTTATTTTACAGATGAAAACAGGGCTACTCTTGGGCATTCATGTCTACAGTGGAGACAAGTTCTTTTCAGCTGCGCTCAGACCCACAAACAAGCAAACTTTTCACAAAACCCTTCCCTGCCCCTCAACACCTGAAAAGAACATAAGGAGCTTTAGATGGCTGAAAATAATTCTGTTTTCCAGAAATGCAGTTTAGTTTCCCGATTTTTGTTTTGAAAGCTGTAGTTTTGTTTTTTTGTTTTTAACCATGACAGTTCTATGTATATTTGTTTTGGGGACTTTGGCTATGTATCACCTTTCCGTTTTATTTGCATGCTGCCTGGAGGACTTTAAAAAACAAAGCAAGCAGGTTATAATTTTTCTAAATAAATAAGAGGCCTGCTGGACCAGAACGAAGGCTCACCTAGTTCAGCATCCTGATAGACCAGCCAGCTGCCTTATGGGAAGTGTACAAGCAGGACATGAGCACAATAGCAGAATCTTGTATCTCAGCATTACTGCATCTCCCTGGTATGCAGAAGGTCCCAGGTTCTGTCCCTCACGTCTCTAGGTAGAGGTGGGAATATCCCTCTGTCTATAACCCTGGAAAGAGCCACTGCCAGTGAATGCAGACAATACAGTGGTACCTCGGGTTACATACACTTCAGGTTAAATACGCTTCGGGTTACAGACTCTGCTAACCCAGAAATAGTGCTTCAGGTTAAGAACTTTGCTTCAGGATGAGAACAGAAATTGTGCTCCGGTGGCACGGCGGCAGCAGGAGGCCCCATTAGCTAAAGTGGTGCTTCAGGTTAAGAACAGTTTCAGGTTAAGTACGGACCTCCAGAACGAATTAAGTACTTAACCCGAGGTACCACTGTACTGAGCTAGATGTACTAATGGTCTAATGCAGGTATAGGCAAACTCGGCCCTCCAGATGTTTTGGGACTACAATTCCCATCATCCCTGACCACTGGCCCTGTTAGCTAGGGATCATGGGAGTTGTAGTCCCAAAACATCTGGAGGGCCGAGTTTGCCTAGGCCTGGTCTAAGGTAGCTTTCCATGTTCCTAGGTCCCAGCGATGGCAGGAATTTTGGGTCCAGGCAGTGTTTATGTCCCCCCCTTGCTCCAGCAACATTTAACAGAGGGGCCACGTCAGAGAGCAACTTGCTGATCTCTCTGAAGCACCTCCCACCCTCCTTTAAATGCTGCTCCTCCATGAACAACTCACCTGGCCTGCCTCCCAACCATGACACTTGCCTGACTGCTGGTCTGTTATCACGTTGCAGTTGCTGTGGCCACCTACTGGCGGCCATTGAAACTACAGTGTGATGCCTACAACAATATTATATTACACACACACACACACACACACACACATGCATGTATGTATGTGGCAAATTTATTTCAGTTCTTGGAATAGCTGCATTAAAAAATAATCCTTTGAAAAGATAATGTCAATAAGAGTAACTTAACTGAGCATAAAGGTAAAGGTAAAGGGACCCCTGACCATTAGGTCCAGTCGTGACTGACTCTGGGGTTGCGGCGCTCATGTTGCTTTATTGGCCGAGAGAGCTTCTGGGTCGTGTGGCCAGCATGACTAAGCCGCTTCTGGCGAACCAGAGTAGCGCACGGAAATGCCGTTTAGCTTCCAGCCGGAGCGGTACCTATTTATCTACTTGCACTGATGTGCTTTCGAACTGCTAGGTTGGCAGGAGCAGGTACCGAGCAAGGGGAGCTCACCCCGTCGTGGGGATTCGAACCGCCAACCTTCTGATTGGTCCTAGGCTCTGTGGTTTAACCCACAGCGCCACCCACATCCCTTAGCTGAGCATAGGTCTCATTGAAATCAGTAGGAGAAGTTAGCTATGACATGGACACAGGTCTCATGTAAATAAATACAAGGGAACTTCAACAAAATTAGTCTGGATCCAAACCCAATGTCTTTTGGACATTGCATCTGATCCTATAGGTCTGCTCAGAATTTAGCCCATATGTTCAGTAGGGATTATTCACAGCTAAGTGTACATAGTTATATTTATCGTTGTTGTTATTTGGTGCATGTGTATTCTAACTCAGAATATTATAGATGCAGTTCTCTTCTTTTACCCACAGAACAAACCTGAGCTGTGGATTAGGGTACAAGATAGTAACTGGCCCAATGTCACCCAGTGAGGAGGGGCTTGAACCCAAGTCTCCCCAGTACAATCTGCTCTGTCACACTGTTATCATACAGATGGGTTGCAAGGCTTGTGGCATCATTAGAACTCCAGTTCCATAGAAGCTCGACTGATGCTAAGTTTAGGCAAGGATAAAAATAAAAGCAAGGCCAGACCAGCTTATATAAAATAGTAAAAATAGGTGACAGTATGAATCATCTTTCTCTGTTTTATGAGGATTTTTTATTTTTTGCTCACTAACGGACATATGAATATAGCACACAGCTTGAAAGAACATAGGATGCACTGAAAGTTCTTGGGTTTGTCCCATTTTCTGTAACTTAACACACACACAAAAAAAGATGAAAAATTCACATTTAAAGGTTACAAATTTCTAGGCTTTCTGTATGCTTTGCCATTCAACCCAGTAAGGTGAGAAATGGACAGGAGGATTTTGCTGGACTGGTCAGAAAGGTTTCTTTGTAAGACAGTGGCCTTAGCTGGCCTCTTAAGTGCATCCCAAAAGAATCGGCTAGGTTGCAAGAGCTACAACTAAGTGATGGTGCCTCTGGGTATAAAGGGGTGGGACTTTTCCTCCAACCCACCACCACCCCAGGACGGCGGTTGGAGGATGGATGGCGGCTAACAGATTGAGGTTGAATCCTGACAAGACAGAAGTACTGTTTTGGGGGGACAGGGGGTGGGCTGGTGTGGAGGACTCCCTGGTCCTGAATGGGGTAACTGCGCCCCTGAAGGACCAGGTGCGCAGCCTGGGAGTCATTTTGGACTCACAGCTGTCCATGGAGGCGCAGGTCAATTCTGTATCCAGGGCAGCTGTTTATCATCTCTATCTGGTACGCGGGCTGAGACCCTACCTGCCCGCAGATTGTCTTGCCAGAGTGGTGCATGATTGTCTCGCCAGAGTAGAAACTACAAGTAATCCAGATGGACTGGTGACTGGGAGCGGCTGCCGAGACCACATAACACCAGACTTGAAAGACCTACATTGGCTCCCAGTACATTTCCGAGCACAATTCAAAGAGTTGGTGCTGACCTTTAAAGCCCTAAATGGCCTTGGTCCAGTATACCTGAAGGAACGTCTCCACCCCCATCATTCTGCCTGGACACTGAGGTCCAGCTCCGAGGGCCTTCTGGCGGTTCCCTCGTTGCGAGAAGCCAAGTTACAGGGAACCAGGCAGAGGGCCTTCTCGATAGTGGCGCCCGCCCAGTGGAACGCCCTCCCACCAGATGTCAAAGAGAAAAACAACTACAGTGGTACCTCGGGTTAAGTACTTAATTTGTTCCGGAGGTCCGTTCTTAATCTGAAGCACCACTTTAGCTAATGGGGCCCCCTGCTGCTGCCGCACTGCCGGAGCACGATTTCTGTTCTCATCCTGAAGCAAAGTTCTTAACCTGAGGTACTATTTCTGCCTTAGCGGAGTTTGTAACCTGAAGCGTATGTAACCTGAAGTGTATGTAACCCGAGGTACCACTGTACCAGACTTTTAGAAGACATCTGAAGGCAGCCCTGTTTAGGGAAGCTTTTAATGTATAATAGATTATTGTATTTTAATATTTTGTTGGAAGCCGCCCAGAGTGGCTGGGGAAACCCCGCCAGATGGGCAGGGTATAAATAATAAATTATCATCATCATCATCATCATCATCATCATCCTCTAGCTGTTAGGTAAAAGAACAATAGAGGCAGTGTTCCTGTGTGAGCTGGGGAGGAAGCAGGCAGGAATCTGGAGACACCATACCCATGACTGTTCTGTGCTGGAACCAAGACTGTGGCTAATGGAGAAGTTACATCTGTTGGGGTGTTGATGCTGTGAGCCACTCCATCTTATGTGTGCAAATACAAACACATATCCTGAAGACACCACAGTCTCCCTTGACCTTCATTCCAAGGAAACCAAATCCCAAGGAATTGCCTGGAACCCCTACATTCTCATAGCTCAGAGATTGGGGTTGTGTGCAACAGTTTGGATCATTGCAAGGGGTTGAACCAAACGGCTCTTGGGGTCCCTTCCTGCTCCCGTGATTCTGTGGCATTGGAACCGGGAACATGCATAACTGCCAGTCGCTCTTCAGGGTTAACACAATGCAGACCAAAGCCTGGAGCTACACAGACGGTAATTGCCCTCTGAGCTCTCATTTTGCAAACGGTTTCCCTTAACAGCAGTCCCTTCCTTATCCATCAGCACTTGATCTTTGCTGGGTCACAGTCAGATTTACAGAGCAGAGCGCGAGCTCCCGCCTGTCTCGCAGTGCATAAAGAATTCTGAAAAGGGATTATATTGCAGATTTGGCCTTCTGTAGAGTCATAACATTTAAAATGCCATTAAACCTGCGCTTTCACTTCTCTGTGGGCTCCCGTGTCCCACGGCTTGCAAAATTTCAGTATCTGCAGGGGTCCCCATTGTACTCGGAGCTCTTTGCAAAGCGACATGGGCTTTTCCACAAAGCCATTACGGAGGGAAATGGGGGAACGGCGCAGGCCTCGATTTGTGTTCCTTTATAAGAATTTGGCGTGACACTTATTTATATACCTTATTATGCATTGTAGTCCCCGGTGATCGCTTTTCGCAGCGCTCTCGCTGGCTTTGTATTCTTAACCGCCTGACGTCCCAAAGCACGGCGGTTTCAAACTATTTTAAAAAATAGCAGGAAAATTAAATAAATCCTCACGTGGTTTTAAGGATGCCAGGACAGGGTCCGGAGGCGCTCTGAAGTGGTTAAGGCAGGGCTGCATTTCCTTCATTGCAGAAAATGGGTGGGGCAATGAATGCAAAATCCAGCTTTGTCCAGTAGTCTGGCTTCTATATATACTCACATGCCCCTCTTGTTATCCTCTGCCTTGGCGAGCAAGAAGTTTTATCCAAGTTCCTTGATGCATCAGGGCAAAAGCAAAGGGCATTTGGAGAATTCAAGGACACGTTCCAGCCACACAAAAACAATCTGCTTGGACTACTGCAACGCGCTCTACGTGGGGCTACCTTTGAAGGTGACCCGGAAACTGCAATTAATCCAGAATGCGGCAGCCAGACTGGTGACTGGGAGTGGCCGCTGGGACCACATAACACTGGTCCTGAGAGATCTGCATTGGCTCCCAGTACGTTTCCGAGCACGTTTCAAAGTGTTGGTGATGACCTTGAAAGCCCTAAACGGCCTCGGCCCAGTATACCTGACGGAGCGTCTCCATCCCCATCGTTCAACCCGGACACTGAGATCCAGCACCGAGGGCCTTCTGGCGGTTCCCTCATTGCGAGAAGGGAACCAGACAGAGAGCCTTCTCGGTAGTGGTGCCCGCCCCGTGGAACACCCTCCCACCAGATGTCAAAGAGAACAACAACTACCAGACTTTTAGAAGACATCTGAAGGCAGCCCTCTTTAGGGAAGCTTTTAATATGTAATGCTGTACTGTTTTTAACACTTGACTGGGAGCCGCCCAGAGTGGCTGGGGAGACTCAGCCAGATGGGTGGGGTATAAATAAATTATTATTATTATTATTATTATTATTATTATTATTATTATTATTATTATTATCAAGGGGAGTGTGAAGTCAGGCCACTGAGGGCTGTGGCCTGTCAAGTGGGCCTGGGGCCCGGAGAGAGTCCCAGGGTTCAAATACAGAGGCATGTGGTCCTTGGGCTTGAGCTTCCCTACCCTCTGGGCTTTTGTTGTTTAGTTGTGTCCGACTCTTCGTGACCCCCTGGACCAGAGCACGCCAGGCACTCCTGTCTTCCACTGCCTCCCGCAGTTTGGTCAAACTCATGCTGGTAGCTTCGAGAACACTGTCCCACCATCTCGTCCTCTGTCATCCCCTTCTCCTTGTGCCTTCCATCTTTCCCAACATCAGGGTCTTTTCCAGGGAGTCTTCTCTTCTCATGAGGTGGCCAAAGTATTGGAGCCTCAGCTTCACGATCTGTCCTTCCAGTGAGCACTCAGGGCTGATTTCCTTCAGAATGGATCAGTTTGATCTTCTTGCAGTCCATGGGACTCTCAAGAGTCTCCTCCAGCACCATAATTCAAAAGCATCCATTCTTCGGCGATCAGCCTTCTTTATGGTCCGGCTCTCACTTCCATACATCACTACTGGGAAATCCATAGCTTGAACTATAAGGACCTTTGTCGGCAAGGTGATGTCTCTGCTTTCTAAGATGCTGTCTAGGTTTGTCATTGCTACCAAGAAGCAATTCCACTCACTGGTGGCTGATGCCCATTGAGACTGGTAGGGCAAAAGGCAGGGAGCCCAACTGTAGGTGGCGCCAGAGCCTATTCTGGTTTTGTCTCCATCCTCCTCCCTGCAGAGTTCTCCATGGGCAGCACTAAGGCTGAGGGGGAAGAAGCAGAAAGCCATCTGCTGCCAATTCCAGGACTAGTTTGAAGAAAGAAGGCTGGCAGGAGACTGTGATTGGTCCAACTTCTGTTTTTTTTTTTTTTTAATTTAATTTTTATTAGAAAAAAGAATCACATCACACATCAAGTATCAAACTACATATGTGTATACAATTAAAAAGGTAAAAGAAAAAACAATAGAAAGAAGAAGAAAGAAAAAAGAAAGTTACAGTAATAAAGAAAAAGAAAAAAAAGAAAGAAAAAATGGTAAAAGACATACTTCCGTTCAGCTTGGTCTAGGATTACATAAACATCATACAATCTTTGCAGTAGAACTTACATTAAACTTATACATCGAAGGTGTTAATTATCCTCTGCTGTTGTGTTACTGATACCAATATTGTTCTCAACATAAATTAAAAATTTCTTCCATTCAACTTTATGTTTCGTGGTATTATTTTGCCTTATTTTCTGAGTTAATCTCGCTAATTCTATGTATTGATATAATTTCACTTGCCACTCTCCAATCGTGGGCATATCGGGGGATTTCCATTTTTGTGCAATTAAGATCCTCGCTGCCACTGTCGCATATTGGAAAAAGGTTTGATCTGATTTTTTTATTTCCTCATCGATCATGCCTAGAAGAAACAACTCGGGTGTTTTGGGGAAATTATATTTTAATATTTTTTTCAATTCGTCGTAGATCTTTCCCCAGAATTCCTTCACAACCTCACAAGTCCACCAAATATGAAAAAAAGTCCCGATCTTATCTTTACATCTCCAGCAGTTATTATCAACAGTTTTATACATCTTTCCTAACTTTGCTGGGGTCAGGTACCAACGGTACATCATTTTCTCTAGGTTTTCTCGGAGGTTTGCACACGCTGTGAATTTCATACCCTTCCTCCAGAGTGTCTGCCATTTATTGTAATCAATATTATGTCCGAGGTCTTTATCCCACTTTGTCATCACGCCCTTCACCAAGTCCTCTCTTGAATCCCATTCTAATAATTGTTTATATAATTTGGAGAGGTGTTTTTCGTTACTCTCTAGAATTTCCACCTGGAATCTTGATTTTTTATCCCTCATCCCCTGTTTCCTGTGCTCACCCCACAGTGCATTTATCTGGTGAAAGAGTAGCCATTCTTTTATCTTGTCTTTCAACTCGTCATACGGTCTCACCTTCCAACCTTCTTCTGTCTTAATCAAAAGATCCTCATAGGTCCATCTTACATCCGTCATGTTTGGTTTTTTTATCCTAATGATATCCACTGGGGAAAGCCACCAAGGGGTCCCTTTTTCAATCAGTTTTTTGTATCTGTTCCACACCTCCAGTAGTGAACCTCTTATTATGTGACTTGAAAACCCTCTATGAACCTCACCCTTCTCCTGCCACAGGTAAGCGTGCCACCCAAACCTAATGTCAAAACCCTCCAAATCCAATAAATCGGTATTTCTAAGGGTGGCCCACTCCTTTATCCAACTTAAACAGGCTGCCTCGTGATATAACCTTATATTCGGTACCGCAAAACCCCCCCTCTCTTTTGCATCTGTCAGATATTTAAACTTTATCCTGGCTCTCTTCCCCTGCCAAATAAACTTAGTCATCATTTTTTGCCAATTCCTAAAACGGGTGGTGCCCTTGATTATCGGGATATTTTGGAACAAAAACAGTAACCTTGGAAGGATACACATTTTGATCGCCGCCATCCTCCCCGTCCATGAGAGCTTCAGCCTCTGCCAGGTATCCAGATCTTTTTTAATTTCTTGCCAAATCTTATCATAATTGTCTTCAACCAAATTTATATTTTTTGGAGATAGCCAAATTCCCAAGTATTTTACCTTATTCACAATTTTGATACCTGTCCTTTCTTCCAATTGGGTTTTGTCCTCATTGGCCAGATTCTTTGTTAAGATTTTTGTTTTCTTCCTGTTTAATCTGAATCCTGACAGTCTGCCGAATTCCTCTAATAGATCTATCATCTTACATGCGCTGTCCAGTGGTTCTTCCAGGGATAGGACTAGATCATCAGCATATGCCTTTAACTTAAATTCTTTCCTTCCAATTCTTATCCCCTTCACACTCCCTGAATCTCTTATTCTATTTGCAATAACTTCCAGAACCATTATGAATAACAATGGGGATAAAGGACAGCCCTGCCTTGTACCTTTCCTGATCTTAAATGGTTTGGTCAGATTATTGTTTATGATCAGCATAGCCTGTTGTTCCGAATAAATTGCTTTGATGCCTTTCAGATAGGGGCCCTCTATACCTGCCTTTTCCAAACATAGTAATAGGAAATCCCAAGAAACGTTATCGAACGCCTTTTCGGCATCTATGAAAATTAGGGCTGCTGGGGTATCAATCCTTGTATCTAGATATTCAATGATATTTATTATATGGCGGACGTTATCTTTCTGGTATCGGTTAGGGAGAAATCCCGCTTGATCCTTATGTATGTGTTTCATTAAGAGCTTCTTAAGTCTGCTTGCCATTATATCGGCAAAGATCTTATAATCGTTATTAAGCAGAGAGATTGGTCTGTAATTTTTTATATCAGTTTTCTCAGTTTCTGATTTTGGAACCAGAGTTATATACGCCTCCTTCCAGGAACCGGGTATTTTCCCTCCCTGGAGGATGTTATTAATAACGTCTCTGAGCACCGGAGCGAGTAGTTCTCCTAGTATTTTATAATATTTTGAGGGCAGACCGTCCGGCCCAGGGGCCTTACCATTTTTCATCCTATTAATGGCCTCCTTGACTTCATTTACAGTAATTTCCTTATTTAGTTGTGTTCTGTCCTCTTCCAGAATGTATTTTCCTCTATCCTGCTCCAAGTACCTTTCAATTTCTAATCTATCTTCTGTTCCTCTCTCATATAACTTTTCAAAAAACTGAACAAACCCTTTTTCTATTTCCTCTGGCTCTTCTATGATGTTATTTTCCATTATTATTTTACTTATTACATTTTGCTTTTTCCTCTTTCTCAACTGCCACGCTAGTAGCTTCCCCATTTTGTTTGCCGATTCGAAATACCTCTGCTTCATATATTTAATTCTCCAATCGGATTCTTGATTTAATATGGCTGAGTACTGGGCCTGCAGCACCTTTATGGCACGAATGACCTCATCCTCTGCTGGATTTATGGTCAATTTCCTCTCATAATTTCTCAATTGAGTAAGGATTTCTTCTTTCTTTTGTTCTCGCAGTTTCCTCCTATAATTATTTTGTTGGATTAAAATGCCCCTCATAACCGTCTTACTGGCATCCCATACCGTATCTATAGTGGGTTCCCCCTTCAGATTCAAGTCAAGATACTCCTTTAAGGCACCTTTGACCTTTTCTTTCACATCGTCAATATCCAATAGATTTTCATCTAGCCTCCACCTATATTGTCCCTTAGACCCACTTTTAATTTCCATAACCAACGCACAATGGTCGGAAAGTGTCCTGGGTAAGATTTCGCATCTTTTCACCCTTGGGGTAAGGTTTCTCGTCATCCAAATTTGGTCTATTCTTCCCCAACTATGGTGTGGTTCTGAATAGTGGGTGAATTGTTTGGCGGTAGGGTTTTTATACCTCCAGACATCGATTAAATCCAGGTTCCCCTCCAGGTCATTAAAAGATTTCGGCAATTTTCCTCTCTTTAACTTCCCTCTCTTTTCGCTCCTATCCAACTCCGGCGCTGGGACCCCATTCAGGTCCCCGAGCAGGATTAATTTATGCGTTTCTAGTTCTAGTAAGATACTTTCAAGTTTCTCGAAAAACTCTGCTTTGTTATTATTCGGGGCGTAGACCGTCACAACATTGATTTTTTTCCCCCGGAAATTTAGCTGGACCCCTAAAATTCTTCCTTCTTCATCTTTACAAATTTGTATGGGATCCCACTTCTCTTTTACGTATATCACTACTCCTTTTTTTTTATGTATATCCGAATTTATAAACTCTATTCCTAGTTTTTTATTCGTCAAAATATGTTTGTGTTTTTCCGCAATATGAGTTTCCTGGAAGCAAATTACATCATAATTTTTGTTTTTCAGCACTCTCTCAATTTTATTCCTTTTGACTTTCTCATTCAGCCCATTAACATTCCAGGATAAAAAATTTAATTTGTGTGTTATTGTTTTCCCTTGTCTGTTACGGTTTCACTGACCGAAGTCCCGAACTAGACTCTGCTGCCCCTATTACCTGAGAGCTCCCCCTCCTCTGCCGTCCCTGCTCCCACCACGGCCTCTTCATCTTCATCTTCCTCATCTGATCCTTCCAGCCTCTCCTCCTCCTCTTGCCCTCCCTCCTTCCCACCCCCCCTCGCCTCCTCCTCCCGCTCCTCCCTGCTCCTAGGCCTGTTCTCTGACCTTCCCAAATCTTTCTCATATCTTCTCAAAAACTTTTCCGCCTCCTGTGTGTCCATCAATCTGAATTTCTTTTCCTTGTAGTAGAAAGTAATCCCTTCCGGGAACTCCCATCTAAATTGTATCCCGTTTCTCTTCAGAGCGGCTACCACCTGTTTATATCCCTCTCTTTTGCGTAATAACCTAACCGGGATTTCTTTGTAAATAATAATGGGTCTTCCATCAATTCTTAGTCTACTGTGGTAGCTCTTCCTTAAGATTAGGTTTTTCATTTCCACTGAGTTAAATATCACCAAACAGTCTCCCAAGAATTTGCTAGTTCTGAAATGTTTAGGTCTCGACATCCTAAAAACACTCTCTATAGAAGGAGCCAATTCCTCCTCTCTTATATCTAGCCATTTAGAAAGTTCGCTAATCATTTTTCCTCGTATATCTTCGTTTCTTTCCTCTACTACTCCCCTGAATTTCAAATGCAGCTGCTTTTGTCGCATATCCGCCATGGCTAGATTGTCCCAGATCTTGCGAGCTGCTTAGTTCTCTTAACTCTTCTTTCATCTTTGTTGTCTCTTTCCTATGATCCCTCATCTCTTTCTGTAATTTCTTATTAGATTCTTCAATTATTTTGGACTTCACGGAGAGGTCTTGGATTTTAGCCGAGAGTTCCCCAACAGCACCCTCTATCCTTTTATCAATTCTTTCTTGTATCTCACCTAACTTGTTTTCCATGCATAACATATTTTGTTTAAACTCCTCCTTTATTCTCACCCACAGATTATCTAGGTCTTTAATTTCTTCCTGTCGAGACCATTTCCTCTCCCCCGGAGTCCCACCCCCCTTCTTCCCATCCTTCCCATCCTTCCCCGCCATTCCCGGTTTTCCCACCCCGTTTTCCTGCCCTCCCTCTCCTGCTTTCTACCCCCTTAAGTCCCTCCCTAAAAGTTCAGCAAAGGTCAACAATTTTAGGCGAAAACAAGGAAGAAATAGAACGGAAAAACAGAGCAAAAATAAACAGGTTTCACCGCCTAATATAGACAGCCTCTTCGGGATTGTGCCCAGAAGCCAATCCCCGATCACCCCGGAGCAGGGTCTTATACTATAGTCTCTACCAGAGTCTCTACCAGAGTTCCAACGTCCAAATTCGGAGAGGAGTATCGGAGGGGGGTACGGGCGATGTGGGGCGGGGTGGAACCGTCTTGAGGCCCGGCGTTATCTTTCAGATCCCTCTCGCCATTCCATTCCCCCCCACTAGCCCTGAGTCCCAAGGCGGCAAAGCCTTCTGTCCACAGTCAAACCTTAAAGGTATATTCTCCGCTTTCAGGGCTGCTTTCTAATCCACGTGATCACCAATGGGCAAGCCTTCAGACAGGGAGGGGAAGGGGTAGAGGAAAGGAGCAAAAAAAGGGAGAAGGCGGGGCAGCAGAAGCTTCCTCCGTGTTTCTTACCACCGTCTCTCTCCTAACTTCATCCGTTCGCTCCTCAGAGTTCTCAACCGTCTGTCTGTCTTTCAAGGGCAACCAAAAAGCACCCAGTAGCGCCCAGAAGAACGTTAGATTACAAAAAATATAAAAAAGGAAGTCAGTTTGCACAGTCTAAAATCCAAAAAGCATACCGCAACTAGAGATCCAAAAAGCATGCAGCGACTAAAAGCAGTGTAAACGACCCCGAGGAGCTGGCTGGCTATTGCCCCCCCACTGCTTAGTCACACTCTATTATCCGTTGGAACTCCCAACGTCTTTAGCTTCTGTGTTGTTTTATAATTTTTTAGTTCTTAAGGTCTCTTTTAGGCAGATAAGCCTCACTTCACCTTTCACAACTTAAAGTTCACTCACACAGGCAGACTTTGCAGACAGCCTCCTCACACCGTCGGCTTCCGACTGCGCCATCTTAGTCCCATCGCCAAGTGAACTCCCATACACACTTCTGTAAGATACCGGGCAGCGCGCAGCTCCACTATCAGTTTTAAACTTCCAACACAGACACGTTCTGTTCGAACGCTGCAACACGCTGCGGCTGCCTTTCTTCTCTTTTAGGAAGCCCGTCGGCTCTCCTGGCTGGAGCTCGAGGCGTCGCGCTGCGGAGTCGGAACTTTCCCCAATTGCGCTGGCGGTCTCCGTCTTCACGCCTTGTCAGAGCGGAGAGGTAACACGACCGCTTCCACGCCGCTGGGGGCCTGTCTCCCAAGGGTACCCCCCTTAGAATTCTCCGGGTTCGCTGCGCCCTAGCGGCTCCCCAGACCTCCGCAACGCCCAGAAAACCAAGAGCTGGTTCTCTGCGCTCCCTCCCAGGTCGCGACCGGAACTTCTGTATGGCTGTAAGTGAGCCCCACCCCTTGCTCCACCCACTTTTGCCTCTTGCTCCGCCCATCACTACCATATGCACCTCAAAAGGGGGGAAATTCCCTCCGTGGCCTCAGTGCAGAGGCTCAAACCAGATTCTCAGATAGTCAGCCTTTTCATTCAGCACAGAAAAAACATGTCATCTCAGCTGCTTATTATCCAGCCTGACACCTCCTGACACCTCAGCACCTCATCGCCTCCTCATGCAACCACAATCCTTGAAAACACTGATTGAACCCGAGTTTTTGCTGTGCATAGAGGACTCATTAGTAGTAGTTTCATTATTTGTACCCCGTCCATCTGACTGGGTTGTGGCAACCACTCTGGGCAGCTTCCAACAAAACATAAAAACCCAGTAAGTCCAATATTAAAAACTTATCTATACAGGACTACCTTCATATGCATACCCTCCAACATTTCTCTGATGAAAATAGGGACATCCTAAATAATAATAATAATAATAATAATAATAATAATAATAATAATAATGCTGCCCCAACCACCTGACTGGGTTGCCCCAGACACTCTGGGCAGCTTCCAACATATATAAAACATAATAAAGCATTAAACATTATACAGTATAGTTACTTATCTCCTTGGTTCAGGGTTGCCTAACTTGCTCCCCTCCAACATTTCTCTGATGAAAATAAGGATGTGCTAAGGAAAAGTGGGACATTCCAGGATCAAATCAGAAACCAGGACGGCTTCTGTAAATCTGGGACTGTCCTTGGAAAATAGGGACACTTGGTGGGTCTGCAGATGTCTTCTAAAAGCCATGTAGTTTTTACTTGTTAGTTGTTTCCCCCTACAGCAATCAGCATTAGTCTCCTCTTAAAACTTGTTATTACTAGTTTTGTGGTCCTGCTGTACCCGAGCGTTCGTAAAGCTGGTTTTCCTGATAATGGATATTGCAGAATTTCTGCCTCAGCAGCCCACAAGGGAATGTGACCCTGAAAGGTTTTCCATCCCTAATGTTGAGAGGCCCCCAATTAGCCCCTCATTAAAAAAAATCCTTGGGCTTCCTCAAAAGCTTTTCTATCATGGGCATTTTCCGTGTGATCCTTGAACAAAAACATTCTCCCTGAGCAGTCTCCCCAGGTGTGTGTGGGAAAGAGTCCTTGTTTCCTAGCCACTTCCATTTGTTTCCTCTCTTTTCCCCCTCCGCTGTCTCGTAGGTTTTACTCGGTGCCTCGGGCGAGGCCTTAATAACGCCAGGCCTAGTCTCCTCGCACTATTTATGTTCCTAAATAGTGGAAACACAGGAGCGAGATTTTCCTCTTCTTCTAAGAACTCATAAATCGCTCCCAGAAGCAATAATAAAAGAGACATTGCAGCGGCTGGGTGATTTGGGGACACGCAGAGAGAAATGTAAATAGCTTGAGAAACCCTGCGCGAGTCTGCTGTGTTGTTCCTAAGAGAACAAAGCATTTATGTAGCTCTTCGTGTGTGTGTGTTTTCTAGCGCAATGCAAAAGAGTCATTTTGGGGTTTTGTTTTTTAAAGAGGGGTGCGGGATGCTGATCTAAGTTAAAGAGAACGCAGTGAGAAAATGACATGGAAGTTCAGGAAGTCCCTGGAAGTCGGGAAGGGAAACTGAATGTTCGCACATTCAGGGCAGACCAAAGAAATACCTTTGTGCCTCGTTAACCTACGGAACTCACTCCCACTAGATGTGGTGTTGGACACAAGCTCAGATGGCTTTAAAAGAGGATCCGACAAATTCATGGAGGGTAGGGTTATCGATGGCTACTAGCCATGATGACTATGCTCTGTCTCCATGTTCGGAGGCAATTAATAATAATAATAATAATAATAATAATAATAATAATAATAAATTTTATTTATACCCTCCCCTCCCCTCAGGGCAGCTAACACCAGTAAAATTACAGTAAAAACATAATAGGAAAAAAACCACCACAATTTAAAATACAGGTTAAAATGCAATTTAAAATGCAGCCTCATTTTAAAAGTAGCCCATAGATCAAAACCATAAGGGGAGGGAAACATAAGGGTCAGACTGAGTCCAAACCAAAGGCCAAGCGGAACAGCTCTGTCTTGCAGGCCCTGCAGAAAGATGTCAAGTCCCGCAGGGCCCTAGTCTCTTGTGACAGAGCGTTCCACCAAGTTGGGGCCAGTACCGAAAAGACCCTGGCCCTAGTTGAGACCAGTCTAACCACCTTGTGACTTGGGACCTCCAAAATGTTGTCATTTGTGGACCTTAAGGTCCTCAGTGGGGCATAAAGGTAAAGGGTCCCCTGACCATTAGGTTCAGCCGTGACCGACTCTGGGGTTGCGGCACTCATCTCGCTTTATTGGCCAAGGGAGCCGGCGTACAGCTTCCGGGTCATGTGGCCAGCATGACTAAGCCGCTTCTGGCGAACCAGAGCAGCACACGAAAATGCCGTTTACCTTCCCACCAGAGCGGTACCTATTTATCTACTTGCACTTTGACGTGCTTTCGAACTGCTAGGTTGGCAGGAGCAGGGACCGAGCAATGGGAGCTCACCCCATCACGGGGATTTGAACTGCCGACCTTCTGATCGACAAGTCCTAGGCTCTGTGGTTTAACCCACAGCGCCACCTGCGTCCCCAGCGAGGTATACCAGGCAACAATACCAGTTGCTGGAAAGAGGGGAACGTCGCAAAAAATGGAATCGACTGCCATGTGAATGCAGTTTCTGAATGAACACTCCCACTTCTGGGTTCGAAAGTGATACAGAAGCTAGTGACTGTGTGCATTTAGTTCCTTTCCCCAAAAGAGACAGGAAAGAGTTTTATGATAAATCTGGCCAGCACGAGTGGCTCAGCCGTTGTTGGCAGAGGGAAGTTTTGATGAATGTATTTGTAAGAAAAGGGACATGACAGATGCAAGGATGTAATGTCAGGCAGGAAGGGGGGAGGGGAGAGAGAGAAGATGTACCAGTTCATAAGAGATAGTCACATTTTATTGCTTTTCCTAACAATCCTCTGTCGGCTTCCGCACCCAATCTTTCAAGTGCTATCTTCAAGCGTTGGGGTAGCTTGATTGTGAATACTATTTCCAATGTTCAGAGGTGAGTGCTGCCTCTTGAGAGGGAGATATCAGAAAGCATGGGGAAATATATTTATTGGGGGGGGGAATATAACCCCCCCAGTGATGGCTTAGTATGCTTAGTGGCACCAGAAAGCTGGCTGGCTGTTGGGAGGAGGAATGGGAAACGGAATGGACTGTTCTGGAGGAAGGTGTGACTGGCTGGCTGAAGCACTGCACATTCCGAACTGCAACATTTTGTTGCAGCTCTGACGTGTACTCTCGTAATGACAGTTGGCAAGAATCAAGAGTACACAGGAAAACTGAGAACATATCAAATTCATACTTATAATTTAATAATTCTGGCGTGGCATTAGCACTTGGTATCCTGGGAAGGCATTGCCAGGGCCCCAGGGCCCCAGTGATGCATGTCTTGGGATCATAGTATCATAGAATGGTAGAGTTGTAGAGTTGGAAGGGACCCCATGGGTCATCTAGTCCAACCCCCTGTAATGCTGGAATCTCAGGTAAAGCATCCATGACAGATGGCCATCCAACCTCTGCTTAAAAGCCTCCAAGGAAGGAGACCTCACAACCTCCCCAGGGAGTCTGCTCCATTGCTGAATAGCTCTTACTGTCAGAAAGTTTTTTTCTGAATGTTTAGTCGGAATCTCCGTTCTTGCAACTTAAAGCCATTGGTTCGAGTCCTACCCTCCAGAGCAGGAGAAAACAAGCATGCTCCCTCCTCCATGTGACAGCCCTTCAGATATTTGAAGATGGCTCCCATATCTCCCCTCAGTCTCCTCTTTTCCAGGCTAAACATACCAAGCTCCTGTTGGAAGTTCTCTGTTAGGGGAGAACGTGTTCCAGTTGCTTTCATATATAAAACTGTGATTATTTTTATTGGTGGTGCTATTATTCCCAATCACTATGATGTGGTTTATGTGAAGCCATTCATAACCGCAAATGAAGACGTACATACAGCCTCAATTGAAGGAAGTTTTAAAATCTGACAAAGCACTCAAGCAGCACTAAGCAGCTGGGTGTGGTCCCTGTTGAAACCTCTCCTTCCCTAGAGACCCTGGCAGGTGTTGAGATCGGCAGAGGCAGCCATCTTGGTTGTATCACTGCCCTCAGAAGCTAGAGTGGCGGCGGCTTGGGAGAGGGCCTTCTCTGTGGCCGCCCCTCAGTTGTGGAAGTCCCTCCTCACAGAAGTGTGTCTGGCTTCTTCACTCTATAGCTTTCAGCAGATGCTGAAGAAACACCTCTTCCTCCTGGCCTTTGAAACCTGAGATATGTGTTTTCAGGACTCATCCTATTCTTGGGATTGTCCTCTGTTCTGACTGTCTTTCATTCTGAGTTTTGAATTGTTGGAACCCGCCATGGGAGCTCCTGATGAAAGTTGGCTATATTATTATTATTATTATTATTATTATTATTATTATTATTATTATTTTCAGGATTCTGGATCTGCAGCTGGAAATCCAGCGACCACCGAGCCTGAGAGGAGACCACACAGATCAACTCTTCTGTGGCTGCTCCTGGATTTTGGAACCTCTTCCCTAGGAAAGTTAGACTGGTTCAGTCCTTGCTGTCCTTCTGGCTGGGACATGAAGACCATCTTGTCCCAAAAGGCTTTGGGGAACTGACTGAAAGGACTGGTGTTGTGCCGTTCTTATTTTTAACTAAGCCACCTTACAGTGAGAGCTGGACCATAAAGAAGGCTGATCGCCAAAGAATGGATGCTTTTGAATTCTGGTGCTGGCGGAGACTCTTGAGAGTCCCATGGACTGCAAGAAGATCAAACCGATTCATTCTGAAGGAAATCAGCCCCTGAGTGCTCACTGGAAGGACAGATCCTGAAGCTGAGGCTCCAAGACTTTGGCCACCTCATGAGAAGAGAAGACTCCCTGGAAAAGACCCTGATGTTGGGAAAGATGGAGGGCACAAGGAGAAGGGGACGACAGAGGACGAGATGGTTGGACAGTGTTCTAGAAGCTATGAACATGAGTTTGACCAAGCTGCGGGAGGCAGTGGAAGACAGGAGTGCCTGGCGTGCTCTGGTCCCTGGGGTCACAAAGAGTCGGACATGACTAAATGACTAGACAAGAACAACAAAACCACCTTACAGGGAAAAGGCCAGAAGGTTGGCCTTTAAGCATCTAAGTTCTTCACATGGGGTCAGAGAATGGGAGAAGTAGGCTAAGGCCAAACTTTGAAAAGGCTCTGTTGCTTCCCACCAGTGCTGCAGCAAATCCCACACCTGGAGCTATCCGTTGTCCTGAAACGCCTGTCCTAACTTTCCCCCATGGGCTTTGGGATAGTGGAGGGCACTTTGCAGGGAGGCTACACAAATGACTTATGCACACACAGAGAATTTGCCCAGCTCTAACATTAAGTGAATTCTCACGCAGACGATTACGAACGAGCAGCGCTGGAAGTGGAATGAAGACAAAGCTGCCTTCTCTTTCAAACATTCGCTGTTTGCTCTCCTCCCCATCAGATCAGTTTGTCTTAGACTATCAGAAGGCCTATCAGAAAGAAAGAAAAGGTGGAAACCCAAATGTGTGTGTGCGTGCAAGCTCTTCCCTTTGCACGGCTGCCGACTCGGTTCGCGTGACATTAAAAGGTGTCATGTCGCATCAGGCCGTACATCAGCGATATGATAATGCCATGAGACGTGCCAGATGTAGATAGCAGGAGTCCAATCTGAATTCATTTGCATACCCTGATCAGAGATATTAAATGGCTGGGAGTGCAGCACAAATCCAGGGTGAGCCATTTGGAGAACAAGGACATCGCTGGGAGACAAGGAGTAAGTGGAAGTTACTCTGCGAAGTAAAACGACAGGTTGTGGGGAGCGGTAAACACAAAAGCAAAGGAGGAGATCGAAGGGGAGTGCTAAGGTAGTACTTTACAACTTTGGAATAGAAAAGAATAGAATCATATACCATTAGTTGGAAGAGATGCTGAGGATCATCTAGTCCAGGCATCCCCAAACTCAGCCCTCCAGCTGTTTTAGGACTACAATTCCTATCATCCCTGACCACTGGTCCTGTTAGCTAGGGATGATGGGATTTGTAGTCCCAAAACAGCTGGAGGGCTGAGTTTGGGGTTGTCTGATCAACTCTTTGAAATTAAGGCATATGCAACTGTCCAGGATCGAACCTGCAACCTTGGCATTATGTAACCAACCATTCTGTAACCAACTGAGCTCTCCAGCTTATACAGTTATGCTCTACTTTTTAGAATGAGTTGGAGAACCTCTGGCCCACGAGTTAATAATAATAATAATAATAATAATAATAATAATAATAATATACAGTAAAGGACCCCTGGGCAGTTAAGTCCAGTACAGTGGTACCTCGGGTTAAGTACTTAATTCGTTCTGGAGGTCTGTTCTTAACCTGAAACTGTTCTTAACCTGAAGCACCACTTTAGGTAATGGGGCCTCCTGCTGCCGCCTCGCCGCCACTGCACGATTTCTGTTCTCATCCTGAAGCAAAGTTCTTAACCTGAAGCACTATTTCTGGGTTAGCGGAGTCTGAACCTGAAGTGTATGTAACCTGAAGTACGACTGTACTTTTTTCTGCAGGGGTATGTATACTCCTAAACATTTTGTGAATCTAACGGGAGAAGAAACTTAGAGGGGGGGGGGTATTCTCTAGCACGGTGAATCTGTCAGTTCCATTGCTACCCCTGATGGTGACCCCATTTCCTAGCATGGTGTTTCCTGAGTCTCAGACAGAAGCAAGTGTTCAATGTGTGAAGTAGGAGTTGGAATCTAGCACGGTGACTGGTCAGTTTTGTTGTTACCACCTCTAATGGCAGTTTCCTTTCCTTTCCCGGTGTTTCCTGAGTCTCAGACAGAAGCGAACGTTTAATGTGTGAAGCAGTGTGGAATGTGGATGTGTGAGAATATGAGGTAATGAATGCTCTTTGTACTTTTGTCCATTTACTGTCTTTATTTTCCCCAATTTGAAATATAAAATGGTGATTTTATTGAGTCAAAATGAGAGTACCCCTAAACATTTTTTTAAAAGAAAAAAAGCACTGGTTAAGTCCAGTCAAAGGGGACTATGGGTTGCGGCACTCATCTCGCTTCAGAGTAAAACATTAAACATAATAAAACTATCCTGTACAGGGCTGCCTTCAGATGTCTTCTAAAAGCCAGATAGTTTTTTATTCCCTTGAAATCTGACAGGAGGCATTTCACAGGGTGTGCATAACTACCAAGAAGGCCCTCTGCCTGCAAGAAGACCCTCTACCCATCTTGGCTCACCAGGGTTTTCCCCCAAACCACAACCACTAACCCATTAGCTGACAACTTGCATTGGCTGCACATGGGAACAGGGCCGTGCAGCCCAGGGAGCAGGATTTAATCCTCTTCTCACTGTGCCCACTCAGATAACCACAAGCAGGACCTGAGTGGAAAATCGGAAGAACGATGTCAATCAACATTTGATGATCTCCTTCTACCGGTCAACAATAGAAAGTGTCCTTTCCTACTGCATCACGGTGTGGTACGCTGGTTTGGCATCATCTGATACGAAGTGCCTACAGAGGGTGGTGAATACAGCACCAGATATTATGGGCTGTCCCGTGAATCTGCTGGATGAAATAGTGGAAGAACGTTGCCTCAGGAGAGTGAGGAAAATTCTCAGGGATGATTCACACCCAGGCCGGCACTTTCTTGATCTCCTGCCCTCGGGCAGAAGATACAGAAGCGTGATTAGTCGCACCAACAGGGTAAAGAACAGCTTCTATCCATGGGCTGTTAGCTGCTGAATGAAAAGATAACAACAGGGCAATTGACTTTCGGGTTTGGTGGGTCAGTAAACGAAGGGAATTAAGAGTAAGAGAGCTGAGTGGGGGGTGCTCATGTAATCTCACTGTATACAAGTTGTACAAGTGACAATAAAGTATTTCAATTTCAACCCACAATTCCCATCCACGGGTGTTCAGGGACATGCTTCCTTTGATTTAAACAGCAGTCACCAAATGCCTCTGGACACTCAGGAGAAAAGCATTCCCCAAGTATACAGGAAGAGTGTTCTGGATCAGGCCAATAGCCCATCTAGTCCAGCATCCTGTTCTCACAAGGTCCAGATAGATACCAGTTGGGAACCCTCTGGCAGGATCTGGGCACAGAAGCTCTTTTCCCTTCTGTGGTACCCAGCGACTGGCATTCAGAAGCATCACTGCCTCCAGCTGTTGAGCTGTTATGACGACTTTCTCTTGTGGTTTGTCTTCAGCTGCTGGTCATCAGAGGTGTGCTACGTATCAAAATGGAGGTTCAATTTAGCTATCGTTGCTTAAAGCCATCAAAATTGCCTAACCCCTTCTGCGTGGATGAAAGCATTTCAAAAGCATCACCTAAGCTGGTTCCCAGATTTTACGTTAGAAAATCCTGTCCATTAAATTATGTGCCGCATGAAGCAGTATTTTCCCCCTTTTTCTTTTGCCGCCAGTATTATGAGAACAGGAGGGTGTGTGGTGGATCCATCTCTCAACACCATAAATAGTTTTATAAACACAGGCCTTCCCTGGGCCCCATCACTTTCTGCTGAAATAAAACATCCCCAAACACTTCAGCGCTTTTCTTTTTTCCGTGAGGGAAAGGTGAGGCAGCCCCTTGATCATTTTACCAGTATAATCACACTCACAAATATTTATATATCGTGTAGATCAGACTCTCCTTGTAATTGCCAGATCTGACAAACTCTTAATGTGAATAGCGCTGTGCTTTGATTTGACTTCCATGGCGTACATTCACAATAGCTGCATTTGAAATGCCTCCCCCCCATCTGCCATCCCCATGGAAATTTTTTATTTTATTCTTCCATTTAGGCTGAGGTATTTTTCTCACAAACCTTGGAATCAGTGCTACTGAACTTAGTGGGTCTTCTGAGTAGGCGTACATAGCACTGAATGGTTAAAGAGCTGTTAATTATTTAATATTCATTCAACTATGTAACAAGATTTATAGACCGCTTAATCAAAAATAACAGCCTCCAATCCGTATGCATGAAATAGTAGTTTGCATGCAAGCTATTGTGGAACACATGAAATTGCTAACGTCCATAGCGCATACCTCCTTTGCATGCAAAAGGTCTCTAGTTCACAATCAAGAAAGACACCAGACTAAAGGAAGGTGGATTGGGAGGGAGGAAGAAATAAGCAAGGTCAGACGTGAGTTGATAGTTACATCAGGCTTCCTCAACCTCAGCCCTCCAGATGTTTTTGGCCTACAACTCCCATGATCCCTAGCTAGCAGGACCAGTGGTCAGGGATGATGGGAATTGTAGTCTCAAAACATCTGGAGGAAGCCTGAGTTACATCTTTTGAACTACTATATTCCATCCCCCAGAGACATCACCTTGCCAACAAAGGTCCGTATAGTAAAAGCTATGGTTTTCCCAGTAATGATGTATGGAAGTGAAAGCTGGACCATAAAGAAAGCTGATTGCCGAAGAATTGATGCTTTTGAATTATGGTGCTGGAGGAGACTCTTGAGAGTCCCATGGACTGCAAGAAGATCAAACCTATCCATTCTGAAGGAAATCAGCCCTGAGTGCTCACTGGAAGGATAGATCCTGAAGCTGAGGCTCCAATACTTTGGCCACCTCATGAGAAGAGAAGACTCCCTGGAAAAGACCCTGATGTTGGGAAAGATGGAGGGCACAAGGAGAAGGGGACGACAGAGGACGAGATGGTTGGACAGTGTTCTCGAAGCTACCAGCACAAGTTTGACCAAACTGCGGGAGGCAGTGGAAGACAGGAGTGCCTGGCGTGCTCTGGTCCATGGGGTCACGAAGAGTCGGACACGACTAAACAATAAGAACATTCCATCCCCCTCCCTGATCATTTTCCATTTCCCTGCCACCAATTTCGCACACATCCTCCACACAAGTTGGCATTTTGTTGACCACTGAACAAGCCTGGACATCATTGGGCTGTCTGGGAATATTCCTCCCGCCTCACAGGCATTTCATTTGTGTACTTGCATACTGACCAGCCTCCAAGCACACAATGCTGCGATTGCACAAGTTAAATGTGCGCCAGTTGTGCGCCGACTGTATGCATATAAAATAGAAGCGCATCTATGCTTCTGTACCATTCCGATCGGGGGTCATGGTGTGCCTTTTCCCACCATGATCAATTGTTTTGCCAGCTGCTGCAGGTCCTGAGTCAAAGTTTACACTGGAGGCAGGAAGGGCGGCACCAGGGCTCATCATTCCACTTACACAACTTGCACCGTGACTCACGAACTTGCGCACCCGTCTTTGAGGGACAGCGTCAAATCAGTTCAGCTGCTAATTTGTCAGAACCAAGCACCCTTCTGAGTCATAATGAAAACTCGTTTTATTTTTAGCCCAATTTAATCAAACACGGCAGCCAGGTCTGGGGGCGTTGCGTGTGTGCCGGAGTTTCAAAGAATGCACAGCGCTCCTGTGTGGGCAGAGAGAAAATGTGCCCGCCCCCAAAAAATGTACACAAAACTCTCCTGTGTCTAAATGGGCTTCTCACATTGATTTCAGAACTGTACCCCTGTACCTGGTTTATATTAGCCAGCTTATGTGCAGAGAAGCATTGTCATTTCAAGAAAATAGACCTTGAAAGTATATCATTGCAAGATCTTGTGATGGTTTTATTTTTTTGTTCCCAAAGCCACCTGCAATCTACAAAAAACCTTAATCATAGCCCAGAGGCTCAAACTCTGGACAGCTTGCTTTTCTTAACGCAGTGTTGTGTCTGTACCAGTCAGTGGAGCAGATAGACTACGCATCCCATAAGGGGGGAACACATTCCACAAGACAAAAGCTGCAGTCATACTTGGAGCGAAGCATATTAAAGCCCATTGAAATCAGTGGGCTGCCGCATGTTTAGCTCAGTTTTGGATTGTGGCCAACATAACGATGTAGGACGAAATGCTTATTATAGCATACGCAGATTGGAGAACGTTCATGTGAAATCATGCATCTGCTGCAATTGATGCCTTCTCAGTAACAACAACAACAACAACAATAATTACTACTATGGTCTGTCACTCTCAAAAAGTTGGAATGGTCAGCTGATAAGTCCCTAATAAGTTTTTTTAAAAAATATATTTTATTGAATTTTATAATTTTCTAGTGAACACAGTTGTCAGCATCACAAGAAGAAATACGTAAATCCAAATCTCTCTCCTCTCTTGACTTCCCACAATTTCCTCTTCTGGTTTGTTTTGACATTAGCTTCTCCTTCTTATTTTATATTACCTTAATTCTGAAATCTTTTACCTAAATGTTCTTATATTCTTACCATTTTTATACCATATCTTTTCAAATTGCATCTTACACTTTTTATTTTATTTTCCCTGTTATTGCTCCTTAACTTTAACGTTAGTTTTCTTAATTGCAAGTGTTTACTCAAACCCTTCTGGAGAGTTCACTTCTTTACAATATTTTTGTAAGTACATCATAAACAATTCCCAGTCTTTTTTAAAGTCTCCGTTGTCCTTGTCTCTGAGTTTTCCCCATAAGCTTCGCCATTTCGGCAAGTGCCTACTAAGTTTTTTAACCAGTTCCACTCCAGCACCAAGGGCTGGTGAACAAACGTTTAATCTACCAGTCCTCCATATAATAATTAGATAAAAGGTTGGTGTATCACTCCATGGACACCGAAGGATAATTATTTCAAAATGGGTTGGTGCACCATGCACTCAGCAATATGCTTCTAACATTCTCTCACATAACCCTCCCCATGAAAACCCACCAGCCTTTTAGTGCAAATTTCTCCCCATATATAAAAGGTAAAGGGACCCCTGACCATTAGGTCCAGTTGTGACCGACTCTGGGGTTGCAGCGCTCATCTCGCTTTATTGGCCGAGGGAGCCAGCGTACAGCTTCCAGGTCATGTGGCCAGAATGACTAAGCTACTTCTGGTGAACCAGAGCAGCGCACGGAAACAGCGTTTACCTTCCCGCCAGAGCGGTTCCTAATTATCTACTTGCACTTTTGACATGCTCTCAAACTGCTAGGTTGGCAGGAGCAGGGACCGAGCAATGGGAGCTCACCCCGTCATGGGGATTTGAACCATTGACCTTCTGATCAGCAAGTCCTAGACTTTGTGGTTTAACCCACAGCCCAACCGGGTCCCTTCTCCCCATATATACACACTTTTAAATGCCATTTTGCCTAATACCTAATTGATGCAATTTTGCAAAGGAGAATAGAATACATTTTTGTATGCATGCACATTGCTTGGCCAGAGCAGTGCGAATTGTGAAATTAAGGGAACTGTGAATTTTGAAGGACGGCTGTGTTTCAGTTTCCATATTGTTTTGGAAAATTCAAATTAGGTATGCTCACTTGTTAAAGGCAAACTGAACTGATTTTCCTTCCAGCCCCTACTCAGAAGTTAAGTTCCAGTGTCTTCAATACATCTTACTCCCAAGTAAGTGTGTGAGGATTTCAGCCTCAGATTAAACATTACGCAAAATAACATTCTTGTCCCACAGGGCTAGCCTTTGATTGCTTAACTCGGATAGAAGTCCTGCTGTATTCAATGGGACTTAACTCCACTTCTACTTCTGCGATGCCATGCTATGTTGAAGGAAGATAAAGTGAGGCCGTCCGCCTTCTCATTTTCTTCCCTACATCTCTCTGTGCACCCGTACGTCCACGCCGGCCTGCTGTGCAGAGATTAAAAGAAGCAAATATCTCCTAATAGCAAGAACCGGGGGTTGGGGTTGGAATAATATATGCTGCAGCACAAATGTGCTAGTGGCTTTTATACATATATAAAAAAAGAACTACCAAGGGCATCTCAGAACGTGATAATTAGTGATCTTTACAGCGCACATTAACCAACTTTGCAGAGAAACGTGTGACAGAGAAGTTAACACTTTAGCCCCGAAAACATCAGTTCAGGTTTGAGCACGACTGTTTTCTGAGAAGGTGGGACAGTGACAAACATCCCTGAGAAGGTGATGCATGACAAACAAGTCTTCGATGTGCAGGAGTTGTAGAGGCAAAAACCAATTCAGGTAGCGAAGGAAATTCCATTTGATGATGATGATGTTATCATGGTAAACAGTCATTGACAACCCTAATAACAATGGTGATGATGTCCCACTGAACTCTGTAAATCTGGAACCAACATAATAATAATAATAATAATAATAATAAGAAGAAGAAGAAGAAGAAGAAGAAGAAGAAGAAGAAGAAGAAGAAGAACAACAACAACAACAACAACAACAACAACAACAACAACAAGAAGTAGTTTATTATTTATACCCCGCCTATCTGGCTGGGTTTCCCCAGCCACTCTGGGCGGCTCCAATTAAAAAACACGATAAATACATAATAAAAAAATTCCTTCCAGTAGCACCTTAGAGACCAACTAAGTTTGTTATTGGTATGAGCTTTCATGTGCATGCACACTTCTTCAGATACGATAAATACATGAAACATAAAAAACTTCCCTAAACAGGGCTACCTTCAGATGTCTTCTAAAAGTCAGATAATTCCTTGATATCTGAAGAGAGGGTGTTCCACAGGGCGGGCGTCACTACTGAGAAGGCCCTCTGCCTGGTTCCTTGTAACCTCACTTCTCATTGTGAGGGAACCGCCAGAAGGCCCTCAGAGCTGGACCTCAGTGTCCGGGCTGAACGATGCGGGTGGACACGCTCCTTCAGCTTTACTGGGCTGAGGCCATTTAGGGCTTTCAAGGTCAGCACCAACACTTTGAATTGTGTTCAGAAACATACTGGGGGCCAATGTAGGTCTTTCAGGACCAGTGTCATATGGTCTAAGTGGCCGCTGCCAGTCACCAGTCTAGCGGCCGTATTCTGGTTTCACAAAAAGCAGGTGCTGCACCTCTGAGCAAGGCTTCCTCTGGCAATACAGATTTACAGTCTGATCCAATCCATGTGTACTCACTGAGCCTCTTGGGCTTGCTGATCGGAAGGTTGGCGGTTCGAATCCGCACGATGGGGTGAGCTCCCGCTGCTCTGTCGCAGCTCCTGCCAACCTAGCAGTTCAAAAGTGCAAGTACATAAATAGGTACCGCTGGGGTGGGAAGGTAAATGGCATTTCGATGTGCTCTGGCACCCGTCATGGTGTCCTGTTGTGCCAGAAGTGGTTTAGTCCTACTGGCCACATGACCCAGAAAGCTGTCTGTGGACAAACGCCAGCTCCCTCAGCCTGATAAACGAGATGAGCGCCACAACCCCATAGTCACTTTTGACTGGACGTAACCATCCAGGGGTCCTTTACCTTTTACCTTTTTACTCAGGAGTCCCACAGAGTCACCTTGGAACAGTCATCGAAGAAAGGGGGGGGGGTCATCTCTTTTTCATGTAAAATGAGAGCCGTCATAGTGATCCATAGCTGAAAGTAAAAGGTAAAGGGACCCCTGACCATTAGGTCCAGTCGCGGACAACTCTAGGGTTGCAGCACTCATCTCACTTTATTGGCTGAGGTAGCCAGCGTACAGCTAGCTTCCAGGTCATGTGGCCATTAGTAGAAGTCAGCAAATGTGTCCTGTTTTCTGCTCTTCAAAATATGGCAACCCTAGAAAATGTAAATGTTTTCATATAGCCTTCAACTCCCCCTTCCCCATCAGCTGCCCCATCCTTAAGGGAAAGGACTCCTGTATCAGCTTCCACTATGATCAGATTAGATGGGGAACGGATGTCTAATGAAATGTAGCAACTGATGAAATGTGGGTATATTTAAGGGGCTGTGTTTATAGTAGTAGTAGTAGTAGTAGTAGTAATAATAATAATAATAATAATAATAATAATAATAATAATAATGCTATTATTTATACCCCACACATCTGGCTGGGTATCCCTGGCAACTCTGGGTAACTTCTACCATAAATGAAAATATAATAAAACATAATAAAACTTCCCAATACATGGCTGCCTTCAGATGTCTTCTAAAAGTTGTCTACAGTCATACCTCGGGTTACAGATGCATCAGGTTGCGTTTTTTTGGGTTACAGACCGCCCAAACCCATAAGTACTGGAAGGGGTTACTTCCGGGTTTTGGAAGTTATGCATGTGCAGAAGAGCTAAATTGCGTTTTGCGCATGCGCAGAAGCACCGAATCACAACCCGCTCGTGTACAGACGTGCAGACGCGGGTTGCGAGTGCTGCGGGTTGCGAACGTGCATCCCGTACGGATCACGTTTGCAACCCGAGCGGCCACTGTAGTTCTTTATAAAACAGGAACTGAGTAAAAAGTACCAACTGCCTCAGTTGTAGTATATTTTTGAGGGGATATATATAGTGAAACCTTCCAAGGGTCTCACAGGAGGTATTGGTGGGCAGAGTGTTGCAGGTGGGCACCACCTTGGCGACCCATGTTGTACTAGCTCAGGCACCCCCAAACTCGGCCCTCCAGATGTTTTGGGACTACAATTCCCATCATCCCTGACCACTGGTCCTGTTAGCTAGGGATGATGGGAGTTGTAGTCCCAAAATATCTGGAGGGCCGAGTTTGGGGATGCCTATAGGAGTAATGCAACTCATAGTAATGCACTTTTTTAAAAAGCAACCGCTTCTCTCTCTCTCCATTAATATTCTGGAATATTTATCAATTGAATATGCATGGAATGTGTTTCCTAATGTGTTGAGTCTATTAACTCGCTCTTTGATAAAGAAAGAAGAAAAAAATCAGTGCTATCTCTCAAGGAAAGAAAAACACATGTGTTTGCAACTCAGCCAGCCTATTAAAAGAAGCATTTTGATTTCCGCAAACCCTTCCGCAACACGGAAAAGCGGAGCGGGGTTATCTGATCGTGCATTCATGTCTGAAAAGATCAGTTCTTACTTTACCACAACCAGCTGTCTTTGTACTAAACGGTGTTTTCGTAGTTTTACATCACTTCGTACTCCACGCTCTTTTGATTTACTTTCAAAGCAGCCTTAATAAGGTAAAGGAAGCTGATGGTTTTGCAGTAGCTCTGAACGTTCGCTGAGGATGAGAGGGAAGAACAGATAAATACACCCCCTCCCCACTTCTTAAAAAGGTAAAGGTACCCCTGCCCGTACGGGCCAGTCTTGACAGACTCTAGGGTTGTGCGCTCATCTCACTCTAGAGGCCGGGAGCCAGCGCTGTCCGCAGACACTTCCGGGTCACGTGGCCAGCGTGACGAAGCTGCTCTGGCGAACCGGCACCAGAGCAGCACACGGAAACGCCATTTACCTTCCCGCTATAAAGCGGTACCTATTTATCTACTTGCACTTAAGGGTGCTTTCGAACTGCTAGGTGGGCAGGAGCTGGGACCGAACGACGGGAGCTCACCCCGCCGCAGGGATTCGAACCACTGACCATGCGATCGGCAAGTCCTAGGTGCTGAGGTTTTACCCACAGCGCCACCCGCGTCCCAAAAAACAAAAAGCTAGTTGTAAGTGCTGCCCCCCTGACCCTCATTCCACTCCAGTTGGCTGGGCATTGCAGAGGCAGGCGAAACTCGACACACAGTGATGTCATGATGATGTCACACCACACAGTGAGTTTGAGGGAGAGAGCGTGGACCTCATCTCAGCCATACTGCTAAGCTGCAGCCAGGGAGAGAAGGGATTGGGGCTCAGCCAACACCATCAGAAAAAGGCAACCAAAAAAATGATCAATAAGATGAAGTGACTTCCCTGTTAAGAAAGGTTGCAGCATTTAGTTTAGAGAAGTGATGAGAAGTGTCCGGTCTTTATAAAACTATACATGGCTCCCTCTCCCACAACGCCAGAATTCATTGGCATGTCTGATTATTGTTTTAGACAGAATAAGCTCTCTCCCACATAAATATGCTTAGGAATTTGTGGTTTTTGAGTATTTTTGTGAATTTGAATTTTGGTCTTATATGCCCCCACCAGACTAGTGTGCAGATGAGGACTTAGTTATTTCTCCTGTTTCACACTTCCTGAAGGGACGCGGGTGGCGCTGTGGGTGAAACCACAGAGCCTAGGGCTTGCTGATCGTAAGGTTGGCGGTTCGAATCCCTGAGACGGGGTGAGCTCCCGTTGCTCGGTCCCTGCTCCTGCCAACCTAGCAGTTCGAAAGCACGTCAAAGTGCAAGTAGAAGAATTGGTACCACTCGGGCAAGAAGGTAAACGGCATTTCTGTGCGCTGCTCTGGTTTGCCAGAAGTGGCTTAGTCATGCTGGCCACATGACCCGGAAGCTGTATGCCAGCTCCCTCGGCCAATAAAGCGAGATGAGTGCCGCAACCCCAGAGTCGGTCACGACTGGACCTCATAGTCAGGGGTCCCTTTACTTTACACTTCCTGAAAGCTTTTTTTTTTTTTAAAGCAGAGAGTGAGATGTGGAAAGAAGACACATTTTCAACTCTGTATTTAATCACATATTTATCGGCAAATTTCCATGCAGAATTCATCTATTCATTTATTTTTGCAGTTTGATGTCGAAAAAGGACCTTTGTGAGCATGTGTGAAAGGGAGGCAGACTAGAAACAGACTGATTTTGTTCAACCCTACCTTTTTTTGTGGCTATAACTACAATGTAGAGGGAGATGGAAAATGTGCGTCCGTGTTTACTCTTGCGACTCTTCCCTTTGTCCTTTTGAGGAAACGATTTCTGGGCAAGTTTCTCCTCCAGAAAAGAATTAACTGCTTCCTACAAGTTCGTTTTAGGAACAAAATGATGGATTTCCTAGAGTGCTTTGCCTCCCATAAATAATCTTCTGTTCCATAGACAGAAATTATTAGCTGGGCACATTTGATTTACAGAGCTATTAAAAAACACAACCTCTGTGCTAGGTAGAAGACAGAAGAGTCTATGTGTTGCAGGGGACAGAATACTGGAGCTGGGTGTTACAGATATATGCCAATAGCTCCTGTTCACCAGAAACACTACGGATTTCCTGATAGCATTGTATGTTTGTTTGGGTAAGAAAGAACAAAACTTAACCAAAGTTGCCAAAGGTGCCATTTTTCTTCATTCTGAAAGACATGTCCAGAGCAATAAATGTGTAGAAATGAGATTGCATAATCGAGTACCAGTGAAATTGGCATGGAATGGAATTAAGGTGGTCCATACATCCTTATCTGAGGATGGGATGAGCCATGGAACTCCTTGCCACAAGGAAAATGCAACAGCAAATTATTTAGGGAACTCCATAGATGGATTAGAAAGTGATGTTAGGACTTGCAAGCTGATTATGCCAAACTCCACTCCATCTGCTGCCATTTTGTGGCTGGCTCTGCCCTGCACCCTCCATTTTATGGCTGGTGGGCCTGAGTAATTCTCAACCATCTCAAGCACGCATAAGGAGTAGAAAGTCTGAAAACCGCTGCTTTATAGGATGTCCGCAAGAAAGATAGGAATGCACAGATCAGCTTAAGCTGAATTTGCTGTCAGTTTCACTCGGCATCGATCTATTTCGACTTGATTTTGGCAGGTTTTCACAGGACAAATTTCCATGCAAACTGTATCCATTTTGTGTACACCCTTTCCATAAAAGAGACATTTTTTAATGCTTTTCAAGGCAAGGGAAGTTTCCACAAGACCCGACAGATAAAGTGCCACAAGAACATTCAACCGCCTTTTTCACGTGCTGTAATTAGAATCTCATATACTATAATTTCTTTCTGGTGAGCTATGAAATGCTTTGCCACCTCCTCCTGAGGGGATTTCTGAATATGTATATTGCTGTTGCGAGCCAAAAAGAAGAAGAAGAAGAAAAAGAAGAAATAGTAACATATAATGGTTTTCTCAACCTCTGATCTAACAACGCGAATCTGAACATTTCTGGGTGTGTTTTTTTAGAAAGGCTTTCATTGCATTTTGAGAGTTTAGCGACATTATAACTGAACACGCACTCAAATAAGAAACCTTTGCTCCTGTTATTATTTCTCGCCCTCTGTGTTCCACTCGTCAAAGCCTTCCTTAAATCTGGCTGGATTTATACACAAAATCCTATTTCCGTGACTTACTGGGTGATCTTGTCTATCATAATTGAACTCGTGTGATGCTCTCGGTTCCGTGGCAGCACTTGGGGGAAGGAAAAGGAAGCCAAGCCACCTTCTCTTACAACTGGGCAATGAAAAGAAACATAGGGCTAAACTAGGTGTCACACGGAAGATGTGCAAACAGCCTCCTGACCAGTGGAGGTCAGCCTGTGGGGGAAATGGGGGCATTGCCCCAACAACTACAGCCTGCCTTGCCACCTGTTTGGGGTGTGGGGGAGCACTGCCTGTCAGCTTCTTCCTTCTTAAGTCTCCATGTTGCCTCAGCAAGGAGAAGGATGGGGACAAAGCTGGAATTAATTGGTTCCACCTGTCATAGGCTCGGGACTTGGAGTTTGGACTTGATATCCTGCCTTTCACTCCCCTTAAGGAGTCTCAAAGCAGCCAACAATCTCCTTTCTCTTCCTCCCCCACAACAAACACTCTGTGAGGTGAGTGAGGCTGAGAGACTTCAGAGAAGTGTGACTGGCCCAAGGTCACCCAGCAGCTGCATGTGGAGGAGCGGGGAAGCGAACCCGGTTCCCCAGATTACGAGGCCACCGCTCTTAACCACTACACCACTGCTGGCTGGAAGTGGGTGTAAACCTTAATTGGGAGAACCTTTACTCCGAGAATGGACTCTTTGTTCTTTCACTGTGGTCATAAAAATCTCTTTAAATGGCAAGAGACTATTTTTTTTGCTTTGTTCTACTTATCCATGGCCAAAAGGAGGGCCTGACAGAAAATGGCATTAAGAAGCATTATTCCCCCCAACCATGGAGACAGAGCTTAGCCATCGTGGCTAGGAGCCATTTATTGTCTCATCCTCCATGATTTCTTCCAACCTTCTATTAAGGCTGTCTAAGTGAATGGCCATCACTCCTGGTGAAGCAAGTTCCACAGTTAAACCATGAACTGTGTGAAGATGTACTTCCTTTTATCTGTCCTGAATCTTCCTGTGGCGTTTGCCTCCTAGGTGGGTTATAAGGAAAGGGTTAAATGAGTATGAAGTGATTGGCCAGTGGGAACCCAAGGGGAGGAGTTAGAGTTAGAGTTGGAGTTGTGTGGAAGTCAGTTGGGAGTTGGAGAAGGAAGAGGGAGGATAAGTCTGTGGGTTGGCCGAGGTTTGTTGTGTATGTGAGAGAGAAACTGTTAGGAGGAGTCAGATAAACAGTTGGGGTAATTAGTTAGAAGTTATTAGAAAGGTATAGGCTGGTATAGAAACTAAGGATAAGAAACTGACAAGAAAAATTATCTGAAACCATAAACTTGTTCATGCTTATAAAATAAACTTGATTATTTGTTTTTAATGTTAACAACTGTCTGGACTCAGTGTGTACCCAAGAGAAACGGGTTGGTGGCAGCAGGGAAGTGATCATAGTGGTGGCACAGGGATCAATGGACCATCAAATGTCCGGGGACCCTGTGTGATCGCCATACTTCCAGTGTTCAACAAGGATGGAGGCTGACCTCACCTGAAAACTCCATTCACACAAACAAATGTCAAATATCTGGAATTCTAACTGCATAGGTCCATATTCCCTTTTGGATCAGGATGGTCAACCGCCCCCAATTTCTACCACAAGAGCTATATCTGCAACAGGAAAATAAGGGGATGAAACCCCTTGACAAATGGCAACAAGAAATGAAATAACAATGGAACTTTTCAGAGAAACTCCTGTTTGACAGGCTCTAGGATGTTTCCCAGTCAAGCAAAAGTACAGAGTATGTTCACTGATTTTTAAACTATTACCCCAATAAAATGTAATTATAGTGATTAATTGCATAATGATGACTGTAATCACAGCCTATTCTTAGTTGATTAAGAAAGACAGAAGAAGCTTGTTAAATAAAAGGGAAAAAAGCCTTCCAGAAAAAAAGACCTGTCTATTTTTATGTTATTCGACATTTGCAATTATTAAGTCTCTCCTGAAGATCTTTTTTAAAGTGTGTGCTTGAAAGGTGAAGGTACAACACTCTCTCTTCGCCGTTCCCAATGATGACTGAAATATGAGTCCCTCCGGATATATATTTATTTTAAATAGGAAGAGAGGGAGCTGTCTTCGACCAAACCACACCATTTGAATTGTCTACACTGGTGATGGAGAAAGTTTGGCCTGCCATATGTTGCTGGACTCTAGCACTCATCATTCCCAGCCAGCATTTCTATTGGACAGGGATGGTCAATGTTGTCATCCTGCAACATCTAGAGCAGGGATCAGCAAACTATGGTCCGCAGGCCAGCCCAATTGCCCTCTGGATCCGGTCCACAAACGGTTCTGCAATCACCGCTTGGATCGGCACAATCGCCATTTTTTTTCGGGTGCCATATTTTGCAATTCCCCCCGGACCACATCTCCTAGCATACTCCAAGGTTGCTCAGACTTCTGCAAAGCTGGCCAATCCGAAGCCTTAACAACCTCAGGCCTCCCCTCCATTGGCCGGTTTGACGCGAGCTGGCGGCCAATGGTGACCCTTCCCAAGACCCGTTGCTCCAATCGGGGCGAGGCACAGGACAGGGCACCTTGTTGACGTCTAGCTCCAAGAAGGGAGGAGGAGAAGCGAAAAGGAGGGAAGAAGTGGGAGCAGAGAGCCTGCGAGGAGGAAGAGGAGGAGGAGGAAGAGGAGGAGGACTCTTCTGTGCTGTTCGGCAGTGGCACATTAGCAGCACGGTCATGGGCACCCCAGGGTAGGGGCCCTTCCCGGCAGGGTGGCTGCGGCCCCTCCGCGCAAGCCAAGACCCAGCACCAGTGGGGAGGCCCCTCCCCTCCCCAGCCCAGCCCACTCCATCTGAATGCGGTGAGTGGAGGTATCTCAGCCACTCTGTCTCTGAGGGAAGGAGGGAGGGAACACGTGTGTATGCGGTCCGGCCCGCCACAAGTTGTGAGGGACAGTGGACCGGCCCCCTGCAGAAAAAGTTTGCTGACCCCTGATCTAGAGCAGGAAATGGGTAAAAGCAATGACTATAATCAGTGCAAGTAAGAATTTTTTTAAAAAAAATTTATCATCTATAATACTGTCTTAATTCTTTTATAGTACAGTACATTGATTACTGTTTTCATTTTATGGATCAGTGGTGTCGTTAGATAGTAAAATTCATGTTAGATAGTAAGATTCATGTTAAATTGCTGTTTCAGGGGTTGTTTTTAAAAGTCTGGAACAGATTAATCCATTTTTCATTACTTTCTATGGGAAAGCAAGCCTTGGTTTTGGAATGCTTTGGTTTTGGAATGGACTTCCGGAACGGATTAAGTTTGAGAACCAAGGCACCACTGTATTATATAGGAAATTCTCTGTCCAAAATTCAGGAAGAGGAGGAGGAGGGGGGGGGAGGAGAAGACGAAGAGGAGGAGGAGGAGGAGGAGGAGAAGAAGAGGAGGAGGAGGAGGAGGAGGAGGAGGAGGAGGAGGAGGAGAAGGAGGAAGAGCTTTGGTTTCACTTTGGAAACAAGCCACATTCCCCCAAAACTCCTGAAATGTGGAGAGAAATTCGAGTGAGGAAAATTTCATAATTCACCCTACAGAAAAAGTCGAAGTTTTGGAGGAACGACCTGCAGGAGAAAAGGCTTACATGCATTCATGTCCAGGAAGTGAGCTTCCCTATGTGAAATAATGCTTTGCACAAATAAGGATTGAGTAGCAATGCCTACTCTACATTATGCTGTTTTATAGGCCCCTTGAGTTAAGAGCAAATACAATTATTGCAGCAGTAGCTGCTTGTTATTATAAACGCGCACAAGCATTAGAGATGAGCAATTCTCCGACTCTCTAAGTCCCGTCCCCCCCCCACTTTTTCTTCCTTTCCCTTTCTCTCTCTCTCTTCCCCAGCTGAAGACCTTCAGTTTACTCCCTTTTACTTATGATCCTGCCAAATATATCCTTTCGTAGGAAGGATATATTGAACCTGTCAACTTTATTTAAAGTAAAGCTAAAGCGGCAAAAAATGCAGAAGTGTGTCAGCCAACCCAGGTACATGGTAAGGAATTTCAGAAGAGGCCGTGCTCCACTTAGCCGGCTACAAATCCTGCAGATGTCGAGGAAGGCACCGGGGGGGGGGCGGAGGCAGATGATGTATGGCAAGCGAGAAACGATGTAGTGATAGATGAGGCTTGCAAAAGGCAGCCTGCGAGCCCCTTCCCTTGTTTCCCACGACTGCTTTGGAATTGCAAAGTGCTATTTATATAATCAAAACTGCCAGCAGTCTGTCAACGTGGAAGTGTGGCCTTATATCAGAGGTCAGCAAACTTTTTCAGCAGGGGGCCGGTCCACTGTCCCTCAGACCTTGTGGGGGGCCGGACTGTATTTTGAAAGAAGAAGAGGAACGTATTCCTAGGCCCCACAAATAACCCAGAGATGCGTTTTAAATAAAAGTACAGTGGTACCTCGGGTTACAGACGCTTCGGGTTACAGATGCTTCAGGTTACAGACTCCGCTAACCCAGAAATAGTACCTCGGGTTAAGAACTTTGCTTCAGGATGAGAACAGAAATCGTGCAGCGGCAGTGCAGTGGCAATGGGAGGCCCCATTAGCTAAAGTGGTACCTCAGGTTAAGAACAGTTTCAGGTTAAGAACGGACCTCCAGAACGAATTAAGTTCTTAACCCGAGGTACCACTGTACACATTCTATTTATCTAAAAACACCAGGCAGGCCCCACAAATAACCCAGAGATGCATTTTCAGTAAAAGGACACATGCTACTCATGTAAAAACACACTGATTCTGTGCGCTCTGGTTTCTGTCATAGTGTCCCGTTGCGCCAGAAGCGGGTTTAGTCCTGCTGGCCACATGACCCGGAAAGCTGTCTGTGGACAAATGCCGGCTCCCTCGGCCTGAAAGCGAGATGAGCACTGCAGCCTCATAGTTGCCTTTGACTGGACTTAACCATCCAGGGGTCCTTTACCTTTTACCTTTATTGTGCTAAAGGTAAAGGGACCCCTGACCATTAGGTCCAGTCGTGACCGACTCTGGGGTTGCAGCGCTCATCTCGCTTTATTGGCCGAGGGAGCCGGCGTACAGCTTCCAGGTCATGTGGCCAGCATGACCAAGCCGCTTCTGGCAAACCAGAGCAGCACACAGGAACTCTGTTTACCTTCTCGCTGAAGTGGTACCTATTTATCTACTTGCACTTTGACGTGCTTTCGAACTGCTAGGTTGGCAGGAGCAGGGACCAAGCAACTGGAGCTCACCCTGTTGCGGGGATTCGAACCGCCGACCTTCTGATCGGCAAGTCCTAGGCTCTGTGGTTTAACCTACAGCGCCACCCGTGTCCCGGGTGGTATGTATTATTGTGCTATGTATGTGATAAAGTGGAACCACACTGGGGTGAAGGCACTACTCTCGTGTAGGAACAGATTCATGCATGAAGCAAGAATTGGGTGTGTGCACCAGGCACAAATAGCAAGACATGAAAACGCATTGATTTACATAGCATCTGCTTCATAAGTGCTGATAATAGGAAACACACATCTTGGTAAGTGCTCCTTTTGATTGGCAAGAGACTCATAACCTGGTTCTGAATAAGTCATTACAGTGCTCAGGCGAGGCTCAACATTTCCCACTTACAGCGATTGGATCAAAAGACTCAGTGAAACGAGCGACAGCTCGACGCAACACTTTGTTTCGAAACCGTGTATCATGTAATCACTAATGCAACGAGGAAAGGAGTACTGAAGAATGTGAAAGAAAGCCATGAGCTAAAAATTATAGTGTTCTGTCTCTGATGATTACAGCCTCTTCTGAATATATTGACGAAAGCTCCATTGTACTGAGACATCGCCGACCACTTTGGGCTGGGGCAATCACAAATGCTAAGAAAGAGCGCAGCGAAACTGCTATTTGTCTTGAGGATGGGGACAAAAGAAGCAGTTTTGGATGGCATCAGACCACTGGTCCATTGCACCTGGTGGAGTCAACATGGACCAGCAGTGGGCTCTCTCAACTTTACCTGGAGACACCTGAGATTGAACCTCTGATGTTCCGCATGCGAGACTTTTGCTCTATTGCTAAGCTACGGCCTTTCCCTATTGGGAGTATAATACGGGATCAGGAATATTTTAGTTTAGTTTAGTTTATGAATCTCTTCCTACAAGGCACCTCAAAGCGATTTCACAGTACAAAAAAAGCATACTTAAAACAATGACATCCATAAAGGTAAAGGGACCCCTGACCATTTGGTCCAGTCGTGACCGACTCTGGGGTTGCGGCACTCATCTCGCTCTATAGGCTGAGGGAGCCGGCGTACAGCTTCCGGGTCATGTGGCCAGCAGGACTAAGCCGCTTCTGGCGAACCAGAGCAGCGCACGGAAACACCGTTTACCTTTCCGCCGGAGCGGTACCTATTTATCTATTTGCACTTTGACGTGCTTTCGAACTGCTAGGTTAGCAGGAGCAGGGACCGAGCAATGGGAGCTCACCCCGTCGCGGAGATCCAAACCACCGAGCTTCTAATCGGCAAGTCCTAGACTCTGTGGTTTAACCCACAGCGCCACCCGCATCCCTAATGGCATCCATACAAGCCCGTTAAAACAATAGTATATCTAAAAACAATTCCAATGATTGCGTGAACTGAGAAAATTGCATAAACTAAGACAATCCTTGAGGTTTTGTGGCCCTGAACCATTAAAGGCTTTATAGGACAAAACCAGCACTTTGAATTGGTCCCAGAAACTAATTGGCAGCCAATGGTTGAGGACGTCAATACCTCAACGACCAACTCTCCCCATATGAACCCTATTCAAAGTGCTGGTTTTGACCTATAAAGCCTTAAACAGCTCAGGACCACAATACCTCAAGAACTGTCTCTTTCCATATGACCCTACCCTGAGATCATCTTCTGAGGCCCTTCTTTGTGTGCGTCCTCCAGGATAGGTCCAGAAGGTGGTGACATTAGAATGGGGCCTTCTCTGCAGTGGCTCCCCATCTGTGGAATGATCTTCCCCAGAGAAGTTCACCTGGCGCCTTCAGCATACACCTTTAGGCACCAGGCAAAAACGTTCCTTTTTAACCAAGCCTTTGGTTGATCTGATATATAACCTATGCCCTTTTAAAATGTGAGGTTTTTTTAGAGGGGGGGGGGCTTTTGGGTTGTTGTTTTTATTATTATCATGTATTTTATTTATATCTTGATCTTATTCTGTGAACCGCCCTGAGACCCCCGGGTATAGGGCGGTATATAAATTTAATAAATAATAATAACCTGGACCCTGCAGTCGTCAACTGAGACGTGCGCCTTCCGTGGACGGTCCAGAGGGTGTCAACACAAGAAGAGGCCTTTTTGGTGGTGGCTCCCCACTTGAGGAAAACTCTCTCTAAGGAGGTGCACCTGGCGTCATGATTGCATATCTTTAGGTGCCAGGTGAAAACACTTCATTTTTGCCCGACCTTTGGCTTTTAATTATCTGTGGGGTGTAATGTTTTAATCCTGCCTTTTAAAAAGAGTATGAATTTGTTTTAGATTTTTCTATGCTTTGATGTCTGGTTTTTTTATTTTTTTAAATTATTGCTGTAAATCTCTTTGGGTTGCACTGGTAGGGGGAAAATAAATAAATAAATAAATAAATAATAATAATAATAATAATAATAATAATAATAATAATAATATATTATTTGTACCCCACCCATCTGGCCGGATTTCCCCAGCCACTCTGGGTGGCTTCCAACACAAATAAATGTACATTTTCCCTTGCATAACATTGTGGCTTGGATCGGGGTGGGACTTATTCAAGAGACTTCCCCAGCGTGTGGATTCTCTTCTAGGGCCTGCCCCCTTCCTCTCTTCTGCACGGGTCTTTTTCTGATGACTTATTTAGCCTTCTCTTACCCCTTGATTTCTCATCTTTGGAGGAATGGGGCCTCCCAAAGATAGCTTTTTGAATAGCTCGCTGGAAGAAAAGGAAAAACGAGAAAAGGGGAGGGGGAATTTGAACAACCCTCTGTAGGCTTGGCCCGTCTGCCATTTTTAAAGCTTAGGACGTGTGTCTGAGCTACAGTAGCAATTCTCCTCTCCCCACGTTTCCTTGGCGGTAATTTATTCACAATTGTAGGATGACGAAAATGGGCTGGAATGCTTGGAGAGACTGCCTCTCAAACACACACACACACACACACACACACACACACTACTTATACCACCTCCATCACCACTTGCTACATTTGTTTGTGTTTATGTAAGCAAAAAAAAAAAAGGAAAAAAAGCATGCATTATCTTTTTATGAGCCTTGCGATTTATTCTGTTTTTGTTGTCAGACCTCTGGGAATGCATCCTATAAACTTTATTGAGACAAGATATCTAGAGGCGTTTGCATATATGTGAGCTCAGCACAATATTACTTTTTAATGCACTTTCGACTTTGCAAGGAGGTAATACCGGTTTCTCCCCTTTCTTTTTTTTCCAAAGCATAGAGGGGAGTAAAATGGTAATATTTGATTATTTTTAGCATCTCTATTCATTTTGCTTCCCTAGTCTTTTAAAAAAACAACACACCACACACAAAATAATGACAGAAATGTTGTCGTATTAAGCTAATAAACATTAAAACGGATCACCGTAATGCCAAGTAATTCTTCTACACTGAAGGTGTAGCGTTTGAGAGGTTTTCTGTACAGTTTAAAGTACTTCCATACTGGGCGCAGGGTGCGTGGCTGAGTTTGGATCATTGGCCCTTCTAGGTCAGACGTCCCCAGACGTTTTGTTAGACTCCAACACCCAAGTCAGCATGGCCCATGGTCACGGATGATGGAAACTGGTCCAGCAACATTTGGAGGGCTACAAGTTCCCCATCCCTGGAATAAATTGTGTGTGTGCACATGTGTGTATCAAGGATGAGAAACTGTGACCCTCCAGATATTGTTTGACTCCAATACCCATCTACCTCTGCTAGCATAGCCAGTGACCAGGGATGATGGGGGCTGTAGTCCAACAACATTTGGAGGGCATCAGGTTGTGAAAATGGCTGATCTAGCTCATGTTACAGCCTGGTCTGATCCAGCAGGTTCTCTCTCTCTCTCTCTCTCTCTCTCTCTCTCTCTCTCTCTCTCTCATATCTATCTATCATCTACAGTAGTACCTCAGGTTTCAGACGCTTCAGGTTACAGACTCCACTAACCCAGAACTAGTACCTTGGGTTAAGAACTTTGCTTCAGGATGAGAACAGAACTCGTGCGGCAGCAGCGGGACGCCCCATTAGCTAAAGTGGTACCTCAGCTTAAGAACAGTTTCAGGTTAAGAACGGACCTCCAGAACGAATTAATTTCTTAACCCGAGGTACCACTCTATCTATCTATCTATCTATCTATCTATCTATCTATCTATCTATCTATCTATCATCTATCTAAAATGTCCCTTTTATGTTTCTGGTACAACAGATTGTTTGTTGTTGTTGTTTAGTCATTTAGTCGTGTCCAACTCTTCATGACCCCATGAACCAGAGCACGCCAGGCACTCCTGTCTTCTACTGCCTCCTGCAGTTTGGTCAAACTCATGCTGGTAGCTTCGAGAACACTGTCCAACCATCTCGTCCTCTGTCGTCCCCTTCTCCATCTTTCCCAACATCAGGGTCTTTTCCAGGGAGTCTTCTCTTCTCATGAGGTGGCCAAAGCATTGGAGCCTCAGCTTCAGGATCTGTCCTTCCAGTGAGCACTCAGGGCTGATTTCCTTCAGAATGGATAGGTTTGATCTTCTTGCAGTCCCATGTGATATGTGGGGCTGCCTCTGAAAATGGTTCGGAAACTTCAGCTGGTCCAAAATGCAATGGTCAGACTGCTCACCAGAACAAGAAAGTTTGAGCACATCGTAACACCCATCCTGGCACAACCACACCCAGCTGCCGATTACTGTTTGGACCCAATTCAAAGTGCTGGCGTTGACCTATAAAGCCTTACACGGCTCAGGATCGCCTCTTCCCATATGAACCAACCCAGACCCTGCACATGTCATCTGAGGCCCATCTACATGTCCGCAATCCCAGAGAGGTTCAGAGGGTGGCAACAAGAGAACAAGCCTTTTTGGTAGTGGCTCCCCGACTGTAGAATGCTCTCCGCAGAGAGGCTCGCCTAGCGCCATCGTTACATGTCTTTAGATGCCACACAAAAACATTCCTCTTTACCCAGGCCTATGGCTATTAAATAATCTATAGCCTGTGGAAGCGTGGGGGAGAGGACTGCTATTAACTATTTTATTATTTGTCTGTCTGTCAGTATGCTTTTTATTATGTTTTTATTATTGATGTTCTTTAATGTATTCTTACCCCTTCATGGATCACTGCCTTGTTGTGGTGAAGGGGCTTGAATAACTCAAAGAAGCTATGAGCTATGCCACGCAGAGCCACCCAAGACGGACAGGTCATAGCCGAGAGTTTAGACTAAACGTGATCCACCTGGAGAAGGAACTGGCAAACCACTCCAGTATTTTGCCAAGAAAACTCAATGGACATAAAAAAGGAGAAGCTTTGAGAAGAAAGTGAGAGTTTCCAAAGCATGCTCTGGTTCATGGGGTCATGGAGAGTCGAACACGACTAAGATGACTAAACAAACATTGTGTTTTTAATGTTGTAAACCACCCTGGGATCTTTTGATAGAGGGCAGTACATAAATGGAAATCATCATCATCATCATTACTTCACACGTAAGAGTATAATCCTTTGTTTTGGAAAAAGATTATATTTTAAAATGAATCTTTTGCCTCTATGATCTCTACCGGAGTTCTCTCCCCATTTTCCTCCTGATCTGTTCCACAAATGTATGCAAAGTAGACTGCAAAGCACAGTTTGTGATCCTTGGTATCTCTAGGGCTGCCATACGTCCAGATTATCTCAGACAGTGGTATCTCGGGTTACAGACGCTTCAAGTTACAGACTCCGCTTACGCAGAAATAGTACCTCGGGTTAAGAACTTTGCTTCAGGATGAGAACAGAAATCGTGCTCCGGTGGCGCAGCACCAGCAGGAGGCCCCATTAGCTAAAGTGGTGCTTCAGGTTAAGAACAGTTTCAGGTTAAGAACGGACCTCCGGAACGAATTAAGTTCTTAACCCGAGGTACCACTGTATTAGGATTTCAAAGGCAGAAGTGATGTCCTGGGGAATTTACAGAAGGCGATTGTTTGCCAACGATTTGGGGTTTGTGTAAGAAAAGCTCAACAACTTTCGGCGTGTCCTGGTTTTTAATTTTTGAAATATGGCAACCCAAAGTTTCTCTGACGTAACTTCATTTGCGAGCAGACAGCCTTGTGTACAAGCACATGCGTTTCAGCTCAGGATTCCAATGGAGCAAACTGCTCAGAATTCCACCTGTTGGGTAGCAGATGGAGCCCCAGGCAGAGGACTCCACAACAACTGTGAGCAAGCAATCTGGGGGAAATACAATGCACAAGCTTCTTCAGGAGGATGGCAAGATGAAATTGCAGCCCACAGATAGCCTGGCACGATCAGGAGTAACATGGCTCTCAGTCAACTAAGAGGATGTCCACCCCTTGTAACTTCTCCACATGTTCTCTGTAGGTGGGACTGCTCAATCGTCTCAGCGAATGCAAGGACTTGGCAGCTTACTGAATCTGATGGAAGGGTGCTGCGGCTTGTGGAATGAGACAATTGATTTTCTTGGAAATTGCATCCCAATTATTCATTTCAGTGCTCATTTCTACATCTTGCTGTAGACTCAGTGTGGTGTAGGTCGACTCACCTTCCTTGGTGGGCGGTGTTGTGGCCAGGCCTCAGACCATGTGATCCAGCAAATGGCAGGCCAGATGGACCGGCTGCCATCTAATTAGCCTATGCTAGCAGACTTTTCTTGGGCATTCCCCTGGTGGCAAGCCCAACCAACCAATTGGGATGTTTGGGACCACCCCCAGGGGTCATTAATTTGCAACCTGTCCGGCACTCTGCCCTGTTTCCCCACACAACAGATGGCTATATATTACCTCAGGTATTAGAGACAGGGTGTCTCTCAATTCTAGTTGTTAAGAAACACAAGGAGGAGAGAGTAATTGCGTTCTTGTCCTGTTTGTGGACTGGTTGGCCACTGTGAGAATACAAAGTAGAACTAGGCAGCTCTTTGGTCTATGAAAACAAGTTCTGGGTCACTTGCATGTCCCTAAGAAAGGCTTCCTTCTCCTCAGTCGGTGAGTGGGTGAGCGAAGGGGGCAGGTCCTGTCTGCAAAGCCATTATGGTTGCTTGAGGCCATCTTGCTTTCTTCGGCTGCTGAGTCTGTGCTGCTGCCTCGGCCTTGGAGAGGAGGAGAAGGTGAAGCAGTGGGACGGTGGAAGCTGAAGGATGGCCAAAGCTCTGGGACCACCAGACTTCCAAGCTCTCAACCCTGCGAGAGAAAGTGGTTGTGCTGGAGACGGAGTTAGGTGTCTGTCAGAGCCATCTGGAGTGGAAGAAGAAGCTGTGCCTCAAAGCCCAGGCCAGTGTCCCTGTTTTTATCTGAGGAATGTTGGAGGGTGTGCAACAGGGATGGAGAACCTGTGGTCTGCCAGGTGTTGCTGGACTACAAATCCCATCAACCTTCACCACTGCCTGGCTTTGTCTGATGGGAACTGGAGTTCCACCACATCTGGCGTGTCACAGGTTCCCCAATCCTGCACAAGAGAGACACAGCCACTTTGTGTAGGCCGCACTGAGGTAGAGGAACCAGGACTCAATATGAGGCAACTTCTTACGTTGCTAACCTTCCTTGTGCGTACTATGGGGCCAGGCAGAGACATGTTGTCCTTGTCCGTTGCCTGGCTTGCAGTAGAATTCTGCTGGCAAATTAAGCATTCAGGGTGCTATGTTTGAAATATTTGTAGAGATTAGATTAGCGTTTATTTATTGAAAACACTCTTCCCGTCTCTCGCAAGCCATTGCGATATAATCTGGATAATGAAATTTACAGCTTCCAGTTCCACTTGTAGGAAGCCTGCTTACCAGCCAGGAGTGTGTGTGTGTGTGTGTGTGTGTGTGTGTGTGTGTGTGTGAATCAATTGATATTGAAAGGAACCTCTTCTCTCACATTTCACTCGAGAAATTGGCAGGCAAAATGAAGCCACTGGATGCACCAGGCCTGGAATGAATAAAAGCATTCTGGCTCCTTCCCTCCCTTTGCCTGGTCTACAGAGCAGTAATATTCAGACTTCTGTGCTTCAGACTCCAGATCTTCTTCATCTTCTGATGATAGCATCAAGCAAGTGACCTCAGTGGTCCATTTCCCCCATTCAGAAAGGCTACAGCTTGGAACGAGAGATGTTGCTTTTTCTCCGCCAGGCCCTCATCCAGAATAGCCTCATTTCAGTGGGGTTAGCCCTGAATCTCATGCCTGGCTTCCTCTTCTTCTCTGCTCCTGTGGCTCTGGGGGAGTTGAGTAGGGTCTTAACAGCCAGCCAGGAGCCCAAGCAGCAGGGTAGGGGAGACTCCAGTGCTAGATCTATGGATACAACATCTCTTTGAAATTGTTCACAATGTGGAGATCTGCTTGGAGCTCCTCTTCCTTTCTCTGCTCATCCCCTGAGGAGACCTCAGATATTGGCAGGGCTGAGCCCTGACACCAGGGGCTCTGTGTTGAAGAGGAGGAGGCACCCTTGTTCGGTTGTACATGTGATGGCCTGGGACTCGGGCTCAGACTTGGAACCAGAGGAGTCTCAGTCTGCACCAGATCCTTTGCCTCAGGCATCATCTGAACCAAGTCTGGAGCCTGGTCCTGAAGAGTCCCAGTCTGCACAGGTTCCCCTGCAACAAGCACCAGTTGGGCCGAGTCAGGGGCCTGAGCCTGCCCTGGCTCCAGATGCGGGGATGACCTCGTTGCCTTCAGCCAGGCCATCACTTACAGCTGCTCCACTACCAGTTGGGTCAGGGGAGGCTGAGGCGGCCCCTGGGTCTAGTAACCCACTGACGTCTCCCGAGCTGCAGAGACTGAGGTCTGAGAGAAGGAGAGACCTGAGTACTCGCAGGAGGAGTGCTCGCCTTTGGGCGAAAGAGGGAGGTGAGTCACCGGGGGATCAGGACCGGCCATTACCCCAACAAAGATAAAAGGCTGTCGGACCCTGCCCCAGGTTGTGGGAACAACATTGCTGTATGCCAGATCCTGCCTGAGATCCTGTACCTGTCCTTGCCTAGTTTCCTGCCCTGACCCTGTTGGTTTCCTGCCTTGACCCTGTTGGACTGACTCCTAGTGAAGCTTTGGATTCTGGACCAGACCCGGACCGCAGTTCTTAGGTTACCCCCAGGCCCAGCATAGTACATACATGTTTTGTCTCTTTATCGTCTCATATTCAATCTCTGGCATTTCCAGATTAACAGATTATGGGAAGCAAGTGATGGTGAGGACCTCTGTTTGAGATTCCAGGGGGACACTGCCAGTCATGGCAGGCTATCTTGGGACAAGTGGATCAGTGTTCCAACTGGCCATAAGGTAGCTTTATATGCTTCAAAGCAAGCCCTTGAGTTCCCAGTTGGGATGCAATAGCCCCTGATGCAAGGTGGTCATGACTAGTGATGGGTGATGATCAAGGTGTCTCCCCGGCTAGGTAAGTATTTTTAAAATAACCTTTGTCAAAAAACCAGAAGCTTTCCTGTTAGGTATTACAGGAATGGAGTTACCAAGATCACAAAAGAACTTGCTTATACCTTGGGTTAAGTACTTAATTTGTTCCGGAGGTCTGTACTTAACCTGAAACTGTTCTTAACCTGAAGCACCACTTTAGCTAATGGGGCCTCCTGCTGCCGCCGCACCGCTGGAGCACGATTTCTGCTCTCATCCTGAAGCAAAGTTCTTAAACTGAAGCACTATTTCTGGGTTAGTAGAGTCTGTAACCTGAAGCGTATGTAACCTGAAGCGTATGTAACCCGAGGTACCACTGTATACGCAACCATGGCTGCACGAACATTATTAGTGCAAGATTGGAAGGAAGGAAGTGTCCCAGCTAAAGAAGATTGGCAAGTTAAATTAACAGAATATGCTGAAATGGCAAAATTGAAAATGAAATTAAGAGGAAGAGATGACAACGAATTTAAGGAATAATGGAAGGACTTCTTTACATATATACAGAATCAATGTACAACGGTTAATACATTGGCAGGGTTTTAAGAATACTTGTAATTTTATTATGAATGGACAATAAGTAATTCAAATGGTTAAAACTTTATAATGGACATGTAGTACATTAACATACAATGGAACCAAGGAAGGGAATAGGGGGAAGTCAATCTGTTTTGTTTTTGTTTTTATTATTGTTGGGAAATTAATAAAACGTTAGGTAAAGGTAAAGGGACCCCTGACCGTTAGGCCCAGTCGCGGACGACTATGGGGTTGCAGCACTCATCTCGCTTTACTGGCCGAGGGAGCCGGCGTACAGCTTCCAGGTCATGTGGCCAGCATGACTAAGCCGCTTCTGGCAAACCAGAGCAGCACACAGAAACGGCGTTTACCTTCCTGCCAGAGCGGTACCTATTTATCTACTTGCACTTTGTGCTTTCGAACTGTTAGGTTGGCAGGAGCTGGTACTGAACAACGGGAGCTCACCCCATCACAGGGATTCAAACCACAGACCTTCTGATCGGCAAGCCCTAGGTTCTGTGGTTTAACTCACAGCGCCACCCGCGTCCCTTACAATAAAACGTTATGGGGGAATAAAAGACTAGTGACGGGTGAACTTGCATTGGAGTAGCTCAGAAATTTGCCTCGCCTCCCAAATTAGGAAATAGCTTGGCTCTTTGCCAAGGGAACCCAAAATTTGAATAATGGCGCCATTCCCCGAGCCCCCTTCTTGATAAGCAGGGAGAAGGGAAGTCTCTCCCCTACCCAGCTCATAGTGCGCCAGTGCATTGACTAAGCCACAAATGATCCCTGGGAAAGCTTGTGAAGGAACGGATAGTTTTAGGTGCTCCCTGAACACTTCTGCTGGCCTCATACAATGGACATGATGAAGAGGGCATCCCATCTGGGAGATGTCCCTCCATGCTTAGTTTGGAACTAGAGGCATCACAGAAATTCAGTTCACATTTTAGTGCAAACATGCTGCTATGTATTATATGAACTATTGCCTTTGGGTGGTTATTGTTTTTTTATTGCCTTGTTTTCACAATTTTAATTGTGCCTTTATATTCTGTAACCCAGAACCCGAGAACCTCCTGGTGATAGATAGTAACGCTTTGCAGTTCCTGATACGATTCACAAACTCAAACCCAAACCCTTCAAAAAATTGCACTTCTCCAATTTTTTGCAGCGCAACCCCCCCCTCCAATTAGAGGAAACTGCATAAAAATGCAGATATTAGTGAAAATAACATACTGCAATGGATTATAATAAGAGAAAACTGCTTGCAAAAAAATGCTGACGAGGTTTCATGAGGGCCTTTTAAAAAATTGCAGACTGATGTGGAAAAGGGGGGGAAGTGAGCTTAAGAATGGGGAAAAGGAGAAACAGAGAGAAATGGAAATTTGCAGATTCACTCGTACCCTTCTTGGAGCAACAGCATAGCGTTCAGCGCCACAGGTGGAGCTACTAGGCAACTTTGGTAAGAATGAGACCCAAAGAAAGATTTATGGAATCAGAATTGTAGAGTTGGAAGGGACTACGAGGGTCATCCAGTTCTCACACACACACACACACACACACACACACACACACACCCCGAATTGCAGGAAACGTTTGCCCAACATGAGATTCGAACACACAGCCCTGGGATTAAGAGTTTCATGCTGATGCTCTTTGGGCAGAGGCAGGGAGCCCAACCACAGGTGATGCCAGAGCCAACTAATTCCATTTTTGTCTTGACCTTCCTAGGTGCTGAATGTGGGAATGTTCAGGGATGCAGGAAAGGATATATTGTCTGATTATATCCTTTTCCAACTTGTGTTAACAAGTTCCACAATTTAGCAGAGTAACATTCCCCCTTTTAAACTTGCAGCGGATGCATTTGCTCAGGCTCGCTAAAGCTTCTATAATGACTGTTCTGGTATTTCCCCCTTATTCCCTCATAAAAGATAAGACACGACACAGTCTTCTACAAAAGTATAAAAAGAGTTTACTCACATATCATTCTGTTCACAATAGGATCCCAGAAGGCAGACTTAGCTTAGAAAAGTAACATATACCTAGAAACTATCTCATAAGAAGACAGTCCCTTTGTCCTCTCTTGGGCTAAGCAGATGTTGCTTCTCCAATGCATTTAGTCAGAAAGAGAGAGATGGCTGCCCTGCCCTGTGCTTTTGTCGTTACCTGCACAGGTGAGGCCACGCCCACCTCTAGTCACATGCAGAGGAAGTCTGTCCCAGCCCAGAAGGAAACAGGAAGTTTACCTGCTGGCTGGACAAACATTCCTCCCCATGTGTAAACATGTTCACTCTAGGAATGTTGTACTCGACTGCTCTTGTGTTTCACATCCCACACTGAGTTCTACAGTGGTGATGCAGAGGCGAAAGAGGAGGAATCTGGCTTCAAGATCCATTCCCTGGATGTTTCCCACCACCCCAGGTGTCTTGTTTTAAGCAGAAAAGTTTTCAGGGGGAGATAAGCACAAATGATGCTATTTTGGGTGACAGCCCATATAGGAAATCAGAGGAAGGGCAATAGCTCAGGGGTTAACCAGCTGCCTTACATGGAAAAGACTCCAGGTTCAATCTCTGGCATTTTTAGGGAGCTGTAGGATAGGGACGAAGATCAAACCTATCCATTCTTAAGGAAATCAGCCCTGAGTGCTCACTGGAAGGACAGATCGTGAAGCTGAGGCTCCAAGACTTTGGCCACCTCATGAGAAGAGAAGACTCCCTGGAAAAGACCCTGATGTTGGGAAAGATGGAGGGCACAAGGAGAAGGGGACGACAGAGGACGAGATGGTTGGACAATGTTCTTGAAGCTACCAGCATGAGTTTGACCAAACTGCGGGAGGCAGTGGAAGACAGGCGTGCCTGGCGTGCTCTGGTCCATGGGGTCATGAAGAGTCAGACACGACTAAACAACTAAACAACAACAGGATAGGGACGGATCCTTCTTGGAAACCCTGCAGAGGAACCAATTTAACTGAGCCCCTTCCTTTAGAGAGCACCGGTCACAATGGTTAATGCAGCCTTGCCTGGTAAGTCTGCTTCCGATTGCCTGAGTTCATTTTCAAACGCAAAAACAGAGAGCCGAAGCAGAAGGTTACATTTACTTAGCTGCTAATTTAAATAAACCCTAGCGGGTAAAATCCCTTCCTGTTGACTTTTAACTCAAATCCTTGTAGTGCCAGCAGCCAGCTGTGGGGCTGATTTATTCGGAATAGTCCCCCCCCCCTAATTCCATTTGAAAAATGAGCTGCACGTTTCTAAATCTCTATTTTTAATGATTATTTATTGGCTAATAGCTGCTTGACAGGGACTGGTGGTTACGATCAGAACAGGGCCATTTTGCATTGTTTAAAACCCTGCAATTTTCTGGGACAAAGCGAGCATTGTGTTAAGTGTCTCATTTCCGTCAATAGTGGGGAAGGTAATGTCTGAGCAAAAGGTTAGATAATCAGGCCTCCTGGGCAATCTTCCTTGCCAGCTGAAATCTAGATTATTTTATGCAGGCCTTGGAACTGCTGAGATCATCTCTTTTTTCATTTACAAAGTTCATTAAACTTTAAGCAATCTGTTAGGCATTCTAATCATTGAACTTAGAAGGAACCGATATTGTAGGAAAAGCAACCAGGCAAGATCTCATGGATAGATTCCCAGACACAACATTTTTTTGTCTTCTCCTTCTCCTCCTCTTTTATATCCTACTTTCCCCCCAGACTGGGACTCAAGGCAGTTTACACAAATTTAAATAAAACAGATACAGTAGTACCTTGGTTCTCAAATGCCTTGGTTCTCAAACACCGAAAACCTAGAAGTAAGTGTTCTGGTTTTTGAACATTTTTTGGAAGCCGAACGTCCAGTGCGGTTGTCGGCTATTTTTTCCGGGGCTCCTGCACCAATCAGAAGCTGCACCTTGGTTTTCGAACAGATTAATCTGGAACGTATTAAGTTTGGCTCTTTTGTTTTTGCTATTTATTTTGCGTTTTTGTTTTTGAGGCTTTTTCGGTTCATTTGTTTTTGTGACTGTGTGGAACCCAGTTCAGCTACTGATTGGTTGATTGTGTGACTGTGGAAATGGGTAAAAGCCCCCCATCCAAACAATGACTATCATCAGTGCAGGTAAGGAGATTTTTTAAAATAATTTTTATCATCTACAATACTGTCTTATTTCTTTTATACTACAGGACATTGATTATTGCTTTCATTTTATGGATCAGTGGTCTCGTTAGATAGTAAAATTCATGTTAAATTCCTGTTTTAGGGGTTGTTTTTAAAAGTCTGGAATGGATTAATTCATTTTGCATTATTTTCTATGGGAAAGCAAGCCTTGGTTTTGGAACACTTTGGTTTTGGAACAGACTTCCAGAACGGATTAAGTCTGAGAACCACTGTGCAATACAATTTACATGCAACACTTGTTAAGAGTTATATGCAACTGTTTTGTTTTTTGTTTTTTGAAGTGTTAAGTAGATTAATGGCATGAGACACAATTTTAACTTGTATACAAACAGAAATTATCATGCTAAAAGCATAATGATTAAATAGATGGATAATAGTTAAAAAGTAATTAAACTATAATGGAATTAAAACAATATAAAAACAAATCTATGGAAATACAGATCGTAGAGACAGCACAGCACGATTAAAAATGCTTTCCTTAAAAGCACACACACACACACACACACACACACACACACACACACACAAAACCCAAATCAGTTCCCCACAGCCTGTTGGAATAAAACATTCTTCACCTGTCAGTGGAAGTTTGACAACAGGGAGCCATTCGGGCTTCTCTAGGGAGGGAGTTCCAAAGTCTGGGAGCCACCACCAAGAAGACCCTCTCCTGCATCTCCACGAAGCATGCCTGTGGGGTGACAGGACTGAGAGAAGGGCCTCCCTTGAAGATCTCAGAGACCAAGCAGGTTCGGATGGAAGAATATGGGCCTTCAGACTGCATTGGGCAACCAAAATGGTCAAAGGCCTGGAAACGATGCCTTATGAGGAACGGCTAAGGGAGCTGGGCATGTTTAGCCTGGAGAAGAGGAGGTTAAAGGGTGATATGATAGCCATGTTCAAATATATAAAAGGATGTCATATAGAGGAGGGAGAAAGGTTGTTTTCTGCTGCTCCAGAGAAGCGGACACGGAGCAATGGATCCAAACTACAAGAAAGAAGATTCCACCTAAACATTAGGAAGAACTTCCTGACAGTAAGAGCTGTTCGACAGTGGAATTTGCTGCCAAGGAGTGTGGTGGAGTCTCCTTCTTTGGAGGTCTTTAAGCAGAGGCTTGACAACCATATGTCAGGAGTGCTCTGATGGTGTTTCCTGCTTGGCAGGGGGTTGGACTCGATGGCCCTTGTGGTCTATTCCAACTCTATGATTCTATGATTCTATGAATATTCTTGCAGTTTATAAAACTCCCAGAAAATGATCTCCCGCTCTAAATGATCTACCTTATTCTGAGTCAGACCATTGGGTCATCTGACATAGCATACCCTCCAACATTCCTCCAATGAAAATAGAGACGTCACATTCTATTATTATTATTATTATTATTATTATTATTATTATTATTATTATTATAATAATAATACCCTGCCCATCTGAGTGGATTGCCCCAGCCACTCTGAGCGGCTTCCAACATATATAAAAAATATTATTTATTTATTTTAAAAAACTTCCCTATACAGAGCTGCCTTCTAAAGATTGTATAATTATTTATCCCCTTGGCTCGGGTATTTGTGTGTCACATAACTCCATACACTCCAACTTTTCTCTGATGAAAATAGGGACATCCTACCATACCCCAACATTTCTCCAACAAAAATCAGGATTTTCTAAGGAAAAGTAGGGCTTTCCGGGATCAAATCAGAAACCAGGACGGCTTCTGTAAATCTGGGACTGTCCCTGGAAAACAGGGACACTTGGGCTATATCTAGACATATCAAAGAAGTGTTTCAGTGAAACACGTTGTAAACTTCGTAAAGGGAAATCGCATGGACGAAAGATGGGACTCCACAGCGCCATCTGGTGTCACGGTGTCATAACGCATTTAAAGCACTTTATCTTTAGGAATGTAGCTGAGTCCTTGGAGGGTCTGGGCTTAGCAGTGGAATTGAGCCTGGGAACTACCACTGAGCAGTGCAGATGAGCTCTGCCTTTCCTCGTTGCAATGTGCTCAACAGCAGAAAAGGCAGATTATAACAAGCAGTATGTTACAACAGCTGTGAAGGCGGATGAAGGCAGATAAGAATCTACCAGTCGTCGTGACTACTCATGCTATCAGAACAGAGCCTTACTGCGAAGACTGTGCATTGGTCAGCGTGCACTGATCTACACACAGAAAACAAATTCAGTTACGGGCGTCTTCCAAAAAGCCATCCCAACTCCCCAAAGTCCCATGGAGATCGACAAATAGTAACGGGGGCAGGATTGTGAAATCTAGAAGCCCCTAGTCATGAACCAGCACATGGGTGGCGGATACAGATTCAGTTGTTCTGACTCAAGGAACGAGGCAGTTGAGCAGCTCAGCAGCTGTATCCACGACTGAGCAGCCCTTTTTAGGATCCACTCTGCTCACCCCGAAAAGGGGGAGGGGCTAGAAAAGGTGCCCTAAACATAGTCTGCCTCCCTTCCCCCCTGACTGGATTACTACGCCCAGTGGGGCCACCACCCATAGGTCGTAGAAGACAATTGAGCTTTGGAACATGGTGTGGTGATCACACAGGGTCCCCGGACGTTTCACCGTCTATTGATCCCTGTGCCACCACTTTATTTCTCGCTGCCACCACCCAGGCCCTGCCTGGTACAATACTGAGTCCAGTCAGGGTTAAATTGGAACATAAACGTCTGTGTTTCACATCCCACACTGAGTTCTATTGCAGTTTAACAAGCGTGTGGTTTCATAAATGGTATCGGTCAATTACAGTCATGGGGTGCCTATCCAGTCCTATAACTTCCGCTACCTGCTCTCACTCACTAAACCACCTCTCAGATATTTACTTGTCTTCTTAGCTCCTAACTGTTCCTGACTCAGCTTATTTCGCGACACTAACTCAACCTACCCACAGACTCTATCCCAATTCACTCCCACTCCAACCACCCACCCAACTCCCAACAAACTCCTCCCTTCGCCCCTCCCTTCGCTGGTTTTATAGTCCCTCTGACTCCACCCCCTGGGTTCTGATTGGGTAACCTGTTTAACTATTTCACCTCCAGCACTCTCATATGTTGACGTCACACACGGAATCCACACCATGATCAACCCCCACCCAGAAGCCAATGTCCCCACTGTGGAAGGACGTGTGGATCCAGAATTGGCCTCCACAGTCACTTACGGACTCATTGTTAAAACAGCATTTATGGAAGACCATCTTACTCAGCTACGAGTGATCGCCAAAGAAGAAGAAGAAGGAAACTGCTGAGCTCCAGACCTCCCATGCTGATTCATCCCGGTTCTTCACCGCAGGCAGGTTCCTCAGAACCAATGGCGAATTGTGGCAGATCCCGTTGACTGCTCTTCATTGCCGCAAAAACAGCTGAATAAATAAGGGGCGTGGGGAGAGAATATAATTCTACATAGGGGCTAAATGGGTTGTAACTCTTCCTAAATGGAATAATGCATCTTCATTGCCTTTCTTTCGGATCTTCTGGATGATTAAACTTCCAGCAGGACTAGTAAATCTAAAACATATCTTTCTCCTTTCTTTGTGAAACCTGGAAGCTTTGCACAATAGAAAGGCATAAATAAGTTAAATTATTTCTGTTTGAAGCAAGAAATTATGTTACCTCGAGGGGAGGGGGGGGCGGGAGCCTACAGGAAAAAGAACTTGCCAGCCATAAATCTCATTGAAAGAAGCCGGCACTGTCAAGTTAGAAGAAAAGACAATTCTGTTCATGCCAGTCGGAAATCAAGGCGTTTTTAAAATGTAATTATTGCATGTGCCACTCCATCCTGATCAACCGACTTGCTCAAATGAGCTTTATTTGATATTAATCAAATTTGCCTCCTCTAAATTTAATGATCACATCCTGCTGAGCAAATCAGATGTCATTCAGATTTGCTTGGAAGATGGATACATGTCTTCTTGAGTTATGATTAACGCACAGAGGAGAAAGGAGTTTCTCCCTGAAATTTAAAAAACAACAACTGTGATGAATTAAAATGGGTTATTAGAATACAAGACAGCACGCATTAATAAAACAATGGTACCACCTTGATTTCTGTGGGTCTTTATTTAGAAAATATGTCACTGTTTTTTGAAAGTAAACCATAGTGGTTTGGTGGTTGCTAGATCTGATTTTGTAATGCACCACAATTTGCTTGCTTGCTTGTTTATTTAAAATATTTCTAGATCTCGCGTTCATAAAAATACAGCAGGGCACTTTGAAACATACAAACAAAGCTATGGGAAAATGTTTTCTTTTTTTAAACCCCCAATAAGCACTGGTTGAGAAAAAGGAATTCATATTTCAAAGGCTTGTCTGAATCACACATTTTTCAGAAGGTGTCTAAAAGAAAGAAGGAATGATTCCTGCCCAACCTCTAGTAGCAGGGAGTTCCACAGGGCAAGACCTGCCACATTAGCAAAGGTTCAGCCCATACTAAAAGGTTGTCAAAGTATTCTACGCTGGGGTACAAAGAACCACAAAACAAGGTTTGGGATCCTGGAATTGCAGCATGTACTGTATTTCAGAAGCAACAACCTACCCAGCCCCACTTAATTACTGAAACAGAATTCCCAAACACTGATTTTGCTCTGTAAATTGGACATGTAGCCAATTCCACTATGGAAGAGCAATGGGTGGACATGCCAATTTCAGTTTCTCTTCCTTTTTCATTTTGCTGTCTTAAATTCAATTCTCCACATTTCTGCAGCAATTTGCATTTAAAAAAAAATCCTCATTAAAATCCACCAGCATTTTGGGTAGAATTTCTCCTAATGCACCCCCCCCCCATTTTCAACCCGTGTACACATTTTCATAAATAAATTCCCCCTAATATAATATATCTCTGCCAGCTATGGTTGTGAATATATTCATTTTGAAGCACACTTTCCTCTAATGTATGCACTGATTGGGGGTCTACAGTGTGAAATTCAGAGAAGTGTGAATTTCAAAGAACGGCTGTGTTTTCGAGCTCGTTCTGTTTCAGAAAGTGCAAATTTGATAAATTCACCTTTGACTGTCAACTGAAGAGCGTTTCTCACCCATCTCTAGTAGGCAGTATCAACATCTTGGGCTCTGTTGCCAAGAAGGCCCTTCCTTTCTTGAGTTCCTATCAAAACAACCCTGCTATTTTCCACTAGTCTTACTTCAATGTCTCCTTCGCTGAGGAAAAACAGAGGCCCAAATAATTTTTTCTTGTTGTCGAAGGGGAGCAACGCAAAAGACTTGGTTTTTGACAGGGCCTTGTCAAAATTTGAGGGGGACCTTGTCCATCGTTCCGAGTCCGCACTAATAAAATTTGGCTCATTAGCTCGACTGTCTGAAAGGTGACGATGAACGGGTTTGACGTTAATGTCCTGCCTTTCTTGTCCTTGCCTCAAAGCGGTCTCTGGCCCCTTCAGAACCCAGCCGAGTAGAGAATCATCAAGGGAGAGAGATACTCAAGCTAATCAGTCTGTCAGCCTGCATTGTTTTGGTGCCTGCCCAAATGAAAAGCGAGCCAGACATGTACTAGAACAAGGGAGACATGCTTTCCCCTGTAATAAAGATGCAATCCAATAAGAATCTACTGAATGTCATCTCCTCTTGTGGTCAGAGTGACATCTCTATTCTGCACACTTTTAATCCAGCAGAAAATGTCAAGCTGGTGCTAATTCAAAAAAGGCCCTGGAGGTGAGACTGTTTCTGACAGCCTCTCTCAGCCAAGCGAGTAAAGAAAGCAAACTCCCTTCTCTACATTGCTTCCTTAGAACAGCAAGCGTGCCAAGGATAGAGAGAAAGAGAAAGAGAAAGTGAGCGAGAGAGAGAGAGAGATGATAGATAGATGATAGATATAGATAGATAGATAGATAGATAGATAGATAGATAGATAGATAGATAGATAGATAGATAGATGATAGATGATAGATAGATGATAGATAGATAGATAGATAGATAGATAGATAGATAGATAGATAGATAGATAGATGTTTAGGGAAGTTTTTAATGTCTAATGCTGTATTGTGCTTTTAATATTTGGTTGGAATCCACCCAGAGTGGCTGGGGACTGGGGAAACCCAGCCAGATGGGTGGGGTTTAAATAATAAATTATTATTAAGAGAGAGAGAGAGAGAGAGAGAGAGACATTGATTTTATCTATAAAAATATTTTGGGGTACCCTCATTTTCCTATTCATATTGAAATACTGCCCCTCAATGAGGCCAAACTTAGATTCACAAAATGTTTAGGGTTATGCGTACCCCTGCGTCCCCCCAGAAAAAAAGCACTGGATAGATGATAGATAGATAGATGATATATCATCTATCTATCTATCTATCTATCATCTATCTATCATCTATCTATCTATCATCTATCTATCTATCTATCTATCTATCTATCTATCTATCATCTATCTATCTATCTATCTATCTATCTATCTATCTATCTATCTATCATCTATCTATCATCATCTATCTATCTATCTATATCTATCTATATCTATCTATCATCTAATCGTCTATCTATCTGTATATATATGCATTTATTCTTCGCATTTGTGCAAAACCTTTGAGAGTTGTGCGTATATTATCCCAGTAATAGCAGAGGGTGTGACACAATATATGTCAATACCTAACATCATATTTAAACAAAACCAATTAAAACAGTTGCATATATACAATTACAGTAATAAAAAATATCTAATGCAGACTCTCATAACATCAGTTATTGTCTACTCATGTCACTGATGTATTTCTGGTTTGGTTGCTTCTCTTTTCGAATGTTGTTTGGTTTTTTTGTTTAATTTGCAGTTATAGTTAAAAAAATGCAGTTGTATTAGGCATCTGTGTATATGACTATAGGGGCACCACACCTATTTAGAAGCATAGCGACTCTGAGAGTGGAGGTAGTTCCTTGACCTTCCTATATTGAGCTGGGATGATCTGAACAGAACTCATACCTGTTCTTGCTTGAGCGTGAGCAGAGAGCCTCTGCATGATTGACAACCTTGCTTTATCAGAGCTCCCAATTGGGCAGAGCAGTGTTCTTCAATCTCACATCACCATATGTTGTCGGATTACAACTCCCATCATCCGTGACTAGCGACTCAGCTGACTGTGGACGATGGGAGTTGTAGTCTAACAACTTTTGCGCACCCAAGATTGAGAAGCACTGATGGTCTACTTGCGTTCAAGCACACTGAATTTAAGGGTGGAAGAAATGAGCATTTTTGGAGGGGGGCGACGACTCAGGATTCCTCCATCTCTAGCTGTGGTTAGAAGAGGTGGCATTTGAAAGTCAGAGCACATGCAGAAACGTATCCCATGGTGCTCTCAATCTCACCTTCGTGCAAGTCCCTGCAAGATCCTTAAGGGGAAAACTTTCCTCACCGCCTCCGTTCCTCGGAAGGAGAAGGGATGAAGCAAGTGCTGGAAATAATTGTGTATGCTAATTCAGCGCACTTAATTAGCATAATTAGTACACCGATTTGCATAGAATGGAAATCACGCTGCTCAAGATTGTGGGAAGGGAGGCTGAGGGTTTAGTGACATTGTGCAGCTCCTGTTGCTGTGCCGCATGCAACACAACAGCCTAGGAGCTCGTTGTAATAACTTACCTAAATGTAATTTGCTATCATACCCCCTCTATTAGAATGTGCAGAACTTGCAACTTTGGTAAAGGAAAAAACCCAATTATATTTCTCAGGGATTCATTCCATATAACATTAACCGTTATGACGAGCTATTTTGGTGGGAACGTGGCTGCCGTATATGTCTTTGGGCTTCTGGGACTCAAGTTAACATCCTGTTACAATAAAGCATCGCTGGATTTTATTTCTCGTTAAAGCTTCAAAGTCCTCACATTAAACTCCACTTGAAGAAGTCGCTGTTTCAGAAGAAAGCTCCATCGTTGAGCAAAACCAGCGCAACTTCCAAATGAATTTGCTTGAGTTTGCATGTTGTGGAGGGTGAATTTGCATCTACTGGGGCTTCACATGGGCACCAAGATTCTTGTATCTGCACCTGGACATTTTTTTGAAATGCTGATTTGTTTCCAAGTCACTCTGTGCTCTCTCTGCTTTGATTTGCATTGACCTGAGCCTCTCTGCATAAAATGAAGGTATGCGTGCCTCATTAAGTACAATGGGAAATCTAAAAACAGCTAACATTTACCCCTTTTGTCCAAAGTGGATGAAATTTGAAGGCAGAAGAGTCCCTTCTAGGCGTGTTAAGCCTGCCAAACTGCAGACAAATAGGTTCAGGGGCCTTTTCATTTTAGCACCCATCCTGTTCTCCTGACTCCAATCTACATAGCTCCATCCTTATTTCAAACAATGTGATGTATCGGTATATCGCGATGTTTAGCCAGTGACATAGGTTGATGTTGAAAACCAGATATCGCCCAGCCCTTCTCTTAGCCACCAAGGCCACCCGAGTTTCCAGTGTCAAATCCAGGATCCCTATCCCCATTGTCTTGTTCCCTGGCCAGGAAGGGACGTCATATTTCAGTGGGAAGGAGCTGCAGGACTGGATCACACCCGTGCACCTGGTTCTGAGCTGCAAGCGTTTTCAGTGTGACGTGGAAGGAAGCCACGGGAAACATGACACCCTCTCTGCAAAGGCGAAATGTGAATCACACCTCCTAGTTGATAGCGTTCTTGCCTTCTTCATCTATTCCGCTGCAGCTAGAACTTCTTTGAGAGTTTAAAACTTTCCCTCTTTGTTCCCCAAGCTACATTACTTAGTGTAACCTTATACTCCCATAACCTACATAAGTTTTCCCCCTCTAGTGTATTTTCAGATTGCAACTCTATTCCCTCCTCAAATTCAAATTCTGTAATATAGTTTGGTTTTGGTTTTTTAGGTCTACCATGTGTGAATCTGTGTGTTTATCTCATGAGAAAGCTAATCAGATTCCTTTGATACCCTCCAGTAAGGATTTAAGAGTTTTACCATGTAGAAAACTATTACAGCAAATAATTAATTATCCCCACTCTTTATTATAACACATATCCCAAGATATTTTAAGCTTTGCTTTGAGGGCTTTCATTTCAGGTTTTTTATAATAAAAAAATCTGTGTCAATAATACTATTCTGGAGGCAACAGCTTTAAGCTGCAATACAGATTTAGGCGTAATGTTACAGAAGAATTTTTCTAAGTATAATAACGGTTTAGCAACTGAACAAATGGTCCAGTTGAGAATTGTATCCCCCAACATGAGCTTCTGTTGCACCACAGAATTTAAATCCGTTCCAGGATTTAAGCCCAAAGGGTACAATCCAACAAAAAGGTAGACGTTGCTGGTGTTTGTTTATTATTTAAAGCATTTTGATGGCATTTGTCAGCCTCCAAAGGCTCCCAGAACAGCTTTGAGCAATAAGGAAGCTCTTCTTCTCATGATAACAATCTAAAATACACCACACGAAAAGTTAAGGAGTAGGAGGGAAGAGGAAGAAAGCAGACGCCAGCAGCAATTCTTAGTTGCAAAGTTATTGCAAGTCTTCCTTCAAGCAGTGATGTGGGCTCCTTGTAGCTGATCCTTCTCTGGTTGATGTACAGTGGTACCTCGGGTTACATACGCTTCAGGTTACATACGCTTCAGGTTACAGACTCTGCTAACCCAGAAATAGTACCTCGGGTTAAGAACTTTGCTTCAGGATGAGAACAGAAATCATGCTCCGGCAGTGCGGCAGCAGTGGGAGGCCCCATTAGCTAAAGTGGTGCTTCAGGTTAAGAACAGTTTCAGGTTAAGAACGGACCTCTGGAAAGAATTAAGTACGTAACCAGAGGTACCACTGTATAGGGTCAGGTTGTATCCGGCCATTATCTTCTTCCTTATAGGCAGGGGGAGTAGACTCCCAGTAACTTTTGTCTCGCGGCAGGAATGGTGGTGGGGATAGATCCAGGCAGCATGTCTCCACAGTGCCGCATGGGATTCCAACCCCTGCAGGAACTGAATGCTCGAATACGGATCATATCACCATTCAAAAGTGGCCACCACAGAAGCCCTATCTACTCGCTCTCCTTTTACATTATTTTATTGCATATGCTTGCACTCATGTCTTTTATATTTTATTTATTTATTTAAATTTGATTAACATATAAAACACAAGAGTCGAGGCAGAACATAGCAATCATGGTTGGCAGACACTGGTGCCCTTGTCTTCCATGAATCCTCTCTGAAAGTCTTCAAAGTTGGCTGCCATTGCTACAAATTCCAGCTATGCCTCCCTTTTTGCAGAACAGAGTATCAAAATGAAACAGCAATTCCTTGTGAATTTAAAAATGAAACCAGCACAGGAGATACCTGCAGGGATCCCCTGTTTCTTTTGTTCCAAAGTAGGGGCGGGAGACACACCATTTCCTTCCCCTTTCAAAGTGAGCATCTACAAAGATGTATTCCTTCTGCACTTTTTTATTCTTGAAAAAAACCCAGGGAGGCCACACTATATATCAAAACCACATTCAAGGAAATATACACTCCCAAGACTGACAAGGGCTTTTGTATAATCATGGGATATCTGACATGCCAGCATTTACATGCAGTTTAACTCCCATTTTAACTGCCAGTACCATAAAATTATTTGATTGAGTGTCATTCTTGAATTTCAGTGGGGAATGGAATCCCTCGGGACTGTGGTCGCTTATGAAATATTCTTCACAGAACTGAAGGAATCAGATGTCATGCTCTACCTGGAATCCTAATTCCTTGACAACATGGAGCCAAGGGGGTTGTTATTCATTTCACACACACGGGGAGAGAGAGGGGGGGCTGGGGGAGAGAATCTCCTGGACTGGGTGTTTACCTGAAAGCTCACTCCAAAAAATAAAAATAAAATACTCCTCCTGACAAGTATGTTTGTGCTGAAACTTTTAATACCAAGGGGATGGCACAATTTGAAAAACTGCCTGTTTACAAACAGCTTGGATTTCCTGTCTCTTTTACTTTATGAATGATGTCCTTTCCTCCATCATCTGCAAGCTATACCTGCTTTGTGATGCTGGAATGAACTGTGGTGAGATGGAGGCATTGCCGAGTTATAGTTATGGATTTCTGGTTCATAGTTATGTATAGTTATGTATTTCTGGTTCATGTGAATTTCACATGAGTTCATTCCAGCTCCATATAAATATATATATATTGAAAAGGTAAAGGCAAAGGACTCCTGGACTGTTAAGTCCAGTCAAAGCGACTACGAGGGTGTGGCGCTCATCTCACTTTCAGGCCAATGGAGCTGGCATTTGTCCACAGACAGCTTTCCGGGTCATGTGGCCAGCATTCCGTGCGCTCTGGTTTCCATCACAGTGTTCCGTTGCGCCAGAAGTGGTTTGGTGAATTTATATTTATATAGAGGAGGGGGACACACAGACAGACAGAGCCAAAGTATTTTTTAAAAACTGATGTTATTAAAGATTTTCATGGGTTACAAAAGTACATACAGTGGAACCTCGGTTTTCGAGTGCCTCAGAAGCCAAACGTTTCGGTTTTCAAACGGTGAAAACCCGGAATTGAATGCTTCCATTTTTGGAAGTCAAACGCCTTCCGAGGTGTGTTTCTCCATTGTCTCGATGGAATTTGCCAGCCACCCATTGCGCTTCGGTTTTCGAACGTTTCGGAAGTCAAACGGTCTTCTGGAATGGATTACGTTCGACAACCAAACTACCACTGTACATCGTCTCTGTTTTCAAATCATAAAGTCCTTTCTACATAAAGCCAGTTCTATTCTGTTTGAGATTTTGATGTATAAGGTTGGGGGGAGAAGACAGGTGGGGAGGGAGAGAAGGGGGATAGTAAACTTTCTCTTGCACGGTGTATGTGCAAGGTTTTTTTGTGTCAGCATCATGTGGGCAGGTTCTCTTTTTATTCATTTATTCGTTTTCCCTGGCAGTGAGAGAGATTGTGGGGCAGCAGGGCATGGAAGGTTGCCTATAGTTGACTGCAGTGAGTTTTCTTTGTGTGGGTAGGAGCATGTGTGTGTCACTGAGTTAATTTAGCCATATTGATTTGTATGCTGTTGGTGGGTTCTTGCCAACCTGTATGGGAAACAGCCTAACTAGAAAGAATAACCAACGAATTGAAACTAGCAGGGGGACAAATATAAAGACGATGCCTTCACCCCGGTGTGGCTCCCCTTTATTACACACACAGCCCAACAAGACAATAACAAGAGTATTTGTACGGGAAGTTGTAATGAATAGCAGATCTTAGGCCAGTCCACTCCAGGTCCAGGTTCAAGACGAGGCAAATCAGGACCATGGTCAGCTCCCAGTGGGCCCTGATTCCTGAGTTTGTGAAGACTTCTCAGCAGTTACTGTGCATGCTGAGTATGAATACAGATTCAGATAAGGGCCTCACATTTCCAAGTCATATCACAACATTAGCAAGGTATTTTGAGATGGTAAGGAACTTTTGAGGGAGCTTCCAAATCAAGCTTCTGGTACCGAATTAAAAGTCTCCTAACATTAATTCCCTGCACAACCACCACAAAACCTCCCTCTCTCAACCTCATTGAATTGCTCTGCTCAAACAGCAATCGGAAACAATATAAGCATGGCAATTATTGCCCCTGCAAGGAAGGAGCAAGCATTGGGTTCGAAAGCCATCCTAAAAAGTTCGTCCTATGGAAGGTCATGACAGAGAGCGTTATATAACACTGAAAAAGTCCAGTTGTTTCTGTGATTTTCCTGTGTTCCAGCCCCCTCTGTCCCAAATCAAGTTCTATTTTGACCTCAGAAAACAGCTGCATTGAAATTATTATTTGTACTTTAATTTACTTTTTGAATTTTGTTTTGGTATTAGGTTCCAAACCACATTTTTTGCTGGATGCAAATTACATTTGCATGCAGCAAGGGAACATTTCCTTCCTTCTGAGTCTGCCTTAATATATTTTCTCTTAAATATTATTCTATTCATTATATATGAGCTCTTATACAAACTTCCACACTCAGTGTCTCTTTCTATAGCAACATGTAAAACAATTATTTCTAACTCATAAAGAGATGCATGCTTTTTTTCTACCCTCCGTTGACAAAGTTTTCCTCTCTATTTGCATAATGCAAGGGGCCTTGTGAATTCAAATAATGTTTCAAGTAAATAAAATATACACACTGAAAAGAATATATAACTTAACATCAGCAATTTGGGGGAATCCTTAATGTTGCAATGGGAAATATTAAAAGCATGGCCAAATCCCTACCCCAGTCCCCCCAAAATCAAAGGAATTTGCTTTTTTATGTAATTACAAGTGGGTCCTGCAACAAAATGTTCAGGATTCCAGTCTCCCATGTTTTCAACCACCATCCTGCTCACTTTCGCTGAGAACCAGGGAGAGAACTTTTAAATACAGTCGTACCTTGGAAGCTAAATGGAATCTGTTCCAGAAGTCCGTTTGACTTTCAAAACACCAGAAACCAAATTGTGGCTTCTGATTGGCTGCAGGAAGCTCCTGCAGCCAATCAGAAGCCACGGAAGCCCCATCAAACCAGAGCAATCACTTCCAGGTTTGCTGCGTTTGGGAGCCAAAACGTCTGAGTACCAAGGCGTTTGGGATCCAAGGTATGACTGTATATGCTTGCATACAATGGCCACAGCAGCAGAAATAGTGGCAAAGTCCTCTCCTGATTTATTTACATGTATCAGGGACTGGGCAGAGAAGAAATGGTGGAGACCGCCTCCCCATCCTGACCCTTCCAGGGAGGAGGAAGAGGAAAATGGTATAGATTTGTAACAGGGCCTTGAGGGAGGTCGCAGCTCAGAGACAGATGAGGGGGAAAGTTGGGAAATCATGGGAGAGCCAGAGCAACACTTGGCTGTCATGTCATTAGAAAGCATTCCAGACCCTCCATCTCCCAGAACCTGGCGAGTCTTAAAAGTAGGAGAGCAAAGAGCTCAAAGACAGAGGGCACGTAGCAGTACCCGCAGAGGAGATGGTGAGAATGACAGAAGAGCAAGAGGGAGAGGCGGGGAGTGGAGATTCACTCAGGACAACCCCATTATCCAAGAGGCTGGGTTCTATAGTGTCCCTCTGTAATTACCGAATGAAAAAAAAGGATGGTAAGAATCCTTCCCTTGTCTTTATACTTTCCATGACAACATGAGCTGCCTAGGCTTAAAACAATGACTAACAGCACACAGCAAAATTGTACCTCGGCTGTAGTGTTCCAGCGATCTCTCATAGGGGGCCGACATTCCCTGCACATAGATGACTATCATGCCAGGGAGAAGGCTAGGTGATAAATGTTCTTCTTGGCATCTGATTTTCTCTGCTTTTTTCAATGTGGAAGGATCAGGTTTTGTCTATGTAGTTCACACACAATCTAGATCTATCACTTTTTTTGCCCCTAAAAAAGCGCTTGTTGAAGTAACTGGTTTCATTCTGAAAATATAAGCTCATTGCAGATTGATTCTGCATTACCCCACAGTGTGCACATTTGAAAACAGATGTAGACTGGGGAACCCAGCAGATGGGCAGGATATTATTATTATTATTATTATTATTATTATTATTATTATTATTATTATCATCATCATCACCACCACCACCATCATAGATGCCAACTCCCTCGGGCACTGCATGCCCAATCACCCACAAAATTCCCCATGAAGGGGCTGGGCTCCCACAAATTTTGGTGCCAGAGCTGCATGGCACCTACGGCACCGGGCACCCACAGTCACAGGGCCAAGTTGGCACTCCTGATTATTATTATTATTATTATGAGGCAGTCTTGACAATAAGGGGCGTATTCACACCTGCCGAATGACATTGTGGGAGGGTGTATACCAAGCCTTCAGCCACCACTTCCTTCTTCACCCCCTTGGGTCATGTGCCAGGATGAAAAGGCACGGATAACCTAACCAAGGGGAGGGCTTTCCAATGCATCTCAAGAAACCACACCTAACCTTGCGGATGGCAGGATCTAGAACCAATCTAGACTGAAAGCAGCATGTTGAAGATGAGCATGAGCATTGCAGGACAAGAACAACCGTGACTTTAAGGAAGAATGGGAGCTTCTTACAAATTATCTAAAAAGACAACAAAATGAACTGGACTCCTTGGCAGGTTTTGAATAAACATACACATATTTATTGGTTGATAACATGGTAAACAGATAATGTATAATTTTATAACATGCAGAAAATAATATGTGCTGAGAATTCAGAGAGAGGAGCTGAGGGAAGTCTGGGGGGGGGGTTGAGGGGGGAGGGGAAAAATAATGAATATGATATGCTGAAATTTTCCCAGTAGTGATGTATGGAAGTGAGAGCTGGACCATAAAGAAGGCTGATCGCCGAAGAATTGATGCTTTTGAATTATGGTGCTGGAGGAGACTCTTGAGAGTCCCATGGACTGCAAGAAGATCAAACCTCTCCATTCTGAAGGAAATCAGCCCTGAGTGCTCACTGGAAGGACAGATCCTGAAGCTGAGACTCCAATACTTTGGCCACCTCATGAGAAGAGAAGACTCCCTGGAAAAAAACCCTGATGTTGGGAAAGATGGAGGGCACAAGGAGAAGGGGACGACAGAGGACGAGATGGTTGGACAGTGTTCTCGAAACTACCAACATGAGTTTGACCAAACTGCAGGAGGCAGTGGAAGACAGGAGTGCCTGGCGTGCTCTGGTCCATGGGGTCACGAAGAGTCGGACACGACTAAATGACTTAACAACAACAATGCTGAAATTGCTAATAAAAACCTTTTAAAAAGGAGAAGATGTGCATGAGCAATCCTGGAACGAGAAAGTGTACATCTTTGTGCTACAAATGGGTCAGCGTGTACGCAGCCCTTGTGTGCTTTCCGAAGCAAATGTCACAGTAAATACTACTGCTGCATAATAACATGAAGCAGGGGAAGGAGAGATGGGAGATTGCAGTAGGTGCCAGGAACATTAATTCGCCATATAAGCCTCTGTGCACGTTACTGATGTCAATAACTTTGTGCTGCTCATCTGAGATTTCTTGAACTAGCAGGACATCATTTGAATTGAATGGTACACAAGACTACCAGCTGTGAAGAGTGATTACTTGAAGGCAACCACAGCTGGATCTGGACCCTCGTGTGTATGCAAACTAACAGCTGGCTCTTTAACACAGTCTAATAGCACCCATACATTTAACTGCTTTGGAGCTGCTATTTTCTGTCGCTTGGTGCTCTCCATCTGAAGATCTATTGTAATTCGCAGCTATTATCATTTAAATATATCTGCTGAAACTTTCTTGCTAAAATTATAGCACTAGCCAGTTTCCAAAGGGTAATTACTCGACAGTAGGTTTTTTTAGAAAGACGATATTACAGAAAGTAGGCTTATGAAACATTTGGGATTAACAGCCTGGAAGATCACCCAGTAAAAATGAGCCAAGGTTTGAAAAGAATGTTTAGAGTTGTGTCAAGCGATATCGTCTGCAACACAGCAAACTTGGAGATGTGCATGTGTGAGGGCAAGTATTTCCCTTGAAATTCAGAAGCTGCTTTTTCATATTTAGATGACATAAATGCTACATAACATCACAGATACTAAAATGTTGTAGATCAGGTGTCAGCAAACGTTTTCAGCAGGGGGCCGGTCCACTGTCCCTCAGATCTTGTGGGGGACCGGACTATTTTTTTTTAAAAAAAAAATATGAACGAATTTCTATGCCCCGCAAATAACCCAGAGATGCATTTTAAATAAAAGCACACATTCGAATCATGTAAAAACACCAGGCAGGCCCCACAAATAACCCAGAGATGCATTTTAAATAAAAGGACACATTCTACTCATGTAAAAACACGCTGATTCTTGGACTGTCCGTGGGCCAAATTTAGAAGGTGATTGGGCCGGATCCAGCCCCCAGGCCTTAGTTTGCCTACCCATGGTGTAGATGTTCCAAAATGCCAATGCATTTTAGAAGAGTCATGGCAATAAATTCTCAGGCGAAACAGGGTGAAGCAGGACGCAGATGAAGTTTTCTGATGTACTGTGTTTAGATTCCCCCACCCTCCTGTCTGAACCATCTAGCTCAAGGATGGGGAAGTTGTGGCCCTCCAGCTGTTGTTAGACTACAACTCCCATCATCCCTGACCATTGGTTATGCTAGCCAGGGCTGATCTTCCAGCAAATGGGCACCGGCTCCTCATTCCTGACCTAACATATCCCATGCTCAAATTCACCAATATGAGCATTTTCCCAAACCTGTTCCACATCCCTGGTGGACTGGACACCCCTAACTAGGATTGGACAGTCTTCTGACATGCAGAATTCACTTCCCACTGGAACTCCAAGATCCAAAAAACAAAACCAGATAGAAAAGACAGACTGATTACAACTGCTTTTTTTGGGGGGGGGGGCAGTTTTCCTTTTTGCTAAAAAAAAGCATTTAAATTCCATTGGGAAACTTAAACAAACAGAATTGCAGCACAAGATAATGCTATCTGAATTAGATTCCCTTTTTGTAACCTCTAACCCATCGAGGTTAGGGACGCGGGTGGCGCTGTGGGTAAAAGCCTCAGTGCCTAGGGCTTGCCGATCAAAAGGTCGGCGGTTCGAATCCCCGTGGCGGGGTGTGCTCCCGCTGCTCGGTCCCAGCGCCTGCCAACCTAGCAGTTCGAAAGCACCCCCGGGTGCAAGTAGATAAATAGGGACCGCTTACCAGCGGTAAGGTAAACGGCGTTTCCGTGTGCTGCGCTGGCTCGCCAGATGCAGCTTTGTCACGTTGGCCACGTGACCCGGAAGTGTCTCCGGACAGCGCTGGCACCCGGCCTCTTGAGTGAGATGGGCGCACAACCCCAGAGTCTGTCAAGACTGGCCCGTACGGGCAGGGGTACCTTTACCTTTACCTCTAACCCGTCGAGAGAATTGGTTTTGCAAGATCTGAGACCTTTCTCTTCCCTTGGTCATGCACTATGGGAAGGAAAAAATAAAGTCCTGCAATAAGGCACTCGAAAACCCATTTCCCTTTTAAAATACATTAAAAAGCAGGTTTTGTTGACCATTGTTATCCCTAATGCTTACTTCTATATTCACGCTCCATTTGCTAGGACTTGTTCTCTTTATGTTATACATCTGATCCGAATTAAAATTCCAGGGAAGCGGGAAAGACGTCCACCATCACCTAGCAAGATCAACTTACCATGTAATGACAGGTAAATTGTAGCCAGCTCTGCCTGTTGTTTTCACCTGCCAACTGTGAGTATAAAGCAGTGGTGTCCAGTGCCCAATGTGACTGTTTGGGCAGAGAGCGGGGAGCTGAACAGCAGGGGGAGCCAGAGGCAATGACAGAGCCAATGCGTTATTAATGTTTTTAAAAAATCACCATATTTTATGGCTATATGGTTATAGGAACCATTCCTTAACTCTTTTTTTAAGCATTAAAAGCCATGAATTTAGAGCCACCCAGGTTCTGCTATGGGACTGTTTTTGGGCTTCCCTGGTATTGGGTGGGTGGGTGGGGACAGATCAGGGGTCTATTAGCCACCGAGTTACTGTATTTTTCCATGCTTTTTTGCTAAAAAAAAATAATAGGCAAAAATTGGGTGTAGTCTTATACACGGATAGTGAATGCAGAGCGGGGATGTGTGATTAATGGCAGCAGCAGGCAGGAGATTGGCAGCGGAGATTGGGCGGGTGATTGGTGGCTGCGGCAAGGCCTGCTGGTGATTGGCTGTGGCTGTGGCAATTGGGCAGGTGATTGCGGCTGCAGCAAGTGGGTGGGTGGGCTGTTGGTGGCGGCGAGAGGGCAGACAATTGGCGGCTGTGGCAAGGTGTGTGATTGGCTGTGGCAAGCGATCGGCAGTGGTGGGCAGGTGGGTGAGCGATTGGCAGAAGTGACCTTCCCCACCCCCTCAAAAAAGCTAAACAACTTAATTTCTGAATTTTGGACAGAGGGGCATCATACACATAAAATCCACGCAGAAACACATCATTTTACCTCAACTCGCTTGTGGAAACAACTCAGAGGCAGTGAAAGAAGGAAAACAACAGGAAGATTTAAAGGAACTATTAGAAATGACTATCGAAAGCAGTAGAGATATGAGATGATCAAAGCCCCATCTGAACTTGAAGCATGGGAAGTCCCAACAAAAAAAATTATAATTCAGCAGAATATTTGGATTTTTTGTATATATATGCATAATTTGGAATATTTGATTGGATTGTTAAAATGGAAAACTTAATAAAAATGATTTTTTAAAAATTCTAAATTTTGGGTTAAAAAAAGGGGTCGTCTTATACATGGGGGCATCTTATACAGGGAAAAATATGGTAGTTTTGAGGTATTGTCACTGACATAGCAAGGTCTTTTAATTTACATATAAAGCCCTAAACAACTCCAGACCAACACCTCCTCCATCGCCCCAAAAGTAGAACCTGGTTCGTCTTTCTATGTGGTAAGAAGAAGAAGAGTTTGGATTTGATATCCCGCCTTTCACTCCTCTTAAGGAGTCTCAAAGCGGCTAACATTCTCCTTTCCCTTCCTCCCCCACAACAAACACTCTGTGAGGTGAGTGGGGCTGAGAGACTTCAGAGAAGTGTGACTAGCCCAAGGTCACCCAGCAGCTGCATGTGGAGGAGCGGAGACGCGAACCCGGTTCCCCAGATTACGAGACTACCGCTCTTAACCACTACACCACACTGAAGAGAATGGAGAGAAGGGCCTTTTTACTGGTGGCACCAGGGTCATATAGAATGCTGTCACTGCTGAAATATGAGGTGTCCCACCTGCATACTGCCGACTCTGGAAGACTTGGGCATTCTCTTTGAAAGCAGGATGCTGGATTCAATAAGCCATTGGCCTCATCCAGCAAGGCGCTGCTTAGGTTCTTAAGAAACCTATTCTTACCCATTCACTTTTCAAGGCAGCAGACACAGGTAAAGGTAAAGGGACCCCTGACCATTAGGTCCAGTCGTGGCCGACCCTGGGGTTGGGGCGCTCATCTTGCTTTACTGGCCAAGGGACCTGGGTTATGTGGCCAGCATGACTAAGCCGCTTCTGGTGAACCAGAGCAGCGCACGGAAACGCCGTTTACCTTCCCGCTGGAGTGGTACCTATTTATCTACTTGCACTTTGATTTGCTTTCGAACTGCTAGGTGGGCAGGAGCAGGGACCGAGCAACGGGAGCTCACCCCGTCGCGGGGATTCGAACCACCAACCTTCTGATCGGCAAGTCCTAGGCTCTGTGGTTTAACCCACAGCGCCACCTGCGTCCCACGGGTAGTTGCCACAAACTCGCTGGATTTGGGTGGAATCAAACTTGGTTTACTAAAACAAAGATGCCGAGAGGCCTTTAACCAGAGCAGCACGATCGGGTGCAGTTCTAATATTAATGAGGCTTGGGAATTGATGATTTTACAATCCCTGCCCTCCCAGCTTTAATCCATTAGTAGGTATAGATTTGGCGGTAGTTAGCACAGTTGGTCAAAACTGCCTGAGTGGAAAATTGATCTCGGGGAAAAGTGCTAGCAGGGTGGGTTGATAAGTTTTTAGTGCTTTGAACTTCGGCTTTCCAGGAAGGGGAGTTCGTCTTCCTCCATCCTTTGGGGAAGTTAAACTCGCACGACTCACAGTGAGATATCGGCGAGGCCACTGCTTAATTTTAATTCATTGTAATTAAAGCAGATACATTGAAATGAGTGACAACATTACTATAATCACCATTTCCTTCTCATTGTCAAGATATGATACAGTTCTTTCCCCCATCCTTCAACCATGGAGAGAGTTTGGAGGTGATTTAATGTTGATGAAGCTCTGATTTAATGTTGATGAAGCTCTGACTTCAGTCCTCTGTCCGCCCGCTGTCCGTCTTGTGTATCTGAAACATGCGGTGCTATAAGCATGCCGTTTTAGCGAAGACACGGCCACAGATATACTGTATTTTTCGCTCCATAGGGCGAGTCATATAGTTGGCGGCCTCCCCTTTCCCTGCATGCCCACCTGCTGTGCCCCATCAACCATATGGCTGGCGGGCATGCAGCTTGCCTCCCAAGCCTCCATGAAAGGAGAGCGATTCCTGCAGAGGCTTAGGATGGATGCTGCACCACGCCAACTATATGAATAGCGGGCACGCAGCTTCCCTCCCAAGCCTCTGCTGGGATTGCTCTCCTGCAGCGGCATGGGGGAGAGTTGCCCCCCCCCCATGGCTGGCAGTGCACAGCTTCGTGCCCCCCCACTATCCGTGGTAATTTGGGGGCGCTGGGTGGATATTTGCACCCCAGCGCCGCATCTGCTAAAGACAGCCCTGGTTTCTGGTGAATGGCCAGGCTATCCTTCTGTCAGCCATTTTCTTTATTCAAATAAACCCTGGGTCTTCTCAGAATGAGCATCGCCGTCTCTTAAAACGGAACAGTGATCCATTGAGAAAGTGGTCAATGAGCCCAGGTTCTGTTGTCCTGGTTCAAGCTAATGTGGCATATTAACGCTCTCCTTTCGACCAAGCATCTGACAACGTCTTCTGCGTTTGCTGCACCTGGCAAATAAGTACTTCACCCGACCTGTTAATTTTATTGACAGCCTTAAGCAGTAGAAAACACACTGCTGTTCTGATAGTTGCAGCGCTCCCAGGACAACCAACAGCAAATGGCTAGGAGCTTACGTGGGAAGACAGGTTTGGAAGAAATCAGGGAAAGCCACAAACGCTCGATACCAGGCTGGAAAGTGGAGAGCTAAGAGCTTTGAGAAATCAGGTAATTAATCTGAAATTCTCTGCTGTCAGTTGGCGGGCGGGCGGGCGGGGGGCTTTATGATGACAAGATACTTTGCTACAAGCTGAGATGCTCTCGCACCCCAAAGTGTCAAGGCGGAGAGAAAACAAACTTCTCAAAGAGGCCAAGGATCAGGACCTGACAAGACAAGCCCGCTTGCTTGGTGGAGAGCCAAGCAGCTCTGTTAATAAAGATATGTCCACAAAGCAATTGATTATTTGGATACAGGATATAATTTGTGATGCCGATAAAACTCGAAGCAGATGGAGCTGCTTCATAGCTAGTCAATCCTCTGGTCTATCTAGCTCAGCATTGTGTACAATGACTGTCAACAGCTTTCTGGGGTTTCGTACAATCAGGATTTTAAGAGACCATGAGGGTCATTGTGATGGCCTGGGAATCTGATTCAGAGGCTGAACCTGATGAATCCCAGCCTGCACAAGAGTCCCCGCCTCCAGGGCCGGCTGAGCCGGGGCAGGGGCTTGAGCCTGAAGGGTCCTCACCTGTGCCGGATCCTCAGGAGCAGACACCAGCTGAATCTGCTCTGGCTCCGGAGGTGATCGAGGCCCTTTTGCCTGCAGGTGCTCCTCTCCCAGCCCTGACAGGGGAAGGTGAGGTTGCCTCTGGGTCCAGTAATCCTCCAGCTTCTCCTGAGCTGCAGAGGCTCAGGGCAGAGAGGCGGAGGGAACTAAGTTCACACAGGAGGAGTGCTCGCCTCCAGGCCAGGAGAGGTGAGTCACCTGTGGACCGGGGCCGCCCTATGCCTCAGAGGAGATAAAGGCCAGCCCGCTCAGTCCCAGGTTGCGGGCGCAACATCGTTGGTTACCTGTTCCTGCCGGCACCCTGTCCTGCTTTCTGCCAGAGTTCCTGACCACACCTGACTCCCTGCCTTGGACCCCGCTTCAGCCTTGGACCGGACACGGACCACGCCGCACGGTACCCCCCCCCCCCGGGACCAGCACAGTCATCTGCAGGAATCTTTTGCCAATGTGGGGCTTGGACCCACAACCCTGAGATTAAGAGTCTCATACTCATGCCCCTTAGGTGTCACTGGACTCCAAGTCCCATCATCCCTGAGCATTAGTCACACTGGCTTCGGTTGATGGGAGTTGGAGTCCACATCTGGGCAGAGGCCCACAGCCACCCTCCTGACCTCCTTACCAGGATGGGGCAGGGACAGCAGTGACTGAGTAGACACACAGGTAGGACCAATATATTGGCTCCACTGGTACATCCTTGTAGTCTTGACCTCATTGCTGCCCTCCCCTTTCCCAGCAGCTCTTCTTCTGAATGGGATGTGGCCCCACAGGTCTGCCCCACCACACCGGCTGCATACTGGCAATAGCACCTACAGGGGCACTCTGCAGGTTCCTCATCCCTGTGTGGGGAATCCACAGCCTTGACCCATGATAGATCAATGGAGCTTCCATGGACAGCCCCTCTGAATGCTGGGGCTTTCATGCTCTGCTTGCAGACTTTCTCAAGACAACTGGCTGTAAATTGCTGAAGGCTGCCTTGACCCTTAGCCTATTCCAGCAGGAGCCTTTGCACATTCTTGTGACTGGGTTCAACGTGCATCACCTCTGCCATGTTGGCCTTCAGAGAAGCCAGGCCTAATGAGCTACTCCAGAGCATCAGGGTATTTAATTGCAACTTAAGCCTTGTGTTATAAAGAAGAAGAAAAGATAGATCCAGGAAAAAACCTGCTTGAAGATATTCTGGGTGTTGTGTATAATGGCACCGTTTTTGGGTGTTTTGTTGTTATTCTTGATCATTTGTCATGAAGCACACCCAGATGCCTTCAGAAGATATGTGAATGGATGGAGCTGCTAACAAGTGAAAGCACGCCTCTAGGACAAGCGAAGTCGGTTACAATAACCAGACCTCCAGGCGAGGAAAAGTGTTGCCTCAGATTAATTGGGGGGTTCAAGGTGTAGGAGTTGATTACCTTCCCAGACTGAAAAGGGAAGGTTATAAGTCAGCAAAGAGAGGGAGTCAGGGATCAGGAGGTTACGAAAGAGGCAGGGTGTCAATTAGGTCCCCAAAAGACAGAGGGAAATAGTTTCCCAGGGAAATAAAGGAAAAGGAAAATCTCACGGCAAAAAGACCATATAATGTAAGCTCAAGGCAGGCAGGAAATGTCTGGAGACCTATAAATTACAAGCTTAAAAACGGGCTTTTCTGGGGAAGCTGAAAAGCCTCCAAGAGGAATTCTCCCCCGAAATATAGTTGCTTGGCTGAGAACAGTCAATTTTTGCTGGGACCGCCAGATTTTCGGTGGTTCCTTTCGCCGCACTAGCAAGTCCTTGCAGCCCCTTTGTTGTGTGTGGGTTGCTCAGTGTCACAGAACACCACGTGTTTTGCAGTCTTAAGATAGCTGTTAGCTTCTCCATGTCACACAGCATCATGGGTTTTGAAGTCTTGAGACTGTGTAAATAATGGTTATCGTACATGCAAAGCATTTTCTGGATGCACTCGCAGTGCATTTCACAAAGGGAATGCAAATTTTCTGTTTGGCCTACCCATATATCAAAATTCTATTTTGAGTGGGATTATTATTTGACACAACTCCACGCTAGTCTCCCTCTTGTTATTGGGGAATGGAGAACAGAGGCTATTTTTACATTTCTACCCTAGTTTCTTTGTCTTCACAGTTTTCAGCCTCACAGCAACTTTGGGTATTGATTAGCCCAATAAATCAACACGGTGCTCTCCATCTGTTATGGACTACAACTCTGAACAGCCTCACCTTCATGGGGATTTGAGTACAGCTTGTTCAGACCCAAACCCAGCACTCATGGTGCAATGTCACAGTGCCCCCCCTCCAAATATGTCCGTGATCAAAGGTGAGCCTGAATTTGGGTTTAATCCAGTAGGCTATTTTCTGTGTCCCACTGGCTCTGAAGCAACATTATCAGTCCAGTAAAGGCCATTTTCACTTGCCCTCTATTGATCTCATTTCTTTTTGCAGGTGAAGTTGAGAAGTTCCTTCAGGGAACAAAGCGGTTTGAACTTCCTCGTCAAACGTGTTCAGTGAACATAATCAAGAAGACAAATGTTTTCTTCTTAATTGGACAGTATGGATTCTCCCCACCACCCCCCGAGTCCTTATCACTGTTACTGGAAAGCGCCATGAGTAGATTTTCCAGAATGGTGCTATAAAAAATAAAGATGATTGATTAATTCAATACACCTAGAGGTAGGAAACATCTTCCAGGAATGTTTAGAGGAAATGTACAGCATTCTACAAATAGACACAGTTTACTATATGCATATTAAGCTTTCTGGGATGCTGAAGATTTCCGTTCTCCCGGTTTCAGCTTTGGCGGAATGGCTGGCATTTATTTTATTTTAATTCTCCTTTTTTATTCCCCCTTTTCAGTATGCGAGGATCCCTCAAAGCAACAATCAACAATAATAAAACGCAGAGAAAATTCATAAAAACATTCCAAAGAAATTAAAACACATTAACCATACTTAGCATTTCTGAGTGTTCTTCCCATACATTATCTCACAGTGCGATATCGAAATGGCCCTGAATGGTGGGCCAATATTATCATCTTCATCTTGCAGGAGGGCTGAAGCAGAGAGAATGGAGCTTTGTCTAATGCAGGGATGTCCCAAGCGTTTAAGGCAAGGCTTGGAGGCCAAAGGTGCCCTCTCCATGGAGGAACATGCAGAATAGGGAGAGATTTTTCTAAGCTAGCAATGCTGTTTAATAGATGGAGTGTTTGTAGTTCCCTTGTTGGCTTTTGCAGGTGAGTCGGAAGAAGAATATGCAGAAGAAGAAAGTGATTTAGCAAAGAATCAGAGTCCCAACTGCTATTTCCAATTTACCATGCTGCAATGAAGATAACTGATTTACTCAATCTATGGCCATCACTAACTTTAATCTACTAATTTAAATGGGTCTACTCTAAGTTAGACAAACCTAGACAGCATCTTAAAAAGCAGAGACATCACCTTGCCAACAAAGGTCTGTATAGTAAAAGTTATGGTTTTCCCAGTAGTGATGTATGGAAGTGAGAGCTGGACCATAAAGAAGGCTGATCGCCAAAGAATTGATGCTTTTGAATTATGGTGCTGGAGGAAACTCTTGAGAGTCCCATGGACTGCAAGAAGATCAAACCTATCCATTCTTAATGAAATCAGCCCTGAGTGCTCACAGGAAGGACAGATCCTGAAGCTGAGGCTCCAATACTTTGGCCACCTCATGAGAAGAGAAGACTCCCTGGAAAAGACCCTGATGTTGGGAAAGATTGAGGGCTCAAGGAGAAGGGGACGACAGAGGACGAGATGGTTGGACAGTGTTCTCAAAGCTACCAGCATGAGTGTGACCAAACTGCGGGAGGCAGTGGAAAACAGGAGTGCCTGGTGTGCTCTGGTCCATGGGGTCATGAAGAGTCGGACACGACTAAACGACTAAACAACAACAACAAACTCTAAGTTAAAGTCGAGCGCAATCCATACTGGGGATAATTCAGATGGAAATTCCCAGGTGTCAAAAAAGGCTACTGTGGCCCGTGTTTTGTTAACCCCAAAATGGGAAACGAGTGAGGTCCCAACCAAAGAAGTATGGCAACTTAAAGTGATGGAATATGCACAGCTTGCAGATCAAACATATAGAATAACAGAACAAGAAGAACATTCATTTAAAGAAGATTAGAAAATGTTTACTGAATATATGGGGGGGGAAATGTGTACACTTGAAAACGTTGGCAACATTAAGATAAATTGAACAGTGGAAATAAGTTTTGATGGAAGTAATAATGAAATACTAAATGGCTTAGTTTATATAAAATATACAAGGATTTATGCTATATATTTTAAAATTTTATGTATGGATGTTTTATGATGGCCTATATTTGTAACGCCTAATAAAGCTTTGGCAAAGTAAGCAAGCAATCCTATATTTTTCTTGTCCTCTTTTTTCTGGGGGCCACCCTCAGCATAACTCACTAGTCTAATGCACTGACCCATTTATCCCTAGATCTCCCCCATGTGATAGGACACATGAGAGATGGAGCAGGTCCCTTTGGAGGCAATCAGGACCCCGTTTAGATCTCTTGGTTAAAAAGAAAATAATTATTTGCCATGAAGGGCAATTCCCCCCTCCCCCCTTGGAGCCTTAAGAGCAAGTTCCCCAAATCAGTTCCTCTTATGTTCATTAAATTCAGGCCCCAGGAGCAATCTCGATTGACATACTAAAAATGTGCTTTCTCTCAACACACTGAAATTGTCCCATGTGATGTTTATTGATAAAGGGGAATAAGTGCAACAGCTAACATTTCTGTTTGGGTTTCATGGTTAGTTAGCGAGATGATGGACGTGCTCATAATATACACCGCCACCTTTAAAAAATATTTAAAAAAAGCCCGTGCAATCAATCTTGCACATGGTGTAACATTTCATTTCCAATCTTGATCAACGGATTGTTTGCCTTTTGCATACTGCTCGGGTTTCATTCTCGGCTGCTCGGCAGATTGATGGGGGGAGAAAAGGGAGGCGAGGGGATTGCGAAGCCAGAGGGGCTGTGGCTCGGTGGGCAGAACATCTGCTTTGCATGCAGAAGGTGGCAGGTTCAGTGCTTGGCACCTCCTGACAGGGCTGGGAATTACTCCTGCCTGGAACTCCAGAGAGCTGCTACCCATCAATGCAGACAATATTGAACCAGATAGACCATTGGTCTGGCTCTGTATATGGCAGCTTCCTATGTTCCTGTGTCCCCTGATTGGACTGTGTTCCAAGCTGTGTTCAAATTAGGGCAGGGGACTGACCTGACTGGCCTGGATTGCTCAGTTGGTTAGAGCATGGTGCTGATAACGCCAAGGTTGCAGGTTCAATTCCCGTACGGGGCAGCTATGTATTCCTCCATTGCAGGGGGCTGGATTAGATGATCCCCAAGGTCCTTTTGAACTCTACAATTCTATGATTCTAAGGCAGCTTTACTTGCTCCTACAATGGTCTCCAAAAAAGGAGAGGCAAAACTGAACTGATCATAGAGTGAAATATGATCCTGAGAGATCTGCATTGGCTCCCAGTATGTTTCCGAGCACAATTCAAGGCGTTGGTGCTGACCTTGAAAGCCCTAAACGGCCTCGACCCAGTATACCTGAAGGAGCGTCTCCACCCCCATCGTTCAGCCCAGACACTGAGGTCCAGCTCTGAGGGCCTTCTGGCGGTTCCCTCGCTGCGAGAAGGGAGGTTGCAAGGAACCAGCAGAGGGCCTTCTCGGTGGTGGCGCTCGCCCTGTGGAATGCCCTCCCATCAGATGTCAAGGAAGTAAACAACTATCTGACTTTTAGAAGACATCTGAAGGCAGCCCTGTTTAGGGAAGTTTTCAATGTTTAATGCTGTATTGTGTTTTTAATATTCAATTGGAAGCCGCCCATTGGGGAAACACTGCCAGATGGGCGGAGTATAAATATTATTATTATTATTATTATTATTATTATTATTATTATTATTATACGTTCTTGGAGTCCTGTTAGGGACTTAACTCAAAACTAAGCTTATACAACCTTATCTGTTTCAAAATTACCTCTCTCTCTATTTCTCTCTCTCTCTTTCTCTTTCTTTCTTTATTTCTTCCATCTTTCTGCTCATGGCAATCAAGACACTGCTTCAAAGCGTAAAGAAATCCAGGAATCAAAGAGCTGAATCGCAGATGACCTTTGAAGAGACAGGCAAGCATTACCGCAGAAGGAGCTGTATTTATGGGCAGCATCAAAACCAATGTCTCCCTTTAATGGCAGGCATCACCTTCTCGTGTCACTTTACTGTGACACGGAGAAACAAATAAGCCTTGAAAAAGCTGATATTCTATCAGGTGGTAATAGCCTTAGCACCCGCCCTGCTAAGGCATCAGACTCAGTGCCTGCCCCCACTGCTTTTGAAGATGCTTCTTATCAGCGGTGAAGTCCTCCTGGCTTCTGTCATTCCTTTCCCAGGAGGGAGATATCAGGAGCTGCCTTATGCCGAATCAGACCCTTGTTAGGGACGGATTTACGTATAAGCTAAACAAGCTATAGCTTAGGGCCCCGCTCTCCTGGGGGTCCCCAAAAAAATTTAAAGGGAAAAAAACTGGATGTACATTTCCAAAATATAAGATAAAAACAACAACAAATAAATTAAAGCTACATATAGCAACAGTGTTTTGTGTTGTGTAGGCTCCTATGATAGGGACGCGGGTGGCGCTGTGGGTAAAACCTCAGTGCCTAGGACTTGCTGATTGTAAGGTCGGCGGTTCGAATCCCCGCGGCGGGGTGAGCTCCCGCTGTTCGGTCCCAGCTCCTGCCCACCTAGCAGTTCGAAAGCACCCCTAAGTGCAAGTAGATAAATAGGGACCACTTACTTAGCGGGAAGATAAACGGCGTTTCCGTGCGCGGCGTTGGTGCTGGCTCGCCAGTGCAGCTTAGTCACGCTGGCCACGTGACCCGGAAGTGTCTTCGGACAGCGCCGGCTCCCGGCCTCTAGAGCAAGATGAGCGCACAAACCCACAGTCGGTCACGACTGGCCCGTACGGGCAGGGGTACCTTTACCTTTAGGCTCCTATGATGTAAGTCATGGGCCCCGTCTGCTAGCCTGCTCCCTAAAATATCACTGTTTCACTCATTTCTATATATAGGATGCCTACATTCCGCATGGGCTGGTTGCATCAGCAATGTCTAGGCAACACGATGAGCAAGTACATGAAATCTTTAGTCTCAAAGTCTCTGAAAATCGAATGAATGTATGTAAATGAAAATATCAAATGCTGTGGAACAGTGCTCATGTAATAATGTAGTCACTGCTGACTACATTATTTCATTGGAAATATGATGGGTTTATGAAGCAATTCTATATCCTCCCACCACGCTGATGAAGAATTCTACAAAACAGTAGTCAATATCTGGAATCCCTGGAATCTGGACTATGGACATCATATTTGCTGAATACACAAAGCTTCACAGCTTGTTTTTCATCGTACACAGTCTGGTACCTCACTTCATTTAAAGATTTTCAGAGTTTCCAATCCAGAAGTCGTTCCAAAACCAAAGCATTCCAGAACCAAGGCGCACTTTCTCATAGAAAGCAATGCAAAATGGATTAATCTGTTCCAGACTTTTAAAAACATCCCCTAAAACAGGAATTTAACATGAATTTTACTATCTAACAAGACCATTGATCCATGTGGCCTCAGCAGGGTTCCCGCCTCCCAGCTGATTGTCGCACTAGCGCAGCAACAGAAAGGGCTCTCTCGTGCCCTTCTGGAGGAAATTGACTCTCTTGGAGGAATGGAGTGGAAATACTCCTTGACTTGAGGAAACTGAAGTGACACCACACTTCCCCCATGGAAGCATTTGCGAGGAGTGTTATTTCACAGAGGGAAGGATGTGGTCAGGGCACACTTTACATAACTTGACCAACTCCCTTAAACTGGCATGCCAGCCAAGATGGCAGACCAGAAGCGGCCTCTTGCCCTTCTTCCTACTTCAGAGGTGGAACGGCATATAGGATGTAATAAGAAGAGGGGGGAAATCATTACTTTGTGTAGCGTTCTGTTAGTTTAGTAGGTTAGGAACAGGAGGGGGTAAAGACTTTTCTGCCTCCTAGGAAAGTTTTTTTTTTTTTTTAATGGTCTGGTTAAAACTTTTGAAGGGCGCTAGGAGGACAGCAGCTATGAATGAGGTCAAGAAGACAAGCAATCTGTGACTTATCATTAATAATGAGAATGAGGCCACAGAAGGTCATGGAACCTCAAGTGCATTGCAAGTGTAATTGGGACTTATCCACCACTTCCCCCAATCTTCCACATTCAGCAGTTCTGACAGTGATTTGGATGTGCGGCCATTAGTGAAGAATGGAGTCTTCGTCCTGAAATATGCCTTTGTCATGGAGGAGAAAAGCAACGGGGAATAACTGTGGCAAAGGGCAGAGTATATAATAGAACTATGCATTCCTTGAGTTCAGGGCGTTTCAGGGCAGAGGGATGTCAGCAATCAGGGTAGCGATACAGCTGAGGTGGTCAAATGGCTTCTGGCTAGCCTCACATGCTGACCATCCTGGAGACGCTAATAGATGGATCACTTGTCATGTCCATTGCTAGGAATCACAAGTGGGAAGAGATCCTGTGTCACTCAGGTCATGCTTGTGGGCTTCTGGTTAACCACTGTGAGGACAGAATGCTGGCAACAGGGGTGCTTTCTTGATCCAGCAGTGCTCTTCAGACATTTGGATGAAATTGTGGCATAAAGACAAAGGAATGTGCTATGCCGGACAGATAAAAGAAACCAGTTCTTCACACAGTGCATAGTCAACTATGAAATTCACACAGAGCAGGCTGTGATGGCCGCTGACTTGGAAACCAAGCCTTATGAGGAGCGGTTGAAGGAGCTGGGTATGCTGAGTCTGGAAAAGAGGAGACTGAGAGGAGACAGCCATCTATACCTGAAGGAGCGTCTCCGCCCTCATCATTCAGCCCGGACACTGAGGTCCAGCTCCAAGGGTCTTCTGCTGGTTCCCTCACTGTGAGAAGCAGAGTTACAGGGAACCAGGCAGAAGGCTTTCTCGGTAGTGGCACCCTCCCTGTGGAATGCCCTCCCTTCAGATGTCAAGGAGATAAATACATAAATTTTAGAAGACATCTGAAGGCAGCTCTGTATCAGGAAGTTTTTAATGTTTGATCTTTTACTGTGCTGTAATCTGCACAGAGTGGCTGGGGAAACCCAGACAGATGGGTGAGGTATAAATAAAACAACAACAACAACAACAACAACAACAACAACAACAACAACCATAACAATCATCATCTTCAAATATCTCAAAGGCTCTCACCTGGAAGAGGGAGCAAGCTTGTTTTCTCCTCCTCTGGAGGGTAGGACCTGAACCAATGGCTTTGAGTTACAAGTAAGAGGATTCTGACTAAACATCAGGAATAACTTTCTGACAGTAAAAGCTATTTGATAGTAGAATTGCCTCCCTTGGGAGGTTGTAGACTTCATTGGAGGTTTTTAAGCAGAGGTTGGATGGCCATCTGTTATGGAGGGTTTAGCTGAGATTCCTGCATTGCAGGCGGTTGGACTAGATGACCCTTGCCATCCCTTCCAACTCTACAATTCTATGAACTATTACCATTCTATGACTGGATGGCTTTAAAAGAGGATTTGGCAAATTAATGGAGGTGAAGGCTATCACTGCCTACTAGCCATGTTGGTTGTGTTCAGCCTCCACAGTCAGAGGCAGTAATGTATCTGAAAACCAGTTGCTGGAAACCATGGGAAGGGAGAATGCTCTTCTGCCTAGGTTTTGCTTGCTGGTTTCTCACAGGCATCGGGTTGGCCACTATGAGAACAGGATGCTGAACTAGATGGGCCATTGACCTGGTCCAGCAGGTTCTTCTTATGTTCTTATGCTAATTGCTAAAGCCTTCAGGAGAGTCAATGTGAGTGGTCCTCAACTGGCTTGGATGAGTGACTCATATCCACTAGGAGCTGTGTATTCAGTATTTTGGGCCCAATTTTTATGGAACTCATTTTCAGTTTAGATCAGACAGGACCCCTCCTCGGAGAACTTCTGCCACTTCAATTCCAGCAGGCTTTTAAATTGAATTCTGGTTTTAATATTTTAACTCATTTTTGGTCTTATTCTATTGAGTTCACCATGTAGAGACGAGAGTGATTAAATGGTACACTCATTGTTGAAATAAAATAAATAAATATTATTTATTCATTTATTTACTGCAAGATCTCAGGGTGGTCACAAGATCTCAGGGCAGTGTGTGTGCGTGCATGTGCCCTTGTTCAGATTGAGGACCATATTCTCTTTGGGAGCACCCTACCCTTGGGATATAATCATTTGAATTGTAGAATTGGAAGGGACCCCAAGGGTTAACTAGTGCAAACCCCTGCAATTCAGGAATCACCACTAAAGAAACTCTAACAGATGGTCATGAGATGTGTTGGATGGCTTTACAAAAAGGGAAATTCATGGCAGAAAGGGCTATCAATGGCTACTAGCCACAATATTCCAATGCCAGGCCAAGATCAGCCAGCCCTTATGGAAGGAAGAAGCCTCAGCCAAAGAAGATAAAGAAGAGGAAAAGAAGAAGATTGGCAAAATAAATTACTGAACTATGCAGGACATATTATTACAAAAAAGGACAATTGCTCAATGCCTATTTTTAAAGCTTTGTCTATAGACTTTTACATTAGTATAACTTCTAAAAGTCACTTGTAATAAGACGAAGAAGGTTTTAAAATTGGATTGTTAAGTGTATAAGGTTTTATGGACGCGGGTGGCGCTGTGGGTAAAAGCCTCAGCGCCTAGGGCTTGCTGATCGAAAGGTCGGCGGTTTGAATCCCCGCGGCGGGGTGCGCTCCCGCTGCTCGGTCCCAGCGCCTGCCAACCTAGCAGTTCGAAAGCACCTCCGGGTGCAAGTAGATAAATAGGGACCGCTTACCAGCGGGAAGGTAAACGGTGTTCCGTGTGCTGCGCTGGCTCACCAGATGCAGCTTTGTCACGCTGGCCACGTGACCCGGAAGTGTCTTCGGACAGCGCTGGCCCCTGGCCTATAGAGTGAGATGAGCGCACAACCCTAGAGTCTGTCAAGACTGGCCCGTACGGGCAGGGGTACCTTTACCTTTACCTTATAAACAAGGATACTATAAGGGAACCAAGAGGGGGAGTGGAGGGAAGACAACCAAATAAAAGAAAAAAATATGGTTTAATATGTTTATGATATTTTTTTCTGTTTTGTTGTTGTTATTTTTGGAAAATCAATAAATTGTTATCAAAACAACAACAATATTCCAGTGCCAGTTGCAGGGAACTGCAAGTGGGACAAGTACTACTGCATATATTAAAGGCACATTGCATGTGCCTCAACCTACCAACGAACTGCAGTGTTACAGCAGGTTGAAGGGCCCTATCTCATTTGCATTGGTTAATGCAATCAGATATAAAGTTTACAATCACATAACAATAAAAATCACATATTCATTCTGCTTCAGAAGCTGAATCTCATAGCTTTATCCTACCCCCACACCCTCTGGGCGATTTATGCTTTGCATGATTGTACAGGAATTAAAAGTTCAGTAGATGAGCCCTGATATTTCCCCTCTTGGAAGATGCAAAGCTGCAAAGGTGCTCGCTACATGTGCTTCCAACACACACATTCACAATTATGCCATTATCCACAGAGCTTCCGAACGTGGATCTAGGAAATGGAAGAAAACATTCATGGGAACACATCTCTATCATTATCTTAGTTGCACAAGAATAATTCAATATGTGTGGTGTATAACAAGGAGCTCAGAATAAAGCAAAAGAAGAGCCCTGAATTTTGATATTCCTTCCCACAGGTGCTAGGCAGATGCCCACAGAAAACCTACATGGAGCCAGTGAAGGCATGGGTGCCAACTCCTAGGGGCCCGTCTCTTTTGGTCCCCCAATAATGTTTTTGGGGTCCAGATTCCCCCCACATGTTCAATAAAATCAGGGGGGCGGAGGAGGCCAAGAGAGGAGCCAAGTGAGATGCAATTTCAGTGACTGGCTCCTTTTCCTGCCACAGAGGGGATGGAGGGGGGAAGCAGCCCCCAGCTAGTGGTGGTGGCAGGAGGAGGAAGAGGCCAAGTGTCAGAGAGAAGGAGCTGCTGGCCACTGAAGCCACATTGCCACCATGTTCGGCTCCACCCCGGCTCCTCCTGATGTCCTGACGTCATGATGAAATGTTGTGCATCGCGTGCTGACATCATGCGTGTGACATCGGCCGACCCAGTCTCCTTTACAAGTTGGCACTTCTGAGTGAAGGCTAGTCTATTCAGGTAAATGGGGCCTCACTAATCTCGGTCTGGTGGCAGACCCCAACCTGCCTGCCTTCTTGCAGACATCCAGCCCAGAGAGTGGCAATAAGCAATTGTCAGGGAGGGTGCTGAGCAGGGCTGCACAGATGAGGAATGGTAGGAGCCTCTCTCTGCTCCTGCTCAGGATCCTGAATCTTCCCAGGAGCAGTGGAACAGTATAGATTTGGAACAGTGGTTCGCAGAGGGACACACTTCAGAAGACTGAAGTTGAGAAGAGCTGGGTGGGGAACAGCTAGGAGGAGAAGAACTGGGAGAGATAGAATTAACAGACTCCCTTTCGCTGGAAAGCATCCATCCGCTCAGCCCAAGGTCAAAGAGAGCAGATAAGGTGGCTGCACAGAAAGCCCAATGGTTGTGAGATCAGGTTGCAAGATGCAGAAGTGATGGAAGTGATGTGGTTGACTAGGGGGGAAATGGGTGGAATCCTTAACTGGGAGCACCTTCGGGGTGGGGGAGGAAGCCGGGTCTCTGAAGCCCAACATGTATATTCACTCACTCACTCACTCACTCACTCACAAAGACATTAAGTTACTCAGTCTTTATTGCTTCGCCATAGGTCACAGTGGAAAACAGTAAGTAAAATGATACCTGCACTTTGGAACTCCTTACCCATTGATATTAGGAAATCCCCTTTTCTGTATAGTTTTTGGTGCCTGCTAAAAATTGTTTGTTTGAGGAAGCCCACCCAGATAAATCTGACAGGTATTTTAATATGTAATCTTATTTTATAATGTGTGTGTGTGTGTGTGTGTGTGTGTGTGTGTGTATTTAAATGGTTGGTTTTATTTTGGGGAGAAAATTAGACTTAACTTGCTTTTAATAGCTGGGTTTATAGGCAACATTGATGTTTAGAGGTTTTTGATGATTAAGTGGTATATAAATCCCTTTAAACAAGCCAGCTGTTCTCAACCTGTGGGTCCTCAGATGTTGTTGGATTACAACTCCCATCACCCCTGAGCTCTGGCCTTGCCAGCTAGGGGTGATGGGAGTTGTAGTTCAACAACATCTGGGGACCCAAAGGTTGAGAAAGGCTGCCCTAGGCTCTGTAGTTTAGACCACAGCGCCACCCACGTCACAGATAGATAGATAGATGATAGATAGATAGATAGATAGATAGATAGATAGATAGATAGATGATAGATGAATGCAAAGTCCAATGTTGGCTGGCACCCAATGAGAAAAGGCAATCTTTAATGGGTTGTACTTTGTAGCTTTCAATACCAAGGACTAAATAAATACTCGACCTGTTAAAAATAATGCAAGGAGGTTCTGAATGGTGCCTGGGAGGTGAGAAGACAAAAAGAAAAATCCTGCAAGCAAATAACAGCAGGAAAAGCAACAATCAACTGTACCGCTTGCTGCCAAAGTGAAAATTGAATCTCTCCGAGTCCTAGAAATCCACATGTCTAACCCGTAGCCAGAAAAGCCACAACTGCTGTCACACTGCAGGCATATCTGTATCCGAGACTTAAAACAGGCTTGAAATGCATTAGCCAAGCCTACAGAATCCTGGAGACCGCAGATCTGGAAAGGGGTCTGTGTCAGAATTTATCAGTAGCCCTCCCCCTTTCATTCTGCTGAGGAGCAGAATGAACAATGTTTTGAGCCAGAAATGGGGGGACACCTCTCAGCTACGAGATGGAAATTGCAAGACTGGAAGGATAAACACCCACCATCTACTATGCCTTAGTCCGAACATCTCACAACCCTTTCTAACGTTTGAATGCATGGCTTATATATACAGTGGTGCCTCGCAAGACGAAATTAATTCGTTCTGCGAGTTTTTTCGTCTTGCAAATTTTTCGTCTTGCGAAGCACGGTTTCAAAAGAAGTTTTGGTAAAGCTTCAAAAATTACCAAAGTCTTCAAAAACCTCAAAAAAGGCTACCACACCGCGTGCAACTGCACCTCTTCAAGCAATGCACCCTGGGTATTAACGGTTTTAAGAAAAAGGAAACAAACTTGCAAGACGTTTTCATCTTGCAAAGCAAGCCCATAGGGAAATTCGTCTTGCGAAGCAACTCAAAAAACCAAAAACCCTTTCGTCTTGCAAGTTTTTCATCTTGCGAGGCATTCGTCTTGCGAGGTACCACTGTACTGTTATAGTTCAGAATTTATCTGGTTAAATTCCCTGGTGTGTGTCACCTGCTGACGTCAGCTTACAGCTGGGCGGAGACAGAAGCTTTAGAAGCTGGGCGGGACTATTCCCTGTTTGTTCAGTTCCCCCTGTGACTCTGAGGGGAGAAGGATGTTCCCTCTGTGTATCTGAGAGGGAGACATGTTTGCAGCAATGGCGGCCAGCAGTGACGGACTTTTGATGCTGAAATGTTGTAATAAAGAGCTGTAAATAGACGAACCTGTCTATGTGTGCTTACAAGGAGTACGACTGCTTTACACGCTGTGTTTCTACTCTGCTAAAAGCCGTGACGGAGAAGAGACAGCAGGAGTTATTGCGCAGCTTGGGAGGAAGCGTGCCGGACCGCTGTAAGTGATTGATTGGGATCGTAAAGCTGTCTGAAGTCGCGGCTCTATCGATCAAGGGCCAGATCGATTTATCCGAACAGGTTATGGAGGTCAGCCAACGCCTGTAAAACAGTCGTAAATCAGCTTCAGGAGGCTTTGAAGCTGGGTTCTGAGGAACGGGAGCTGACCGGATGCCGGAGAGCAAAATGAGTAATTGCCTGCTTCTGAGAGGCATGAGGAGCTGCTGAAAGAGAGCTGCTGGGACACAGAGCTAAAAGAAAAAAGCAGCTGAGAAATCGTTTCTCCGGACGGGTGCTGGATAAGCTGTAAGTAAGCTTGGGCCCCTTGGGAGAACGGGAGAAGATGGCTGAAAGCCAGGATATGCCGGTGGAGCCTCTAACTCTAAAGAGTTGGGCAACGTGGTCCAGGAGAATAAGGGGATGGTTCTTGGTTGAAGGGCTCTGGGAAGCAAACCAGTGGGAGCCAAAAGAAACACCCCTTAGCCGGCCAGCAGCTGGAGCAGGTGAAGCAAGCTGTGGGGCTGTGTTGGCTGAAGATAGCCAGAGGCTGCAACAAGAGCTGAATATGCTCAAAGCATGCGTTGATGCGTCACTGAGGCCTCAGTTGGAGGGCGTAACGACAGCGTGGGCTGCCTGGAATTTGCTGAAAGGCTTGTGTGAGGCGTCAGCGAAAGGCCAGAGCCCTGGAGGAAGCCCTGGAGAGGCAGAAGGATGCCCAGAAAGCCCAATGGGGGCTGGGACAGTGTTGGGGAGCTGTTGTAATGCTTCTACACGTCTGTGTGATGGACTGAGTCCTGGAAAGGCTGGACTGGCAGGCCCTGTTCCCGATGTATTGGCCTCTAGGAGCGCTAGTGAGCAGATCGGGGGGGCGAAGAGTTCCAAAGGCAAGTTTAAAGGACTTTCCCTTTGTGCTGAAGCGGAGAGTAGCTTCAGGGGGGGCGAGGCTGGTGGGAGGCGCCGTTCCAGAAGGAGGAAGGCCAGGCCAGCCGGGAGGAGCCCCGGGCAGTGTTTTTCCACTGGAGTTCGTCGATGCTACGTGTGCAATTCGGCGCAACATCTGCGTGGCAGTTGCCCCCACCGGTGCAGAGAGCCGCGGCAGGATGTTGTGAAGGACATTTCCCATGGGAATCAGGCGGGTTTCCATGGCAACAGGCCTGGGAAGACAGGCAGGCGTGGAACTGAGCCAGGTGGCCGTGGTAAACAGCAGGGAGAAGAGTCTTATCAAGTCTCAGCGAGTATGGCAGTGTTTGAAGACGGCCGAGTGGAAAATTCCGAGATGGCCTTTGTAATAGACTCTGCAGCTAACCGCAACATGGTTCCAGAGACCCCTGCAGTCGAGAGGTGGAATTGCACGGCAGTTCCGAAGGGACAGACTATTAAGTTTGCAAATGGACAGAAAACTAGAGTTTCCAGGTGTACTAATGCCTATCTTTCTGTTTTACAGGAAACGGTGGATTTTTGTATTGTTCCAGAGATTCAACAATGTTTGTTATCTGTGCCTTATTTGTTAAGTAAGGGGTTCAAAGTTTGTTTTGAAAATGATGTCTGCACAATCTCCAAAGGGGGGAGGTTACTGGCCAAAGTGCGGAAGGGACAGAATGATCTTTTCATTCTTAAAACGTCTCTTGGAGGTGAGGGGAAGGTTGAGAAAGCACAAGCGTTGCGTGCTACAGTTCCCAACCAGCGTGCTACAATTCCCGCTCATAATGTTACATGTGCATGCGTATGGCATCAGAGAACGATTCACAATCCTTTAGAGGATTTGCAGGTGTTACCTGAGGTTGTTACAGGTTGTAAGATTAAAAATTGTCAAAGTGCCATTAATTGTGACACTTGCAAGCAGGCAAAGGTGAGAGGGTGCAGTTACCCAAAGGTGGAACGTGTAGCCACTAAACCTTTTGAGCTGGTTCACATAGATTTGTCCGGTCCTGTCAAGGCACCAAGTCTAGGGGGGGCCAGGTTTCTGCTAACTTTTCTGGATGATTTCTCGCAGAATTCTTGGGCTCACGGTCTCAAATCCAGGGAGGATGCAGCACAGCTGATCAAGAGCTGGATTGAGGGGGTGGAACAGAGGTTCTCCACCAGGGTTCAAGCTATCATCAGTGACAGAAATGCTAAGTACACTGGTTCTGCTTTGCAGAAGTTCTTTCAACAGAAAGGGATACGACACACAGTTATTTCACCCCAGCAAGGGGGAGTGGCAGAGCTGAGAAGTGGAGCTCTGGTTAAGGCTGCACAGGTGATGCTGAAAGAAGCCAGGTTACCTCCTGAGTTTTGGCTGGAGGCTACGAGGGCTGTGTCATTCACCTGGAATCGTGTCTACAACTCATTGGTAGGTGACACTCCGTTCTCTTTGTTAAATGGCCGAAAACCCCAGGTTCACTTTCTGCGGACGTTTGGGACTCCTGCGCTTGTCTCTGTGCCTGAGGCTTTGCGAGGGCCAGATGGGGCCAAAGTCCAGAAAATGATCTTCTGTGGGTATGAGCCAGAAGCCCGTGCATGGCGATTTGCTTACCCGTCAGGTGATCAGAGTAAGGTGCTGATCAGTAAACACGCTGAGTTCTTAGAGGAGGAGGTGAAATCAAAGACTCCTGTTAGGCGTGATATTCTCTCAGATTGTCTCTCTGATCCAGAAGACAGTTCTGATGAGGCAGAGGAAGAAGGGGCTGAGGCTGCTGATGACGACCAGGGTCAGGAGCAGGATGAGGTTTCGGTAGCTTCTCCACAAGATGTAAAGAGAGCACCCAAAAGCGAGCCTAGTTCTCCTGTGAGTGTGATGGAGAGGATTCGAAAACGCTTTAAGTCAGAAGGAGAATCCCATGATGCAGAGGACACACCTGCTGATCAAAGTGAGTCAGAGGGAACACCTGAGTTTGTGCCTAGGAGGTCCAGTCGCCCAACAAAGGGTGTCCCACCAGAGAGGTATCAGGCCACAGGTGCGTGGATAAGTTTCGCACAGTGCGATTCTGAAAGTTGTGAGGTGGTTCCACAAATGCCAAACAGGTTTGCCAAGGGAAGGCGCAAGGCATTGGGGAAGGAATTGATCTCACAAGGTATTACTGAAGATGTTGCACAGGTATCACGCAGGGACACAAGGGGGGGTGTTATAGTTCAGAATTTATCTGGTTAAATTCCCTGGTGTGTGTCACCTGCTGACGTCAGCTTACAGCTGGGCGGAGACAGAAGCTTTAGAAGCTGGGCGGGACTATTCCCTGTTTGTTCAGTTCCCCCTGTGACTCTGAGGGGAGAAGGATGTTCCCTCTGTGTATCTGAGAGGGAGACATGTTTGCAGCAATGGCGGCCAGCAGTGACGGACTTTTGATGCTGAAATGTTGTAATAAAGAGCTGTAAATAGACGAACCTGTCTATGTGTGCTTACAAGGAGTACGACTGCTTTACACGCTGTGTTTCTACTCTGCTAAAAGCCGTGACGGAGAAGAGACAGCAGGAGTTATTGCGCAGCTTGGGAGGAAGCGTGCCGGACCGCTGTAAGTGATTGATTGGGATCGTAAAGCTGTCTGAAGTCGCGGCTCTATCGATCAAGGGCCAGATCGATTTATCCGAACATGTACTGTATATGCATCAATCTCATTTCAATACCTATCTGGACATGCGTTTTATTTATCATTTGTTGAATTTGTATCCTGCACAAGGGGGACAAACAGACGCACAATTTAAAAGCAGAAACAGTGCAAGTAAATATTCTAAAATAGCAATGATAGCCGGAAAAGAATTGCCGTTAAAAGCACCCAGAAGCAGTTATGGTTAAAAACGTTTCCCCATCCAATGATCTCAGGTTTGCTAGGAACAGGATCCTTCAGCCAAGTGCCTAAGTAAACAGGAAAGTTATCAAATTCCTCCTAAAAGTTTGTAACGATGGAGCTAGGCGACCCTCCCTAGGGCCGGCATTCCACAACCAGAGACAGTTTACATTAACCTATGCATCTATATTAGGGTTTTACTGTCAATACCAGCTGGTTGCTGTTTTTATTTCCCCCATCTTTCTTCCTTTTTTTTTGGTTATATTTGCAAATAAAATATTTTTTTAAAAAAAAACAACGAGAGAATAATCCAAAATAAAATGTTTCCATTCAACATTAGCTAGGTATCCTCAGTGAGATGTTTGGGGGGATGAGGGAGAAACGAACACCTCACCTATTTTCCAGATGTTTCTCTCCTAGTGCATACTGTTAGCGCATACCCAGTGACGGAGCCGCATGCTTTATTTATTTCATTTTTAAAAAATATGCATCGCCCGCGTATTTGGTACGGGCCCAAAAAGAACAACCCAAACCGCTGCCAACCAAAGCTTAAAATAACAACTGCAAATAGTAAAATAGGCTGTCAAATGAACAAAAAGGCCATCGATCAAGCTAAGCAGTTAAAGAGAATGGGACAGATTAGCGGAGAAACGCTTTGCAAAGTTCAGGAACGGTAAGAAAGGTCAGATCCAATCGTTCGTCCTAAGTCAGAGGAGGGGAACTGCTTCTAAGCCCAAAATGACCCTTCCGGGAAGCTGCATGCAGAGGAGAATTTAAGGCATCCTGAGTGGTTCCCTCACACTGGGGCTGAGCCAAGGATTGTGCAGCAGGGCACCACAAGAAGAAGAAGAGTTTGGATTTGATATCCCGCTTTATCACTACCCAAAGGAGTCTCAAAGCGACTACAATTCTCCTTTCCCTTCCTCCCCCACAACAAACACTCTGTGAGGTGAGTGAGGCTGAGAGACTCCAGAGAAGTGTGACTAGCCCAAGGTCACTCAGCAGCTGCATGTGGAGGAGCGGGGAAGTGAATCCAGTTCACCAGATTACGAGTCCACCGCTCTTAACCACTACACCACAACAATAATGTAGCGCAGGGCTCAGCAACCTTTTTCAGTTGTGGGTCAGTCCACCGTCCCTCAGACTATGTGGTGGGCCAGACTATATTTTTTTTTTTTTTGGGGGGGGGAATGAATGAATTCCTATGCCCCACAAATAACCCAGAGATGCATTTTAAATAAAAGCACACCTTCTACTCATGTAAAAACACCAGGCAGGCCCCACAAATAACCCAGAGATGCATTTTAAATTAAAGGACACATTCTACTCATGTAAAGAACACCAGGCAGGCCCCACAAATAACCCAGAGATGCAGAAAGGATCCGGCCCACAGGCCTTAGGTTGCCTACCCCTGATGTAGCGCATGTGCAGAATGGAAGGCAAGAGGTGCCAAATTTTGGGCTCTCACAGGGCGCTGCTGAAATTTGAAAGACCAAAGTCCACCCCTGTTGCAGGTGTCACCTGGAGAGATATTAGCACCAACCTGAAGCATCCTTGACCTTGCCCCTCCGCCACCGGGAAGATGCTGCCCACCCTCTGCTCTCACTCGCTCTGCATCATTGCAAAGGAGGTTTATGATAGAAGACAACCACCTCTCACAATGTTTGCAAGAAACCACCACAAGACTCAGCACGGACAACACACTCAGCAAAGAAATCAAGTCAGTCTCCTGGGTTCCGAGAAGCCGAGCGCAGAGACACTTTCAAAAAGCACAAAGTCACGGGACGGTGGCATTTTTAGAAAAGCAAGTTAATCATTCCAGTACCTTAATTAGCACCTTCCTTCAACATCCACGAAGAAGTGAGGAAACTGTTTTGCAGCGAAATAAAGGGTATCCATCCTAGAAATGAAACAGCATTAAAACAGTTATTAGAATTCGGAGGGATTCAGTTCATTTTGCACAATATTAAAGTTAAAATGCCAAGACAAATGACTCATTCCTCCTCATAAGGAAAAAAAATGTAGGAAAGTTTTAAGATTTTATTGTCTTCATAATTGCACATTTCCATATATTACTGAAAGCTTTCTTTCTCCTCTGGTCCAAGCATATTGGTGCCAACAGATTACACGGTCAGCAGATTCAAACGCTAAAGTTTGTCTATGGATTCTGCCACCGTAGGCTGCAGATAGGAGATTAATTATTGGAAGTCTTCCCCTTGTCAGGGGAAAACTCTCCACATGGAGAAAAATAGCCTGTGAGGAGAAAATTGTATGTGGCACCCTGCTAGAAAGTGAAAAATACGGGCAGGCTGTTCAGTTTCCATATAGCCAGCAACTCTTCTCCCTACTATTTAGAGACATACAATCTAAAGCAATTTGTTTTATTTAGATTATTTGTATACCACCCATTGCACAAGCCACAAGGATGTTTGCAGCTGACAGATTAAAATCTATGAAAGCCATGAAATAATACAATCTTTTTTAAAGAAGCAGGTAACGTATCACTAAATAAAGGTAACCAATAGCAGCTGCATAAGTGATCAGGTTTCCTCCTGCCGAAAAACAAGTTTCTTAACTAACCACCTAAAACTGTAGAGAGATGGGGCCAGACACATCTCAGTAGGGAGGGAGATCCACATGTAAGGGGCCACCACTGAAAAGGCCCTTTCCTGGGACCCTACACCACATACAGTGTTACCTTGGTTCTTGAATTTTATCCGTTCCGGGAGTCAGTTCGATTCCCGAAACGGTTCGACAACCAAGGCACAGGTTCCGATTGGCTGCAGGAGTTTCCTGCAGCCGATTGGAAGGCGCATCGGACGTTCGGCTTCCAAAAAAACGTTCACAAACCGGAACACACACTTCTGGGTTTGCAACGTTCGGTAGCTGATTTGTTCGACAGCTAAGGCGTTCGACTACCACTGTGTTTCGTAGTGAGAAGGGAGCACCCGGAGGGCAACATTTGCTGATCTTAGGGCACAGGGAAGTTGGACATAACAGAACTTGCTGCACGTAATGGAAAATTACAGAATGCAATGGAACTTGTTTCCTAATAATTATAATAATAAATTTTTATTTATACCCTGCCCTCCCCGGCCAGAGCCAGGCTCAGGGTGGCTAACCCCAGTAAAATTACAATAAAAACATAATGGGGGGAACCAATTTAAAATACAGGTTAAAATACAATTTTAAAAGCAGCCACATTTTAATAAGAGCCCATAGATATAGATCAAAACCGTAAGAGGAGGGAAACATAAGGGTCAGACTGAGTCCAAATCAAAGGCCAGGCGGAACAGCTCTGTCTTGCAGGCCCTGCGGAAAGATGTCAGGTCCCGCAGGGCCCTGGTCTCTTGTGACAGAGCATTCCACCAGGCCGGAGCCAGTGTTGAAAAGGCCCTGGCTCTGCTTGAGGCTAATCTAACTTCCTTAGGGCCCGGCACCTCTAAGGCGTTGCTATTTACAGACCTTAAGGTCCTCCATGAGGCATACCAGGCGAGGCGGTCCCATACGTAGGAGGGTCCTAGGCCGCATAGGGCTTTAAAGGTCAAAACCAGCACCTTAAATCTGACCCTGTACTCTACCGGGAGCCAGTGCAGCTGGAAAAGCACTGGGTGAATATGCTCCCATGGCAGGGACCCCGTGAGGAGCCTCGCTGCAGCATTCTGCACCTGCTGGAGTTTCTGGGTCAGCTTCAAGGGCAGCCCCGCGTAGAGGCTAGAAAGGGTTTTTAGCTATGCCTTTGCTACGATGGCTGCTGCAAGCAAATTTCATGTCTAAGATCAGGAGAGGCCCTTCTATGAGACCCTCACCTAGGCTGGAAGCATAGCTAGTGGGACAAAGAGGAAGGAGCTGCACCTCGATTATGCAGCACCATGCCCTGCTAAGTGGAACATTGCTAGCTGCCCTTCTGCTGTAGCAGGAGCTGTATTTATGGGCAGCATCGTAACTAATGTCTCCGTTTAATGGCAGGCATCACCTTCTCCTGTCACTTTGCAGAGACACAGGGAAACAAATAAGCCTTGGAAAAAAAGCTGATATTCTATCAGGTGGTAATAGGCTTAAGCCTCGGTAATAGGCCAGAGCCTCGGACTCGGTGCCTGCCCCCGTCGTTCTTAAAAATGCTTTGATCAGTGCTAAAGTCTTTCCAGAGAATGCAGCTCCTTCTGCATAGCAACATATTTGGAGATGCTGGGGATCCAAATTAGAATCTTCTGCATGCATGGGAGATGCTTGGCTTCCGAGCTAAGGCCTTTCCTATGTACACAAGGACATAAGGAGCTGAGCCAAACAATTGGTCTTCTTGTTCTGGTCTATACCAAGAGTGGGGAAGCTGTGCTTCCTCCCCCAGAAGTTACTGGACTCCATCTCCCATCAGCCCAAGCAAGTGTCAGAGCTGGGTCAGATGCAGGTCAGCACAGCAGATCCAGAGTTCGACGGGGTAGTTAATTCTTTGTTCAAGAAACCGGCATACAACTCAACAATGCTTCCCAATAGGATTTGTCCCCACTGAGCAGTTGCCAGGCCTGATGGTCTCCACCCTCTACTTCCTCTAGGTCTCCTTCTCTGCTGGATGTTTCTCAAGTGGCCTCAAACTATGTCGGAGCACCTGTAATCTCTGTTGTGATTACAGGTGCTCCGACTATGTCAGAGTATGTAATCTCATTGCCCTGCATGTCCTTGGAGCCAAGAAGGGGAGCTTGTTGCAGTAGGAGAGACTCCTGGGATTCTCCTTCAGCTTCTTCCTGCCCCCTCTGCTTCAGCCTCTGAGTCTGAGCTGCTCCCCGTCACAGGCTCTCCTTGCTCACTAAAGCCTGTTGCTTCTTCAGCACCCAACCCTGCATTCTCCCTCTGATCTCTCCAACACCAATTCCCAGGCTCTGAGCCTTCCTCCTCTGGGGCTTCCCTTGAGGGTTCCCTGTTTGGTACCTCCCACAACTCCTTGTCATCTAGCTAGTCCCTGACATGGACCGCTGAGGAGGACTGCACTGAGGAGGAATGGTGGGAGTCTCCCCCTCCCCCTGCTCCTGATCAGGATCCTGAATCTTTCCAGGAGCAGGAAGACAGTATAGATTTGGAACAGTGGTTTGCAGAGGGACATAGTTCAGAAGGCAGAAGCTGGGAAATATTGGATGGGGAACAGCTAGGAGAAGAAGCACTGGGAAATAGAGAGTTAACAGATTCACTGTCTCTGGGAAGCATTCCTCCGCCCAGCCCAAGGACAAGGCGGAACAGAGAGCACAGAGATTACGAGCTCAGGTTACAAGATGCAGTAGTGACTAGGGAGGAAGTGGGTGGAGCCCTTAATTGGGAGCACCGCCATTCCTAGGAAATTGATTCTTTGTTCTCTTACTGTGATCATTAAAGTTTCTAACTGGTAAGAAGACTCCTTTTCCTTTGTTCTGCTTATCTACTGCCAAGGGGGACAGGGGAGGAAGCCTGAAGCCTGACACAGCAAGATTATCCAATGGACCTTCCACATGCCATGCACAGGCTCTGCCACTGGGCTTATGACACTTCCCTTAAGATGCCAGAACAAGGGTGGAAAGTGTTGTGAAGCCAGCTAATTGTGTGGCAACTCTACCCAGTAAGGCCAAAGAAAGATGGCGGCTGCAAGACAACTCCCCTCCCCTCTGCCAATAGCAGGTTGGAAGGCCACCCCATTACTTGGCCCCCACTCCCGTCCATACTGGGTAAAATCCCAAAGGACATAGCAAAGGCTGTGAGTGCAACTTATGAGCTTATTGTGGGTCCTATCTCCCTTTTCTTGTACATTATACAGCAGGCAAACGGCACACCAGCACTAACAATGGCAAAGGAATGACAAACTGTCTGAAAGAATCACCGGCTGCAATTTGCAATGGCGACGTTTGTCACTGTAGCTTTGCAGTTTGTCCTTCACACTTTAGGACACGGGGCTACGTGCCTTGCGTGAGGAGCTAAAGGGAAGCTTGCGGAGCGATGGCAGCGAAGAGGACTTGTGGCTGTCAACCAAAGGACTGGGACTTCCCTTCCGACCAAACTACAGTGGTACCTCAGGTTAAGTACTTAATTTGTCCCGGAGGTCCGTTCTTAACCTGAAACTGTTCTTAACCTGAAGCACCACTTTAGCTAATGGAGCCTCCTGTTGCTGCTGTGCTGCTGCAGCACGATTTCTGTTCTCATCCTGAAGCAAAGTTCTTAACCTGAGGTGCTATTTCTGGGTTAGGGGAATCTGTAACCTGAAGCGTATGTAACCTGAAGCATCTGTAACCTGAGGTACCACTGTATTCAGAATCACAGCACTTTTGAGACCAGTGCATTGTGTGTGTGCTGATATCATCAATAACTTCACTGGAGCAAGGCAAAAATGTGTCCCCCAATTTTCTCCCTCTTCCCATAAGAAAAGATCTCTGGGACATCCAGTAAAGTGAAAGGTTGTAAGATCTAGGACAGATAAAGAACCTCCCACAGTGCTTAGTTAAACTAAAGAGTATAAATATAAGGTGGGGGAGAAGAGAGGGGGTGATAAGATTTTCTTTTACTGAGTGTATGTGTGGGGGTTTTGTGTCAGCGTCACTTGGGCAGGTTCTCTTTCTATTCATTGATTATTTTTCCTCAGCAGTGTGTGTGTGGGGGGGGGGGGGGCATGGTTGATTGTAGTGGTTGAGAGCCAGTGTGGTGTAGTGGTTAAGAGCGGTGGACTCGTAATCTGGTGAACCGGGTTCGCTTCCCCGCTCCTCCACATGCAGCTGCTGGGTGACCTTGGGCTAGTCACACTTCTCTGAAGTCTCTCAGCCACACTCGCCTCACAGAGTGTTTGTTGTGGGGGAGGAAGGGAAAGGAGAATGTTAGCCGCTTTGAGAGTCCTTTGGGTAGTGATAAAGCGGGATATCAAACCCAAACTCTTCTTCTTCTTCTTTAGTTGACTGCAGTGAGTGTTGTTTGCTACCTCAGCTGTCAGAGGCAATATGCCTCTAATTCCCCTTTGCTGGGAAACCACAAGTAGGGAGAGGGCTGTTTCTCTCAGGCCCTGTTTGTGGGCTTCCTGTAGGTCAGTGGTTTTCAACCAGTGTGCCGTGGCACCCTGGGGTGCCTTGAATGATGGTTGGGGGTCATGTGGGCAACACTGGCCTCTGTCACCCTTTCCTTCCCTCCCTCCTCTGATGCCCTCTCGTATCTCCGTCTCCGAAGGCTTGTGCAGCTGTTTGCTACAGCAGCCCTGACTACAAGCTCCCCAGACGAATGGTGCCTGTGGGGCTGGCCAGGGGGTGCTGGTTGCCAGGAGCTGAGGTGGACTCAGGGTAAACAGACAAGTGGGTGATGGATGCCGGGCAGGCCCTGGCCTTTCTTGTGCTTACTGTGTGCAAGGTCTGCCTAGGAGCAGGTGCTGAAGGGGAGCCTTCCGGCCGCTTCTGCCTCCCAAGGTAAGGTGCCTCACGTTCACATTGGCCAGTCTCCCTTGGGCCACTAAGGCTGGGGGCATCCTCTTCCCAGGCCCCTGTGGGGCAGTGTGAGGAGGCACCTCTCTTTGGGACGGGTGGCAGTGGCTCAGAGGCCAGGGGTGGCAGCAGCTGCTGACTGGAAGACTCCCAAGGAGAGGGGAGAGGAGAGAGGAGAGGAGGCTGGGGGAACACTCCACAAGGGAGCGTGTTCGAAAAAGGGTGAGAGGCTGCTGGCTCTGCAGGCAAGGGGTGATGTTACTGGGCTCCTGAGCCCCACAGGGGTGCCAAAGAAAGAATGTAGTTGGTCAAGGGAGCCGTGGAGTCAGAAAGCTTGAAAACCTCTGCCAGAGGTATCTGGTTGGCCGCTGTGAGAGCAGAATGCTGGTCTAAGATGGGCCACTGGAATGATCCAGTGGCCCATTCTTATATACAGTGGACGCTCGGGTTGCAAACGTGATCCGTGTGGGAGGCACTTTCACAACCTGCAGCATTTGCAACCCACAACCCGCGCATCTGCGCACGCACGGGTCACGAACCAGGAATAATAAATAAATAAATTCTTATTTATACGCCGCCCTCCCCAGCCAAGACCGGGCTCAGGGTGGCTAACAACCAATAATAAAAACAAGTTGATTGAAATGCACTTTAAAAGATTAAGATACAACATTAGGATGCAGCCTCTTCACAGGAGGAGAAAGGAAAAAGAAAGAGGGGGAGGGAATCAAACTGATTCTAAGCCAAAGGCCAGGCGGAACAACAGGCCCTGCGGAAAGAAATCAGATCCTGCAGGGCCCTGGTCTCATGAGACAGAGCGTTCCACCAGGCCGGAGCCAGTGTTGAGAAGGCCCTGGCTCTGGTTGAAGCTAATCTAACTTCCTTAGGGCCTGGGACCTCTAGGGTGTTGCTATTTATGGACCTTAAGGTCCTCCATGGATAGGCAGTCCCATAGGTACGAGGGTCCTAGGCCATGAAGGGCTTTAAAGGTCAAAACCAGCACCTTAAATCTGACCCTGTACTCCACCGGGAGCCAGTGCAGCTGGAAAAGCACTGAGTGAATATGCTCCCATGGCAGAGACCCCATGAGGAGCCTCACTGCAGCATTCTGCACCCGCTGGAGTTTCTGGAACAGCTTCAAGGGCAGCCCTGCGTAGAGCGAATTACAGTAGTCAAGCCTGGAGGTGACAGTTGTATGGATCACTGTGGCCAGGTTGGGGCGGTACTTCCAGGTTCGGTACAGTGCACAACCCGAAATTGTGCATTCCGAAGCATCTGTAATTCAAGGTATGACTGTATATATGTATATATATATATTTGTGAGAAACTCTACACACATTTCATAACTGGGTCTGGTACAACAGATGCCTTGGGTCATTCCAATTCCCTTATCACAACTATGCCTTATGTTAAACAAATATTATCCCATCCTATATAAATTATAAAAGGTACAAGTACATTTTTCTTTTGGTAAGATTAACATGCCAAGCAACTGCAAGCTTCTCCCCGCTTTGCTTTCCTTTCTTTTCCATTTTATTTTTTAGGAACTGAACAATGTATGACTGTGTTGCGATTGTAACATGACTGGGCTACTAGCAATTCCCCCATCAAAAATTAGAGATGACTGCAATTTGGTAGTGATTCAGGAAAACAAATCTCCTTGAATGGCTAGACAGCTACTTGGATTCTGATCAGCTAATCAATTATCTATCATGTATACGGATAGTGAACTCAGGTGCTGAGTTATGACGGCTGGGTTGCCAAAAGAGAGCTACCGAGAAAGAAGAGGTGGATATTAGCAGGTTCGGAGGAAGCTCATGTTTTGCAGAAATACAAAAACCTTAGGAGAAAAGGACCACAAAAAAGAGGGGCAGAAATAAAAGCAGATCATTGAGGACTGTGCATGACTAGTGGTCAGGAGATTGCTGTGTGTCTGTTGCAGGAAGGAATGAAATGGAAAAGCAGGGCAGGGCAGGGAATGGACTGGAGTATCCTGGAGACAGGCATGGCTAGCTGGCTGGAACAGAATGCATCCCATTCTGCAACATTCTGTTGCAGTTCCTGCTTGTGTGGAATTATAAGAAGAGCACAAGAAGATCAGAGCAAGCTCCTGATCTTTCCAGAGAGGCAGGAAATAGAAGAAAAGTGGGGGATGGATTGGAGTATGCAAAATCGATGCTTTCATTGAGGATAAACCTATCAATGGGTACTAGTTGCTCAGCCATGAAGTTCATTGGGTGATCTAGCCTATCTAACCTGGATTGTTGGGAGAATTAACACGGAGAAGGGAAGAACAATACACCACCTTGAACTCCTGGGAGTTTTTGTTTTTTTAAGGGTTGCAATGTGTAATTGATTAACTTTTTAATAAACTAAAAAGGTGCCCAGGCATTGATTAGGCAGCAGATTTAAAGGTTAATTTGGTAAAAGTAGTACCTATAAACAATGCATATCTGAAGCACTATCTAAGAAAATGCAGCTCTTTTCTGTTACATGAGAGGGAATGTTCTTTCTAAGAAGACAATTGCTACAAGTCAGAACAGATGTGCACATCATCTAAATCAAATATAGTTGTTTTTTTTCCTTTCTTTTCCATGATTGTTTTTATGCATATGCAGTCATCCTTTACAAACAATGGAACTTGGAAGATTTTATTTTATTTCAATTTCTTCTTTTTTTCTGCTGCTGAACGATTGTTTTTATCTATATACTATTTTATATGCTAATTTTATGGATTGATCAATCAACTAGAATCATACAATATATATTGAAAGTATCAAGGAAAATCCCCGCTAGATATAGTCATCTTAAGAGAGAAAAGACATGTTATGTTGCCATCATTTTCTAAAAATTTCCAAATAACAGACGAAGTTCAGTTTTTTTTCTGCTTGGCTTTTAAAATTCTTTATAAAGGTAAAGGTAAAGGGACCCCTGACCATTAGGCCCAGTCGTGACCGACTCTGGGGTTGCAGCACTCATCTCGCTTTAGTGGCCGAGGGAACCAGCATACAGCTTCCGGGTCATGTGGCCAGCATGACTTCTGAGGAACCAGAGCAGTGCACAGAAACACCGTTTACCTTCCCGCCGGAGCAGTACCTATTTATCTACTTGCACTTTGATGTGCTTTCAAACTGCTAGGTTGGCAGGAGCAGGGACCGAGCAATGGGAGCTCACCGACCACCGACCTTCTGATCAGCAAGTCCTAGACTCTGTGGTTTAACCCACAGCGCCACCCGCGTCCCCTAAAATTCTTTATAGATTGCAACATATCTATTATTGGATGGAAGAAATCTTAACTGCATTTGAAGATGACAGTGCAGCCCAGTCCTTCAAATGTTTGCTGGTTGTTTAGCCTCACTGAGTTCTCCTAAATCCAAATATCCCAGTTTCATTGGCTCTTGGGTGATGATCAACCTACATGAGATATCAGGAGATCCATAATGGTACCTGTGTGGCCCTTTTTATGTTCCCACGCCTGCTCCCTCGGCCAATAAAGCGAGATGAGCGCCGCAACCCCAGAGTCGGCCACGACTGGACCTAATGATCAGGGGTCCCTTTACCTTTTATTCCATGCCCTCCAACATTTCTCCAGTGAATACAGAGACGTCCCTTCCAACATTTCTCGGATGAAAATAGAGACATCCTATTCCATACCCTCCAACATTTCTCCAGTGAAAATAGGAATGTGTGGAGGTAGAGGGACGAGAAAAGGAACAGAGTCTGAGATGTAGCGAATCAGAGGGTGGACCAAGGCGTGGGATGCATAAGGGAAAATAGCCATGACAATAATTTAAAACCCCTGGCTCAAAATCAAGCAAAACACCGAACCTGAGATTAAAATACTGGTTAGGCCAAGCAAACTGGGCCCTGCAGGTGGCAACAATGTTTGTGGACATGCCTGATGAGAACTCTGGTGGACTCCCCAAGAGGGTAACAGGCGCCGCGTTCACTGTCAGCTTACTCTGGTTTCGAGATTGAAGTTATAGGAGGCACAGTCACGGCTAGGAACACCAGGGAAACATCACAGAAAATAGTGAAGAGATGGGATTCTGGGAAGGGAGGGGACAGTTGAGGAGCAGAATAATATGGGGAAAGGTGTCAGACTGTCATGTTTGCCTCAGCAGAGCCTCCGAGTATTAACGGTTGTCACGGTAACAGTTGCGACAGGCCCAGGCACTTAACTTTTCCCCCCTTCTCCCCATTGATAATTACAAACGCGAACAAGCGCTGCCTTGCACTTTACACACCTGCCTGGCTTGTGAGTCTACCTTAATTGGATGTGCCAAGTTTGAGAGAGAGAGAGAAACGTAATCTGCCCTTTCAAGGCGTGTGACAGGTAGATAAAGCGGTGTTTAGGCCATTTCCCTGACAGAATTGCCAAGGAAATATCTTCCCCCCGCATTCGATAGCGGAATCTGGGGTTTAACCAAACTTTTAACGCGGCTAATTTTGCAAAGGTTTTGCAGGGTGTGGAAGCCAGACCTGTAGCAAGCTGAATGGAAGAATGGCATCTTGCCGTCTTCTTCCCTGAACGAGAATGTGGGATCTCCCTGGGGAGTCCAACCATCAGTTTGAAATTTTGACTGGCTGGCAAAAAGAAAAAGCTGCGCGATCCTAGGTCAAACCATTGGTCCTTCCAGCCAAGCATTGTGTGCTTCAGATATAAGAAATGTAGGCTACACTGGCAAGGTGAACAGTAACTGCTTTTAATTTTTTAAATTTCTGTTACACATCATTTAGTCTAGCATCCATCTTGGAACCACTCCCAAGGCAAGTACAGTGGTACCTCGGGTTACAGATGCTTCAGGTTACATACGCTTCAGGTTACAGATTCCGCTAACCCAGAAATAGTACCTCGGGTTAAGAACTTTGCTTCAGGATGAGAACAGAAATTGCAGGGCGGCAGCGTGGCGGCAGTGGGAGGCCCCATTAGCTAAAGTGGTGCTTCAGGTTAAGAACAGTTTCAGGTTAAGAACAGACCTCCAGAACGAATTAAGTTCTTAACCTGAGGTACCACTGTAATAGTACCGCTCTATTCTGCCTTGGTCAGACCACACTTGGAATACTGTGTCCAATTCTGGGCACCACAATTTATGAAGGATGTTGACAAGCTGGAATGTGAGCAGAGAAGGGCAACCAAGATTATCAAAGGTCTGAAAACCAAGCCTTATGAGGAATGGTTGAAGGAGCTGGGGGTGTCCTGGAAAACAGGAGACTGAGAGAAGATATGATAGCCATCTTCAAATATCTCAAGGGCTGTCACATAGAAGGGGGGGAGCTAGTTTTCCCCTGATCTGGGTGGTAGGACTCAAATCAATGGATTCACGCTACAAGAAAGGAGATTCCAGCTAATCATCAGGAAGAACTTTCTGACTTGACAGCGTAACAGTCTCCCTTGGGATGTAATGGACTTTCCTTCCTTGGAGGCAGAAGTTGGAAGGTCATCTGTCATAGATGCTTTAGCTGAGATTCCTGCATTGCAGGGGTTTAGTTGACCCTGGGTTCCAGTTCCATTTCTACAGTTCTCTGGTTCTAATATGGGTCTGAATGATGCTCAGTTCCAACCTTCTTCTCAAGAAAACGCTGTAGCCATTCGGCCACTAGGTGGCGACCACATACACACATATTTCAGCAGGGGCAGCCAATTGTGATGTTCTCCAGATGTTTTCAGCCACAACTCCCATCATCATCCTTGATCACTGGCCCTGCTGGCTGGAGCAGATGGTATGCTCTCAGCCCACCCAGAGCTAGTCCTTGTGCAGGTCTCAGGGACCGAGCAATGGGAGCTCACCCTGTCGCGGGGATTCGAACCGCCAACCTTCTGATTGGCAAGCCCTAGGCTCTGTGGTTTTAACCCACAGCGCCACCCACATCCCAGGGCATGGAATAGGATGTCCCTATTTTCACCAGAGAAATCTTGGAAGGGACGTCTCTATATTCACTGGAGAAATGTTGGAGGGTATGGAATAGGATGTCCCTCTTTTATTTGGAGAAATGTTGGAGGGGATGTCTCTATTTTCATCGGAGAAATATTGGAGGGTATGGAACAGGGTGCCTCTATTTTCATCAGAGAAATGTGAGAGGGTATGCATTGACTGCCTGTAGGCTTGCTGTCAAGTGGTGCACCCAGCACACACTTGTAGGGCTGGATTCAGCTCCAGAATCTCCACTTGCTGGCCCCCAACAGAGGCTTTATGCAGCCTGCATAGGGACTTGGTTTAATTTTTCTGCAAAAGTGGAACCCCCTGATTTCCCCCAAAGCCCACAAGACTCCCCTGTGCTCAGATGCTGATGGGGTTTGAAACCTAGAGGGCCTGTGTGTGATCACCACCGTCAATAAGAGAGAAGCTGTCATAAAAATTGAAGGTGGCAAGGGGGGAAGGAAAAAACCCAAGGTAATTTGTACACTTTATGGTGTGATTTTATTAAATATACAAATGAAACAACACATGGACGAGAAATACTTACAACAAACATTGCAATAAGGCATAGATAAGCAGGCACTGTCTATTAGCTCACACCTATTACTCTGTGTTTTCTAAGTTGCCTTACTGAAGAACTGCTTTTCTGTAATTATCTCATCATTACGAACTGTAAAATACTGTATTTTTCGCTCTATAAGACACAGACCACAAGACGCACCTAGTTTTTGGAGGAGGAAAACAAGAAAAAAAATATTCTGAATCTCAGAAGCCAGAACAGAAAGAGGGATCACTGCGCAGTGAAAGCAGTGATCCCTCTTGCTGTTCTGGCTTCTAGGATAGCTGCGCAGCCTGCATTCGCCCTATAACACACACACACATTTCCCCTTACTTTTTAGGAGGGAAAAAGTGAGCCTTATAGAGCAAAAAAATAAGGTAATATTTTTCGTATTTTATCCACCCCACCCCCCACGACCCATTTTTTGTTAGTCATGTTTTGTGATTTATTTGTGTACAATTTTGTAACAAGATGAAAAGGGGGGAAACTGGAAAAAAGCAGAAGTGTGGGGAGGACCATGCTCTCAAATCAAAATCACACACAGCACAACTTAGAAGACAGAAGGGTCAGCAACAACTGCCTTCCCCGGGAGAATTGGATTATACATTAGAAAGCATTGGGGGAGTTTTCAATACCCACACATAATGCACAGATCACCGTCACCAGAGCCATAATGCATTGCATCTCAAAAGGTTTAACTACAGGCGCAGCCATCAGATTGCAAATCATGCAGACATTTAAACTAGAAATAAATATTAGTAATAAATAATGTGCTCCATTAGGGAGAGAACTTTTATGCCATTTTTCTAAAATGCCACTTATCTTTTTCCCAGCACAGGAGATAAGGACAGGATCGTTGCATTGCAAATTCCTAGCAGTCAATCTTTCCTTCATGACATTTTTGCCATTCCTCTAATTCCAAGCACCTTCTTGGGAAGGTAGCAATAAAACTGCACCCAGCCCCTTTTGCATCCATCAGCTGCTGATTCAGATTTTAGCTCGCTGCTACTTCCTAGCCCATATCTTATGTCTGTGAAGGAGGCGCAAGCTGTGAGTTAAAATCTGAAGCAGATGTTAGGAACATAGAAATCTGCCTTGTACTGAATCAGACCACTGGTCCATCTTGATGCATATAGTCTACAGTGACTTTCCAGGGTTTCAGGCTGGGAGATTACCCACTCCTACCACGAGACATTGGGACACAGGTGTCACTGTGGGTTAAACCACAGAGCCTAGGACTTGCTGATCAGAAGGTCGGCGGTTCAAATCCCCACGATGGGGTGAGCTCCTGTTGCTCGGTCCCTGCTCCTGCCAACCTAGCAGTTCAAAAGCACGCCAAAAAGTACAAGTAGATAAATAGGTACCGCTCCGGTGGGAATGTAAACAGTGTTTCCATGCGCTGCTCTGGTTCTCCAGAAGCGGCTTAGTCATGCTGGCCACATGACCCGGAAGCTGTACGCCGGCTCCCTCGGCCATTAAAGCGAGATGAGCGCCGCAACCCCAGAGTCGGCCACAACTGGACCTAAGGGCCAGTGGTCCCTTTACCAAGAGACATCAGGGATTGAAACTGCAATCTCTTGCATGCAAAGCTAAGGCTCAACCACTGAGCTATGGTCCACTCTTCTATGTTGATGGAGGTTTGGGAAATTGTGATCCACGAGAATGAATTCAACAGTAGGGGAGGATGGATCAGTCTATTCCAGCTCCACTTTCTCTTTGCTTGTTCAGACTTAAGATTCTGCATTAATCTCTTTTTTTATTATTTAAAGCACTCAAGAAAATTCATATTTAAATATAGATTTAAGCACATATTTTATATCAATGAATGTACTTCTAGTTTACCCTAAAATGCATATTTGTATTAAGAACTGAACTGTAAAATATGGAAAAGGACAAAATCTGAAGGATAGAGACACTCCAAAACATATATTAGACTGAGAGGTGTGAATTTGGACGATTTGCTTTAAATTTCAGACTAAACAAAATGATTTTATACTCCAATTTCATAAACAAATTTCACATGAAAATTGTTCGGTTTGTGGAGCTTTGCTATGTGCATGTACATGGTTCTAAACAACACAATATGGTTGGGCAAATCTTCATATCAAAATATCAGTATTTGTGGAGCTTTGCAATGAGATTCCATAACCGCAAATATCAATAAGAAAGAGCTTCAGAACAGCAGGGCCAGAGGCAGATCAACCAACTATTGGAGGAAAACAAATTCATTTACTTCTCTTAAGCTTCTAGTTAATGCATATGTTGCTTTAAACCGCTGTCTGTATAGCAATCTAGCCAACACCTGCTTGCCTCTTTATCTAAGTTAACTCTACCCCTAAAAGCTGAGCCATTTTTGTTTGTTGTTCTATCCCAACTTGTTGAGACAAGGTGTTTGCTATTTTCTCCTCTTAGCTTCACTCTTCCTGTAAAAAGCTCCTGCATGAATAAAGTCTTTGAACTCCAGAAACTTTAAGTGATTACTTCAATCTAATTCACCCAAGCTGCAAGGCCTGCTAATACCCCACGCATCTGGCTGGGCTTCCCCAGCCACTCTGGGCAGCTTCCAACAAAATATTAAAATACAGTAATGCATTAAACATTAAAAGCTTTCCTAAACAGGGCTGCCTTCAGATGTCTTCTAAAAGTCTGGTAGTAGTTGTTCTTTTTGACATCTGGTGGGAGGGCATTCCACAGGGTGGGTGCCACTACCGAAAAGACCCTCTCCCTGGTTCCCTGTAACTTGGCTTCTCGCAGTGAGGGGACCACCACAAGGCCCTCAGAGCTGGACCTCAGTGTCCGGGTAGAATGATGGGGTGAGGAGACGCGCCTTCAGATAACTGAGAAGCAATGTTGTTGGTCTGTTCTCAATAATCTCACTGTTATAAACATATGGAACCAGGCACAATGGATACAAGAACCCTCTCTTATTGTAGCTGCTCAGAACTACCATTCTCAGAATGCACTGGAAGAAGCATTAGCAATGAAGTCATCTTGAGCTCTACAACTTGCTCTGTGAATGGCTGCCACCATATTTAAAGCTCCCTTATGGGCTGCCTTCCTCCACTTCCTCGGAGTACCATAAAAAATCTTTGCCAAAGGCTTTTTCCTAGGCCTTTCTCCCCTCAAAATTTCTCTCAGAATTATGAGATGGAATTCATTTGAGAACTGATGCTTCGTCAATTTCAAATAGCTCTAATTGCCTCATTAGCAACTCTGGTGCAATAGACATGCCTTTTAACATTTCGGTTTTCCTCCAGAAAAAATGTATCATGGGCACTTGGGAATGTTACTGTGCCTTCTGACTGTTTGCCTATATGGAGAAATTGCTTAATGCCCTCAGAGATGGCAATTTAGTCTTTCACTGATTTTTCAACTGTGCCCTTCAAAGGTTCTTCTTAGTCACTCTTAGTTTGCCTGGCTGGCTACGTCACAGGCAATTAAAGTTTTGCAATTATTGCTACTTTCTGTCGCCTTGCTAACTTTCACGTTTATTTTCTCCTGTTGGCCACTGATGATGTCAGAAGTCATTTTGATCTGGACCCTGGGGAAACCTCATTGGAGCAAAAGCCTTGGGACCCTGCAGAAAGTCTGACTCACCTGGTCTCTCAGACTTCTCATCTGAAGCCCTAAATGAGCCCTTGCCTCACGCCATGGATCTAGACTCCCCCCCCCTTCAACCCCCAGGTCCTAATGAGAATGTGAGTCTGCTGGATGAAATAGAATTGGCAGAGAAATGACCACCTAGCAGCAAGGAGATTTCAGAACTGGAGGTGGATCTATTCAAGATAAGGAGGAACCATTTACATCTTGTTGCTCAGCTGATGAACAGTGCCGAATTTACGTATAAGCTAAACAAGCTATAGCTTAGGGCCCCACTCTCTTGGGAGCCCCCAAAAAAATTTAAAGGAAAGAAAAACCTGAATGTACATTTCCAAAATATAAGATAAAAAACAAATAAAATAAAACGTACATACAGCAACAGTGCTTTGTGTTGTTGGCTCCTATGATGTAAGTCATGGGCCCCGCCTGCTAGCCTACTCCCTCAAATATCACTGGTTTGCTCCTTTCTATATATAGGGTGCCTACATTCTTCAAGGACTCTTCAAGGACTGGTTGCATGGCAACATGAGCAAATGGCTTGAGATACCTATTAGGTCCATAAATTAGCATATAGCATATATTCCACACACAAAAACAGTGACAATTTGTTGTTGACAAAGAACAGCTGGACATGTAAAAGACCACATTACCTTCAGTAGCTTAGAGAAGAAAAGTTTGGATTTTATATCCCGCTTTATCACTACCCGAAGGAGTCTCAAAGCGGCTAACATTCTCCTTTTCCTTCCTCCCCCACAACAAACACTCTGTGAGGTGAGTGGGGCTGAGAGACGTCAGAGAAGTGTGATTAGCCCAAGGTCACCCAGCAGCTGCCTGTGGAGGAGCGGAGATGCGAACCCGGTTCCCCAGATTACGAATCTTACCACTCTTAACCACTACACCACGTTGGCTCTCATCAAACCTAAATCCAGCCCTGCTGATGAACAAGATCAAACTCACAGTGAAGGAACTTGTGGCCCTTCAGATATGGCCGGAGGACCACAGGTTCCCCTCAACAGGTCTACCTGAAATGGTATCAAACCTCTCTGTTCCTGCCTGATCTTTGCTTGAACAATTGGTTTATAGATGAAATCCAGGTCAAGCCCGGGTCATGTGAAAACACAGGAGCATGTGTCGAATTGCATTGGGGTCATGCACATTCCTCATAGAAAGCCTCCTTTCAGATCTTGTGGGTGTTTTGGAACAAGAAGATAACTTCTTACTCTCTGTGATTGCTGAGTGCTTCCAGCAGGCAGCGTCACAGAGAAAATGTTAGAAAAGAGCTCTCTACAAACAGATTTAGCTGCTGCAGTCACTTCGAGGCTTCTGATCATGTGAATCCTACTAGCAGGTCTCCTTTAGCTGTTAATTTTAGCTACTGCTAAAATTAAAGATTTGCTCCTGCTGTATAATCATTAAATCATTCCTTACAACTATTTCCAGAGGTATGAAGAACCAAGCGATGAGTGTATTTCTTCTTACCCATGAATGTAACAACAGCAATTTCCTTTACTAGCAGAAAAGGCAGCAGAGAATATTTATTATAATAATCTCATCAACCCAAGAAGAAGAAAACAAAGAAGGTGACTTGGGTGGAATCTAGGTAGAGTATTTTTTAAAAATGGAGGAAAGGACTTTCCCCATTTCCAAAGTATTGTCCCAATGCCAGGTGATTCCCCTAATTATTCCAATACAAGAGCAGGATCCAAATATGCGTTGCTTTGTTTATGAGGATGGGATTCCTCCACTGAAATAAATGCAGGTCTGCTTGTGCCAGGGATCTGAACAATCCATCTCTATTTAATTGGTGGGATTTTTGCCACTGACTTCTACAGGAGATGGATGAAACCCATTATGCAGTGGCCGACTTTGGGCTCTCAGATTTCAGTGGCACTTTTTGCAATGCTAAAATTCAGCAAAAACAAAACAAAACACCCCTTGCTCTGTTCTAAGCACTGCTGTGACTCCCTCTGCAGTGTGGCAAGCAGCGAGGCCAAATCGGTTGTGCCACCCTAAAACCACCTCTGTATTATGTCAAAGAATTCAGGTACTAATTTTGCATCTATTGACTGCAGCCAGAATGGCATTTGCAACATTCTGGCAATGTAGAAGTAGGTAGGTGTGTGTTTGTGTTTCGGTGTGTGACAGAGAGGGGGCGGGGGAATGAGGTTTTTTTTAAAAAAATTAATGTTTGGACCTTGTTATCACTGGTTAGCTGGTCCACTTATCTAAAGGAAGATGACAAATATAAACAATTGTGTGATTCTTCAGTGTCCCGCAGCAGAATATTTATCTTGCCTCAAGATTAATGCGGACTACCGAAGTTTTTTTGTGAGCTTCTCCTAAAGGCACTGCTATATTTTGCGAAGTGTGCTGTGTAGTATTTAAAACATAAGGAACATGGGTGCTGAGTTTATGTTTCCAAATGAATCGCAATGTTTATACTAGAAGTATTTGTGCTGGAAATATAGATGTGATCTAAGTGCATTTGTCCATCTACAATAAGACGCTATATGTAGCATTCAAGTTTCGCCTGCCAAAATTCAGTAACATGACCACGTTAATTTCAATGGGTGTGCTCTGAATAAAACTTAGTTGAATTATTCCCTATTTTTCTGAATTGGTTATATTTGGATTTTAGTTGCAAAATCAGCACCAGCTCCTGGCTGTGGGGTGAGGGGCCTGTGGTCCTTGTCCCTCCCAGCCCCCTTTCAGTGACTCTATCCCCCCCCCCAACAACAAAACTGTCATTGTTATCAACTATAATAATAATAATAATAATAATAATAATAATAATTTTTTATTTATATCCCGCCCTCCCCAGCCGAAGCCGGGCTCAGAGCAGCTAACAACAGTAAAATAATACAGCATTCTAAAATCAATTCATTATAAAATCAGTTCAAATCAAATTAATGGCAACCGTGGGTTCTGTGAGGATTACCAAAGGAGGGGGTCAGACTGTGCCTTGGCCAAAGGCCTGGTGGAACAGCTCTGTCTTGCAGGCCCTGCGGAAAGATGTCAAGTCCCGCAGGGTCCTGGTCTCTTGTGACAGAGCGTTCCACCAGATCGGGGCCACAGCCCAAAAAGCCCTGGCTCTGGTTGTGGCCTGGGACCTCCAAGGTGTTTTTGTTTGAAGACCGTAAGGTCCTCCGTGGGACATACCAGGAGAGGCGGTCCCGTAGGTACGAGGGTCCTAGGCCGTATAGGGCTTTAAAGGTTAAAACCAGCACCTTAAACCTGATCTTGTAATCCACCGGGAGCCAGTGCAGCTGGTATAGCACTGGGTGAATGTGATCCCGCAGCGAGGACCCCGTAAGGAGTCTCACCGCGGCATTCTGCACCCACTGGAGTTTCTGGATCAGTCTCAAGGGCAGCCCCACATAGAGCGAGTTACAATCATCCAGTCTGGAGGTGACCATCGCGTGGATCACAGTGGCTAGGTCAGGGCGAGAGAGGTAAGGTGACTTTCCCCACCCAGGGCTAAGCTACAAGTTCATTGTTGGGTAGATGAAGGTTCATGTGTGTGAGCGTTTAAGAGAGGAGCCTCTTTCCTTTATATTCTGGCTTGCAAAATTCTGGAAATATAGTGGAAAACATTTCCCGTAAACTTTACAGTCCAGGATGGGGCCAGGTTGGTGCAGCTTTGGCAAGACCCCCTACTTTTAACTTGCCCCCTTCTCTTTCAAAAAAATTTACAAAACGTTTCATACAACACAAATGTGGAAAAGCGTGTTCTCCTTCATGGAGAGCACGCATTGCGGTGCGGGCCAACAGGACACTCCAAAGTTGTGGGGCGGGCTAATTGATCGTTGGCCACTGATGTGATTGGGCTTCCCTTGTTGTTGGGAAGAAGTTAATGTTGCCATTTGCTGATTGACAGCCAGAAATGCTAAAACTCCCTCCACGAGGCGTTGAGCTTCCTCTTTTCACCCTGTGGATCGGATTGCCCGTCCCTCCCTCCCTATATTTAGGGTTGTTCGCTTTGACCTTGCTATGCCTGTCATGGGGTCGTCTGCTCTTGGGGCAGGGGCCCAGTAGGAATTTTGTCCATCTGGCTGATTGGCTGGGGCCGTTTGGTTTTTGCCTACTGCGTAGCAAATCGTCACAACTTGTAAGGTTGCGGTTAGGCATTGGTTTATGGTTTGGTTGGTTGAGGGGCATGGATTGGCTGTGCCTGCCCCTCTAATGCTGCTGCTGCAAGGGATTCCGTTAAAGGAATACAGGGGCTCACTATTGCTTTTGTCCACCCTGTCAAGGGAGCTTGGGCCATGCAAGAGCCCCTGGTTGCATTTGGAGAGGGCTGAGGGCAGGTTCCCTGCTCTGTTGCTACCCCCAAGTGTATTCCCCTTTCCTGACTTTTGCAGGCATGCGGAATGTCAGTCTGTCCCCCGTGGAGGGGCAGATAGTTGCAACCAATGCCTAAGCAACCACTCACATTTCTGTATTTTAATAAAGTTGTGGCCAAAATTATGCCAAAAACCTTAAACAAAAATTTCTGTGTGATGTGTGAGTTATTGGGGTGAACCTGGGGACCTCGACACGCAAAAGAAAGTTCTTGGTTATAACCAGGATTATGAACCAAAATCCCATTCTCCTCTTCCCAATTCTGTATGAAGTCCATCTTAAGTATCACTTGGAATCCAGCAGGTACTGGTGGGACTTCCTTTGTTAATATCCCCCCCCCTTTGGTATGGGGGACACATGCCACTGGTGGATGGGGTCAGGAGAAAAGTAGGCAGGAAGCTATATCTGAAGGAGCGTCTCCACCCACATCATTCTACCCGGACACTGAAGTCCAGCACCGAGGGCCTTCTGGCGGTTCCCTCACTGCGAGAAGCCAAGTTACAGGGAACCAGGCAGAGGGCCTTCTCGGTAGTGGCACCCTCCCTGTGGAATGCCCTCCCACCAGATGTCAAAGAGAACAACAACTACCAGACTTTTAGAAGACATCTGAAGGCAGCTCTGTTTAGGTAAGCTTTTAATGTTTGATGTATCACAGTATTTTAATATTTTTTTGGAAGCCGCCCAGAGTGGCTGGGGAAGCCCAGCCAGATGGGCGGGGAATAAATAATAAATTATTATTATTATTATAATTAAATTATATATGTTTTCATTTTGATTGCTTGATTGTTGTTGGAATTCTCCAACATCCTTGCTCCAGAGTAAACTAGATAAGAATGAAACCGAGAAGCCTTTCAACCGTTCAAAAACTGATGGCAAAATGTATTTTCAGAATGAAACATCCTCCAACCAATTGTCCAGAAAGGGGGGAAAAAAGAGGATTTGAAAAATATTAAGGAAGGGTGAAGGGGAAAAAATCCTTAAAGCTGTTGGCTCAGTTTAAACTGCAGAGCAAAGGCAGTTGGGATACAGGTTATCTGCAGGGAGCTCTGGCAAAATCAATGAAAACTGTGGCTCAGCTACAGTTACGATGCAATACGAGGCAGTCGATAAACCCAAGCTTTAGCGCTTCATCCAATTTCAGTCACCTCAACGCAGAAAGACAGAGAGGAGACTCTGAACAAAGCACCCAAAATGCAAGACATGAAATAAGGTATTATTTGCAACCTCTCTTCCTTCCAACGGGGTTTGGGAAGGGGAAAGTAAAGTGAGATTTAGAGATTGGCCGTTGATGAGAAAGGAGGCAAAGTGTTTACATGCGCGCTGGGGGAATGGAATCGAATAAGACCACCAGGTCCTGCAAGGACTCAAAGCTAACTAGTGATTGGTTTGGCTGTGTGCAATTTGGCAGCAGTGGTGAAACCAAGGAGATAATGGACTTATCTGTACTTAAGTTTCCTCTGCACTTTCCAGATACGGACACCTGTGTCTGTGTGCCTTTTTCTTTTTTGCTCTGGAGCTCTCCCCATGAAAGCCCAAATTGTTGTTTGCTCCGACTAAGCGCTAAAGAGCATGTTTTCGTGCAGAAAGCTGCAGGGGAAACCAAACAGCGCTTGGACACAGAGCTTTAAAGTGCCAAGTTGTGCCTGGAAATTGTGGGGCAAAAGGTAAGTTTGCATAAGCTTAACGGCTGTCTGCAAAACTGTTGCAGCGTAGTGCCTAGAGGGCTGAGCTGTGGACCCAAGAAGACCCCACTTTGAATGTTTTCTCTGATAGAATTCGACTACTGCAATGAGCTCTATGTGTGGCTACCTTTGAAGGTGACCCAGAAACTACAACTAATCCAGAATGCGGCAGGTAGACTGGTGACTGGGAGTGGCCACCGGTCCTGAAAGACCTACATTGGCTCCCAGGATGCTTCTGAGCACAAATCAAAGTGTTGGTGCTGACCTTTAAAGCCCTTTAGCCTCGGCCCTGTATACCTGAAGGAGCGTCTCCAACCCATCATTCAGCCCGGACACAGAGGTCCAGCATTGAGGACCTTCCGATGGTTCCATCACTGCAAGAAGTGAGGCTACAGGGAACCAGGCAGAGGGCCTTCTCGGTGGTGGTGCCCGCCCTGTGGAACGCCCTCCCATCAGATGTCAAGGAAATAAACAACCGTCTGACTTTTAGAAGGCAGCCCCTTTTAGGGAAGTTTTTAACGTTTGATGTTTTATTCTGTTTTAAATCTGTCCCAGAGTGGCTGGGGAAACCCAGACAGATGGGCGGTGTATGGATGTATGGATGTATGTAAGGTAAAGGTAAAGAGATCCCTGACCATTAGGTCCAGTCATGGCCGACTCTGGATTGCGGCGCTCATCTTGCTTTACTGGCCGAGGGAGCCGGCGTACAGCTTCCGGGTCATGTGGCCAGCATGACTAAGCCACTTCTGGTGAACCAGAGCAGTGCACAGAAACGGCGTTTACCTTCCTGCTGGAGTGGTACCTATTTATCTTCTTGCACTTTGACGTGCTTTCAAACTGCTAGGTTGGCAGGAGCAGGGACCAAGCAACGGGAGCCCACACCATCTCAGGGATTTGAACCGCTGACCTTCTGATCGGCAAGTCCTAGGCTCTGTGTTTAACCCACAGTGCCACCCGCGTCCCATATGTATGTATGTATAAATTATTATTATTATTATTATTATTATTATTATTATTATTAGTGTTTTGACAGAAGTTCTATTTTAAAACTATATTTAAATACTGTTTAAATGCATGTTTTCCTCAGATTTCTTATTTTAAAAAAATCCAAATTAGTGTCAAAAATTGACTGAATTATCATTTGGGTAAGCAAGCATTTCCCTATCCCTGCTCATGGCCTCTCGAGGTGTGTTGATTCTCCTTCAACTAAGTTCAGCATCCAATATACCCCCTGAGCACGCAGAGGCCAGAGCGAGTGTCCAGGCATTATCCCTGAATAACTGACAGTGTCAAAGGGTCTGTCCATCATTGCCCTGTGTCTGAAGCACAGCTCTGCCTGCGCCTTTCAAATCTCTTCCGCAGATGCTACTCACGCCAAGGGTAATATTCCAACTTAATGACCTTTTCCTTCCTTACAGTTGCAGAACAGTCACGCAGGAGTGCAAGAAAGGTGACTCTTCAGGTTCATGTAATTCAGATCCAAAATGAGTTAATCTACTTTCCCGAATGCAAACATAGCCACTGGTGACCTGAAAATGCTGAACACTGTGGGGCTTTCGTGTCTCGGCTTTCAGACTTGGTGACCTTTGGCGCTTCTCTCTTCTTTGAGAGATAATACTGTTGCATAGGCATAATGCTGATATAACCTTAAGAAATTTGATGACACCCGGTGGACCCATACTTTCCCCATCTACATTGCTAAGAAGCAGATTTTATATATCACTATGTCCAATGTTTTTTATTTTTTTAAGGGCCATGAGCATAGAGGCCCAGAATTTCCTTTCAAAATAAACTTCCTTGCAAAATAAACTTAAGCCTTGGCAGTTCTGTCATGCACGCAGCCCAGCGGAGGAGAGGGACAGCAGCTCTCTGCTGCCAACTCTTCATTCTGCCCCTGGGTCACACGCTGGAGCCAGGCCTGTGAGGGAGCTGCCTTTTGCTCCCTCCAAATTTTGGGAACCTCCAAAAAATGCACCTGGAGCAATGGCCCCCTCTGCCTCCACCACGCTATGCCATTGGCTTACACGCCTGCATCCTGACACTCTCCTTTTATGTGAAAGGAACTGCTTTGTATGGAAGAAAAATACAGATCATATTATTATCTTCCATATGCCTATCAAGCATGTATTATTAACCTATTTATTTGATTTAAGAACATTATAGCTAGGTAAAAGGTAAAGGTAAAGGACCCCTGGATGGTTAAGTCCAGTCAAAGGCGACTATGGGGTTGTGGCGCTCATCTCACTTTCAGGCCGAGGGTGCCAATGTTTGTCCACAGACAGGTTTCCGGGTCATGTGGCCAGCAGGACTAAACCACTTCTGACGCAACAGGACACTGCAATGGAAGCCAGAGTGCACGGAAATGCCGTTTACCTTCTTGCTGCAGTGGTGCCTATTTATCTACTTGCACTGGTGTGCTTTTGAACTGCTAGGTTGGCAGAAGCTGGGACAGAGCAAAGGGAGCTCATCCCGTCATGGGGATTCGAACCGCCGACCTTCTGATCGGCAAGCCCAAGAGGCTCAGTGGTTTAGACCACAGCGCCACCCACGTCCTCATATGTTATATCTACATCGTGCATCATTGTATATACTCATGAATATCCAGTAATCACTACCCTCCATAATCTTACATTCAGACATTACCTGAAATACCGTATTTTTCGCTCTATAAGACGCACCAGACCATAAGACGCACCTAGTTTTTGGAGGAGGAAAACAAGAAAAAAAAATATTCTGAATCCCAGAAGCCAGAACAGCAAGAAGGATCGCTGCGCAGTGAAAGCAGCAATCCCTCTTGCTGTTCTGGCTTCTGGGATAGCTGCGCAGCCTGCATTCGCTCCATAAGACACACACACATTTCCCCTTACTTTTTAGGAGGGAAAATTTGAGTCTTATAGAGCAAAAAATACGGTATCTCTTGCCAACATATATGTGCATTTTATACCCAGTTATTTATTAATCTGGCATATCACGTGAGAATCATCAACACCTGTACAGAAGGTCCCCCCTCCCTAGTATCACGCCCATAACTTGCTCATAGCATAAATGGTTTTCCTGGCGGCTGGGGGTTTTTTGATCAGCCACTCGGTGGCGTTGCATAGCCCAGCCAGAGATTTGCCACTTAAATGAGAACTAGGTCTCTAGTTTGGTGTCTCAATACTATCTTCTTAGTTTTTTGTGTTGTTTTTTTTTTTAAGAGGGGGGAAAAACTTTGCTCATCCATATTGAGACATCTTGTGGGATTAAACAGCAATAGCACAATTAGATTGCTTCGTGTCTCAAGGGGAAGGCAGGCCATTCGGAGCAAAGAACCAGTGGGACGGAAGATAATTTAACTGGGGGTGTCTATGTAACTGATGCATGGACTTTTTTCTCCCAAAGGACTCACTCAGATTATTAAGGCAAAATGATATCTTTGACTCTTAATAGCACATCTCAATGTTATTAAAAGAGCCCAGGCATTTGTTTTGTTTTGGTTTTTGTTCAGCTGTTTCGATCTCCGAGCCTGGCTTATTATTTATTTATTTATTTATTTATTTATTTATTTATTTATTTATTTATTTATTTATTTATTTAATTCCATTTATGAATTGCTCCCTAGCAAACACTCATCAGCAAAAAACAACAACAACAAAAACAACAACAAAAATAGCTAAAACAATTTCAGGTATGGCCGCAATTAAAACCATTTCAGATGTGAAAACAATGTCAGAATCGAAGACAGATGCAGACTGGTATGAAAAATCAAGACTTACAAGGCTTGTTCAAAAAGGAATCATAGAATCGTAGCGTTGAAAGGGATTCTGAGGATCGTCTGCTCCAAACTCCTGAAATGCAGGAATACGCAGCTGTCCCAAATGGGGTTTGAACTTGCAACCCTGGCATTATCAGCATCACACACTAACTAACTGAACTAGCCAGAGTGGAAAGTGGAGAACTGAGTTATCTATAGCAGGTGACGAAAGGACAACAGAGGATGGCTCTGGTCTGATATATAACAATAGGGAGATCTAAGGGGTTGGGTGCCGCCACATTAAATGCCTGATTCTTGTATCGTATGGAATGGACTTTCTGAGGAGATGGTATTCTTATTCTTATTTATTGAATTTATAAAGGTAAAGGCAGCGGGTGGCGCTGTGGGTTAAACCACAGAGCCTAGGGTTTGCCAGTCAGAAGGTCAGTGGTTCGAATCCCCGGGATGGGGTGAGCTCCCGTTACTCTGTCCCAGCTCCTGCCAACCTAGCAGTTCAAAAGCATGAAGTGCAAGTAGATAAATAGGTACCACTCTGACGGGAAGGTAAAGACGTTGACTACAAAACCCATGATGCAGCGAAGCAATGTGTTAAAGAAGCATGCGTATAAATCGCAGGGACTGCAATCTCTGCAACTGAGTGAGAACCACTGAACACAACAAAACGTATGCCCAAGTAAGCATGCATAAGGCTGTGATGTAAATGTTAATGTCATCTTATTTATTTGTAAAATATTTATGGGGCCACCTTTATGAGCAGAACTCCCTCAAGGTGCCTTGCACAAAAATAAATGCAGCTTCAAATATGGAAAAGATAAAATACAACACAGAGAGATAGAAATCAAACATTAATAAACATTAATAAAACCGGCAATAATATCCCAGACCAGAAATAAAACATAGTTTGTAACAAATCCATCAGCCAAAAGCAACATGAACAGTGAGTTGGAAGAACAAAGGCAGCTGCGTTATAATAGGTCATCCAACTAAGTATTGTCTTCACTGACAGTCAGAAGCTCTCCCAGGGCAGGGCACAGAGAAATGGTGGCTGGATATACCAGTGACTGTGAAAACAGAATACTGGACTAGATGGGCCATTGGCCTCATCCTGCAAGCTGTCACGAACTGGCAAGACTATAGGAAGGAGGAAGAGGATCTCAGTGAGGGATGTTGCCAGGACTCGGACACACTGGGGCAAGTTGGGGAAGGGGAAGGAGTGGTTGGTGTAAGTAGTACTCATGGACTACTGCAATGCGCTCTACGTGGGGCTACCTTTGAAGGTGACTCGGAAACTACAACTAATCCAGAATGCGGCAGCTAGACTGGTGACCGGGGGCAGCCACCAAGACTACATAACACTGGTCTTGAAAAACCTACATTGGCTCCTAGTACGTTTCCGAGCACAATTCAAAGTGTTGGTGTTGACCTTTAAAGCCCTAAATGGCCTCGGCCCAGAATACCTGAAGGAGCCTCTCCACCCCCATCGTTCTGCCCAGACACTGAGGTCTAGCTCCAAGGACCTTCTGGTGGTTCCCTCACTGTGAGAAGCATAGCTACAGGGAACCAGGCAGAGGGCCTTCTCAGTAGTGGCACCCACCCTGTGGAATGCCCTCCCATCAGATGTCAAAGAGATAAACAACTGTCTGACTTTTAGAAGACATCTGAAGGCAGGGAAGTTTTTAATGTGTGACATTTTAATGTATTTTTAATCTTTGTTGGAAGCCACCCGGCGGGGTACAATTATTATTATTATTATTATTATTATTATTATTATTATTATTATTATTATCCAGAAACACAGGGGGTCCTGAGGCATAGGGAACAGCTGCCAGGGCACTCCAGGATGCAGAGGCAGGCCAGCAGGTGCAGTCCAGTTCATTTAGCTGGCCATGTGGAGAAGGAGGCATGTGAGTCCTCAGCTGGGGTAGGCTGAGAGCAGGCGAGGGTCACCTGCCTCATCAAGCCCAGATGCTGCAATGAGCAGGCACAGTCTAAGAGGGCAGCAGAGCTGAGATGCTGTGTCTGCTCAACTGCCCATGTTTAGTTACCTTATCATGGATATTCATGGACCTCCACTAGACTATACTTCGGGCTTAACACTGGTTTGCATTCCGACTTTGGACCTGAATTGACCCCGAACCTCTTTTACTGACCCAAGGAGTAGTATACCGAGGGTCTTGGCGAGGATCCAGGAATTTGGTCAGGTAGCGGGTTTCAAATTAAACAAAAATAAAATGAAAGACTTAGTGAAAAATGTGACAGAGTAATATAAAAAGGATTTAAAACAAACCACAGAATTACCTATGGGGAAAGTTAAATACTTAAGTGTATGGTTGACAGCTAAGAACATAAATATTTTTAAAGACAAATACAGAACTACTTAGAAAGAAATAAAGAAGAACTTAGAGATTTGGGGAAGGATGAGCTTATCACTATGTGGAAGGATATCAGTAATGAAAATGAATGTATTGCCAAGAACATTATTTCTATTTCAGCCGGTACCTGTGATCAACGGCGCAAGACACTTCAAAGAATGGCAAAAAGAGATTTCTATATTTATCTGGCGGGGTAGAAACCAAGAATAAAATACAACTTATTAACAGATGCTAAGGAGTGAGGTGGCTTCTCCTTGACAGATTTAAAATTATATTATGAGGTGTCCTGTCTCGGTTGGCTCCAGGAATGGACAACATTGAAAAATGCAGATATCTTAGATTTGAAAGGGCATGATAACAGATTTGTCTGGCATGCATATATATGGTATGAAAAAGCAAAAGTCCAAAAAGGTTTTCAGAATCATCTAGTAAGAAAATAATTTTTTACGGCCTTTGGATTTTAAACTTGGGACTTTGCTGGTGCTGATGGACCCTTGGATTTTGAGCCTTGGTCTTGGCAAACCGCCTGGCTGCCAGGTAGGCCAGAGGATCAGGATACTAGCTCTTATTGTGCTCTTATGTGATGCCCAGTAATACCTGGAGATTCTGGGGTCTAAACCTGGGACCATCTGCATGCCACCGAGCTACAATATGGATTATCACCAGAGCTAGAGAGAACAAGCAGGTTTTCACTACCTGAAATGTGGCAACTTTAGGGAGCACAGCCAAAACAAAGCGAGTACCAGAGTTGTGGTACCTACATAGGGAAATCCATCTTGCTCATTTCCACTGGTTTTGGTGGCCTGCAATGGAGATAGGCCTCCCTTTCTTATCTCCTGGGAGACCTGAGGAGATTTTACCCCTCCCATATCCAAGAATCTGCTGATGTTCTCTGCTGATTCTCCAGAGAGGAGGGGGCGTTTTCTGCCCTCTACTTATTCCGCTGCGGCCTCACATCAAAGAGAGAGAGAGAGACTGAGTGTTAGAGAGAGATCGTGTGTATAGATAAGGTTGGTGCTAAGAGCAGCTGCAGACACTCAGTGCAGTTCAGCATTTTCGCCTAGACCTCATTTAACTCTGTACATAGTTGTGTATTATAGCTGTAGATAGAATAAAGAAGTTATTCTACAGAGCTGCTCTCCCAGTCGTTTATGCTCTGCTATACTCTGCTGTACTCTGCGGTGCGACGACTGTCTTCTTGTTGGAGTGAATCCGGTGCTCACAACTCTAAGCTGTGAGTCCACAGCACTTTGACCACTTCCTGTGGAGAAGGTGGTCTCTGGAAGTGCTACCCAGCTTGCCTAGCCCAGTCGGGGCTGAAGAGTATGAGTCCAGTTAGTGGCACTGGCTCAAGGGCGATGCTGACAAGACCGTCAGATAACTTTTTAAAGGGCAAAACAATTGTGTGGTATGAGCAGCACTGGAAACAAATGTAACCCCAATATCCAAAGTATAGATCAGGGTAGGGATGGAGCAAACATATCAACATGCATTCTATTAATCCCCATACTGTATCTTGAACTCAACAAGAAGCAAGCCAGTTTTTCACTTGTACCACAAAAAAATGCAACCATGTCTTATATTGTATATGCATTACTATGCTAATTGTTATAAGAATAATATTATATGCATATATCCTCCATATTTCTTAAATTAACCAGGACATTAATAGATGCTCATAGCTGTATAAAACGCTTATGTAATCATACTAATAAAATTGTGCTGGAGAAATGTAGTCCTGCATGGGGCTTGACTCTTGTATGTAATATATGGATGGTATACATATTTTTCCAAGTAATTTTGCACGTATTCCAGCTTTTTTAAGCAGCAGCAATGCTTGAGTGCCTTCTGCATAAATGGGTGTTTGATGCAAGAGCTGGCCCAATACGGGCAACGCTTGATCAGTTCTGAACCATCAAAATCCATATATAAATCTGTTTAAAAGAGATTGCTCCTCAATCCTTAGCTCAAGAAACACAGGACGCAGCAGCTCCCCAGGATTTCAGACCAGAAGTTTCTCCCAGCCCTGATTGGAGATGCTAGGGATCTGTCAGGAGTCCAGGTTCCCAGCTTGATAACACAGTAAGCGTAGCTAATGAGAAAGGTGGATTTGTTGCAAAAACAAACAGATACTGTAGCTCCGGCCAGCTCTAACAAAGCCTCTGGTGCCATTACTCAAGATGACCCTTCTGAAGACTCCTTATGATGTCGACAGAAGATATTGAGCTTACGAACCTTATGTCTTTTGTTTTGCCTTCTGTCTTGGAGCCCTCCCATTCACCAAGACCTCAGACTTAGTGGTTCAGCTCCCACCTCTTCCCCATTAACTATTTCCTGCCTGCCTGTGCTTTCGGCGAGCTTTGATTGCGTACTACCCTGCTCTCCGCTAATGTCTTATCAGCTTGCATGTCAAGGTCATCAGGAGCCAGAATACGCAGCCGCCCGCTTTCTCCTGTCTGACTAACATCAAAACAGCCTCTCTGTTCCTGGCTGCTTTCTGCCGTTTGCTGTAACCCTTCGCTGGGGGCTGGCTCATTCCTGATAACATCAGACTTGGGACCTTCTGCCTGCAAAAATATGCCTACCACTGAGGTATGCCCTTTCCACAATTACTCCAACTTCCATCAGATCCAGCCGGCATCTCCGGTGGTCAAGGACAATAGGGCTTGTAGTGTGGAGTCTGGAAGGTCACAAGCACATGAAAAAGCAGTGAGCAATTAGAGAGCCCGTGGAAGCAGGGAATTTTATATTCAGCCAATGGAATCTCCATGGCTCCAGACTGGGAAAGCTGACTTGGCAATGGGATTCCTCTTGTGACTTTTCTACGGCACAAGTGCAAAGACAGCCCTTGTGTTTCCTTGGCAAATTATCAGATTTCCACCCCCACCCGCCTTTTAAATGGAGCCAAAGAGCTTAACGGCAAATCACCTCGTTTAAGCAAAGATCACGAACTTAAGATCACAGACTTAATTATGGTGATCTTTTGGATCTTCTCCAGCAAATAACAGTTGGGGTGGAGGGATTTGGCAGCTGATGTATATTGAAAGAGAATGATCACTGCTCTAAAGGCTGTGAAGACGACCATCAAAGGGAGGGGTTAGAAAAGTGTTTCCAGCGCTGGAAAAATTATAGGAGAATCTAGTAGGATGTTAATGGAAGAGGCAGCTTTTTTGTTTTTGGAATCCATTTAATTTGCTGGACTTAAATTAAAACAATTTTTCATTCTTCCTTTGCTGTCTCCTTGTCTAAAAGATTATTTGCAACCCAGTGTATGTGCAACACTTAGTATTGCTACCCTGCTTATTAAACCTTGAATGATTTAAGCATTTTCCTTTATAGTTCCCTCGTTGGTCCGGTCTGTTCTCCTAAGGGGGAGCTGAAATCCAATTGTAGCATTATTACTAGGTTAGTTAAGAGATTTTCTTTGCTGCAAATTAAAGAGACATGGAAAGCTTATTTACAAAATCCTTTCCCCCCTCCTTTATGTCAGGGGACAGAGGGATGGAACAAACGGGGAAATATTCAGAGGCTGAGACAGAAATTCAGGTGGGCATGTTTCTGAAATTCTCAGCAACTCAGATTTGTACAACTATGTGCAACGCACACAATCACACACATACATTTATGAGAATGGACGGAAGTACAAGGGCAACCGGAATGATCAAAGGGGTGGAAAAACTCCCCTGTAAGGAAAGCTTGCAGCATTTGGGACAATCTAGTTTGGAGAAAAGGTAAGGTGAGACAAGAGAGAAGTTTATAAAATTATGCATGGTGGCAGCTCTACGTGGGGCTACCTTTGAAGGTGACTTGGAAACTACAACTAATCCAGAACACGGCAGCGAGACTAGTAACTGGAAGCAGCCGCTGGGACCATATGATACCAGTCCTAAAGGATCTACACTGGCTCCTAGTACATTTCCGAGCACAATTCAAAGTGTTGGTGCTGACCTTGAAAGCCCTAAATGGCCTCGGCCCAGTAGACCTGAAGGAGCATCTCCACCCCTATTGTTCAGCCCAGACACTGAGGTCCAGCTGCAAGGGTCTTCTGGTGGTTCCCTCATTGCAAGAAGTAAGGTTACAGGGAACCAGGCAGAGGGTCTTCTCAGTGGTGGCACACACGCTGGGATGCCCTCCCATCATATGTCAAGGAAATAAACAACTATCTTACTTTTAGAAGACATCTGAACACAACCAGCGTGTGTGTGTATAAAATTAAAATAAATAAAATAAAATAATAATTTGAAACTCCCTCTCAGGAGTTATTCTTCCACTGACAGGCTAAGTTCTTCCCATCCAAACAGAACTTTGAAAACTAAGGTGTGGACAATGCTAATCAGGGCAAACTTTATTTTAATGGCTGGTTGTAAATGTGTTCTTATGCATTTCAGTTACTAATTCAGTTTTCATTACTTTGTGTTTTATAATGTTCTTAAATGCTGCAAGCCATCTTGAATCCCGACTTGGGAGAAACATTGATAGATTAAACTATAACAACAACAATGATATCCATTGGGTGGGGGATTTGAACAAAATGACCTGCAAGGTATTTGATGCCATAAGAATCACTGTTGCTCTTTCTCTTTCTTTCTTTCTTTCTTTCTTTCTTTCTTTCTTTCTTTCTTTCTTTCTTTCTTTCTTTCTTTCTTTCTTTCCTTCCTTCCTTCCTTCCTTCTTTCTTTCTTTCTTTCTTCCTTTCTTTCTTTCTTTCTTTCTTTCTTTCTTTCTTTCTTTCTTTCTTTCTTTCTTTCTGCATCTGAACCTGAAGTTAGTGGCCTCTGAGCCTCAGTCTAATCTGCTGTTAATAAAGCAATTCTATTACTTCCATGTCGGAAGCATGTCTTTTTAGTGATGCTAAAGGCTTGAGTTCGGCACATTTGTCAAAGGCATCACTCTTATATATATATATATATATAAAGACTCGTAATTCCAAGGAGCCACAAGAATTGCAGGGAAGGCAGGTCAAAGGAGCATGTAGTTGCAAAGCAGCGTTGAGGAGCGGCCGAGGCACTTGTCTGTAAATGCATTTCACATTGGCAGGGCCCCTTGTGGCTTAGACAGCTGTCAGATTAATGATAAGAAGACTCAGACAATAACTGAGATGTTTCCAATAAGGGAAGCAGCTGCCGGCTGGGTCCTGGTGGATCCAATTTTCTATCTTCTGTGTGATTCTCCCCACAACAAAATCCTCTGTGGCTGTAAAGCTGAATCACATTTTAACTGACTATCGAGCGATGATTGTATTTGAGGTGGGCGGCAGAAAGGAAGGGAGTGGCACAGATCATCCAAAACAGGCTTCCAGAAAAGGGCTGGCTGGCAGCTAGACTCTTGACTCCACAAACCAGAGGTGCAAATGGCCCAATAAAAGCCGAGTTCGGACTGTACACAAATCCTGAATTTGAAAATGTGCTTCCTCTTCAGGTACACTTATGAATTCATTTGCAGTTAGGCTTCACATGAACCACATCATGTGGAGACGCGGGTGGTGCTGTGGGTAAAACCTCAGCGCCTAGGACTTGCCGATCGCATGGTCAGCAGTTCGAATCCCCGTGGCGGGGTGCGCTCCCGTTGCTCGGTCCCAGCGCCTGCCAACCTAGCAGTTTGAAAGCACCCCCGGGTGCAAGTAGATAAATAGGGACCGCTTACTAGCGGGAAGGTAAACAGCGTTTCCGTGTGCGGCTCTGGCTCACCAGAGCAGCTTCGTCACGCTGGGTACATGACCCGGAAGTGTCTGCAGACAGCGCTGGCTCCCGGCCTATAGAGTGAGATGAGCGCACAACCCTAGAGTCTGTCAAGACTGGCCTGTACGGGCAGGGGGTACCTTTACCTTCACATGAACCACATCATAGTGATTGGCAATAATAGCACCACCAATCAAAAATAATCGCAGTTTTATATATGAAAGCAACTGGATCAAATTCTCCCCTAATAGAGAACTTCCAACAGGAGCTGGGTATGTTTAGCCTGGAACAGGGAGACTAAGGGGAGATATGGGAGCCATCTTCAAATATCTGAAGGGCTGTCACATGGAGGAGGGAGCATGCTTGTTTTTTTCCTGCTCTGGAGGGTAGGACTTGAACCAATGGCTTTAAGTTGCAAGAAAGGCTCCTATAGAAGAGTCCCGTACGCACAGAGACTTTGCGTCTGCCCATTAGGGGAAATAGGAAGCCCCGAACATATATATTTTTAGATGTCCTTTTTATGTTGAGATCCCTAGAGACACAATTGATCCTTTGCTGAAGAGGCTCGCCGATCTTTCAGTCAAGTCTAAACTTAATTCTCTCCTCTTAGGCAAAGATCACAAGACGACCTGGCTAGTAGCCAGATTCTGTGCCCAGATTTGTAGGCACAGGTCATCCTCTAGAATAAAATAGCTTCCTAGGGAAATGCTGAAGCCGCCCTTTGGGGTGCCTCAGGGTCAATTATTTTTTATGGTAGCCCAAATCTCAGTTGTACAGGTGTATGTATATATCTCAATTTTAACTCATGAGCTATTGCTGCAATCTGCTCTGATTGTATATTTTATCTTTATGAACGCTGTTTTTATTGTGTTATGTTACATGAGCTGGTCTTTGACTGTAATAAATTATCTCTCTATCTTGCAAGAAAGGAGATTCCAACTAAACATTCAGAAAAACTTTCTGATGGTAAGAGCAGCAGTGGAACAGACTCCCACGAGAGGTGGTGGGCTCTCCTTCCTTGGAGGTTTTCAAGCAGAGGTTGGGTGGCCCTCTGTCATGGATGCTTTAGCTGGGATTCCTGCATTGCAGAGGGCTGGACTAGATGAACTTTGGGGTCCCTTCCACCTCTAAGATTCTATGAACATTCAGCTTCAACAGATGCAGATTTAGGGAAGCGCAACCAGTGGGACAACATCGTGGGGGGTGGGGATTACCACACACAGGAAAGAACAATGGTTACAGACTGAGTACCTACCTCACTTGAAACTTTATAAACTTCATTAACACAAATTGAAACCATAAGGTTGTAGCTGTGGTATAAGGGATTATTATCATGAAGGGAATGTAATTGAAATTATTAAGATTTTTGAATGTGGAAAACAAAGAGGAAGCCATAAAATCTAGCACGCGAGGAGGCCACTTTAACTGAATTGTATAATTTGGCATATAAATAATTGGTTTTAATAATTGTATTAATTGGATAAAATTGGCATTGTTGTAAGGAGGCTGTTACTGGAATGATATTGGGAAAAACAATAAAAGTGGAACTGGTTCATCCCCACTTCATGCCACGTCGTGAAGGAACCACAGGAGACGCTGGAAAACTGACTAAGAACAAAACTGACTTTAAAGCCCAAAAACTGCCACTGGCTTCAATGGATGTCTATGACTACTAGTAAATTAATTATTATTATGATTATTATTGCTGCTGCTGCTACTACTTTTTTTAATACCCTGCCCATCTAGCTAGGTTTCCGCAGCCACTCTGGGCTGCTCCCAACAGATTAAAAACACATAAAACATCGAACATTAAAAACTTCCCTAAACAGGACTGCCTTCAGATGACTTCTAAAAGTCAGATAGCGGTTTATTTCCTGGACATCTGATGGGAGGGCGTTCCACAGGGCTGGCGCCACCACCGAGAAGACCCTCTGCCTGGTTCCCTATTACCTCACTTCTCGCAGGGAGGGAACCACCAGAAGGCCCTCGGAGCCGGACCTCAGTGTCTGGGCAGAACGATGTGGGTGGAGACGCTCCTTCAGGTCTACTGGGCCGAAGCCATTTAGGGAGAAACCACAGAAAAGGCTGTCTCACATGTCATTACCAACCATGCTTCTGATGTTGATGGTCCTCACCCAAGTATCAAAGTACTTGAGCAGGTTTGTATAGGGAGATAGGATCTTTCAGGTAGCCTGGGTGCAATGCAGGGTCTAAAAATGCAGGATGCAATATTAGCATCCTTGGCAGATGGCCCTCCGGCTGTGCTTAAATACCTCCAGTGAAGAATAGTCCAGCATCTTCTAATGCAGACTGTTCCACAATTGAATAGAAGGAGGAGGAGGAAGAGGAGGAGGAGGAGGAGGTTTGGATTTGATATTCCGCTTTATCACTACCCGAAGGAGTCTCAAAGCAGCTAACATTCTCCTTTCCCTTCCTCCCCCACAACAAACACTCTGTGAGGTGAGTGGGGCTGAGAGACTTCAGAGAAGTGTGACTAGCCCAAGGTCACCCAGCAGCTGCATGTGGAGGAGCAGGGAAGCGAACCCGGTTCCCCAGATTACGAGTCCACCGCTCTTAACCACTACACCACACTGGCTCTTACTGTTGCAAAGTGTATCCTAATATTTACCTGCTTTCCTTCCATTTCTAGCCATTCTTTCTAGCTATGCCCTCCAGTAATGGTGACAACCCCCCCAGTGATAGCCAAGTTCCAGAAGAACACAATAGATAATTTTTGGTTTGGGGTTTGTTTGATTTTCTTGCGTTGCATGTGATTAATTATAGCTCCAGCACCAGATTAAAAAATGGCCGCCCTCCCGCTCATCTAGACATCCAGACTTGTAGCGGAGTTCCACTCCACGTACGCTATCTTCAAAAATAAGGCAAACAAATTGTTGCGAGTGAAATGAAAACAATTAAACGAGAGCCGTATCCACACAGTAACTGATTACTAATGATGGGCTATCACATCATTCCGAAAATGAAGTAATTCCAAAACTAACAAGCATCCAGTGCAATAAATAAATAAGAAAGGGATGTTGTGTTCAAAGGATTAATAATGCGATCAAAATGGAGCGGCGGGATAATTAACAAACGAGATGGCAAAACTTGCAAACATTAATAGTGAATTACCAGGCAGTAAATCAAATCTAAAGATCACAAATACGAGGTATTTCAACAACTGCGGCTAATTGGATAAGGGACCCAAAAGGTATTCGTTTATTTATCAAGATTTTTTTTTTGCATAACCCCACATGCACACAAATGCCCAAATCCAGCTGCACATCCCACACCAACACTTTGACCCACCTTGTGCCCTGTGAGTTCCCTCAGGACTGTGAAGAGGAGGGAAACACCCACTGGTCCTTATTCCCACCCTCTTTTTATTCTCTATGTGGAAAAGCATGTTCTCCTTCATGGAGAGCACGTGTTGCGGTGGGGGCCGACAGGGGCGGGCTAATTGATCGTTGGCCACTGATGTGATTGGGCTTCCCTTGTTGTTGGGAAGAAGTTAATGTTGCCATTTGCTGATTGACAGCCAGAAATGCTAAAACTCCCTCCATGAGGCGTTGAGCTTCCTCTTGTCGCCCCATGGATCGGATTGCCCGTCCCTCCCTCCCTATATTTAGGGTTGTTCGCTTTGACCTTGCTATGCCTGTCATGGGGTCATCTGCTCTTGGGGCAGGGGCCTGGTAGGAATTTTGTCCATCTGGCTGATTGGCTAGGGCCATTTGGTTTTTGCCTACTGCGTAGCAAATCGTCACAACTTGTAAGGTTGCGGTTAGGCATTGGTTTATGGTTTGGTTGGTTGAGGGGCATGGATTGGCTGTGCCTGCCCCTCTAATGCTGCTGCTGCAAGGGATTCTGTTAAAAACCAGATGTCCCTTTGTGGGGAGGGAATTCCACAACTTAGGGGGTGCTACAGAGAATGCCCTCTTCAAGGCCACTCCCCAACTTCTGAAAGAGGTGGAACTACCAAGATTTTAATACTTGTTGTTGTTGTTGTTGTTTAGTCGTTTAGTCGTGTCCGACTCTTCGTGACCCCATGGACCAGAGCACGCCAGGCACCTCTGTCCTCCACTACCTCCCGCAGTTTGGTCAAACTCATGCTGGTAACCTCGAAAACACTATCCAACCATCTTTTAATACTTAGGAGGTGGTATTTCAGATATTTGGAACCCAAGTCATTTAGGGTTTGAAACCCTAACATGAGCACCTTGGACTGTGTCCAGAAATAAACTGGCTGCCAGTAGCTGGGGTGAAAGGCATAGGGGCCAACTCCTAGGGACTGAGGCAGTTCTGCTCCCCAAATTATTATTTTTTGAGGGGGCTGTCTTACGTTTGTTTTTTACCTCATTATTTGGTGGACTTGGACATTTTAATTAAACAAGTTTTGCTTGTTTACCTTGTGACATAATTGTTAATTTGTTGTTCATTGGGCCAGCTTACATTTTATTTTTGCAATGCACTACTTCGAGACTGGGGTGCATGTGGCAATAAATTCATTTAAACTGCTGGAGAAAACTTTGGAGTAAGCATGTGTAGGTCTGGGCCGTAGGTTGTATATCCTTCCCGTTTCGTGTAAGTCATTTCCCATTGGGCTTATTTCGTCGAAGAGCCAATTTCATATGAGCAAAGAGAATCAAAATATTTCCTCTACCAAAAGATAGCACTTCAATTATTTTCTCTTCTGCTTTCCTTCATCAGTAAAAGTCCCTCGTTGAAAATATTTCTGCTGGGAACGGAACGCCGTCGAGTTGCATGTTCATAAATATTTGGAAATAAAAGAAAGGGATTTGCCTGTTTAAGTTCTCGGATGGTGCCGATAGGCTGAAAACTCACGGGACGTTCTTGAAAAGAGGGAGCGAGGGAGGGAACATCCCAGGAGTGAATCTATAAGTATCCTTAAAAATATGTCTGCATCTACTTTGTAACTATATACAGTAAGCCTGAAACTTACGCAGAGGTTATGTTCTGGAGATCATGCCTAAATCCAAAATCAGGTCTAGTCAAAACACATTGGGTGCAACGGTGGGTGGGATTGCCAAAGACTGTTTAATTCTTTTATTAAAAAGCATAGTGCTGAGCACATATAGCTGAATGTGCACAAGTTAAACATGGATAAATTTTGATCTTACTGTACTGCATTTCTTGCTTCATACCAAATCTCCCCCTCTCTCTGTGAGTCCCCGTATTTGGAATCATATCTGAATTTTAAAATCTGCAGATTTTCAGATTCCCAGGAAGTGAGAGTGACGTTTTGTTGCCACCCCCTCTGAGGTGTAAGAGAGAATTCTTAGGGAAAGGGGAAAGGGAACTTGCCCCTATTTGTCTCTGTCAAGTTCTCTCCAGCTTCCCAAGCAAACCTGCCCTGCGGCTTGGTCAGACATTACACTGAACGCAGGTCCAAGCTGTGCCTACACAGGTCCACAAGTTTGTGGGAAAGTGTGTCACTACACAAACTTGGATTGGGGTGTTCACAAATTACAGGGTAGTTGTGTTTGGGTTAGCACATTGTTTTGGGAAGTGGAAATTAGGGAGTTCACCCCACCTCATCCATAGTGATATAGAATCTGCTTTGCCATCAAAAGTTTGAAAGTTCAATTCCTGGCAGCAAGCCAGAAGCGGCTGGGACAATAAATCTGCATGGAACCCTGGATTGGTATTCTCAATTGGTATAGTGCAGCTTCCGATGTATGGATGGTATTCAGCATCTTAAAAAGCAGAGACATCACCTTGCCAACAAAGGTCTGTATAGTTAAAGCTATGGTTTTCCCAGTAGTGATGTATGGAAGTGAGAGCTGGACCATAAAGAAGGCTGATCGCCGAAGAATCAATGCTTTTGAATTATGGTGCTGGAGGAGACTCTTGAGGGTCCCATGGACTGCAAGAAGATCAAACCTATCCATTCTGAAGGAAATCAGCCCTGAGTGCTCACTGGAAGGACAGATCCTGAAGCTGAGGCTCCAATACTTTGGCCACCTCATGAGAAGAGAAGACTCCCTGGAAAAGACCCTGATGTTGGGAAGGATGGAGGGCACAAGGAGAAGGGGACAACAGAGGACAAGATGATTGGACAGTGTTCTTAAAGCTACCAGCATGAGGTTGACCAAACTGTGGGAGGCAGTTGAAGACAGGAGTGCCTGGCGTGCTTTGGTCCATGGGGTCATGAAGAGTCGGACACGGCTAAACGACTAAACAACACCAAAGTAGAAAATGTAAGAGCCTCTTGGATCAGGCTGATGTCCCATCTAGCCCACCACCCTGTTCTCACAGTGGCCACCCAGATGCCCATAGGAAACCCTCAAAGAGGACCCAAGTACAAAAGCCATCTCCTTTCATGCGGTTTCCAGTGTCTGGTATTCAGAAGCATTGTTGCCTCTTAGCATGGAGGCAGAGCACAATCATCAATAGCCATCAATAGCCATCAATAGCGCTCTCTCTCTCTCTCTCTCTCTCTCTCTCTCTCTCTCTCTCCAGTCCTCTTTTAAAGCCAAGCAAGCTGGTAAGGTAAAGGTAGAAGGTAGAGGACCCCTGGATGGTTAAGTCCAGTCTAAGGCGTCTATGGGGTTGTGTCACTCATCTCGCTTTCAGGCCGAGGGAGCTGGAGTTTGTCCACAGACAGCTTTCCGGATGATGTGGCCAGCGGGACCAAACTGCTTCTGGCGCAACAGGACAACGTGATGGAAACCAGAATGCACAGAAATTCCGTTTACCTTGCCGCAGCCACAGTACCTATTTATCTGCTGGAGTGCTTTCGAACTGCTAGGTTGGCAGGAGCTGGAACAGAGCAACAGGAGCTTACCCCATTGCGGAGATTCGAACCGCTGACCTTCTGATCGGCAAGTCCTAGGCTCTGTGGTTTAACCCACGTCCCTAATGTACATATAGCTAGACATTTTGGGGAAAGTTTCATTCATTGTTACTATGAGCTGAATAAAGAGCCTGAAATTCACACTTGACTCTGAGTATATTTCAGAACAGTTCTGTTTTTCTTGTCTATCTATAACCAAAACAACCAAGCAACACGCCACCATTTCGGCTTTCCAATCGGTAAAGAGCATGGTCCTGCAGAGGAAATGAAGTGGATCAGAGCCTTTAACAACCTATAATGATGGGGAAAATTGCCCTTGGCGTGAGACTACGGGTGCTCCAGGCACGTCCTGAATGCGGATCAGGGTGTTCCGAGCACGTCTCCTTATTTTCATCTGCAAAACGTTGGGAGGTAAAGATATGCGGCTACACTTCTAACAAGACAGGCCTGACTCTCTCAGGAAGCGTGATATGGGGAAAGGGAACCCTTTTGTCTGCTCCCAGCCCCGGACCAGATGCCTCATCCTTCTTGCTTGTCTCGCAGTTTCCCATCTGGTATTTATCTTTTTAAGAGCAGCTACAACAGTCAGCATGTGGTTCCATTTTGCACATATTCCTTAACATCTCTGTTTACACCATGTCACAAGAAAGAGCCGTGGTTCTCTTCGGGAAAGGGTTTTGAAGGGAGGGGGGGAAAGTCTGCACTTTTGCATAGCAGATTCCAGAGGGTATCCCCTTAAGGCAACAGTGGTGGCCTCAAGCTTTTTTTTTGGGGGGGGGGAGGGAGCTGCTGGAAGCAGGAAAGCTCTCAGAGGAACAGGCCCAGCTGGCCAAGGCCTGGCGTCGGTGCAGTAGGTGGGCTGCCTGAGGGGAAGTTGCAATCTCTGTGTGTATATGATGGAGGAGAGTAGCTTTTAGAAACATGGATGGTCTGAAGACTATCTTTGGGTGTACAGCTGGCCAGGTCTTGCAACCATCTATTTAATGGGCGTGAAGCACTGGTTCATTTTATACCAGCTTTTAAAAGAGCATTGTTGTTTAGTCATTTAGTCGTGTCCGACTCTTTGTGACCCCATGGACCAGAGCACGCCAGGCACCCCTGTCTTCCACTGCCTCCTGCAGTTTGGTCAAACTAGTCAGGACCAGGAGCAAAGTCAGGCACAACACAATGTTAATTTCACCTTTTTACAGCAGGCTAATTTCTACCTACATCTCTGTCTTACATCCAGCATAATACAACTATACAGGGCTGCCTTCAGATGTCTTCAAAAGGTTAGTTACTTATCAGAGGTTGCAGTACTCCTTACTGTCCAACATTTCTCTGATAAAAATAGGGAAGTCGTAAGGAAAAGCGGGACATTCCAGCGTCGAATCAGAAACTGGGATGGCTTCTGTAAATCTGGGACTGTCTGTAAGGGTGAATCGAACACCTGGGAAGAGTCCGACTCTGGAGACCAGGGAATGCAGTCACAGACAGAGCAGGAATGGGTTAGTTCAGCCCCCCTTCATCAAGAGTTACCAGACTCAGATAGAGCGGCAGACTCGGAAAGCTCACAGGCAGAGGGAGGGGAGGAGATAGACAGCATTGAGGGGATTGCTATGCAACCAGGAGGGAGACAGCATTTAGAGGGCTCTTCGTTTGAGAGTGGGGGGGAGTTCATCCACCTTCTCCCCGAATCAGAAGAGGTGAAAGGGTTCAAATGTCATGGAAGCACAAGAGAGGAAGAACTGGACTTTGGCACCGTTCGTGCTGGATGTTAATTGTAAATAAACGTACGATAAAACTGCCAGAGACTCATTAATTCTAATTGGAGCTTGGTTTCCTGCCTGAGATCATTACAGTGTCCTTGGAAAATAGGGACACTTGAAGGGTCTATTTATGTCACTGTTCTTCAACCTTGGGTCCCCACATGTTGATGGGCTACAACTCCCATGATCCCCAGCCAGATTATCTTATGTCCAGGGCTGATGGGAATTGTAGTCTAACAACACCAAAGGTTGAAGAACACTGCCCTATGTACATAGGCAGGCATAGGGCCACACTTCACATGGGGCCACATCACTATCATGAAGCTCGTGGGGGGCTGCGGCCACTGGATACGACTCTGCTCCCCCATCCTATCAAAACTCAGCAGAAACAAAAGGACAAGACTCATTGGCTCCGGTGAATCCTTGGGGACAAATCAGATATTGAAAGGGGGTCAGAGGAGCGGAGAGGCAACCACAAACAACGGCTGCCTCATAACCCAAGCCAAAAAAATGCATGAACCTTTTGGTTATCTTCCAAACCCCCAATGGGGGATCGCACAGTATGCCTGGATTGCAGAGAAGAAAGCAGTTGTCTAAGTGCCATGCTCTGTTCCAGGCTAGTTGGAGAGTCAATCTTTTGTTTTCCCCATTGTTTTCCAACCTTTATTTATACAAATGTAATTAGCCAGATTACAAGATGTCACGTGTCTCTTTAAAGTTGCCGAAAATGTACCGTGCTGCTTTATTAGGCAAACAGTGTTTGATTGGGCTGCTGTAATGAAGCATAATTAATGCAGATCAGGTGACCCTCTTCCTGTTGCCCTTGCTTGATCTTGGATTGCTGGATGCTGCAGTCCACAAGCCATTTTCTGGTGCTATTATTATTATTATTATTATTATTATTATTATTATTATTATTCCTTCATCCGAGGATCACAGGAGGGTTTGTAAGAAAAAAGACAAAAATGAATGTTCGCCTTTTGAATATACACCTGCACCTCCTTGATCTAATCATTCTCAACTGAAACTTTTACAGGCAAACTCAATTGTGTTAGTCTAATTTAAGTTAATGGGATCTTGTTAAAACAGAAACAATGGTACTTGGAGAGTGGTTTAAAATACCCCCTCCTAACAATCTGATTTTGGGGGGGTAAGGTGCTCTTGGAATGGTCTCTGGTACTGGTTTCATTCTGATGGGTTTACCCAGAGATTAGCCTGTAAAAGAGGAGACTGAGAGGAGATACGATAGCCATCTTCAAATATCTCAAAGGCTGTCTCATGGAAGGTAGAGCAAACTTTTCCCCACCCCCCTGCTCTGGAGGGCAGGAATCGAACCCATGGCTTCAAGTTACAAGAAAGGAGATTCCGACTAAACATAAGGAAAAACTTTCTGATAGTAAGAGCTGTTTGACAGTGGAATGGACCCCCTTGGGAGGTTGTGGACTCTTCTTCCTTGGAGGTTATTAAGCAGAGGTTGGATGGTGTAATAAGAATTTTAAGGTCTAAGATATATAATAAATGTTCATAAATGCACCAAGCAAACACGTACATAAATATATAAGCCACATGTCTGAAGCAGCACAGGAAGGCAGTCCTGAAACCATTTTGACTCCCAAGCTGACCAAATGTTTCTCTGCAAGGAGGGAGAAGGTGGAAAAAAAACCTTCCTTGTTACAGGAATTTAGTAATCACCATTTCAAAGGGTGACAGACTACCAGGAAAAGACTACCAGGAAAGGCAATCAGATAAGGCATTATCAGATAACCGGGCAGACAGGAAAAACAACAGCATTCAAATTTCTGTTGTAGACCACCTTTTCTGTGATGTAGGTATGATGTTTGTGGGGCAGTGGTCTTGGGTTACACCCCTTCTGTGATGTATGTATGATGTATGGAGGTGTGGTCTTGAGCTCCAGGGCAGGGAATTTAAAATGTCTATATAAGGCAGCCTTTCTCAACCTGTGAGTCCCCAGATGTTGTTGAACTACAACTCCCATCACCCCTAGCTAGCAAAGCCAGAGCTCAGGGATGATGGGAGTTGTAGTCCAACAACATCTGGGGACCCACAGGTTGAGAACCACTGATATAAGGCCTTGCGCGCCATTGTTCGAGGTCCTCCTCCTTTCCTGCGTGTGAGGGGAGCACCCTGTTGCAACAGATCAATAAAGATCAGGCTTACTAGCTGCTTTCCTTCTCAATATTCTCTGGCTGGCCTCTGTTATTTTCTCCTACCAAGAGGGAACCCACGTAAGGACTCTATGTGGGCTCTTGGATACCCCATAAGGGGGAAAAGGCAGATTTTGTTTACAACAGAGGCCATCTGTCATGGATGATCTAGATGAGATTCCTGTATTACAGGGGCTTGGATTAAATGACCTTTGGGACCCTTCCAACTCTATGATTCCTCTTTTTCTCCCATAAACAAGATACGGGGAAGAAACATTATTTTTTCCCTTTAGAGAAGCAACATTCACTTTCCCCCATCAGCTCCACTTTGTTTTCTTCTGACTCTCCTGCTGGAATGAAAATCTGGCTGGGAAGAAAAGTGATGGGTCTCTGTGCCAAACACTGCATTTCCCCCCCTCCCTTTATTGAAAAAGTAGGCACTGGGGCTCTGGCATGTGTGCGCTTGCAGATAATTATTTTACCGTGGATTAACTATTATTAAATGCTACACTGGGTTAACGTTCTTCTCCTCCTGCCAAAGACAGAATGTGCCGCACTACATTATACTGCTTTCAATGGGTTTCCTTTCCTGCTGGCTTCTCTCCTCATTAACAGGTAAACCTTAACCATAGAAACTGGCAGAAAGACGGATAGCCTAGATGTTAAAGTAAGGAGGGAAATAGCAGATTAAAGAATACGGGTAGGAGTCCAAGCTTGGCTGAGCTAAATTAATTGGAGATGATAGGAGGACTCTGGTCAAATCTGTCAGCTTCAGTTTCTCTCAGCCCCTCATTTTTCTAACCTTAAATTTCATTCTCTACACCGCCATAGCAATTCGCAAATTTCACTCCTCTTGAAAACTCACCAGAATTTCCGTACGAATTTCTCCCAAAGCGCACGTTTTTTGGCAAGAATTTTCCCCATCTTTTCATGTTATTTTCACTAATGTTAGCAATTTTGGGGGCACACTTTCTTGTTAATATATGCTTTTCTGTGCACACCGTTTGGCAGGAGAATTGCACTGAAAAATTCAGAGAAAATGTGAATTACGAAAGATAACGGATGCTTTTTTCGGTTCGTGCATTTATTTATTTATTTGTCTATCCCACCTTTTCCTCAAGGTGGGATAGAAACAGGGAACAGGAGAGATCTATCAGTGGCTTAGTGCAGCCTCAGGTGCTGGGGAATTTTGGGAAGAAGAAATCTGAATTTACCCAGCACCGACAAAAGCAACCCTGTTTTTCTTTCTAATGCCCCTCCTTCATAAAATCTCTGGCACATAAAAGATGTTGACATGATAGCTTTCCATGGACAAGGGAGCATTGACATGGGGGACGATTCATACATCTAATTCATCATCTGCTTGCTCTATTTCAAGGCCAGAAAGGCCTTGCCATGTGAAAGGCATTCTGAATATATAGTTCAGCTCTTAATGAGTCTGTGGCTGAGGCAATCTGCAGTCCCTCCCCATGTCAACAAGAGGTGTTGCTGCTGGACAGCGATCTGGAGCCAACAGTCTGTCGAATAAATCTTGGGTGTCCAGGCATTGATCTGAGGAGGACATGAGCCGAGGAAGTCTGTAGCTCAATCAGAGGCCCCCAGCCCCACCCTTTCATGCGAGCAAGAAGATCTGTGCTGCATCAAGCTGTTAGAAATGTAATTGGAGCGGATTTAGCCCATCTGCTAAATCGGTGAACATTTCAACTTTCCGAAGAAGGAAGCTTTTAAAAGCAGCTACCTTAAGAGACTAAATTGCCTAGGAATAATAATTACTAAGAATCTTTAAAGTGCAATCAAATCCAGCTTTGATCTGATTTAGACTAGTGCGAAGTGCGAGGCAGTTAGGAAGGAGCAATTAAATGCACTCTATGGGGCAAAGCTGACTGAGCTGACAAAATAGCCTCTTATCTTAACTCGTGCTCCCCTTAAAATTGCCTTCAACGTTTCTCAGGAAATATACACCAGCATTTATTTGGAATCCTGACCCTCCTGTCCTTCAGGTGTGCTTTTTGCTCCCTCCTCCCTCCTCCTACTCCTCTTTAAAGACAGAAGGCGGTATACAGAAGACACAGGGAAGAATGAGACGGAAGGAAATGACCTCCCTTTCCTGCAGGTCCTGCTCAGATGAAAACCCCATCCCCTTTCACTTCACCTTTGGGGCTTCTTCACCCTTCACTTTTTGTGGATTGAACTTCTTCACTGAGAAGCCTTGTCTATGCAAACTCCCTGCTGCAGACTTTCAGTCTCCAACACAACAGGGCTGGAGATGGAGATGCTATGGAGGGGGAAGGACCAACAATATTTTAATTATTCTAATTGCACGGGAGGGCGAGTGATTGGGTAACAGGGGCCTGCTGATGGGGAGAAATTCATAATTAAATGTGGATCTAATGTACTTTTAATCTTTGTTGGAACCCACCCAGAGTGGCTGGCGAAACCCAGCCAGATGGGTGGGGTATTAACAACAACAACAACAACAACAACAACAACAACATAATCTGCACTTTCTGAAACAATACACTAACCAGAACGCAGCCATCCTTCGAGAGTCAGACTTCCCCAAATTTTGCAATGCAGTTCTCCGGCCAAGTAATGTGTAGAAAAATGCATTTTCTAGGGTAAATTGTGCATAAAAATGCATATATTTGTGAAGCTAACATACAGAATGATTTATCTGAATGGGAAAATGTGTATATTGGTCAAAATCGCACACAAAAGTTCATGCTAAAACGCTAATGGATTTTCATTGCAAACCGATGTGGGAAAGTGGAGGGCTGGAACCTAATGTTGCAAAAATGAAAAACAAACCGACAGATTTCCCCATCCCCTAATGAGAGCTGTAGATCATCCAATCGCATTGTTGCATATTTCATGCAACACAAGCAAAAGATCTCCAAGAAAGTGGTGTCTTTGATGGAAGATAATTTATGGTGTGTGTGTGTGTGTGTTTTCCTGTGGAACGAAAAAGAATGGGGGAATTTATGTGCTCAGGAGACGAAAGGTGAGCCTGCTTTTGAAGCAGGCAGCTATAAGGCTGATAATACATAGCACATCTAAAGGGATACATTTCCTGACCTCTTTTATTGAGCGTGTTGATTGAAAAGTGGTTAGCCTTGTGCTAAAAGCATTTTACCTTGCTCATATTTTCAGGATGGTGACTCACTGATTGCGGTATGTAGCTTACACAAGTATCTCCTCCAACCCGCAGCTAGCCTGCCTGTAAAACTCTCAGCGCAATCCTACCTACGTCTACTCAGAAGACAGCCTCATTGTGTTCAACGGGACTTACTCCCAGGTTAGTATGCAAAGGAGTGTAGCCTTAGAATGCTTTTCATGGACTTTTTTGGGTATGTGTGTGTGTTTGCATGTTCATCAGTTGGCCGTTAAAATACCGTGTCAGTCTTCAGACAAAGTAGATCTGAAGCCTTGGATGTAATCGGCTGGTGGATCACCAGAACACATCTAAACTCAGCACCAAATTAAGAGGGTCAATGCTACATGTCAGGAATACGGATTGAGGAGACCATGTTTACAAGCTCCACTTTTCAATTCCTTATGTTGTTGTTTAGTCATTTAGTCATGTCCGACTCTTCATGACCCCATGGACCAGAGCACGCCAGGCACTCCTGTCTTCCACTGCCTCCCGCAGTTTGGTCAAACTCTTGCTGGTAGCTTCAAGAACACTATCCAACCATCTCGTCCTCTGTCGTCCCCTTCTCCTTGTGCCCTCCATCTTTCCCAACATCAGGGTCTTTTCCAGGGAGTCTTCTCTTCTCATGTGGTGGCCAAAGTATTGGAGCCTCAGCTTCAGGTTCTGTCACTGGAAGGAGCACTCAGGGCTGATTTCCTTAAGAATGGATCGGATTGATCTTCTTGCAGTCCATGGGACTCTCAAGAGTTTCCTCCAGCACCATAATTCAAAAGCATCAATTCTTTGGTGATCAGCCTTCTTTATGGCCCAGCTCTCACTTCCATACATCACTACTGGGAAAACCATAGCTTTAACTATACGGATCTTTGTTGGCAAGGTGATGTCTCTGCTTTTTAAGATGCTGTCTAGGTCCTCATAACATCCCTTAATTCTTGGGTACCAATATGCTGCCAAAAAAGCAGTCTTGGTGTTATATGCACCATGCTGATTCATATTGGACAACTCAGCCATATGAGTTGGCGCCATGATGTGGCTCCCTCCAGAAAAGAACAATTGATGTTGCTGGTGAAGTTGATCATGGGTGGTGAAATGCAATAGCCTCAGATTACAGTGAATGCTAACTAATACACAAGAAGAGTCCTGCTGGGTCTAAATGCCCATCGAGTCCAGCGTCCTGTTCTCACAGCGGCCAACCAGATGTCTCTGGGAAAGCCATCGCCATGAGTATGGCAGCACCGCCCCCACTTGTGAAACACTTTGGGATCCAGATGGTTCTTGGGTTTGGTTCAAAGCATGCTGACTAAGGTGAGCATTCAGAAGGTCACCAGTTTATGGTCTCCTGCTGCGCACACACACATGCACACACGCACACACACACACACACACACACACACACACACACACAACTTTACAGGATTGCAACATGAGTTACATTTACCCAGTTTGTGGCCTGTACCTACTCAAGGGCTTTGAGGAAATATATACTAAAACAAGCCCATTAAAACAGAGTAGGCAACTTAGACAGATATTAATCCTTGACCCTCACACCAGGATTTTATAAGAAATGCTTTCAAATGTTTCAGGAAGGGAGGTGTAAGAAGACATTTTCTCAAACGTTATTTCTGTTATCTATTGCAGACCTGCACTTCAAATTAGTCACAAATATCTGGGGCTAATTGGACAAGCAACAGGGTATTGGATATAAACAAACTCTATTATGGTAGGGGGGAAAACTTTTTAATTCGTCTTCCTTTAGAAACGCACGACAGGGACAAAATCTGCTACTGTCATTCCCTTCCATGGAGATACTAGATTAGACTTTTGTGAGTCTTGAACTAGAACTGTATCCCCAGGCAACCAAACCTATTAACCTTTTTTCTTTCTTTCTAGCAGCTGGAAAAACAGAAAAGAAAGAAGTGGAGGGGGGAGGAAATCCCCTCAGCTGCTTCCATTTATAAATTTTGTTTAGTCCTGGGTGAACCAGAGACAAAATGAGGGGGGGGGGGAGTAAAATCATGCAGAATATCAACCCCAGGAGGAAACAGTGTTGAAGCAGCAGCCTCCTTGATTCTGCATTGCACTTGGCCCAAAATGGACAGGAATTTGGATGTGTTAAGTCTGCAGGGCCATGAAAAGGAGAAAAAAGAATGGATATCTCCTCTCCTTGGAGAAAGTTGGTTTTGAATACACACACACAATTTCTCTGCCCCCAAATAAGGGGAATAATTTTGAGAGGTTATTTGCACATGGCTCCATAACATCTGGGGCAAAATGCTGTGGCCAGCCTGCTGGTGAGGACAGGCTGCCACCAGCACATTATGTGTGAACAGCAGAGATCATTCAGTGTGCAGCTTAAGGGTTAATTCTGTTCTCTGTGTTAGTCAATTCTCCAAGAGGGGGTGGTGAAAGAGTTGCTTAGCAACTAGCCAAGAGTGGCATGATGTGCTGTGCCCTGATTGGCTGTGTAGTTCTGAGGGAGTTCTGCTCTGTGGGATTGGTTGAGTTCTTAACCTTTCATGAACAAGGCCTGAAGTAAGAAACCACTCTGCTCCTTCTAAAACTGTACACTGGTTTTTTCAGCAAAGTAACATCAAGACTTATCTCTGGACTCCTTCTGCATTATTTAAGTGATTTTGTCATCAATAAACATCAGTGCTTAAAAGCATGCACGGGCTGCCCATATGTTACCAGGTCAGGTTCAAGGTTCTTGTATTAATTTACAAGGTCCTTAATCATTTTGGGTTTGGGATATCTTAAGGATCGCCTTATACCCATGCCTGATCACTGAAGTCTTTGAGGGAATCTCTTTTAGTGGTCCCCTGTAGTGTTCAGCTTCACAGATCATGCATTCAATGTTTTGGGTCTAAGCCTGAAGAACTCCAGCTCAGATGAATGGATCTACTCTTGAGTGGAACATTGTTGAGTACAACCTACTTATTGCTGCAGACTGCCACGTGCCAGACATTGTCAGTTGTTGACTGCTACATCTACCAGAAATAGGTAGTTAATGTACCTATTCAGTTACTGTATTTTTCACTCTATAGGACGCACCGGACGATAGGACGCACCTTGTTTTAGAGGGGGAGAACAGGAAAAAAAAAATCTCCCCCTCTCTGCTCAGTGCCCCTTCAGCAAAGTGGCAGGAGAAACAGAGCCCCTTCCATTTCTCCTCCCGCTTGGCTGAAAGGGCGCTGCACAGCTTTCCCTCTCTGCTGAAGCCAGGAGAGTCTTGCTCTCCCGGCTTCAGCGAAAGGAACCTGAAGCCTGCGGAGTGCAGCGGGAACTCACGCTGTGCTCCACAGGCTTCAGGTGGCTATCCCTGAAGCCTGGAGAGCGAGACCCCTCTCGCTCTCCAGGCTTCAGCGAATGCAACACAAAGCCTCCGGAGCACGGAGGGAGTGCTTCCTCTGCACTTCGGAGGCTTCGCGTTGCTATCGCTGAAGCCGGGAGAGCCTTCATTCGCTCTATAGGACGCACACACATTTCCCCTTAATTTTTGGAGGGGAAAAGGTGCGTCCTATAGAGCGAAAAATACGGTACTATACGGCCTAGGACCCTCGTACCTACGGGACCGCCTCTCCTGGTATGCCCCACAGAGAAACTTACGGTCTTCAAATAAAAACATCTTGAAGGTCCCAGGCCACAGAGAAGTTAGGCTGGCCTCAACTAGAGCCAGGGCTTTTTCAGCTGTGGCTCCGATCTGGTGGAACACTCTGTCACAAGAGACCAGGGCCCTGCGGGACTTGACATCTTTCCGCAGGGTCTGCAAGACAGAGCTGTTCCACCAGGCCTTTGGCCAGGGCACAGCCTGACTCCCTCCCTTGGCAATCTTCACAGAGCTCTGGCCCAATGGTTGCCAGTGGCTTGAATTAATTAATTTTATAATGAATGATTTTAGAATGTTGTTTATGCTGTACTTTTGTACTGTTTTATTGTTGTTAGCCGCCCTGAGCCCGGCTTCGGCTGGGGAGGGCGGGATATAAATAAAATTTATTATTATTATTATTATTATTATTATTATTATTATTATTACTACCTGTAAGACGTTAATACTGTAAAATGGTCAACTCTACTGCAACATCTTGGGATGTCCAATGCTGAGGTTGGCAAAGCAATAAACAGATTAGGGAGGCTGCCGACAGAAGGCATGTAAAACATCTGCGCTGCCAGAGAATTTTATTGGGAAACATTCACCATCAGAATATATGAAGGAGATTTTCTGGTGCAAAAGTCCTTCCAGCTTTAGATTTCCTCTGTTTCCTTTCCTTAAGATGCTTTTAAAGAAACACCCCTTTGCAAGTGTTGCCGCCGCCGCCTTCTTAGTGTGAAAAATACAGCCCTGATTTGGTGTTTTGTATGTACAGAATGAACTCCTTTGTTGACTCCTATTTGGTCCTGTCTGCTAATGAGAGTGCAACTGAAAGAGAATTAGCATATTCATTGCTTATTTTTACAAGAACCAAGGAAGCAAAACACTAAAGGAAGAAAGAAAAAAAATCCTGCTCCTACAATTCTAGCTGCAAGGCCAACACATTTAATTCTAAATCCAGAAAGCGGCACACACATTAAAGCTCACTGTATTTGATTGGGGAGAGACTCATACAGATGGCTGGCGGTATCATTCTGAGAAATAGGAAGAAAACCTTTTTTCTACCACACTTCAGGTGCGAATATGTGGCAGAAGGTGAAATGCAATAGTCCGTGCAGGCTGTAACATCTTATTGAGTGCTCCTATTGTGTGCAGCAATGGCAAAGGATGTGACTGAAAAGGTGGCTCTCTTCTCTAGGTAATTTCCCTAGATAATAGTTAAGGGATTCGGCAGTAATTGAAAATTAAACTATGTGAAGTTTCATTTTCGCTTTGGAATCTGTTAGACACGCTTGCAAGGGAATTGATGAAAGGATGTACAAGAGTCTTCTTAGAGGCTTAGCAAGGGCAGTAGACCAGGCAGAGGACAACCCAGCAACTTCTTGTTGGTGCTGTGCTTGCTGCCTGACGCAACAAAGCATAGCCATCTACTGGATCGTGCTCCCCAGCGGAGGAGAAAAATCATGTGGCACTGGCCTACTGATGCTGACTGGACAGCAGCGGCCAAGAAGCTTTGGACAAAGCCAAAGTCAAGGTCAGCAGAGACAGTTTTCAAAGTCAGAGAACTTGGGGTTTCATCAGCAATACGCTTAGAGGTCCACATCAGGAACCTCTGTGTTTTTGTTTATGGGTATACTCTTGAGAGTCCCATGGACTGCAAGAAGATCAAACCTATCCATTCTGAAGGAAAGCAGCCCTGAGTGCTCACTGGAAGGACAGATCCTGAAGCTGAGACTCCAATACTTTGGCCACCTCATGAGAAGAGAAGACTCCCTGGAGAAGATACTGATGCTGGGAAAGATGGAGGGCACAAGGAGAAGGGGACGACAGAGGATGAGATGGTTGGACAGTGTTCTCGAAGCTACCAGCATGAGTTTGACCAAGCTGCGGGAGGCAGTGGAAGACAGGAGTGCCTGGTGTGCTCTGGTCCATGGGGTTATGAAGAGTCGGACACGACTGAACGACTAAACAACAACAACAATGTATATACACACAAATACATATATGTTTGAATTCTGAATTCATTGTTCCCATTTTATACTGTATTTTTTGTTGCATCAATTAAGTGCTTTAAATTTGTTGTTAGCCGCCCTGAGCCCAGTTTTCTGAAGCGGGAAGGGTGAGGTATAAATACAAAATTGTTGTTGTTGTTGTCTTACCCCCCAATATATGCATTTTTTCTATACCTTACTTAGCTGGAGAACTGCACAGAAAAAATTCTAAGGATGTTTGGGTTTCACTTTGCATATAGTTTCGGAAGGTGTAAATATATGTGGGTTCACCTTCAAACGCAGACTGAATTTAACGTCTCAACCACCCCTATTCCTGATCAGGGGCCATGCTGGCTGGGGGTGATGGGAATTAGCGTCCAACAATATCTGGAACCCGAAGGTACATTCTTTCACCTTTGGTGGACATGCCCAAGGATTAAGACATTCTGGGAGATGATTTATAATTAAATGAAAAAGGTATTTAAATATACCTTCCTGAAGAAACCAGAGGCCTTTCTCCTGGGCATGGTCGGCCAATTGGTGCTAAAGAAGGATAGAACTTTTTTTATGTATGCAACAACAGCAGCAAGAATACTCATTGCGAAGTATTGGAAGACACAAGATTTACCCACCAGGGAAGAATGGCAGATGAAGTTGGTGGACTATATGGAACTGGCGGAAATGACTGGCAGAATCCGAGACCAGGGAGAAGAGTCGGTGGAAGAAGACTGGAAAAAGTTTAAAGACTATTTACAGAAACATTGTAAAATTAATGAATGCTAGAAGAATGTTGGAATGAAGTGATATGGCTTTAGTAGAAATGTTATAAGGAATTAAGTATAAATAGATTAATAGAGTATTAAAGGAAAAATAAGGTTAAAATGTGTTAAGATAATTATAGGATAGAAAACAGGGGAAGATGGAAAGGAATTGCTGAAATAATTAATAGAAGTGGAATACAAAAAGGGAGGTGTGAGGAGGTCGTGGAAATATGTGAAAGAAAGATAAGATATTGAAATTTTTTTCTTTTCTTTATTTTTGGATGTGTTTTTAATTTGTTTTTGTCTTGTCCTGTTAGTTTAATGTTTTAGTGTTATGTAGTGTTTTTGTATTGTAATGTACTGTTTTTTTCTTTGTTTTTTTTTGGTAGTGTTTAAATTGTTGCAAAAGTAATAAATATTATTAAAAAGAACAATATCTGGAACCGCCAGAGACTCTCTATCCCTCTTCGACAGGGATCGATCCAGAAGTGACTCTTGATTTATTCTGCTATATGTCATCTTGCGAAATTTATTGATATTTAATTTGTTTGAGACCAAGGTCCTGTGTGAGGGTGTTAAGTGGGATGCGTCGAGTGATCAGAACGTAGAAATTACTAATTACAGAACTGTAGGTTGCATTCAGGTTACACGGGCCTTGCTGGAATTGAAGATACTGTGTGGAGCCCGAGTGTACCAGGGCTGAGGGCTAGGAACTTAACACATCTGTGAAAAGTGACAGGAATCTGAAAATCCCACAGAAGAGGAAAGCGGTAATTAAAAGATGCTGGAAACTTTGAAAAGGCACATTTAACAGCATAATTTTGACAGCCATTCTTCAAAACTATAAAAGCAACTGAGTTTTTTTTCTTCCTTCCCTTGGAAATTAAAAAAAAAATCATTTCCAATTATTGTACATCATTAATTACTACTGCCTACATTTCCATCTCAAAAGGCATTCAAATAATCTTAATACAGGGTTGCCAATTGTAAATGTTAAAAGAAAAATTGACTTGGAGCCCAGATTGTTTTAAGAATGAGATTACAAAGTGCATTATTGTGGTTGCTTGAACAAACCCGTAGGATGCAATGTAGGCATGGAACAGCAGTCGAAGAGCTGACAGGGCCTGACATTTAGCAGACTGCCGTGTTTTCCAGGTTCCCTTTAGAATAACAGAAATTAGAATTTCCTTTAGGGAAAAAGTAACCGAGGAACGAAGAGTTTCCAACAGAGGGACTTCGTTAAAAAATAATAATCCTGTTAGGTTAAGGCCTACAGGATTGGCCACCCACCAAAGCAGAACTACGAATAGGCTTCCTTCGAGCTCCAAGTTTGCCAAGTAAGGCTATCACAGAAATGAATGGAAAAAAGGGTGGAGACAGTGTGGTGGATACAGGACTAAGATCGGGGAGACCTGGGTTCAAATCTCCATTCAGCCATGAAGTTCACTGGGCGACTTTGGAGCAATCCTTGCCTCTCAGCCCGGACTACCCTCTCACGGTTGTGGTGAGGATAAAATGAGAAGCGGGATAGCCAAGTATGCCACCTTGAGCTCTTTGGAGGGAAGGGGTAGTATAATTGTAATAAATAAACAAATATTAGTGAACCTGAAAAGTGACAGATTCTTCTCTAATTGTGTTGCCAATCCAATACGTTGGCCTTTTGTTTTGTTTTTTGACAAGTGAGAGGTGGACCATAAAGAAGGCTGATCACCGAAGAATTGATGCTTATGAATTATGGTGCTGGAGGAGACTCTTGAGAGTCCCTTGGACTGCAAGAAGATCAAACGTATCCATTCTTAAGGAAATCAGCCCTGAGTGCTCACTGGAAGGACAGATCCTGAAGCTGAGGCTCCAATACTTTGGCCACCTCATGGGAAGAGAAGACTCCCTGGAAAAGACCCTGATGTTGGAAAGATGGAGGGCACAAGGAGAAGGGGATGACAGAGGATGAGATGGTTGGACAGTGTTCTTGAAGCTACCAGCATTAGTTTGACCAAACTGCGGGAGGCAGTGGAAGACAGGAGTGCCTGGTGTGCTCTGGTCCACGGGGTCACGAAGAGTCAGACACGACTAAACGACTAAACAACAACATGCTGGTCCGTTGCAGCAACAACAACAGTGAGCTTTATCACAGTGGTTTACAGCACCTTAAAGATCTAGGCCACATTTGTGCCATGCATATAAAGCACTATGCTACAGCCATGGCTTCCCCCAGAGAATTATGGGAACTGTAGTTTGTTAAGGGTGCTGAGAGTTCTTAGGGGACCCCTATTCCTAGCATAGAGCAACAGTTCCCAGAGTAGCTGAGCAATCAGTCCCTCTTCGCAGGGAAATTATAACTCTGTGAGGGGAACAAGGGTCTTCTGGGAACTCTCAGCACCGTTAGCAGCTCCCAGAATTCTCTGGGTGGAAGCCATGGCTGTTCAAAGAAGTATCATAGTGCTTTAAATGTGTGACTTTGGCCCTATTGCGGCGTAAGCCTTTGTGGGATGTCAGGTGCATGAGGTGTTAACAAATATTAAAGAAGTGGGAGAACATTTTTGTCTCCCACGGCACTCCGCTGCTGGCCTGAAAGCTGACATTTTCCAACTCAAGGAGAGGTCCCAGAGTGAAATGGCTGAATCTGAATTTATCGGAAAATTTGATTCTATTTAGTTTGGCCTAAAGCAAGACAATGGTTTCCTCTCCCAGTACAAGTGCTGATCAACATAGCAAATTTATGGCTGTTGTGGTCACAATGATTACTAGTTCATGTCACACATCATCGCCATGGACCCAAATTTTACTAATATCTCCTGGAAAAGTGAACTGGCATACACACACTTTTTCTCTTTCTGTCTCTCTGAGGGATGGGTCAATAGGAGGGAGGGGGGAAGTGACCAGAGGCGGTGGTGTCCTCGCTCAAAAATCAAAATGTACCCACAGGCCTTAAAAAGGTTGCTGAGCCCTGATATAAGGTCTGCTTTGGCCGTGCACATTTCAAATGCAAGTGGACATGAGTGCTGAAGCCACAAATAGAAAAGAACAGAGCCCACTAAGGAGAGAGAGAGAGAGAGAGAGAGAGAGAGAGAGAGAGAGAGATTATTGCTCCACATTGCAGTGGCAGAAAGAATTACTTATGCTAAGCATTGTAAAAGAAGACAGATTTCAAAGCTAATAGCATGGTATATTAAGTTGTGGGACTTGGCTGTACTGAGAAAATCATCCCTGGGGCATCTGAGCTAATCAACCAAAATGTACAGTAAATAAGTTTGATGCTAAAAGGGAGTGACCATAGCTCGGTGGCGCGGAATTGGACAGAAGGCTCCAGGTTCATTCTTGATGCTTTCTGTTTAAAATGGTCTCAGATAAATTAGAAACGCCTTTCTCTGCTTATGTCCCTGGAGAACTGCTGACAGTAAAAGAAGACAGTAGAATCATAGAATCTTAGAGTTGGGAGGGACCCAAAGGTCATCTAGTCCAACCCCCCACAATGCAGGAATCTCAGCTAAAGCATCCATGGCAGAGGGCCATCCAACCTCTGCTTGAAAACCTCCAGGGAAGGAGAGTCCACCACCTCTTGTGGGAGTCTGTTCCACTGACAATCAGCTGTCAGAATGTCCCCCCCCCCGAATGTTAAGTCAGAATCTCCTTTTTTGGAACTTGAAGCCATGGGTTCGAGTCCTACCCTCCAGAGCAGGAGAAAACAAGCTTGCTCCATCCTCCATGTGACAGCCCTTCAGATATTTGAAGATGGCTATCACACCTCCGGGACGCGGGTGGCGCTGTGGGTAAAAGCCTCAGCGCCTAGGGCTTGCCGATCGAAAGGTCGGCGGTTCGAATCCCCGCGGCGGGGTGCGCTCCCGTTGCTCGGTCCCAGCGCCTGCCAACCTAGCAGTTCGAAAGCACCCCCAGGTGCAAGTAGATAAATAGGGACCGCTTTCTAGCGGGAAGGTAAACGGCGTTTCCGTGTGCAGCTCTGGCTCGCCAGAGCAGCAATGTCACGCTGGCCATGTGACCCGGAAGTGTCTTCGGACAGCGCTGGCCCCCGGCCTCTTGAGTGAGATGGGCGCACAACCCTAGAGTCTGGCAAGACTGGCCCGTACGGGCAGGGGTACCTTTACCTTTACCTTATCACACCTCCTCTCAGTCTCCTCTTTTCCAGGTTAGATGGACACTCAGAAGAGAGGCAGCTACCTAAAATTACTAGAAATTGATTGACTGATTGATTAAATTTATATACTGCCCTATACCCAGAGGTCTCAGGGCGGTTCACAGAATAAAATCAAAATATAAAACCACAAAATAGATAATCAAAATAAAAACTACAACCCAATAGCGCCCCTCCCCACAAAAAATGAATCCATTTGTGGGAGAGGACAATGGCAAATGAAATCTGGTGATGGGGCAACCTTTTGCTTCCTTGCACATTCTGTCTGAAATGTGCTTGCCTTTGTACGCTTTTCATTGTTGCAATCTTTGTGGGATAACCAGTCTCATATACCTAGCATGCTAATTAATGCATGAAGGGGTTAATACCACAGAGTAAGCTGTCCTGATAGGCTTAGAGCAGGAGTCAGCAAACTTTTTCAGCAGGGGGCCAGTCCACCGTCCCTCAGACCTTGTGGGGGGCAATATTTTGAAAATAATAATAATGAACAAATTCCTATGCCCCACAAATAACCCAGAGATGCATTTTAAATAAAAGGGCACATTCTACTCATGTAAAAACACGCTGATTCCCAGACCATCCGCGGGCCGGATTTAGAAGGCGATTGGGCTGGATCCGACCCCTGGGCTTTAGTTTGCCTACCCATGGCTTAGAGATTAGGCACATCCACTTCCCCTCACCTTGGCTTTGGAAAATGCAAGTTTGACAGATCCGGCTTTAAACACAACGTGGTCAAATTTCTTCCCCATCTCTAGTGAAGACACACAGCTTCAGCTGGACAGTTCCAACAAACAGACTCCCTCAGGATAAGGTTCACAGGGGAAATTTCGGTCCCAGCTACCAAGACCAATATAGAAGAAGAGAAAAAGAAGCAGTCCAGCATTTTCCATGGGAATAAGTTCAACTAGAAACAGGGCCAGCTTTACCATTAGAAAGATTGAGGTGGCAGGCCAAGAGTTGGAGACCAGAGCAGTGTGTGCAAGATGGGGTGGTGTCTGCAGGTGCCACTGCTTGCAGCTCAGTAGCCACCAAACGCTCAGCATCTGGGAAGATTTTAGGGGAGAAGGAATGAAAAACTATGGGAGGAGAATGGAAAAATGAAACTGAGTAGATTGAAAGGATTCCTGGCTGACTAACTGGAACATGAATGCTCCACACTGCAACATCATCATCATCATTTTGTAGATCTCTGTTGGCCTGTGAAGTTCAGATCCCTCTGGCACATCAGTGACTGGCATTAGGTCTCCAGGCTTCCAGGCAGTGGACATTTGCAGCCTTGCATGGAGATGCCAAAGACCTTCTGTGTTATGTATTGAAGTTCTCACCCTGGCCACCAGAAGTATCATGTATATAGTTTTCACTCAGGTCCACGCCAGTTAATTTAGGCAGGAAACCCTGGGTTGTTGTTGTTGTTACAATGCTGACAGTCAGCTGCCTATACAAGCAGGCCGGCTGAGCTGTTTGCTGCTCAGTTCAGTTCCAGCTTACTTATAAAGAACTACTTGGAGAAATCTCTGTGTCATCTGCTGTGTCCACCCACTATTTAATATTCTGCATGCAAGGCAGGTACAGACCTCCACCGATTCCTATCTCCCCCAACTCCCAGGCCAATCTTCCAGTGGGATTCAGCATTCTGTAACCACTGAGAATGCTCAGTTCTCATGGGGCTGTTTTGTGTGCTGGAGTAGGTAACTATGCCTGCACTGCCCAGGGCAGGCACGCTCCCGAGGGGGGAACGGCACGCTCCTTAGGGGGCTGGAGTGTGCTTCCAAGGGGTGTGGGGCGAGGAGGGTGCCCTCCCAGGTGCAGGATAGCCGCTCAAGTGCACGAAGCGGCGTGCGTGCCCTGCAGCCAAGAGCGAGCCACCCATGAGTGGAGTGAGCCACCAATGGCGGACATTCAGCGTGCCACCCGCCCACAACTCCCAAGCCTCCCCCAAGCTGTCAAAATGAAGGCGGAAGGGGGGAATGCCGCCGGCAAAACGGCACAACTCCCCCCTTCCCCCAACGGCTCAGGGTAGGCTTGGAAGTCGTGGTTGGGGGGGCGTGCCAAAGGTCACCCCCTCAGCGAAGACACCCAGGGTGAGCCGCCCCCACCGCACCCCCTTTCTCCACCCCTGGGTAACTCCACTGTTGGAGGTGGTATGTTTCTAAATACCAATTGCTAGGAATAAGAAGTTTGGAGAGGAGGGCACTCTTGCATTCAGACTTCCTGTGGGCATCTGAGATAAAAGAGTCTTGGACTAGATTGGCCTTTGGTCTGATCCTGCAAGTGTAATGAGCACTGTGAGTTTTTGCAGGAGCCAGGACCTGAACGCTGTGAGGTGTTGCAGGAGCCAGGCCCTGGCTGTGCTGACCTTATACGAATCAGGTGTGGGCCAGCAAGCACGATCTCCTACCCACCCCTAATTTATTTATTTTTTCTATTTAGGCAGATCTTGGAATTCTCTTAATACCCACCTTACAACTCAGCCCCTAAGTTCACTGTATTTTTGTGCGTGTGCGTGTGTGTGACACGATAGTATATTTAGTGACTTGTACAAACACCTTTTGAAAAGTCACCCCCCAAATTTCACCCAAGGACAAAGCAGAAGCAATGCCATATATATATATATATATATATATATATATATATATATATATATGCAGGTTTTGGTGTCCTCGGGTGTCTTCCCGTGTAAAAGTTGGGGTGTCTAGGCGACGTTTCGACGAGGTCTCACTCGTCATCTTCAGGCTGGTGCTTTCGGCTTCTTGTTACTGGAACAGAGCTGAAAGAAGCCGAAAGCACCAGCCTGAAGATGACGAGTGAGACCTCGTCGAAACGTCGCCTAGACACCCCAACTTTTACACGGGAAGACACCCGAGGACACCAAAACCTGCATACCTATACCCGTGAAAATCTACGAAAGCAAATATATATATATATATATATATATGGGTTGTCTGTGATAGAAAGCATGTGTTGAAATTCAGAGTGGTACCAGTCCAAGAAGCGATATATTCCAGTATTTGGAGTGCAGCAGCCTTTACTCACAGAGTAAGCTATTCCTGTTTGCAGCCAAGTTGACAGAATGTAGACTTTTATGACCCAACGACAAGCAAAGCGAGTCAATTTTCTCTGTAAACATCATATAACTTTGAGACTTGCTTATGAAGTAGCTGTCACTGTCCATTCCGCGGAAAGAGACTCACTCCACATTTCATTTTGCGTTTTGCCTCAAGGTCATTCTATTATCAGAGAAGTACATCAACATCTCTTACAGGAAATCTAACTCCCTGCTATCCAGAGAAAACGGTTCCAACTCCCTCTGAACGCAGGAGGTCAACCAGCTAAGATCAGGGGGCTAGCACAGTGGATTCCAATTAGCAAACAGAAAAAAAATCGTAAGTGTTTCTTCTTTGCATTAAAAACAAACACCAACAAACCACAAGGCCACAAAATTGCATGTCTCAATCAGACCAAATGGCTGTTCCATCCATCTTTCTTTTCCCCAACAGCAGCCTGCCAGGTATATCTGAAAGCTCACGAGCGAGGCATAAAGATGGCAGCCTTTGCCTCTAGAAATTGGTACTCAAAGGAGGTATACTCCTCCATGAAAGTTCCAGGTAGCTTGCCTTTATCCCTAATAATAATAATAAATTTTATTTATACCCCGCCCTTCCCGGTTCAAAAACCGGGCTCAGGGCGGCTAACAACAAATTTTAAACACTTAATTGTAAAAGCAGCATAAAATACAGTATAAAAACATGAATAACAATAAAATTCAAAATTCAGAAATCAATTGGGGGGGAAGCATTAGATAATCCCCAGGGCTAGCTGGCTGAATTGGTCCTACTTGGGCCAGCGAGGAGGCCAGGGGAGAATTAGCTGTGGGGTCTCAGAGCGGGTGATCTTCATAAAAGGGGAGGGGGAGGGAAGAGAAGGGAAATGAAAGATCAGGCTGAATTCAGATTAAAGGCCGGGGGAATAGCTTTGTCTTACAGGCCCGACGGAAGGAGGTTAAATCCTGAAGGGCCCTAGTCTCGTGGGACAGAGCATTCCACCAGGTTGGAGCCATCACTGAGAAGGCCCTGGCCCTTGTGGCCATTAAGATAAAAAAGAAATGGAACTCATTTAGTTTTGCCATGGCCTGATGATTATCATCAGGTCACACAGAGTGGGGCTTTTTCATTGATGGCCCTAGTGTTGTGGAATGTTCTCCCTACTGAAATACAAGATGCGGGGGCAGCATCTCGCCCACAACGTGGAGGTGCGACATCACATGCGCCCGCCCGCACGTAGTATGTGTGATGCATTGTGGCGACTTGTGGCAATGACTCCTCTTCCTCCTCCTATCTGCAGCCAGCAAGGCACCCTTTTCCATGTGGAGGGGCTTAGGCTCGAAGGCAGAGAGACTGCCGCCCTAAATGGCCTCAGCCCAGTATAGCTGAAGGAGCGTCTCCACCCCCATCGTTCAGCCTGGACACCGAGGTCCAGCGTCAAGGGCCTTCTGGCAGTTCCCTCCCTGCGAGAAGCCAAGTTACAGGGAACCAGGCAGAGGGCCTTCTCGGTAGTGGCGCCCTCCCTGTGGAACACCCTCCCACCAGATGCCAAGGAGATAAACAACTACCTGACTTTTAGAAGGCATCTGAAGGCAGCCCCGCTTAGGGAAGTTTTTTATTTTCGATGTTTTATCGTGTTTTTAATATACTATTGGGAGCTGCCCAGGGTGGCTGGGGAAACCCAGCCAGATGGGCAGGGTATAAATAAATAAATAAATAAATAAATAAATAAATAAATAAATATTATAGCCTCACCCCCCCCCCTCGCTCAGTGGCTACAGAAGGCAGAGCTGAACCGCTTCTCTCTCAGAGTCAGCACCGCTGCCACCTGTCAGCATTTTTCATTGACTTTGTGGGTGCCCAGCCCCCATAATTATACTGCTATGGGTACCCAAGTACCCACAGCCCCACTGGAGTTGACTTTATGAAAAGAGGTCCCATCAGTAGTGGCATCCCATCGGCTTTCAAGGACACACCTGTTTAGAAGACCACCCCCCCCCCCCAATCTTCTGACTTAGGCTGCAGTCCTAACCATGTACAGTGGTACCTCGGGTTACATACGCTTCAGGTTACAGACTCTGCTAACCCAGAAATAGTACCTCGGGTTAAGAACTTTGCTTCAGGATGAGAACAGAAATCGTGCTCCGGTGGCGCGGCAGCAGCGGGAGGCCCCATTAGCTAAAGTGGTGCTTCAGGTTAAGAACAGTTTCAGGTTAAGAACGGAACTCCGGAATGAATTAAGTACTTAATCTGAGGTACCACTGTATACTCAGAAGTAAGTCTCACTAAATTAAATAGTACTAACTCCTAGCTTGATGGTGTCAGGTTTGCAGCCTTGAATCTCCTGCTCCAGTTGTTTTCATTGCTGAATTTGATTGTTGTGCTCTTTTAATCGGCTTGTTTCATTATACATTTTCAGTGCGGATGTTTATTTTAATATTTTATGAAAATAGTTTTGTTCTCTGAAATGTGGGGTTTTGTTGCCGGTTTTATACTTGTAAACCACTTGGCAGCCACCTTGGCCAATTAAGCAGTATAAAAATATAATAATTATAAACAACAGTATATTTTTCTTAATTATTATTGTCGTTAGGATCTGTATGTAGACAAAATGTGTGCAATCAGTTCTTGTTAAGTGATGGAGAATGAGGATGGAGCAAAACACTGTCCATGCAAAAAGAAAAAGAAAAAAGAAAAAGAAAAGTGAGGTATCAGCAGGCTTGTGGGAAACCCCATAGTTTGCAGAAGTACAAAAAAATCTTTAGGACAAGATGAGTGGGAACAGACCTTCACTGGGAGCCTCTGCAGCTATAATTCTGAAATCTGGCAGCCTGCATAGGCTTAGACCATGCCTGCAAAGTGAATCCAATTTTGACAGAAAATAAAAAAGTTATAGAGTTTTCCTTTGTGTTAAAAAATAAAATGCTAACAGTATCCTGCGCAGAAATGCCTGGCTACCATTTGGTAGACTTACCGTATTTTTCGCTCTATAAGATGCACCAGACCACAAGACGCACCTAGTTTTTGGAGGAGGAAAACAAGAAAAAAAATATTCTGAATCCCAGAAGCCAGAACAGCAAGAGGGATCGCTGCACAGTGAAAGCAGCAATCCCTCTTGCTGTTCTGGCTTCTGGGATAGCTGCGCAGCCTGCAATCGCTCCATAAGATGCACACACATTTCCCCTTACTTTTTAGGAGGGAAAAAGTGAGTCTTATAGAGCAAAAAATACGGTAATTCCCTCTGGAGGGGCTCCTATGACCGTGACCATCACCTACTTTGGTCCAAAGGGGGAAATGCTAAAAAAAAATTACATTCCCCATTATACTGAATGGAGAACGAGCTACATTTTGCTATCTGCTATGGCCCAAACTGATGCAATTAATCACATGATTAATTTCAATGCATTTCTGTGGAAGGGAAACATCACAAACAATGCAGAAAATAGCCTAATTGTTCACACAATGCTTGTGGACTAAGAAAGGAAGGGAAATACCTCCCATATTTCCTTGCTGACCTCAGATGAACTGAAAATTGCACCAATTTGCACTCCCACTTTCCGACTGACTTCTACAGCGTCCCAACTTTGAGATGTAATTTCTAAGTACTTATGGGAAGGACCGCTCTGCCACATCACTTTAGCACCATTTAACAAGGAATTCCCAAAAGATGGGCGAGTTTGGGGGGGCGAGAATAAAGGATAAAAATGGACAGGGATTCACTGTGAACAATGACAGAAAAGAGGTGTTCTTGCTAAACAGGGAGAGGTAGCGCGTATGCACTCACGCCCCCCGCTGGTCTCCCTTTCCCTAAACTTCCCCCCTCCCCCTGCACCCGGACAGAGTTTCAGCTTTCCTTGCAGAGACGGCGCTTGCCAAGAACGCGAAAGTATTTATAGCTACTTTATTTTAGCTGCTGGGGCCTTTTTGCATTCAGCTGATATTGCAATAGGAAAATGACATTCTTGGCAGAAATATTTCCTAGAAGGAGGCAAAGCACTCAAAGCTACCCAACGCTCGCTGCTCGTATAATGGTAAAACGCACAAACTGGGGCTGTTTGCAATTTTAAGAGCGGGGATGTTGTAAAACAGAGCTTCTGGCTTTCTTCGAGACTCTGGCATTAGGAAAAGGAAGCTTCTATGTCTTTTGGCACCCACAAAACCTCTGAACACCATCACTACTTGCTGCCCCTTAAAGGGTGGTTATTTATTTATTTATTTAGTCATTCAATTTATATACAGTGGTGCTTCGGGTTACATACGCTTCAGGTTACATACGTTTCAGGTTACAGACTCCGCTACACCCAGAAATAGTGCTTCAGATTAAGAACTTTGCTTCAGGATGAGAACAGAAATCGGGCTCCGGCGGCGCAGCGGCAGCAGGAGGCCCCATTAGCTAAAGTGGTGCTTCAGGTTAAGAACAGTTTCAGGTTAAGAACGGACCTCTGGAACGAATTAAGTACTTAACCCGAGGTACCACTGTACCGCCCTATACCTGGAGGTCTCAGGGAAGTTCACGGAAAAGATCACAATATATAAAATCAAAATAAGAACAACAACCCAGTAACACCCCCCCCCCCAAAAAGAGCCACATTTTAAAGGGTATAGGATGTCAATCAGGTCAACCAAAGGCCTGCTTAAAAAGGAACATTTTTGCCTGGCGCCTAAAGGTGTGTAATGAAGGCGCCAGGCGAACTTCCCTGGGGAGAGCATTCAACAGACAGGGAGCCGTGAAGGCCCTGTTCTCCTGTTGCCACCCTCCGGACATCTCATGGAGGAGGCACAAGAAGAAGGGCCTTAGAAGATGATCTCAGGGTCCAGGTAGGTTCATATCGAAAGAGACAGTCCTTGAGGTATTGCGGTCCTGAGCTTTATAAGTCAAAACCAACACTTTGAATTGGGCCTGGAAAGTAATTGGTAGCCAGTGCAGTCGGATCTGGATCGGTGAAATATGCTCAAAATGTCTTGCTCCGGTGAGCAACCTGGCCGCTGAATTCTGTACCAGCTGAAGTTTCCGAGCCATCTTCAGAGGCAGCCCTACACATTGGAGTAATTTAACCTTGAAGTTACCAGAGCATAGACAACAGTAGTTAAGCTATCCCTGTCCAGATGGGGGCACAGCTGGGCCACCAACCGAAGCTGATGGAAGGCACTCCGGGCCACTGAGGCCACCTGAGCCTTGAGCGACAGCAAAAGATCCAGGAGTACTCCCAAGCTACGAACCTGCTCCTTCAGGGGAAGGGTAACCCCATCAAGAGCAGGTGACCTCCCACCCATCTGGTCTATGGTCTTTCTCTCTCTTGAAAAATACAGAGAGCTGGAGGAGGAAGTCCAGAGAGTGCAGTTCCTGCCTTTGGTGGGTTTGCCTCACCCCCTCCAGGAGAAAAGAAGACAAGGTTATCTTCTCCTCTGACGGTGGCCTTGAGGCCACGTGTCTCCCAGAGCCTATTGGAGGGGGTGAACTGGCCTCCTTTGTGACCAGTTCCAGTCAGGATGGCAGACAGCAGTCCTGAACACTCTTCAGAAACTGGGTTTTGCCCCTCAAGCCCTTCTAAGCCTGGGCTTGGGCCAAGCAAAAGCAATGGTTAGGCAAAGAATTATAGACACCGAGAGACAACAAGACTGCTTAAGGTGCCCCGACTACAAAATCGTAGAAATCGTGAGAGATATAGCTGCACCAGCAGCATATCTCTTTTTTCTTGTATCCAAAAATGCAAGAAGGGCTTTTACACTTGCCAGAAGCTCGGCTCTGCCCTCACCATTTTTGGAAGGATCCTTTAAAAAAGTCCCATATGACCAGAGAATTTGCGCCTGTCCATTGGGGTATATAGGAAAAGAAAATATTATGAAAATGATATACAGGTGGTACATGACCCCAGTCAAGCTTGCAAAAATATACCATTTGCCAGACAATAAGTGTTGGAAATGTAAAGAAACTGAGGGAACGTTCTTTCACCTTTGGTGGACATGCCCAAAGGTCAAGGCTTTCTGGGAAATGATCTATAATGAACTGAAAAAGGTATTTAAATATACCTTCCTTAAGAAACCAGAGGCCTTCCTTTTGGGCATTGTTGGCCAAATGGTGCCAAGAAAGGACAGAACTTTCTTTATGTATGCAGTAACAGCAGCAAGAATACTTATCGCAAAGCACTGGAAGACACAAGATTTGCCCACTCTGGAAGAATGGCAGATGCAACTGATAGACTATATGGAATTGGCAGAAATGACTGGCAGAATCCGAGACCTGGGAGAAGAGCTAGTGGAAGAGGACTGGAAGAAATTTAAAGACTACTTGCAAAAGTATTGCAAATTGTATGAATGTTAGAATGATGCGGGATGTAAAGATAATATGGTATTAGTGATATAGTTGAAAGGAGTATGTAAAAAATGGTTTACAGAACAAAGGTGAAGTCAGAATAATATTATGTCAAACTTAAATAAAATGAAAAAATGGGGAAAAATTGGAGGCATAACAGTTGAAATGTATATTATGAAATAAGATTTGAAAGAAGGTGAGGCATTGCTGAATAAGATTGTGTAAAAGGGAACACAGAAAAGGGAGATGCGAGGGAGTCTGGAAGGAGGATTATGAGAACAATATCTAAGAAATTGGTTCTTTTATGTCTTTTTTATGTCTTTTTTTCTTTTGCTTTTTATGATGGGTTTTCTATTGTGCTTTTCTGTTTTTTGGATTGATTGTGATGGTGTTTTTTTTCTTTTTTCTTATCCTGTTTTGTGAAGTTTGTTGTATTGTATGAAACTTTAATAAATATCTTTTAAAAAAATATATATAGGAAGCCCTGAACACATATTTTTTAGATGTCCCTTACGATGAGGCATGTAGAGAAACTATTGACCCCCTGCTGGTGAGGCTTGCTGTCCTCCTGGTAAAGCAAAAATTAGATCTTCTCCTGTTAGGCAAAGATCACAAAACGACCCGAATTGTCGCCAGATTCTGCGCACAGATCTGTAGGCGCAGACCGTCCCCCGATTCAATCTAGTTTGTTAAGAAAATTCCCAAACTTGGATCCACGCGTGACTCTGGGTCATTTCTCTAAGGTGTTGTCGTTTAGTCGTGTCCGACTCTTCGTGACCCTATGGGCCAGAGCATGCCAGGCACTCCTGTCTTCCACTGCCTCCCACAGTTTGGTCAAACTCATGTTAGTAGCTTCGAGAACACTGTCCAACCATCTCGCCCTCTGTCATCCCCTTCTCCTTGTGCCCTCCATCTTTCCCAACATCAGGGTCTTTTCCGGGGAGTCTTCTCTTCTCATGAGGTGGCCAAAGTTCTGGAGCCTCAGCTTCAGGATCTGTCCTTCCAGTGAGCACTCAGGGCTGATTTCCTTCAGAATGGATACGTTTGATCTTCTTGCAGTCCATGGGACTCTCAAGAGTCTCCTCCAGCACCATAATTCACTTCTCTAAGGTAGACTATCTTAAAGTTTTTATGTGTTTATATGCCTATCGCATTTTAAAACTTGAAATCCATTGTTGTATATTGTTTTAAATGTTTGTTTTGCTATTGGGATTGTAGTTCCATTTGTGTTTCTCAAGCTGGTCTCTGACCGTAATAAATTTCAAGTCACGATTTGGCATTTGGTGTGGGCAGGTGTGGAAAGGTAAGATGTGAACTTGCTGCCACCCAAAGGCATTATGGGTGCGAGGGGTGCTTCCAGAATGCAATGGAGACTTGGGAGTTCCCCTGGGGCCTGGCCTACGCATCATGGTGAATGTTGGAAAGTGGGGGACTTCCGGGTTGACGCGATCGGCTAATGGCGGATTCCCTCCGAGCTCCGGAGGGAATCGGCTCTGCTGAGGACGGGTCTTACCGTGCCGGCGACGCGGGGACCCTCAGAAACCACAGACGCGGATGTCTGTGGACTTGGTGACTCGGTGGGCACCTTAAGCGCCCTCCTTGACAGTCGAAGAGCCTTTTTAAAGGCTGCGGAGAAGGTACGAGGAGTGGCGTGGTGCTGAGAGTAGACCGCTACCTCAGCGGAGCGAAGCCGCAAGCCATTGCCGGAGAGCATCAACTTTTTTCCCGACAATTGGACTGGAAACAAATACCCCGTAAGTAGAATGAAATTCGGACTTTAGAAGAAATTAATATCCCTAATCTGGAACGAACGGGGGGGTAGTGCTAAAGGGAAGTCCGCACCCCCCCTTTTTATGCAGACAATTGGAAGCAAGGAACGAAAACCTAAGATCGGATTAAAAAATCTTTTTGTGCCTTTTTGGGACTGACAAGAGATTCCATAAATTTGTGAGAATAAGCTTTTACTTTTTTATCTTAAAGCTGTGCTGGAGAGAAGAGGTGTTTTCTGAAAAGTTTTTATGGATCCCCCCCCCCCTCCGGGACCCTGGAGTGTCCTGTGTTAACTTAGCGCGAAAGAACGGGAGTTTGACAGCTGTCAACTGAGCTGTCAAACGGCTAGATCAAGATAAGAACATCCTTATATCTCTCTGACACAGAGGTGTTACATTTAACTAGAAGGGACTGGAAATAAAGTAACAACAAGTAACAATAAAGTACAGGACTGTTGGTGAGGAACTTTGAAAAACTTTGAAATTTGAAAAATGGAAATCCCCCTAGGGGGAACCAGTGATATTACAATGGTTGCAGAAGGAAAACTACTAGCAGAAATAGAAAGAACTCTTTTTCTCGTGGGAACTCTACAAGAGCAAGAGATGGTTATGGAAAAGCAGCTGATGACCTTGATCTCTAAAATAAACAACTCTGCTGATGGGAGTGAGGACTCGACTCTGAAAGATTTTACAATTGAACCAGGAAAAACATCTTTGGAGCTGGTGGAAAAGGAGTCTGGAGGGGAAAAAGTGCAGGAATATGAACTTGTGCAGCCAGGGAACAGAGAACTCTTTTGGATTACAAGTTATAAGAGAAGAAAAGTAAAGGAGAAAGCCTATGGACACTATGGAGGTAAAGTTAAAGGAATAAAGAAACATAACTGGGACTTTCTCCTTTTTTCTGGCCTTGCTGACTGTGATTTGGGGGAGCTTTTGCTAGAACCCTGGCAGCAAATCCGATTGGAATGTGATTGGAGAGAAGGTGAAGAGACTGTGTTTAATATCCCTCGAGACTTGGAGATCTACAAGAAGGACTACCAACAGAAGAGGCAGAGAGAGACTCAAAGGGACTTAAAAGCCTCGGATGTGAGAAATCCGGGCTAAGAGTTCTACAAGAGGACAGTGATCTGGGAAGGGACAGTTACCAGGGCAGGGAGGAAGGGGGGGGGGAAATCTCACTTCATCTTATGATTTTTGGGTTTTATTATTTTAATCTAGATTCTAATATGAAAAAGTGGAAATTTATGGCATAAGAACCTGGATCGATCTTAGAAAATGGACTTAATGTATACAAGAGAACTAGATAACTAAATTGGGCCTAGCAAAGGAAATTAAGTTTAAGTATAACAAGAACAGGTTGAAGGAGTGAAATAAGAACTTGCTGAATTATACAGGAGAATTGGGATGCATGGGGGGGGGAAGTCAGGAAAGAGGGTTATGAAAGAATCTTTTTGCTTTTGTTTTGTTTTGTTTTGATTTGTTTTTTTTTTGTTGTTGTTGTTATAAAACTTTGAAAACTCAATAAAAATTTATTAAAAAAAAAAAAAAGAATGTTGGAAAGTGGGACCAGGGTGCATAGGATGAGGTTTACTTACCAAAAGTTCAAGGAGGGAGATTTTTCTCCTCATCCTTTGCTGGGAAGCACAAATCCTGCAGTATGTGGAAGAAGGTAAGCATTGTATGTCATTGGGGGAAGGTGAAGGTTTCAAAATCTCTTCTGAATTTGAGGTTTCTGTATTCTAGCATCATAGAAGGTTTGAGAGGAGAAGAAGCTACAGTATCCCCACCCCACTTGTATTTTCCTTTTTAAGCAAGGAACTAATTTCAGCTCAGGCTCTGCATATGCATATATATGACTTCTAATTTCCCCTGCTTTGTTTGCCTATAATAAATTTTCAATTAGAGAAACGGGAAGAAAGCTTCTGTTTGCACTCAAGTAGCCTTGGTAATTAGCACGGAACAGCATATAGGAAGGATTTTCCTCCCCTTGTTCTTTCTCTCTCTCTTTTTTTTTTAAAAAGCAAATTGCTTTTATATTTCACATTCACTGCCCTGAATGTGGTGGAGGTGTGTTCAGTAAATATGCTAAAGGGGAAACCATGAAGAAATCGTTGGCATGGGAGAGCTTTGTTTGTTATTCGGGATGAACAATGGCAAATATCCCACACTGCAATTCTTGAACCAGAGCTCTCTCCTTGCCGTTTAAATGAGGAAATGGAAAATCCTCTATATTGCACCCAAAATGGCACATCTGATTTTATGATTACTTAAACTCTCCGCGAAATTGGGCTAATGCATTCATTTTGTTTAAATGCTATCGAAATGGCAATATATTGCAGGGATTTGCCTGGCAGCTGTGTCGATGCACACACATGGATTTGAGATAGTAGGGTGCTCAGCACCCAGGGACTGGTGTCCTTACTTCCTTAAGGAAGTAAGAAGGGTGGGGTACAAAATTCCTCCTCCTCCTCCTCCTCTTCTTCACTGGGTCAGCTGATCAGGGAAGCATTTAGAAGCTCAACTGGCTTTTTAGAAAGTTGTTGCAGGATTTGTTCCACCTGTCCTAGCATTTGTGATTGCACACATTCTAGAGACCTTTCTCTGGAACCAACTCACAGTCTTTTGAACCCGAGTCTGACCCGGATATGTACGTTTTTTTAGTAGCATCTTCCTTTTCTGATTTGTTTGCTCTTCATGACCTGAACTGAACATCAGAGGAGTCATGCTGGACCAGATCAAAGGCTGATCTAGTTCGTTCATTCATTTATTGAATTTATATACCACCCTGTACCGAGAGGTCTCAGGGTAGTTCACAGAAAAGATCATAATATATAAAATAAAAACAATAATCCAATAACAACCCTCCCAAAAAAGAGCCACATTTTAAAGGGTATAGAATGTTGATTAGGCCAGCCAAAGGCTTTGTTAAAAAGGAACGTTTTTGCCTGGTGTCTAAAGGTGTATAATGAAGGTGCCAGGTGAACTTCCCTGGGGAGAGCATTCCGCAGACAGGGAGCCACTGCAGAGAAGGCCCCGTTCTCGTGTTACCACCCTCTGGTCCTCTCGAGGAGGAGTCACACGAAGGAGGGCCTCAGAAGATGATCTCAGGGTCCAGGTAGGTTCACCATTCTCTTCTCGCTGTGGCCAAGTACATGCCCATGGACAGGCCGGATTTAGGTTTGATGAGGCCCTAAGCTACTGAAGGCAACGGGGCCCTTTATATGTCCAGCTGTCCTTTGTCAACAACCAATTGTCACTGTTTTTTGTGTTGAATATACGCTATATGGTAATTTATGGACCTAATAGGTATCTATAACCATTTGCACATAACAAAATACATATTTTATCAAAGTAATTGCTGAACTGAAATGTAATTAAGAAGAAGTATATTAATAGTGAAATACAATTAAGAAGAAGTATATTGGGGGGGCAAGAGAGTGAGGCCCTTAGCTATAGCTTTTTTAGCTTATACAGTGATACCTTTGGTTACAGACACTTCAGGTTACAGATGCTTCAGGTTACAGACTCCACTAACAAAGAAATACCGGTAGTACCTCGGGTTAAGAACTTTGCTTCAGAATGAGAACAGAAATAATGCGGCGGCAGCGGGAGGCCCCATTAGCTAAAGTGGTGCTTCAGGTTAAGAACAGTTTCAGGTTAACAATGGACCTCCAGAACAAATCAAGTTCTTAACCCGAGGTACCACTGTATATAAATCCGGCACTGCGGGAAGCCTCTAGGAGGGCAGAATTCTTCTGTAACAGCGTTCTCCTGCTCATGATCTGGAGCAACTAGCATACTGCCTCCAATTCTGGAGGCAATACAGCCATCAAGATCAGCAGCCTCTAGCCCATCAAACTGGTAGCTTTCAGGATGACCTCCTCCCACATGACATGCATTGGGTCCCAAGGTGCCGTTCATTGTCATTCCCCATTCAAATACCTTGTCCTGCTCACTCCTATAAGAGAAAATTAATGCATGTCTCAGGAACACCATCAGGGTGAATCTATTCCAATGTTTCAATAGGGGCTGGAAAGCAGCTTTTTAAAGAAAGCTTATTCATTACAGAAGACATAGAGTAGGGTTAGGCAAATCACAGCAAGCTTCCTTTCTTCTGCTCTAGAGGGTAGAACATGAATTGAATTGATGCCTTCAAGCTACCAGAAAGGAGACCCGGACTAAACATCAGGAAGAACTTAACAACAACAACAACAACAACAACAACAACAACAACAACAACAACAACAACAATTTATTATTATTTGTACCCCACACATCTGGCTGAGTTTCCCCAGCCACTCTGGGCGGCTTCCAACAAGGATTAAAAATACATTAAAATGTCACACATTAAAAACTTCCCTGAACAGGGCTGCCTTCAGATGTCTTATAAATGTCAGGTAGTTGTTTATCTCTTTGACATCTGATGGGAGGGCATTCCACAGGGAGGGCGCCACTACTGAGAAGGCCCTCTGCCTGGTTCTCTGTAACTTCTCTTCTCACAATGAGGGAACCGCCAGAAGGCCCTCGGCACTGGACCTCAGCGTCCGGGCAGAACGATGGGGGTGGAGACGCTCCTTCAGGTCTACTGGGCCGAGGCTGTTTAGGGCTTTAAATGTCAACACCAACACTTTGAATTGTGCTCGGAAACGTACTGGGAGCCAATGTAGGTCTTTCAAAACTGGTGTTATATGGTCTTGGCTGCCGCTCCCAGTCACCAGTCTAGCTGCCGCATTCTGGATTAGTTGTAGTTTCCGAGTCACCTTCAAAGGTAGCCCCACGTAGAGCTCATTGCAGTAGTCCAAGTGGGAGATAACTAGAGCATGCACCACTCTGGGGAGACAGTCTGTGGGCAGGTAGGGTCTCAGCCTGCATACCAGATGGAGCTGGTAGACAGCTGCCCTGGATACAGAATTGACCTGTGCCTCCATGGACAGCTGGGAGAATGACTCCCAGGCTGCGCGCCTGGTCCTTATGGTGGTAAGAGCTGTTCAACAGTGGAACAGTTTCCCTTGGGAGGTTGAGGACTCTCCTGCCTTGGAGATTTTCAAGCAGAGATTGGATACCCATCTGTCATGGATGCTTTAGCTGAGATTCCTGCATTACAGAGGATTGAGCTATATAATTTCTCGGCTTCTAATAGAAATATGAAACATCCATGAAAAGAAAATCCCTCTCAGGAGACCTCAAAACACTTAAACTTAATCATTATTATCTTCGTTGAATGTTAAGTTTTATTGATATTATGATATTATCTTTGCCTCATTTTTTTTTGTTTGCTTCTTTTGTGCTCAAACATTTACTTTATTATCAAGCCCAACATAAATCAAAATGATTTATGTTTCATTAAAATATTCATGAATATTTCCATATTATATTGTCATATTAGCATATGTCCGCAGCGTGCATGGATGGATTATGCAATTGATATTTATTTAATTGTCTGTTTAGGTTGTACTCTTTTTTTTAAAGCTTTCTTTAGAAAGAAAAATATACTTCGCATTCCAATCAGCAGCCAATTCCTCCTGAGACGATTTTGGATGCCAATGCGGTGGCTGAATAAGTTTCCCTGAGGTAGAAGTTGGGACTTTAATTTACCATGACCTTCACCACACCTGCAAACCCAGAAAAAAATTCTACAAAATAAAAGGAAGCACACAAATTTTCTCACATATGTTATAATATAGCTTTCTTTGCTGCAGAGTATTGCACCCCATGTCAGTTTGGATTTCTTAGTACAGAAAGTATTGATCTGATGTGTAGAGATCTTTCCTATTCTACTTAATTCAAGAGGCTTCTGGAAGCTTCTGGAAGCTTCTCTGTGTGAGGTAAACCAGCAGAAGGTTCATGATGTTTGGGTTATACCTTCAGAGAAGCTGAGTACAGCTGGCTTAAACTGGTTTTCTCTTGTCTCTTTCTGTCAAGGTCATGCTGACTATAAAAATAGGTTAGAAGGAGCCTGGGTTTCACTTTTCCTTCTGGTGTGGTGTTCTGTACAAAGTTTGCTTAGTGTTAAGGTTTAGACTAGTTATTGTAAGCAAGTTAAGTCTGCTGCAACTGGATTTCTTATGGACAGGGACAATCCTGAATGTATTGGATTTGTGACCATTATGCTCATTTGCCTTCAGTAGCAGCAAAGCTCTGCTGGATGAAATACAATTGCCTCTGGTCTATTTGGGGGCGGGGGAATCCTGCAACATGTCTAAGTTATTACTCTGTTAACTATACATTGGAATCCACTCTGGATTAATATTGAATAGAATTCCATGACACCCCATACATGCCCACTTGACTGCTTTGATCTGCAAAACTTGTACTTTTACAGAATTCTTTGGGGGGGGGGGACCCATGGCTGTTTAGATCAGTATCACAGTGCTTTAAATGTATGGCATGAATGTGGCCAGGGAAAGAATAGAAGGGTCGGGGATCAGGCACCCCGTGACTGAGTGTTGTTGTAACAATTAAGGATTATAGCTGGGTTAGAATATGCATCACACAGTCTTGTGTGCAAGGGCAGGAACAATAAACAGACTCCAGCTGTTGTGAAGCATCTGCTGTGGATTTGGTGTTCGTACAGTGTGGTGTAGTGGTTAAGAGCGGTAGACTCGTAATCTGGTGAACTGGGTTCGATTCCCCGCTCCTCCACATGCAGCTGCTGGGGGACCTTGGGCCAGTCACACTTCTTTGAAGTCTCTCAGCCCCACTCACCTCACAGAGTGTTTGTTGTGGGGGAGGAAGGGAAAGGAGATTGTTAGGCACTTTGAGACTCCTTAAGGGGAGTGAAAGGCGGGATATCAAGTCCAAACTCCTCTAAGGAAGGTTAACAATAGGAAGATTTAAAGGAACTATTGGAAAGACTATTAAAGGCAGCAGAGATATGAGATGATCAGAGCCCCCCCCCCCCCGAACATGAAGCATGGGAAGTCCCAACAAAAAAATTATAATTTAGCCAGAATATTTGGACTATTTGATATGTATTTGTATAATCGGAACATTCAATGTGATTTGATTGGATTGTTAAAATGGGAAACTTAATAAAAATGATTAAAAAAATAAAAGTCCAAACTCCTCCTCCTCCTCCTCCTCCTCCTCCTCCTCTTCTTCAGGCGCAGGGATAAAATTCTGATGAATGCTGGGGAAGTGGGGACCCAATGCTTTCCTATTAGCCTTCAACCACAATTCTGTGGGGAGGGTGGAACAGGTGGGAAGCAAGGATACCTACATGGCAAATTCTCAAGGAAATAGGAGAAATGGATCTGGACCATATTTCAAAGCGAATCAACTGATTTGGCGCCCGCTTTGTATGAGCGTCAGAAAGACAGGTATCAGTCAGAAGATGTGCTTCACAGAGTGTTGCAGCTCAGTTTCAGTTCAAAATATGCAGGCAAAAATGGGTATTATAGGAGGGAATGCATAGAAAAGCTTGCTAAAAATGTGTATTTTAGAGGAAACGTGTGTTCTGAGCTTCACAGCTCTGTTGGGAAACAGGAGGTGGAAGAAATTGGGTTGGGGGCAGATCAGGAGGAATCCTTCAGGGATTGCTATGTAAATCCCACCCAGAGTGGCTATGTGATAGCCCAAGAAATAAGGACAGGGTAAAAAAATCCATTCAGTTCCCATTTAAAGGCAAACCTCCCCATCCTTTGAAATTTGCATTTCTCCAAATTTCCAGTGCATCTTTCCAGTCCAGTTATGTGTACAATGTTACATTCACTAGAGCAAAACCTTCATAAATATGCATGTGTTGGAGAAAGGAACATACAGAAATGCATACGATTTGGGGAAATTGCTTGGCCCAAAACATGGGCACCAGGGAAGATTGCAAAGAAATGTGTGTCTTGAGAGAAACTTGCACTAAAATGATGATTAATTCTCATGAGGGCTTTTTGCTGATGTGGCCGTGTGAAGAACAGAATGTAAGACTACAAAAATGAGAAACCAAAATGGACAGATTTATCCAACCCTACCTACAAATCGGAACCAAAGTTATTGGTTCAAATTTGGCCTCTGCTGCAAACCTGATAGATGGCTTCTGTCAGGCCACTTCCTCTTGCCTTGGTCACCTCCCTCACATCCAATTTGGGAACAATATTGCTGGTCAACCTTGCAGGGCTGTTGTGAGGACCGACGACTTGTAACAACCAACTCTTAATTCAATTTCGCATCAATGTTTGCACCAGACAATTGAAAGGATTGGTTGCCTTCACATTTCCCAGCTCCTCCTGCTGCCGCCATATGATGAAACCCGCAGCATCACTTTAGCTTTTCTTAATTGCCTTTTCCCCCAATCCCTAAATTGACTCTTTATAAACAGATCCAGGACTCAGACGCTGCAGCCCCACGCTGGGCTGATCTGCTACCTGTTTATTATATGCAATTAGAGAATGCAACGGTGACTTTGAAGTGCCAAAGAAGCCTGAGGAATGCAGATATATTGTTCCCAACTCATTTTCAACATACCTACACACCGAGGCCTGTAATTTTCTTAATCTTCTTAGACCTTCTTGCTTCTCTCTCTACAACCTATTATTATTATTCTCCCACAGAATTAGATAACACTTGCTCTCCCCCCCCCTCCCCAAACTGACTCTTGGTTATATGTTGCTGGAGAACAGAGAGAAATGAAAAGGCAACAGCGTGGGTATGATTCTGCATTGGTGGGATGTTTTAAATACCTTTGATTTTTTTTTAGTTACTTTTTATTATTATTAAACAAATGTCACAATTCCTCCAGAAGCTTTTATGGAGAAAAACCTTTCCAATCAGCTCTATCATGCTCTCCAGCATTTCTCTGATGAAAATAGGGATGTCCTATTTAACAACAACAACAACAACAACAACAACCCTCTTCTTCTTTGGCGATCCCTCATAGGCGAATAAGATTGTCTTCCATGAACACGGTCTAAACAGTGAGTCCGTAAGTCACTGTGGAGGCCAATTCTGGATCCACATGTCCTTCCACAGTGGGGACATAGGTTTCCAGGCAGGAGTTGATCACAGTGAGGGTTTGCCAAGCGTGCCTTCCTCTTCACACGTTTCTCCTTTGCGTCCTGAGTTTGAGCATCTTCAAAACTCATAGCACCTTTGGTAAAGGCTGTTCTCCAATTGGAGTGGTCGCAGGCCAGTGTTTCCCAGCTGTCGGTGTTTATACTACATATTTAGATTTGCCTTGAGAGAGTCTTTAAACCCTTTTGTTGACCACCAGCATTACGCTTTCCATTCTTGAGTTAGGAATAGAGTAGTTGCTTTGGAAGACGATAATCAGGCATCTGAACAACATGACTAGTCCAACGAAGTTGATGCTGAAGAATAATAACAGCACACTGCCCATCTGACTGAGTAGCCCCAGCCACATAATAAAACATTACACATTAAAAAAACTTCCCTAAATAGGATTGCCATCAGATATCTTCTAATAGTCAGATAGTTGTTTATTTCCTTGACATCTGATGGGAGGGTGTTCCACAGGGCGGGCGCCACCACCAAGCAGGCCCTCTGTCTGGTTCCCTGTAACCTCACTTCTCACAGGGAGGGAACTGCCAGAAGGCCCTCGGAGCTGGACCTCAGTGTCCAGGCAGAACAATGGGGGTGGAGATGCTCCTTCAGGTATACTGGGCCAAGGCTTTGAATTGTGCTCGGAAACGTACTGGGAGCCAATGTAGGTCTTTCAGGACTGGTGTTATTTGGGCTCAGTGGCCACTCCCAGTCATCAGTCTAGCTGCCGCATTCTGGGGAAGGGAAGTGTAATGGAGAAGGGAGTGGGGCTGGAAACCCTTCATAGGCTCTGATTTTGATCCAAGCCGTAGAAGAATTCAGAACTTCTAATCCTCGCTCCTCATATGAGTGGGCTTTTGTGAACTATTTAAGTTCATTCCTGAGACTGGCAGCAGAGACCCACCCCCCAAACCACCCAGTTTTGCAATAACTCAGCGAGCGGTAGGTGACTGCAATTTCTCCCATATCAAACGATCAAAACCTCCCAGAGATTTGGCATTCAAAATAGCCACCAATGCAGAACATCTCAAATTTGCCAAACATGGCTGATCTCATTTTGGACCATTCAGTGAAAGCCTACTAAATATACATTTTTGCAGTGTCCATTAATCATGGAAAGACCTGCTCTGAGTTACTCAATCATCTGACATAATGTATTCTCCTCCTGCACCTTGGGTGAGCAATCAAAGGGAGATTGACTTTCTTCATTTAGTCAAATAGATTTATCTGAGCCATGTTTCAAATGACTAGATTAAGTGGGGTAATGCTTATTCTTTTTGTCAGTAGGGGGGGAGGGGGAAAGAATCCATTCAGTACAAATATTCCTTTGATTTCAGACTAAGAATCATCATTAAAAGTATTAGGGTCCTTTTTCTGTTGTTCTCATTGTATCGCCTTGTACTGCAAACGAGTGACTATTCATCACGTATGCCAGCTTTGCAAGGGAGAACAAGCAGACTCTGGACCAAAGGAACACCTTGAAGGTTGCTAGCAAATGCATCACTGGAACGAGAGGCTTTTGGAAGAACAGGCTAGGGGAGGCCAGTCTTTAGCAGAATCAGCACTAGGGTGAAAACAGATTTGGGATGCTGTCAAGTGAAGCTGGGGCTTTAAAACACTCAGTTGTGGGGTGCTGCGGATGGAGCAAATAATAATAATTTCATAATACTGTATCATTTTGATTATTTCATTTTCTTCTGAGCCTATAGCCTGCTAAACTGAAAAGCCCTTTGTCTGCCTTGTAAAGTATAGAACTAGTTGTTTTCAGGTACTGCATGCTGCAAATATTCGTTCCAAAACATTGAAAAGAATAAACTGTTACAATCTATGGTGTCCATTTGTTTTCACGAAAGAAAATTGGCTAGGCATGGCAATTGTGATTAATCTTGGATTGCTTCGTAGACAGACGAAAGCAGATATTGGGAGACATTTAATGAATGAGAAAATTAGTCAAAGTCTTAATAAGGAAAGACATTTAAAAAATGATTATAGTGGTACCTTGGTTTACGAACTTAATGCATTCCGGAAGTCCGTTCTTAAACCAAAGCCATTCTTAAACCAAGGTGCACTTTCCTTAATGAGGCCTCCCGCCACCTGTCCCCTTCCACTGTTCGGATTCCATTCTTAGACCAAGGTAAAGTTCGCAAACCGGGACACTACTTCCGGTTTTACGGGGCTAATAAACCAAATCGTTCATAAACAGGGCTGTTCTTAAACTGAGGTGCCACTGTATATATAATCATATGATTTTGTGATGAGGAGCTAAATGATTTTGATTGGTTCAGCATGGTGGTGTTGAGCTGCAACTATGAAGACTGCTGAGATCCTTTGGTGAAAAGAAACCACATGTGTAATCTGGAAGAGTATAAGAAACATTGCTTTGCATGTAGCTCTTTGCACCCTTCTCTTTATTTTTGAGGCTGGCACTATGCATATTTGTGTTTCAACAAAGGCCTGTCTAAAGCCCTAAACAGCCTCGGTCCAGTATACCTGAAGGAGCGTCTCCACCCCCATCGTTCTGCCCGGACACTGAGGTCCAGTGCCAAGGGCCTTCTGGCGGTTCCCTCACTGTGAGAAGCCAAGTTACAGGGAACAGGGCAGAGGGCCTTCTTGGTAGTGGCGCCCACCCCTTGGAACACCCTCCTATCAGATGTCAAGGAAATAAACAACTACCAGACTTCTAGATGTTTAATTTTAATATTCTGTTGGAAGCCGCCCAGAGTGGCTGGGGAAACCCAGCCAGATGGGCGGAGTATAAATAAATAAATTGTTGTTGTTGTTGTTGTTGTTGTTGTTGTTGTTGTTGTTGTTGTTGTTGTAAAGGTACCCCTGCCCATACGGGCCAGTCTTGCCAGACTCTAGGGTTGTGCGCTCATCTCACTCTATAGGCCGGGAGCCAGCGCTGTCCGCAGACACTTCCAGGTCACGTGGCCAGCGTGACAAGCTGCATCTGGCGAGCCAGTGCAGCACATGGAACACTGTTTACCTTCCCGCTGGTAAGCGGTCCCTATTTATCTACTTGCACCCGGGGGTGCTTTCGAACTGCTAGGTTGGCAGGCGCTGGGACCGAACGACGGGAGCGCACCCCGCCGCGGGGATTCGAACCGCCGACCATGCGATCGGCAAGTCCTAGGCGCTGAGGTTTTACCCACAGAGCCACCCACGTCCCTGCATTATTATTATTATTATTATTATTATTATTATTATTATTATTATTATCACCTGGAATCTGTATCCTTTTCTTTTGGGGTTCTTCAAGGGATGCCTCCAGTCTAGAAACACCTTTCAAATTTCTCCAGTGAAGAACAATTCCCTGGCCTTTAATGATCTCCAAACATCTGTCCCTTGAGGGGGTCGTCCTACCCTGCCTCACCGTAGGGAAAGCACTTTTTGAAAAATGAGTGCTAGAGATGCCGTTTGAAGCTGCGTGAGTGAGTGTTTAATGGCCGGAATATGATTGTGGGAAGGAAACTTTTGCCAAGAATTGATTTCCTACAAACAACCAAGAGAACGCAACTTGTTTTAGGCATTCATAACTCCATTAGTCCCAGTGATCTCTGCAGGTGACGAGTGCAATTAGGCTGCTTTGGGAAGCCTGGTTATTTCAGCATGTCATTTAAATAATAGCATGGATTGAAAAATATGGCGTATGACTTGAGCTCCTGTTCAAGGTTCCTGCCAACCTGCCTTACAGCTCCCTGGTTTTTTCCTTCTGCAAATGACACACTACATTCCAGTCATAAGCTCAGTTCCTAATATTTCCACATCAGTGTGTGATTTCTTTTTAAAGTCCGCCTGAAATTTCCCCAAATTTCCTCTGAATATACACTTATTTGTGCATTTATTTTTGCATAGCAGTTTTGCACAGTGGCGTAGCGTGGGGGGTGCAGGGGGGCCGGCCACACCGGGCCAACATCTGGGGTTAGGGCAAATCCATGGGTTAGGGGGCGCAAATCCACAGGTTAGGGGGCGCAAATCCATGGGTTAGGGGGGCAAATTACTTGCCTTGCCCCGGGTGCTGACAACCCACGCTACGCCACTGGTTTTGCATGCTCTTTTCAGTAATATATATGCATACATGTATACATTTTACCTGGGCATATGCACTTTTGTACTGCTCTGCAAAATGTGAAGACGTACTACGTTGAAAAAATGGCTGTGTTTCAGTTTGTGTTTTCTTTCATAAAGAGCAAATTAGGAAAGTTTGCCTTTAAATGTGAACCGGATCAAATTTCTCCCCACGTTTCAATAATTGGCCTTCTCAGGGAGGGCAGAGGGCTGAATGTGAAACACCCACATTTTGCATAAAGGTAAAGGGACCCCTGACCATTAGGTCCAGTCGTGGCCGACTCTGGGATTGCGGTGCTCATCTTGCTCTATAGGCCGAGGGAACCAGTGTACAGCTTCCAGGTCATGTGGCCAGCATGACTAAGCCACTTCTGGCGAACCAGAGCAGCACACGGAAACGGCGTTTCCCTTCCCGCCGGAGCAGTACCTATTTATCTACTTTCACTTTGACATGCTTTTGAACTGCTAGGTGGGCAGGAGCAGGGACTGAGCAACGGGAGCTCACCCCATCACAGGGATTCGAACCGCCGACCTTCTGATCAGCAAGTCCTAGGCTCTGTGGTTTAACCCACAGCGCCACCCGCGTCCCATACATTTTGCATAGTGAATGCTTAAAGCCAAGTGAATCAGAGCAAACCCCAAAGACGTTGATGAGAATTATAGATTACAGAGCCTTTTATTTGTTTCTTTTCTGGTTTCATTGCGCTTTAAAAGACAATTAAATGGGGCTATTTAGGAGCTAGTTTAATGGCCTCTGCAATAGTATACTTCCCAGCACCCGGTCATAGTCAAAAGCTTTTCCTAAACTGTGTGTATATCACCCAGTCAAACTTTTGTGTACTTGAATACAATACAGAGATCATTTCAATGAATGTAACTGCTGAGGGTGCAGCGTTAATTACAAAATTGCATGGGATGCGGGTGGCGCTGTGGTTTAAACCACTGAGTCTCTTGGGCTTGCCAATCAGAAGGTTGGCGGTTCAAATCCTGGCAACGGGGTGAGCTTCTGTTGCTCTGTCCCAGCTCCTGCCAACCTAGCAGTTCAAAAGCACACCAATGCAAGTAGATAAATAGGTACCGCTGCGGCGGGAAGGTAAACGGCGTTCCTGTGTGCTCTGGCTTCCATCACGGTGTCCCATTGCACCAGAAACGGTTTAGTCCTGCTGGTGGCATAACCCGGAAAGCTGTCTATGGACAAACGCCAGCTCCCTTGGCCTGAAAGTGAAATGAGCGCCGCAACCCCATAGTCGCCTTTGACTAGACTTAACCGTCCAGGGGTCCTTTACTTTTTTTACTAATTATAAAATGTTCTTGGCTTCTTCTTCTTTTTTATGAAATATTTTTTATTGGATTTACAAATACAAAATGCAAATAAACACAAACTGTAAAAACAAATGTATATAAAGAGATTCTCCAAATCTCAAGACTTCCCCTCATCCCCTCCGTGGGATCTCATTTTAAACATCTACAACTGCATATTCATCCAATTTTTACATCAAACCATATTATCATTAATAATTTTTACCCTACAAGTGAGTCAAAATCCTGCTCTTGTTTCCATCTGCTTACAGTGGCCGCCTAAATAACTTATAAATTGTTCCCAATCTTTTATAAAGTTTTTATCCTCTGGCTTCTTCTTTTGCTTTTGGAAGAAAAAGAAGAAGAGTAAAAAGAACAAAATCACTTGGACAAAGAGATGAAAGGTGTGTGGGCCAGATGTAAATAAAAGGAGGTTACATTGTCTCTGTGATTCACAATCCATTACAAAGACTCTGCCCTATTATCCATTGGCTGAGGAGGTCACCATCAAGAATGCTGACACAATGCACTAAATCCTGAGGAATCATATTAAGGGGAAAGACGCTTTAATGGACAAAGCAGTTCTTTGGATCAAAAGTAAACTCTGCTTTTGCACATCTTTGCAAAGTGTTCTGTGCAGATGCATACAGGTTGAATTGGAGTGGAGTAAAAACAACAACCACTTTTCTCGTGTGTGTGTGTGTGTGTGTTTGTGTGCAATGAATTTTATTGTCCAGGTCAAAAACATGACTCTGCTTTCAGTCTGCCCTCCGTGGGGCAGGGGGAGGTCGTGGCTCACGGCCAGAGCATCTGCCCTGCATGCAGAATGTCCCAGGTTCAATCCTGGGTATCTCCAGGTAATGGCTGGGAGCGATTTCTGCCCAAAATCCCAGAGTGCCCTTGCCTGTTAATGTAGACAATACTACTCAAGCCAGATTAATGGCCTGACTCAGCTTTAGGCAGCTTCCTTTGTCTCTCGCTCTTACCGCACTGTTTCCTTGCATTTCTCACTCACACAGTTGCCTTCATTTCTGAGCACAATCAAAGTGTTGGTGCTGACATTTAAAGCCCTAAACAGCCTAGGCCCAGTAGACCTGAAGGAGCATCTCCACCCCCATCATTCTGCCCGGACACTGAGGTCCAGTGCTGAGGGCCTTCTGGCAGTTCCCTCACTGCGAGAAGCCAAGTTACAGGGAACCAGGCAGAGGGCCTTCTCGGTAGTGGCACCTGCCCTGTGGAACGCCCTCCCTCCAGATGTCAAAAAGAAGAACAACTACCAGACTTTTAGAAGACATCGGAAGGCAGCCCTGTTTAGGGAAGCTTTTAATGTTTAACAGACCACTGTATTTTAATACTTTGTTGGAAGCCACCCAGAGTGGCTGGGGAACCCAACCAGATGGGCAGGGTAGAAATAAATTATTATTATTATTATTATTATTATTATTATTATTATTATTATTATCTGCAACATCCCCATGCAACCATCATCTGATTGGCTATACAGTCACAACAGGATCCCTGATTGAGTAGGAATACTTAAGGGTAGCCCTGGGGAAAATAAGGGCGCTAGCTGTAACTGTAGCTGTAGCTGTAGCTTTAGCTGTGGTGGGGGCACTATTGCCATTCTAAGAGAACAAGGAAGGTGTTCACGGTGATTTCTCACACTTCTTTTTCTAGAAAAGTTGCACTATCCGATTCTATTACAGATTAAGTGTGAACTGTCAGTGTTCGAAAAAGAAAAGGTTCTGACCTCCTTTTCACTCCTTTGCCTAGTCCTCAGACCTTAGTTGGCACAAGAGAGTCTTTGAGAAAGAGTATTCTTGCAGAGTATTGCTGCTTTTAGTCATAAAAAGTCTTCTTCTCCACCCACGACCGACAGCTTTTTTACACACACCAAACGCAACCGGCTTTCTACCATCCAACCTACCCACACTCAACAGTAACATTGACCACTCTGTATAAAGGTAAAGGTAAAGGTACCCCTGCCCGTACGGGCCAGTCTTGACAGACTCTAGGGTTGTGCGCCCATCTCACTCTAGAGGCCGGGGGCCAGCGCTATCCGGAGACACTTCCGGGTCACGTGGCCAGCGTGACATCGCTGCTCTGGCAAGCCAGAGCCGCACACGGAAACGCTGTTTACCTTCCCGCTAGTAAGCGGTCCCTATTTATCTACTTGCACCCGGGGGTGCTTTCGAACTGCTAGGTTGGCAGGCGCTGGGACCGAGCAGCGGGAGCGCACCCCGCCGTGGGGATTCGAACTGCCGACCTTTCGATTGGCAAGCCCTAGGCGCTGAGGCTTTTACCCACAGCGCCACCCGCGTCCCTTTCCACTCTGTATATACAGGTACAATTTGGTGAAAGGTTGCATGAGTCATTGTAGGCCGCTGACTAATGTTGACTTAGTTGTTTTAGCATTAAAGAAACAGCGGCCAATTTTTAGCCGTGACATGAACTGGCTCTAGATTTACCACATGTCAACTGTAAACACCTGTGTGGAAGGGAACAAGTGCACAGTGCAGAGATTAATGAGGCCCCTTTCCTCCTGTGTATGCGCTTGCTACTGTATTCTTCTAGATGCACTTCCATACTTAAAAGGTAAAGGACCCCTGACAGTTAAGTCCAGTCGCGAACGACTCTGGGGTTGTGGCGCTCATCTCGCTTTACTGACCGTTTGTCCGCAGACAGTTTTTCCGGGTCATGTGGCCAGCATGACTAAGCCACTTCTGGTGACACCAGAGCAGTGCATGGAAATGCCATTTACCTTCCCACCAGAGTGGTACCTATTTATCTACTTGTACTTTGACGTGCTTTCGAACTGCTAGGTTGGCAGGAGCTGGGACCAAGCAATGGGAGCTCGCCCCGTCGCAGGGATTCGAACCGCCAACCTTCCGACCGGCAAGCCCTAGGCTCAGTGGTTTAGACCACAGCGCCACCCGAGTCCCATACTTCCATACTTACTTCACATGAAAGATTGGGAACATCAGGCCTGGATGCAGCTCCCCCCCCCCCCGGGGCCCTCACTTGGTCCCACATTCTCTCTCCCCAGGCCACTAGCACTGCTTTGAAACCTCCTCAAATGTTTTTCTGGTCTGAGCTCTGACAATACTTCCTCCTTGCCTGGATAGAGGATGGAGAAGGATGCAGGTGTATAGCCTAAAATTAGGATTAATTGCTCTGCCCACGTTGACTCCTGGTCCTACCCACCAGTGGAAGGTATCCCAGAAAACTATGCAGCCCTCACATTTAAAATGCTTCCCCGTTGCCTAACCAACACAGGGCAGGCAAGGCTACAGGTTAGAAAACTCCAGGCAACTTTGCTGCACAAATGTAGGGGAAGCAGAACTTTAGAAAAGTTCTCTTCTCGACGCATCTCCTGTGCGACCTCTCAGTCATCCTTAGGGAAGCTGGTTCTTAATTTGCTTGACTTTTAGTTAAAGAGCAACTCAACTTGGCAATCAATTCCTGCCCTTTGGGGATTGCTTGCGGTAGGTTTCCCTGTGCCTTTAATTTGTGCTATTTCTATAAAGACAACTTCAGGAAATTAGCACCAAGTAGATCCCGGGCATTAAATCACGGAGGATGAGAATCAGAATAGGGCTGTGGAGACTTGTCTAAATTCTCTGTTCGTTATGCTGCTGAGTTATCCCGTTCTGTCATTTCTACTGGGTAATAAGAGATTGACATCAGGTGGATGGGTAGAATATTGTTATATTATCTATTGCTTGTTATTGTTTTAATTAATTCACTGTTATACTCGGTTGGATCCATGCTCTGCTCCCACTAGTGGGAAGGTCAGCTGAGAGAAATTCTTGCTGCTGGTATCTGGAAATATGGCTATTGCCAATTTCCCCATTCCCATCGAACATCTAGGGCCACTTCTCACAGCGTGAGAAGTAAAGCTGGGAACTGAAAAGTGAGGAGGAAATTGCCAAATGTTGTGTGAAACTGCGCCCCCCACAGCAGCCATTTTGCGGCCGACACCCACAGCAATTCCTAAACATTCAAAATATTGCCACTGACTCCTCCACAGTTGGCAACCCCTGCCATTGACCACCACCTTATCTTATACCAATCACCTCCTCCCCCACTACAGATCACCCCTGAAATGTGGGAGCAAATTGGTTTAAAATTATATATCGGGGATTGCCTGAACCCTTATATCCCAGCTAGATAATTGAGATCTGCAGGAGTGTCTCTGGCCATTCCCTGAGTTGGTGAGGCTCATTTGACAACAAAGAGAAACCAAGCCTTTAGTGTCATTGGCCTAATCCTGTGGAACACCCTGCCACTAGATATTCAGCGAGCGCCTCCTATGCTAACTTTTAAATGCCTGGTGGATTTTTTCTCCTATTCCACCAGGCCTATGCATGCAATTAAGCGTACATCCCCCACAATGGTCTACTGGTGTTTAATTTTAATTCTTTTTTATATATAGTTTTACTGTTTGTATATTGTTGTGAACTGCTGTGATATATATTCATGATACAGCGGTATATGCATATTTTTATGAATGAATAATGGATTGAGCAGATTTATGAAGAAATGCTCTCTAAGCACATGAGCAGCTGGTCAAAGGAATATGCTCTGTGGAATCTCCTTCCTTAGAGAGTTCAAGGGATGGGGTTGTGTAACAGCTCTTGGTCTTGCTCCAGGGATCGGCGGGGTGCTAACTTAGGGTAGCTGTTTGAACCGTATAATTTGTCAGATCTCTTCTAAGTAATTATTTGCTGAGTTCCTCTCCCCTATCTCATGTTGCAATTAAGTATTTAAATCATTAAAGTAATTCGAGCATTTACCTTTTGATTTCCGAGCAACACAGCCATTTATAAAAATATTACCTGGGATAGGAATAAAACCTGACAAAAAAGCAATTAAATTTGCTTCTAAAAGAGACGAATTAGCCACTTAAAAGTTATATGAAAAATGACTCCCCACCTCATCCCTGCTGAATAATTTTAAGGTGCAAAATGAAATGAAAATCAAGCGCTCAATGTATCTCTAAAAACAGAACCTCGGGCCCAGGGGCCAAATGCGGCCCTCAAAACTGTTCTGTCTGGGCTTCAGGACTCTCCCCAAGTCACATCCAAGCCACATCTTTCACCAGCCCTGCTTTGCACATTCCTTGAGTGTTTTGCTTTTGCTGAAATATGTCCTAGAATTCCGGAAATTGCCTGCCGGGTTGCTTGGGTGGAGGATGGTGGACAAAGTTCAAGTTCATTGCTCCATCCACTTTCGCCACTGGCCCTGCCCAGAATTGGCATGTAGACCCCATAAGTCTCTGGACCTGGCTGGTTGGGAAAGAGTGGTGGGTGCCGCTCACCCAAGGATGACTCAGATGAAGAAGACTTAGACCCAGGAGAACAGTGGTGGGATACTGGAGGAAGGAGGGAACAAGCTGGGAGGTGGTAGAAGCAGGAAGCATGTGTGATTATGGGGAGTCAGAAGACAAAAGTCTTTCAAGGACAGGTGGGGTGGGGTGCCGAGGTTTTCAGTGTGAGGTCAGACTCTGAAAGCCGAACAGAGAGGAGGAGGAGGAGGAGGAGGAGGAGGAGGAGGAGGAGTTTGGACTTGATATCCCGCCTTTCACTCCCCTTAAGGAATCTCAAAGCGGCCAACAATCTCCTTTCCCTTCCTCCCCCACAACGAACACTGTGAGGTGAGTGAGGCTGAGAGACTTCAGAGAAGCGTGACTGGCCCAAGGTCACCCAGCAGCTGCATGTGGAGGAGCGGGGAAGTGAACCCGGTTCACCAGATTACGAGTCCACCGCTTTTAACCACTACACCACTCTCTACAAGACACTGTTTCAGCTTCACATCAGTCCAAAGTGAGCTCTCCTGCTTCCTTCACACCGAGAACACAAAGAGCATTGCATTTTGCTGAGCAATGGGCCAGACAGGCCCAGAGGGGAGGTTCCTTCTCATGGCCATAGCTTACATCTGCTTGGGAGGAGTCCAGAGGAAGAGGGCTAGAGAATGAAGGAGAGGTCAAACATCAGTCCCAGCAACATCTTCTCCTAGGGCAGTTTTGTTGTGAGCCCCTGGTCATACACAATGTTTTTCCATTCACGCTGTTATTGAAATGACATGCTGAAATAACTATACAGTGGTACCTTGGGTTACAGATGCTTCAGGTTACAGACGCTTCAGGATACAGACTCTGCTAACCCAGAAATAGTACCTTGGGTTAAGAACTTTGCTTCAGGATGAGAACAGAAATTGTGCAGCAGCGGCGTGGCAGCAGCTGGAGGCCCCATTAGCTAAAGTGTTGCTTTAGGTTAAGAACAGTTTCAGGTTAAGAACGGACCTCCAGAACGAATTAGGTTCTTAACCCGAGGTACCACTGTATAGTAAAATGAAAGTACGTGAGTTTATCTCTTTCTTTCTTTTTGGTGGGGTAGCAGCAGAAGAACGACTTGGAAGGCTAGGGACTTCCTGATCCACCTTGTTAAAGGGATAGTCCAGCTCTGGACTTTCTGGGTCTATTTGTTTCATTATGCAGGGTGACCGCAGCGGTGATGAATGCCCCTGGAATGCCATTTGAACTCCAGGTACACTTTGCTAAGATGTTGCAACAAAGAACAGTGGAGTAACTGCAGCAACCAGGGACATAGAGGAGATATTGATGGAAGACCTAATTACTTATGAACATGCCAGAATGGAAATGCTAACAAGTCATTACTGGAGGAACTGTAATTACAATGCATTGGTTCAAGTACCCAAAACCTGATTTTCATTTTCTTTGGGGAACAAAGGTCTCCGTAATGGATGATCGGTTAAAAACCCTCAAAGGAAACTGATGCCATCAGTGGCTTTATTAATGCCGACAATTGCATTCAGGTCATGATGCCTGTGGAGTCCATAAATGTGTGTGTGTGTGTGTGTGTGCCTGCTTGTTTGCATATTGAAGGCTGCGATCCTGTATACACTTACTTGGGAGTAAGCAACACTGAATTCTGTGAGTTTTACTTCTGAGTAGCCAGGTAGAAGCCTGTACTGTTAAAGGCCCCATGCAACGAGTGGTGTGCCTATAAACTCAGAAGTTTCTTCCACTTTGTTCGGTGTGATGTCTACTCTAGTGAGTCTGCAAAGGATTGCATGACATATTTAATGGGAAGACCTGCTCAAATCCGACTCACCATTATAATATGTGATCTTTAGGTATCTGGAACAACCATTTGGAGTCCACATTGGGTTCTGAACAGATCAGGCCTCTAAACCAGGGCACTATGTTCAGAACTTGGGAAGTTAATATTGGAAATGAACTAGTTGTAGTTTCAACAAGTCTGGAGAGGACTTTGGTCGGCCAACTGGAGAGGCTGGACAGCAGGGTGAAGCCTTGTCACTAGAACCAAGTACTTGTTTACATACCCTCCAACATTTCTCTGATGAAAATAGGGATGTCCTATTCAACAACAAACAACAACAACAATTCTACTGTTTATACTCTGTCCATCTGACTGTGTTGCTCCAGCCACTCTGTGCAGGTTCCAACATATATAAAAATATAATAAAACGCCAAACATTTTTTAAAAAACCTTCCATATGGCTTCCTTCAGATGGCTGGGGGACGGGGGTGTCACATAACTCCATAGCCTCCAGGTAAAGGTAAAGGGACCCCTGACCATTAGGTCCAGTTGTAGCCGACTCTGAGGTTGCGGCGCTCATCTCGCTTTATTGGCCGAGGGAGCCGGCGTACAGCTTCCGGGTCATGTGGCCAGCATGACTAAGCCGCTTCTGGCGAACCAGAGCAGCACACGGAAACGCCGTTTACCTTCCCGCCGGAGCGGTACCTATTTATCTACTTGCACTTTGACATGCTTTCAAACTGCTAGGTTGGAAGGAGCAGGGACCGAGCAACAGGAGCTCACCCCGTCGTGGGGATTCGAACCGCCAACCTTCTGATCAGCAAGTCCTAGGCTCTGTGGTTTAACCCACAGCGCCACCCGCATCCCTTCCATAGCCTCCAACATTTCTCTAATAAAAACAGGGATGTCCTAAGGAAAAGCGGAACATTCTGGGATCAAATCAGTAACCGGGATGGCTTCTGTAAATTCAGGACTGTCCCCGAAAAATAGGGACACTTGGAGGTTCTGTGCTTAAGGTGGTACAACACTTGCTGAAATGTGCAGTGCAGATGGGACCTGGCACTGACGCTCCAAGATTCCTGACACAAATCTTCCCCAGCCTTACCTGACAGAATCTAAAACCTTCTGCATGCAGTCCATATGATCTTCCACCACGTTATAGCTTTCCCCCATAGGGATTTATGGAACACCCTGGCAAATCTAGCTTAATCAAATCTCTTTTCACTGCCCATGAAATTCCTTAAATGCTTCGCCTGAGGAGAAAACTACCATAAAATTTTGCTTTATGTGAAATTTGGGGACAAGTCAGGACAGCGTTTTAACACGCAGCTCCTTTGTGTTCTTTTAAAAATATTGCCTAATATACATTTATATTTAAAATGAAAACCCTATCCAACCATCTTAAGCTTTAGACAAACACAGTTCTTTAATTTTGATGCCTGCGAAAACAATTGTACAGTTTGAAAATGACAGAGCTGGAAAGCAGCTGGCGCAACATAACTACAAATGTGCTTTGTTTAAACACAGCCATCTTATCAGACAAGTACTCAATTATCATCTCCATTTGAAAATATCTGAGCCTTATTTGCTCGGAGCAAATATTAATTTCAGCACGCATAATGGACCAAGCTGAGGATTCTGAAGTCCTGTTTTTAAAAAGGTTTAGAATCTTTCAGACAATCAAGCTGGCAATTCTGATTATTAAAATGGCTTCCTGCGATGATTACCGAGAAAGACGTGAGGCTAAGATCGCTCAGCAACTCTTGCCTATTTCTTAATCTGTAATTACTATAGTTCACACTGAGTTTCCTTAACATCTGATGCTAATGCGGAGGGTCCTGCACAGGCAAGACGCCTGTGGAAGTGTTAAGAGAAGTTAATTTTTGTATATATGAGAATATTTTCAGATGGCTATCGTTTTCCCAGTAGTGATGTATGGAAGTGAGAGCTGGACCATAAAGAAGGCTGATCGCCATAGAATGGATGCTTTTGAATTATGGTGCTGGAGAAGACTCTTAAGAGTCCCATGGACTGCAAGAAGATCAAACCTCTCCATTCTGAAGGAAATCTGCCCTGAGTGCTCACTGGAAGGACAGATCCTGAAGCTGAGGCTCCAAGACTTTGGCCACCTCCTGAGAAGGGAAGACTCCATGGAAAAGACCCTAAAGATGTTGGGAAAGATGGAGGGCACAAGAATAGGACGACGGAGGACGAGATGGTTGGATAGTGTTCTTGAAGCTACCAGCATGAGTTTGACCAAGCCGTGTGAGGCAGTGGAAGACAGGAGTGCCTGGCGTGCTCTGGTCCATGGGGTCACAAAGATTCGGACACGACTAAATGACTAAACAACATTTTCAGATAGATTTTCAGTGTGTTAGAATCCAGAGAAATGGGGTCTCGCAAAGCTAGAAAGATGCAGAAAAGAGAAACCAGAATAATTAAGAGGGAGGAATGACTCATTCCTCTAGCAAAGAATTGTTACAATGCCTGGGGCAAAAGAAGAATGATGGGAGACAGGAGAAAGGTGTATACAATCAGGGCCGTCTTTATCAGGGGGTGAAAGGGGTGCAGTGCACCCAGGTGCTAAATTCTGGGGGGTGCCAACTGCTGAAGCTCTTAACCACAATCCCTGGGTGATTGAGGTTGATGGGTGATTTGTCAGTGTTTTTGAAAGAAAAAAAAAAGAAAGGAAAAAGGTCCTGACCTCCTTTGCCTGGTCCAGAGACCCTAGTCAGCACAAAGAGTCCTTGAGAACGAGTACTTTGCAGAGTGCTGCTTTTATTCTAAAAATAATCATCTTCTCCAATTACGACCAACAGCTTTTATACCTATACGGCCTAGGACCCTCGTACCTACGGGACCGCCTCTCCTGGTATGTCCCACAGAGGAACTTACGGTCTTCAGACAAAAACATCCTGAAGGTCCCAGGCCACAGAGAGGTTAGGCTGGCCTCAACTAGAGCCAGGGCTTTTTCGGCTGTGGCTCCAATCTGGTGGAACGCTCTGTCACGAGAGACTAGGGCCCTGCGGGACTTGACATCTTTCCGCAGGGCCTGCAAGACAGAGCTGTTCCATCAGGCCTTTGGTCAGGGCACAGCCTGACTCCCTCCTTTGGCAATCTTCACAGAACTTTAGCCTAATGGTTGCCATCAATTTGAGTTGAATTAATTTTATAATGAAATGATTTTAGAATGTTGTACTATTTTATTGTTGTTAGCCACCCTGAGCCCTCGGGAGGGCGGGATAATAATAATAATAATAATAATAATAATAATAATAATAATAATAATGATGATGATGATGATGATGATGAAATAAATAAAAATATCAAACGCATGACATCATTTCCGTTGTCTTTTGCGGAAGAGCTGCAGAATCAATGTACCCGACGGCGCCCCCTAGTGGTGTCTTTCATTTTCTCATGATCTCCAGAAGTTTTGAGACTACAATTCCCATCATCCCTGACCACTGGTCATGCTAGCTAGGGATCATGGGAGTTGTAGTTCCAAAACATCTGGAGGGCCGAGTTTGGGGATGCCTATACTAGCTAAAGGAGTAATGCAACAAAGGGACTATCTCCTTATGGGATATATTCCGCGTGTATATACTTTTGTAACCTAAGTCTGTCTTCAGGGATCCATCTGTGAACTGAATGTGTGTGAGTAAACTTGTTTTATACTTTTTACACAACTTTGTGTTGTGTCTATTCTTTTTAAGAGGGAGTAAAGGGAATTACCAGGACATGGGTGGTGCTGTGGGTTAAACCACAGAGCCTAGGACTTGCCAATCAGAAGGTCGCCGGTTCGAAACCTTTGACGGGGTGAGCTCCCGTTGCTCAGTCCCAGCACCTGCCAACCTAGCAGTTTGAAAGCACGTCAAAGTGCAAGTAGATAAATAGGTACCACTCCGGTGGAAAGGTAAACAGCGTTTCCGTGCTCTGGTTCACCAGAAGCAGCTTAGTCATGCTGGCCACATGACCCGGAAGCTGTATGCCGGCTCCTTTGGCCAATAAAGCGAGATGAGAGCCACAACTTCAGAGTCGGCCACGACTGGACCTAATGGTCAGGGGTCCCTTTACATTTTTAAAGGGAATTACCAGGAATCCTATATTTAGAAGCTTAAACAACCTTGCAACAAGCTAACCACTGTGCGTTTAAAGGGGAATGTTTAAAACTCTAAGTTATAGAATACTAATGCAAGTTAGGAAAGGATATTAATAAACAATATATCCTCTCCTGCCTCCCTGAACATTCCCACTGGGAGGAGGCACTTCAGAGACCATTTTGCCAAACCGCTCTCCGAAGCACCTTCCTCACTTGCCTTGAAAAGCTCACCTAGGCCACTGCCCCTCCTTACTGCTTGCTCACTCACTTGCTTGTCTTCTGGCAGTCATGCAAACTCCAGTGTGACAACAGCCTTACAATTCTATGTATATAGGAATATCATGTATGTGTCATTTTAAACAACTATCACACATGCATACTTGTCCAGAGTTGATATTTAAATACTGCATTGACCAATCTGGTGCTCTCCAAAAAAAAAAAGGGGGGGAGTTGCAGTATCCACAAAAAAGTATACATTTCCTACAAAGAGACACAAAAATTTGATTCCCAAGTATGCTAAAACTATACAAGAAGTGCTGGCGAAGGCAGCAATATAGGTATATTTCTAATCATATGATGATATATGTTGCTGTGTATTTAAGATGAATAGAAACTGGTCAGTGACCTCTGGAAGTTGGGAAAGGTCCAGTTCAGTTGACTGTTGTACATATACTTGCTTATTAGTAATATATTTCTTCTAAATTATTACATTAATTCTGGAACTTCATATAGACAATGGTACATGGTACCAGGAATGAATTATGGTGCTGGAGGAGACTCTTGAGAGTCCCATGGACTGCAAGAAGATCAAACCGATCCATTCTTAAGGAAATCAGCCCTGAGTGCTCACTGGAAGGACAGATCCTGAAGCGGAGGCTCCAATACTTTGGCCACCTGGAAAAGTCCCTGGAAAAGACCCTGATGTTGGGAAAGATGGAGGACACAAGGAGAAGGGGACGACAGAGGACGAGATGGTTGGACAGTGTTTTCCAAGCTACCATCGTGAGTTTGACCAAACTGCGGGAGGCAGTAGAAGACAGGAATGCCTGGCGTGCTCTAGTCCATGGGATCACGAAGAGTCGGACACAACTAAACGACTAAACAACAACAACACCAGGAATGAAATACTCTGTGTGAAGGTATGATGGGCCATTTGGAGACTCCCCAGCTGACTGGGGTTGATGGGAACTATAGTTCAAAACACCTGGAGGGTGTCAGGTTGGCAAAGGCTGTACTATATCCTCTTCAAGTGAACATCTTTATGTGCTGTTCTGTTAGCCCTCACCGGCTAAATCTGAGATTTGCATGTAATGATCCACACAAGATTAGCAGTAAGTTGATCCACCCTTCCTTCTGGCTGATTGATTGATTGCCATAATTCTAGAGTATGGGTGGTTATGAATTATTCGTCCCCTCAGGGAAAGCGAAGTAGAAAGGGTTATAAAAACAGTGCCCCAAACCGTAATGCAATCTCTCCTAAGTGTGTGTATGTGTGTACACTAAGTGGTATTACCGAGAGAAAGCGGGTCACGGCAAAGGAAATGTATGTCCATTAATAACACAAGATAACAGCAAGGTTAAGACAACCCAGCAGAGGTGAACTTCTGAGCTTCAGAAAATATCCTGAAAAATAATGAACTCATCATTGGAAAGTGCCATTTCTCGGACAAGACATTATTCCCCCTTTTTGCTGGCAGAGTGGTGGTGCTTTTTTCAGCCTGAGGACCATAATCCCCTCGGGTGCACCTTACCCATGAGATATAATCAAAGAATTGTAGAATTGGAAGGAATGCCAAGGGTCATCTAGTCCAACCCCCTGAAATTCAGGAACCCTGACAAATGGCCTAAAAACTTCCAATGAATGAGGTAGTCTGTTGCACAAATGAATAGCTCTTACCACCAGATGTCTACCTCCAACACCCCTCTCCTTTCATAACTTTCTAATGCAGTTCCTATTCTCATAAATGGATGGACTGATATACCTTAATATCAGCAAGACAAAGGAGATGGTGTTGGACTTTCAGAGGAAGAGAGGAGAACTAGTCCCGCTGTACATCAGGGAGGGCTGTGTGGAGAGAGTCTCTTCCTTTAAATTCCTGGGAGTTTATCTCAGTGGAGACCCTACTTGGAAAATAAATACAACCCAGGTGGTTAAGAAAGCCCAACAGAGACTCCATCTCCTCAGAGTATTGCGAAAGAACTATGTCAATCAACATTTGATGATCTCCTTCTACCGGTCCACAATAGAAAGTGTCCTTTCATACTGCATCACGGTGTGGTACACTGGTTTGACAACAACTGATAGGAAGCGCCTACGGAGGGTGGTGAATACAGCACAAGATATTATGGGCTGTCCCATGAATCCGCTGGATGAAATAGCGGAAGAATGTTGCCTCAGGAAAGCGAGGAAAATTCTCAGAGATGATTCACACCCTGGCCGGCACTTTCTTGCTATCCTGCCCTCGGGCAGAAGATATAGAAGCAGGATTAGTCGCACCAACAGGGTAAAGAACAGCTTCTATCCGTGGGCTGTTAAACTGCTGAATTAAAAGATAACAACAGGGCAACTGACTTTCGGGTTTGGTGGGTGTGCGTCCGTAAACGAGGGGAATTAAGACTAAGAGAGCTGAGTGGGGGGTGCTCGTGTAATCCCACTGTATACAAGTTGTACAAGTGACAATAAAGTATTTCAGTTTCAAGAAAATGCAGGAGTAATGCTCATCATAGCAGTAGCAAATTCAGAAGTAAGTCTCATCATGGTCAGAGTTTTACATCCAAGGAAGTGGGAACGAGATTGCCATGTCGAGCCCTGAAACAGCACACAAGCATAGAGCCCAAGTAAGAGAACCACAAGAGCTTAAGGAATTTGCGCAGCCCCATTGAATACTTTCTCCATGACAGACAGGGGCTGCCTGCTCTCTTTCAAAGACAAACTTATAAGCTAAAAGAGAGAAAGAGAAATCAATGGCAAGTTGAATTTGTGCCTTGAGTTCTCTGACATATCACCCATTTAATGAAAGGATTTGACCGGTCAGAGTCACACGCAATAAATACAGCACGGTTTACACGCTCCCATTTAACAAGGTCATTTTGAAATGATCCATCAAGCACGTCGCGCAGGTGCTTTAGGAAGATGGAAGGAAATGGAACATTTCACGCAATGTTCCTTGACCAACAAAAATGTTTGGGGAATGTCGGGGGAAGAATGAAGGAGAGCCTTAATCTGGACGGCATTGGGCATGGAATGGGAGACCTTCCTTTTCAACAGCTATTTCAGCCTGAATGCCATTTCCCCCTTCTGGGTAGCTTTCTGGGAGCTATGGGCCATTGGTGGCCAGAGACAGAGGCCGAAGTGGGCACAGCGATGGGTGAAAATGTTAAAGGTAAAGGTAAAGGGACCCCTGACCATTAGGTCCAGCCGTGGCCGACTCTGGGGTTGCGGTGCTCATCTCGCTTTATTGGCCGGTGGAGGCGGCGTACAGCTTCCGGGTCATGTGGCCAGCATGACTAAGCCGCTTCTGGCGAACCAGAGCAGCACATGGAAACGCTGTTTACCTTCCCACTGGAGCAGTACCCATTTATCTACTTGCATTGATGTGCTTTCAAACTGCTAGGTTGGCAGGAGCAGGGACCGAGCAACGGGAGCTCACCCCGTCACGGGATTCGAACCACCGACCTTCTGATCGGCAAGTCCTAGGCTCTGTGGTTTAACCCACAGTGCCACCCACATCCTCTGTTGCGCAATAGGCTAGCTCCAACTCTCTTGGTTTCTCCCTCTCTAGCCTTCATCCAGGCAAGCAGGAAGCAATATCAGAGTTCAAGGACACACCCCAACCAGGTTAAAACAAACAAACAAACAAAGAAACAAACCCTCAAGTATGGAACAAAAGGAGGCAGGTAAGGAGAGTCACAAGGAACGCGTGTGGCGCTGTGGTCTAAACCACTGAGCCTCTTGGGCTTGCCGATCAGAAGGTCGGCGTTTCGAATCCCCGCAAGAGGGTGAGCTCCCATTGCTCGGTTCCTGCTCCTGCCAACCTAGCAGTTCGAAAGCATGCCAAAAAGTGCAAGTAGATAAATAGGTACCGCTGTGGCGGGAAGGTAAACAGTGTTTCCATGCACTGCTCTGGTTTCACCAGAAGCGGTTTAGTCATTCTGGCCACATGACCCGGGAAAACTGTCTGCGGACAAATGCCAGCTCCCTCAGCCTGTAAAGTGCGCCACAACCCTAGAGTCATCTGCGACTGGACTTAACTGTCAGGGGTCCTTTACCTTTTTAAAGGAGAGTCACAGGGGTTAGATATAAAAGCCCAGGATGGCTCATTTGGGCCCCATTCCTGTGGTCCTCATCCCTGGTTTAATCCATTTGCATTGCCTGATACCACATTCTGATTTCCAGATCACATGAGAAAGAACTGTAAAGGGACACACACAAAAACACACATGGAAACACACACACTGCTCTGAAGTGCAATAAAAGGCTAATGAACAATTAAATAGGAAACAGCGATGCCATTTCCACGGGCTGTTGCATTGATTTCCAGGGCACCGCTTTACCAGAAGTGTGCTGATAAGTGGCATGGATTTCAGAGAATAAGGACTAAGGTGAGTAAATGATGGAAAACATTTACGTAAGAGGGGATGCAAGTCAAGATAGCATATGGGACTCTTATGAGGTGCATTCAACAGGCCAGCTGAATCTGTGCATGGCCTCATTTTAGGGGTGGGAGCAAGTTATTTGGTTAAACATGAAGAACTCTGGTTTACATATCTAGAAACTGCCAGAATGTTATGATCAGCTCTCTTTGGAAGCAGTAAGAAACTACAAATTGTCAAAAATGTACAAATCAAATTCAAACATATGCTGGAGGTGCAAACAGGCTGAGGGAACAATGTACCATATGTGGTGGGGGTGTACAAAAAATAAATAAATTGGTATATCATTTATGAGGAATTTTTTAAAAAGTTCCTTTTTTTCTTTTTTTGCAAAATAAACCCCAGATGCCTTTCTTTTAGGCATTTTGACAACAGATATCCCAATTGATAAGAGAAGGGTATTCCTATATGCAACAACAGCAGCGAGAATGTTGATTGCTGAGGACTGGAAGGCAGAGAAAACTCCAACGAGAGAAGAATGGCAGATAAAACTCTTAGAGTATTTGGAACTTGCAAAGATGACAGAAATAACCAGGAATCAAACAAACCAAAAGTTTATAAAGGAGTGGGAGTGCTATAGAGGGTACTTAAAAAAACATTGCTCCCAAATAAAATCTTTAGTGTGATTAATTTTCGCAAATTGCATGAAAGATGGATAATGCATTTTGTATAATATTGATGATTGATAAGGTGAAAAAGGGTCAAGTTAAAAAAGGAAGAAAAGACCCACAGTGAGGTAGATGGAAGTCACATTAGAAAAGTAGAAGATTATTTATTTATGATTTAAAGTTATGAAGAAATATGGTGTTGAATATTTTTATTAAGTATGGGTGTTTTTCATGATTTTTTTTCTTTTCTGTACTCTATAATATTTTTGATGATGAATGGAATAGATATAATATCTAATGAAACCAATAAAGAGCAATGTCAAAAGAAAAAAGAAAGAAAAGAAAGAAACTACTGGCAGGTGGGACTTTCATGTTTGGAGTTCCTTGATTGTGTCATCTTATATTTTCCATTTCATGTTCAGGCTAAGTAGTTTCCTACCCTCTACCAATGCCCTCCTCCAGTTCCCTTGCCCTGTCCTATCCTTAAAAACTCCATCTAGCTTCATCTGATGGGTGAGTATGCAGAGATAACTTGCATACAGGTGTTTGCATCCCGCTCCAGCGAATGGGTGTTAATGTTTAATTGAACAGATATGCCACCCCTTCCCCTTGCTTCTACACTCTGTTACTAGGCAACAGGGCCTACCTGGCCACTTTAGACATTGACCCAAAGGCCAGAAACTGAGAAATTCTACCTCTGCTAGCTGATTTCCTCAGTATAATTTTCCTCCAGGGCTCTGAGAGAGAAACCATTGGGAGGATTCTATTGGAAAAACCTATTGGTGTTTCGTAACTTTCTGACCAGTTGCAGGACCTTAGCCAGACCTAGCAGAGTTAACACAGAACCCACAGAAGCAATTGGCAACTTGGCTGCAGACAGGATAGACGAAGCAGGAACCAGGAACTTGTAGTTAGGTGTTTATTATATACAGTGGACTATTTGCAGGAACAGAACACGGATCTTTTGCTAGCTCTCTCTGACACGACTCACAACTCCTACACTGACACAGAACTCTGAACACGAACACTGAACCAACACATTCCAGTTAGTAGGCCATTAATTATCACTCCCTTGAGAGAGCTTGACTAATCAGGGAGCGGTCTCCATGTCTCTGTTATCACCAGGCAGACTTACTCCTTCAGATTGCCTTCTGGCTGTCTGCCAAACCTTAATTGACTCTGTGTGAGTAGCTGCATGCACACAGTTTCCCAACTGGTTTGCATGTGACTTTTCATCCAGGAATGGAGAACCTGTGGAATGCTAGATGTTACTGGACTACAACTCCCATCATCCTTGACTGTGGACCAGGATTGATTAGAGTTGTGGCCCAACAACATCTTGAGTGCCATAGGTTCCCATCCCTGATTTAATCCTTCAATGAAATGGTTAGCTTCTCACCTTGGATTCATTCCCACAGCAGTGGACATTGCGCAGCTCCTGCAATATGTGGGACTGAACCAGCTCCGCATTGCTGTATTTCCTCAACCAACAAGCCCATTCCCTTGTCTTTGAACAGCCTTGTAGCACATATCAATCCCAGAATTTGGGAAACAAGCACACCTTTGCCATACATGTGTCATACCCAGGGGATCCCAGTCAACCTAGTTTCCAAGAACCTAGATTTTGTAATGGTTCTTGCAGAAGGGCCATAGCTCCATGGTAGATCAATTGATTTGCATGCAGAAGGTCCCAGTCCAATTGCTGACAAGTCCAAGTAGGGTTGGGAGAGAACCCAGTCTGAAATCCTAGGCAGCTTCTGCCCATCAAGGCAGACAATACAGTGGTACCTCAGGTTAACCTGAAGCGTATGTAACCCAAGGTACCACTGTACTGAGATGGATGGACCAATGTTGTGAACTGGTGTAAGAGTGCTTCCTTTGTTACTATCCAATGGTTGCTTGGAAAAGTAAAGGTGAAAGCTACTACAGTGGTACCTCGGGTTACATACACTTCAGGTTACAGACTCCGCTAGCCCAGAAATAGTACCTCGGATTAAGAACTTTGCTTCAGGATGAGAACAGAAATTGTGCTCTGGTGGTGCGGCGGCAGCAGGAGGCCCCATTAGCTAAAGTGGTGCTTCAGGTTAAGAACAGTTTCAGGATAAGAACGGACCTCCAGAACGAATTAAGTACTTAACCCGAGGTACCACTGTACTACGGGAAAATGGAATGTGTACAGAATGAGTACAGAAATGGGGCTCAGCCTTCAACAGCTTCTGGGAGTTCACAAGTTACAAAGAGGGGAGATTCTGACTAAACATCAGGAAGAACTTTCTGACAGTAAAAGCTGTTTGACAGTGGAGCGCATACCCTCCAACATTTCTCTGGTGAAAATAGGGACGTCCTATTCCATAATAATAATTTTACTATTTATACCCTGCCCATCTGTCTGCATTGCCCCAGACACTCTCGGCTGCTTTCAACTTTTTAAAAAACATAATAAAACATTAAACATTAAAAAAAAAAAAAACCCTTCCTTATACAGGACTGCCTTCAGATGACTTAGGGGGTCAGATGAATATATACCCTGCAACATTTCTCCAATGAAAATAAGGACATCCTATTCAAAAATACAGTAAAGGTTCACTATGCTAGCATTCAATTGACATTGGAGAGAGACTGAGTTGAGAAATAAGATCAAGAAATAAGACCTATATTGATACAGGAATGTATTAGATAAAATGTAAAGAAATATACAATAATAAGAGTACATTCATTTGAAGAAAAAAAAAGGAATATACAACGGGATAGACAGGAAGTCCAAAGTGTTTTTTGCCCTTGTTTTTTTTTTTCCTTTTTCCTTTTCTTGTAGTATATAAACTTTGTACAGTGGTACATCTGGATGCAAACGGGATCCGTTCCGGAGCCCCGTTCGCATCCTAAAGCAAACGCAACCTGCGTCTGTGCAGGTTGTGATTCAGCGCTTCTGCGCATGCATGTGACGTCATTTTGAGCATCTGTGCATGCGCGAGCGGCGAAACCTGGAAGTAACCCGTTCCATTACTTCTGGGTGTCGCCACGGAGCGCAACCTGAAGACGCTCAACCTGAAGCGACTTTAACCCGAGGTATGCTCTGGTCCATGGGGTCACGAAGATTCGGACACGACTAAACGACTAAACAACAACATGACTGTATACATGTTGAAAATTATAGTATAATAAGCCTTGTGATGTAATATGATAATGTTTACCGATGTAACATAAGAACTTTAATAAATAAATAAAATTCAAGAAAAAGAAAATAAGGACATCCTACCATACACTTCAACATTTCTCTGATGAAGATACAGACCTCCTAAGGAAAAGCGAGACATTCCAGGATCAATTCAGAAACCGGGATGGCTTCTGTAAATCCAGGACGGTCCCTGGAAAATAGGGACACTGGGAGGGGCAGGTTGTGGTCTCCCCTTCCTTGGAGGTCTTTAAGCAGATATTAGATGGTCATCTGTCATGGATGCTTGAGCTGAGATTCATGCATTGCAAGGGGTTGGACTATATGACCCTTGGGGTCCCTTCATAGCTGTCAACTTTCCCCCCTTTTTTAAGGGAAATTCCCTTATTCCGAATAGGATTCCTCGCAAGAAAAGGAAAAAGTCGACAGCTATGGGTCCCTTCCAACTCTACAATTCTATGATTCTAAACATTAGGAAGTTATTTTCCAATGGTAAAGGGCTGTTTGACAGTAGACAGAGGTTGGATGAGCATCTGTCAGGGATCCTTTAGCTGCGATTCCTGCATTGAAGGGGGTTGGATTAGATTACCCTTAGCAGAGGAGGAATTAGGGGAGTGCAGTTGGCTCACCTGCACTGGGTGCCGAACCCAGAGGGTGCTTCAGGGAATGCCACAATAATGATGAACAACAGAAGGCGAGAGGCAGGGAGCACCAAATTCTGGCATTGCACAGGGCACTGATGAAATTTTAAAGCCCAAAGTCTGCCAGTCCCCTTGGCGTCCCTTCCAGCGCTTCAATTCTAGGACTGTATGACTTCCATATAAGCTGAACTTGCGCTGAATTCCTGACCTTGCAGATGTTAAAATAACCGTGTGACTGTTAATGGTTGATAAATGTTTTAAATAAACAAGCAGAAGCTGTTTAGAACTTTCTGTTTTCACCATTAAAATCCGATTGTGCATTCATTCTGAACACTATATGAAGGCACGCTAATTGACTCATTGCATCACCAGGTGATAATGTATAAAAATCTATTTGTTAACTGACATCTCAGCTGTGAAATGAATCAGATCTAGGCTGCGAGAAGGATTTGAGAATTTTAACTAGAGCCGAGCCAAATTTTCACAGGTTTTAATTTTCGTCTTGAAACCGGCACGTTCGATGAGGGGAAAGGATCCAAATCACACAAAACTGAGGAAGTGTTTCTTTGCTGCTGATTAGTCCTGAATACTAATCACAGCTCAGAGAGGGCTCAGGTAGGCTTTAAATACTTCAAGACACTGCATAGTCCAGAATTATGACGACACCTCCAGATAGTGCTGAGGATCCTGTGGATCTTGCTGGGTTCTAATGGGCAAATCCATTGGGGCAACCAGCTGACTCACCTAGCAGATTCCTGGCACTGCTGGGCTCAGCCAGTCCCCTTAGTATTTGTACAGGTGCTGCCTTTGTTAGGAAATGTATTTTACAAAGAATAAATTGTACAGGGGGGCGGGGAGAAAACCTATGTAACAGCTGCAGAATCTTGTGACTCCAATTAAGGTCACAGGAATTATTGAATTATTGCCTTGCTAATTTGTTAACTCCCTCTAAAAGTTAGTGAGTGTGTGTCTTAGACAGAAGGGGTGGGAGGTGAAGGTTGGCTGGTTGTCTTGCGGTCGTGGGAGTAAGGAAGCAGTTACTGTGTCCAGGAGAGTTTGTGGAGACAGAGAAGCTATGGGCTGATCACATATGCACTGCTACAAATGAGTTTTGGAAGCAAAAAGCAAGAAAACCCTCTCTTGGGCTCAAGGGATATCAGCACATTGTACAGTCATACCTCATGTTACGTTTGCTTCATGTTATGTTCTTTCAGGTTACGTCCCACGGCGACCCGGAAGTACCGGAAAGGGTTACTTCTAGGTTTCGCCTCTCGCGCATGCGCAGAAGCACAAAATGGCGTCACGCGCATGCACAGAATCTGCGAATTGCAACTTGCGCAGGCGCACCGCTGTGGGTTGCGCTCTTTTCATGTTGTGAATGGGCCTCCGGAACGGATCCCGTTTGCAACCAGAGGTACCACTGTATTGGACTCGATGTGCATAAACACTACTGCTTGTTAATAGTTGCCATCCTGTAAGTAAAGAGTCATCTTCAAGGTCTTGTGTGTGGAGTCTGCTTCATCACTAAGGCTTCAACGGTGAAGCCATGACTCAGAAAAATAGCTAACAGTCCCCCAACCTCAGGTTAGCCAAAAACAAGTCAGCATAACTTTATCATCCCATCTGAGCCTGAGTGAGGCTGGTGTAATTTTCCCCAAAAGGATGTGGAGGGAAGGATGTACTTAGGCTGGACACAAAACCCTATCAGCTCAGTCACATGACCTGGCAACCAAGCATATCCAAACACGATCTTAAAGACTTTTTTCCCTTCTGTCAGGCTTAAGCTTAGCAGCAACAGCAGCAATCGCTGAACAGGGTTTGGATCAGGTGTCACCTTAACCTTAACTTACACCGCCATGCTTTATGCCAGCTTTGTGTGCAGAGGTTTGCCTCCTAAATCCCATAATTCCTGGCCACTGATCATGCTGCCTGGGGCTGATGAGAGTTGGACTCCAACAACGTCTGAAGAGTCACTTTTATACTTCCTTATGCTACCACACGGGATGCGGATGGCGCTGTGGGTTAAACCACAGAGCCTAGGGCTTGCTGATCAGAAGGTTGGCGGTTCAAATCCCCACAATGGGGTGAGCTCCCCTTGCTCGGTCCCTTCTCCTGCCAACCTAGCAGTTTGAAAGCACAAAGTGCAAGTAGATAAATAGGTACCGCTCTGACGGGAAGGTAAAGACGTTGCACTGCTCTGGTTCGCTAGAAGCGGCTTAGTCATGCTGGCCACATGACCTGGAAGCTGTACGCTGGCTCCCTCGGCCAATAAAGCGAGATGAGCACCGCAACCCCAGAGTCGGTCACAACTGGACCTAATGGTCAGGGGTCACTTTACCTTTACCTTATGCTACCACACAGAGAACTAAAGGACCGAACTAAAGGACAGAACATTTGTAACACAACTTCCTTTTCTTGGAGGTCTCTGATTTGGTCAAATGATTATAATTTTATTACCAATTACTTAGAAATGTCCTATAAACAGTGGCTCCTTTTTGGCCATTGTTCACATGTGGAGGTGAAGCTTGTTTTAGCCTAGGGATTTCCAATCCACATAGCAATGAAACACAGCTAGTCTTCTTTTCTAATGGCATATCTGGTACAGTTTAGAGAAGCATGCTCGTAGTCAGTCAAGCCATCATATTTCACTGTCAATATCAGCATCCCAGAGGGGATGGGCTCCCTCTCTCCAGTCTTCATCTGGACATACCCCTTTTATCCAAAACAGTTCTTTCCCACGGTCTAAGCCGGAATGCAAGATAATACAAATGTATGATTGGCGGGAGGGACGCGGGTGGCGCTGTGGGTAAAAGCCTCAGTGCCTAGGGCTTGCCGATCGAAAGGTCGGTGGTTTGAATCCCCGCGGCGGGGTGCGCTCCCGTTGCTCAGTCCCAGTGCCTGCCAACCTAGCAGTTCGAAAGCACCCCCGGGTGCAAGTAGATAAATAGGGACCGCTTACTAGCGGGAAGGTAAACGGCGTTTCCGTGTGCGACTCTGGCTCGCCAGAGCAGCTTTGTCACGCTGGCCACGTGACCCGGAAGTGTCTGCGGACAGCGCTGGCCCCCGGCCTATAGAGTGAGATGGGCGCACAACCCTAGAGTCTGTCAAGACTGGCCCGTACGGGCAGGGGTACCTTTACCTTTACCTATGATTGGCCTAGGGCCATCTTTGCCCATCCTGCATAACCATTTAACGTTACTTGTCCACTTTACTTCCATTTGACTAGCCAACTTCACTTGAAATTTAGAAATAGACTAACTTTCCTCTTTTATTCTTTAATTTACACCCAAGGTGTACCAGCACTAACAAGAAAAGAGATACCCAGCATGCGACGACAACTTCTCATTTCTTGCTTATTGACAAATGCCATGTTCTTTTCTCTTGCTCCATTCAACTGTGACCTTTAAAAACTCGTGCCAGGCTTTTCAATCAAATTAAATATTTTCAAGCAATCACAGCATCCTGCTGATCGAACACAGCAAATTATGCTCAATGTGGAGAAAGTAGATGGAGATTTCTCTCTCGCGCACACTTTCTCTTAACACCCAGAACTCCAGCAACTAGAATTCGAAAGCAAAGGAACCAAATCCTGGGGCCCAGGTCCCTTCGCCCCCCCCCCCAAGAAAATAATTGATGGGCACTGCCATTCAAATGGTGTGCATGCACCAAATCTTGTGATTGATTATGCAGGGTGGGGCTTACCTCCCCCCCCCCAATATTTTATTCAAGTTGGCACCCCGTTTAGAAACATTGCTGCCTCCTATTCTTCCAACAAGACTTTTAAGTTTCAACCTTTCCAAGTTCGTATCCCTATTTTAATTGTTTTTAAGAAGTTTTTAGGAAGGTTGAATCGTTTTATTACTTGCTGCTGTTTGCCACCTTAGGCTCCTTTGGAAGAAAGGGCAATATATAGGTTGAATAAATAAAATAACACAGTGAATTAGGAACGGAGCGACTTATAAACATTTCATTCAAAGGCTCTCTTTTTTATTAGATCACCTCTAGTCTTACAATTTCCTGCTAACAAACTAAAGAGTGATTGACTTTTGTGGGTGCAATTACTTCCAGTGGCACAATGAGATAATTTGAAACCCTGGAAAGAAGAAGAAGAAGAAGAGTTTGGATTTGATATCCCACCTTTCACTCCCTTTAAGGAGTCTCAAAGTGGCTAACATTCTCCTTTCCCTTCCTCCCCCACAACAAACACTCTGTGAGGTGAGTGGGGCTGAGGGACTTCAAAGAAGTGTGACTAGCCCAAGGTCACCCAGCAGCTGCATGTGGAGGAGCGGAGACGTGAACCCGGTTCCCCAGATTACGAGACTACCGCTTTTAACCACTACACACACTGGCTCTCAAGAAATGGTCTGAAGTGGTGTGCCACCACACTAGCTTCCCGGCAGGTGGGTTGCTGTTGTGGGGAAAGAAGTGGGGAAGATACCATGCTGTGGGGAGGTCAGCAGGGCACAAACACACCATCAGGGGTGCCCTTTCCTGCTTGGTTAAGCAGCAGCAGTCCACCTGCCAGGAGACTTGTATAATGGTTCCGTCTCCACCTGGCAAGCTGCTTCTGGGAGTGAGGCTTATGTGTAGCACACAGACAACATTTCTCTTCTCTTCAGCTCCACCATTCCATGCTCTGCAGCTTCTTCTATGTCCCTGAACTGATCTGTCAAGCAGTTGTTATGTTCTTACATCACATTTGTCCTTTGACAGCTACTACATAGTGAGACCAGTCAACAGCACAGATAAGGAGTGAGGAATCGTTGACCCCCTGATGTTGTTGGACCTCAGATCCCATAAGCCCAATTCCAGAATAGCTCAAAGGCCAGTGACAATCAGAGTTGTAGTCCAATAAAAGTTGGAAGGCCCCATGTTCTCCATCCCTTATGCAGATCATTTTGCCTTGCAAAGAATGCATTCGCCCTCAAGCTTTTAGGAGTGATCCTCATGGAATCATCCTCAGCTGAGCGTCTGCTTAGAATGGAAATAAATGAAAAGCAATTGAAAGAACGCCTTGACTCCTCAGTACTTGGCCTTGGAAAAGAATGTGGGTTGCTGCTAAAGTGAAATCTCAACCTCTCCCATTGTGTACAAGCACAAACAGAGAGAACACATTGCTGCCATTCCCCCTCTTTGAAAGGCAGGCTGGAATGGAGAGAGACGGTGGATGCTTCCATTAGAGATGTCTTGTCGAAATCATCAAAGTACATATTTGCCATTCATTGTAGCGGCGTTTGCTCTAACGTGTTCTATAAATAGAGTATGTTTACAAGGAAGCACTCAGAAGCAAGGTCTGTTCGGCCATTATGGGTAACAGGTTGCAATCCAAGTGAAGAACAGCAAAAAAACATTGTACAGGGGACTTTTCTTATAGTAATATTTCACCAAAGTACGGGAACATGTGCAGTGCTTTTAGCCTGACCTTGAAAGAATCTAAAGCAGAGCCCACCAAGATTATTTGTTCAACAAATGGGCCTCAGAAGCACATCTGTCTGAAACCCTGGAAAGAGACACTTGCCAGTCAGTGTGGATATGTCTGGACCAATGGTCTGACTTCAGTATAGAGCATCTTCCTATGAAATCATCCTGAGCTGCCTTCTGCTTGGCTCAAAAATTGTTCCATGGATCTGAAGGGCGAAGCAAGTAGAATCTCTGGCTTAGTGAGATGGAACAGGCCAGAGTAATGGAATATTCCACTAAGTTTTGCTCAGATTAAATTGATTGAAATCAATCCCAGTACGTTTCCGAGCACAATTCAAAGTGTTGGTGCTGACCTTTAAAGCCCTAAACGGCCTCAGTCCAGTATACCTGAAGGAGCATCTCCGCCCCCATCGTTCTGAGGTCCAGTTCTGAGGGCCTTCTGGCAGTTCCCTCACTGCGAGAAGCCAAGTTACAGGGAACCAGGCAGAGGGCCTTCTTGGTAGTGGCACCCACCCTGTGGAACGCCCTCCCATCAGATGTCAAAGAGAAGAACAACTACCAGACTTTCAGAAGACATCTGAAGGCAGCCATGTTTAGGGAAGCTTTTAATGTTTAACAGACCACTGTATTTTAATACTCTGTTGGAAGCCACCCAGAATGGCTGGGGGAACCCAGCCAGATGGGCAAGGTATAAATATATTATTATTATTATTATTATTATTATTATTATTATTATTATTATTATTATTATTATGAGTGACTTAGGGGCAGGAGCATAACAGGTGCTGATGAAAGCCAGTATACAGTCACAGAAGGTCCACTTCCCCTTCAGTATCAGCTGCTCTGCCTAATTTTAACAAATTAACAACAAATTTAATTCAAATTTAAAAACTGACTTTCCTCCCCACTACCTTGATGACTTCCCAGCCTTATTTGCAGCTCAATATTGCATACGTTTCTGAATTACATTTCAAAAACGTAAAATATTTTAGCTTTTTGTCCTTTACAATAGTGTTCTGTGCCAGGTTGCCAGGGCACATGACTGAGCTGAATAGGCTTAGGATCCAGCCTAAATCTCCCTGCTCCCTGGTCCAACCCCATCCATGCCCGTACCATGCCCCCTTGGGCGGAAATTACATTGGCTTCAGTTCAAGACCACTTTAGAGTATTGTTTTCATGACTGGAATGTGTTCTTGAACTCTTGACAATGGAAATTCTAGGAAGGGACAAAAGTAGGCTGTGTCATACTTAAGTGAGCCCAGCCGTGTTGTAGATTGTACTTTACTGCCCCTGTCTCTGAGGTTGCTTTCCACCTGTTAAGCTGCATCTCTTTTTAGAAATACCATCTTTGAAACCTCTTGCATTCAGTTAGAAAGGTGTTTAGCATTCTCCACGACTGGCTAAGCTGACATCAGACTCCTTTAAAGCCTTTGATCGAGTTAAGTGGCTCTTCTAGGCTGATGGATATCTAAATTTTGCTCCCAAATTTCTAGGGGCAATATAGCAACTTAACTCTTTTAAAAAAAATATGACTACCCTATATATAAAGACGTGTACATGGGAGCTTGTTAGTGGGCTGTTGGTTTGTTAGTGTGGTCAGAGGATGCAACTGATATTGCTCTGCGACTTGGAAATGTGTTGTAAGCTTTTCTACTTTGGAGTATGTTATAAATAAAAATGTATATGTGTGTAGTGCATTGAATAACACCACAACAGTGATTACAGCGGTACCTCAGGTTACATACGCTTCAGGCTACATACGCTTCAGGTTACAGACTCCGCTAACCCAGAAATAGTACCTCGGGTTAAGAACTTTGCTTCAGGATGAGAACAGAAATTGTGCTCCAGTGGTGCAGTGGTTGTGGAAGGCCCAATTAGCTAAAGTGGTGCTTCAGGTTAAGAACAGTTTCAGGTTAAGAACGGACCTCCAGAACGAATTAAGTACTTAACCCGAGGTACCACTGTATATCTATATTTCATTTATCTTCTATCTATCCACCCACCCATCTACTGTATCTACCTAGATTCCTTTTCTGCAGTCTCCTCGGGACACAGGATCCTATTCAGTGAAAGTCCCAATGCAAACTGAACCACTGGGATCAATGGGTACAACTAACCTACATTCATTGATTTCAATATGCTTACACTCCATGGAAGAACAAACATTGGATGCAACCCCCGATCTCCAACTCTCTAAGGACCATTATATTTTTCTGTGCACTTTGTAAAATCACAATACATCTATTTGTCTGTCTCTCTCTTGCTCTCACCAGGCAGCCATCTGACATGGTTACAAATTTATGCATCCCAGAAATATCATTTCCTGCCATATTTATAGTAATTATGTCAAATGGCAAATTTAAAGCATTTGATTTGATTACTGCTGGTTTGGGAAAACACACGGTTTGATCTAGTCACAAGCTGTAATTACTGTATGTGGAATGCAATCACGTGGAATATTTTTTATAATAAAAAGGTTGGGAAAGTGATATATATAAATGGTGTAAATTCGATGGCAGAGGAAGAAAAAGAGCCTTAAAATTTTCACAATTGGTTTTGGCTAGGTGATGCCATCAAAATATTGTGTTATATTGTGTTATTGTTTTTTTTCTTTCCCATGCAACATTAGTCAGTAATTTGTCATTCAGGGCTGGTGGGGGGATTCATTCATCCCAATTCAGCAAGGGACTAAGTGAGCAATGCAGTAGATTTCCACAGAATGGTGTGTGCCATGCAAAAAGGTCGTTGCACATATTCTGCTCCTTCCAGATCCAGCAGCTGGAGCTCTGTACACCTAGCCCTTTGAACAATGCTGGAGCCCCAGTGATTGGCCATTTGAGACGATGAGTGACAGCGGGCTCATTCCCATCATTCCTGCTCCTTTTTTGAGACTTAAAGGTAAAGGGGCCCCTGACCATTAGGTCCAGTCGTGGCCGACTCTGGGGTTGCGGCGCTCATCTCGCTTTATTGGCCGAGGGAGCCGGCGTACAGCTTCTGGGTCATGTGGCCAGCATGACTAAGCCACTTCTGGCGAACCAGAGCAGCGCACAGAAACACCGTTTACCTTCCCGCTGGAGTGGTACCTATTTATCTACTTGCACTTTGATGTGTTTTCGAACTGCTAGGTTGGCAGGAGCAGGGACTGAGCAATGGAAACTCACCCCGTCACGGGGATTCGAACCGCTGACCTTTTGATCGGCAAGTCCTAGGCTCTGTGGTTTAACCCACAGCGCCACCCGCGTCCTTTTTGAGACTCACACCAGTGTAAATTATATCAGCTTAGGCTATGCTGACTGAGCCCTGGCTGAGCCACTAAAGCCCAAGACCTGATGAATCCAAAATCTCTCATCCCAGCATATCTTGGGTTTGGATCATGTTGCTAGCCTCTTTTCACACTGTTACAAAAACGTGCCCAAGGGAGGATTTGAACCCAAGACTCCCCATTTCTACCCTTAAAGCACTGCCCCAACTCTCTTAGGTTGGACTGGAGTAATCAGCAGTCAAATTTGAGTTTATTAACAGGGCAACTAAGTACAGGCTGCAGCCAAACAGGAACATCAGAACATAAAGTATATTTTCATAAAGGTTTTTTGTTTTTGTTTTTTTTTACCTTTTAAGTAAAACAAACACAACCACCACACAAACTGACACGGAAATGAGCTGAGCTGAACCTGAGACTGGAGAAATGGGAAACTGAAAGAAACTAGAATTGGCAGATCCATCCATCTCTAAATTAAAAGAAAAGAAAGGGGAAATGAGAGCCTTTTCCTTGGGGTTGATATATGTAAAAGTAACCACCAGGTAAGCCCATTACTGGAGAGCTGTGAGCTTTCTCATCTAACTTCAACACTGGCCGAAACCTAAACAGGATTATTAAAGCATTTTGCCCTCCATTCTCCACTTCCCTCTTCTATTATGATGATGAATTCTTGCCCATAAAAACATAACACAAATTGGAGATCAGTGCAGCCACAATCTGTCTGGATTATATGAGGTGCCCTAAAGGTCATATTTCTACCTACATAAAAAAAAAAAAATGAGGTGGATTTTCATTACCTCCCAAGTACACATCAATCAGTGATACGGCATTAAAAGATTCCGCCATGGAGAACGATAGAATGGTACAGACAAGTGTCAAGGCAAAATTAAAATTGAATAGCCACCTGGAGAGGCTAGATGGCTTCCTTCTCTAAAAGTAACCTTTTACAGGACGCCTCGCCTTGTAATCAAGGGACGGAAGCAATGGCCTTTCGCATACAAAAAGAGCCTACTTATCTGGACATTTTTATATTAAAAAAATGTGTTCCATTGACCTTTCAAAATCAGCAGGTCAAATCCTATCACTTGTTGGAGCTGCCTAAATCACTCATTATATTTTTAACTTCAGATTGACAAAGGTAATTTGGCATGCAGACAGGTTTTAGAAGAGGAGAAGAAGGAAAAATGCATGAATAATAGGGCAGGGGATACTCTCAGGTGAGGGGAAATTGAGGGGGGGGACTGAGGGAATGGGCCCTGAACTGGATCTAATGGTGTGCAGATATAAAAGATTGATTTCTCACCAGTGGATGGTTGAGGCTGGCCTATTAGGGCAAATGGGGTACTGCTTCACCAACCTTAGTCTGCCCTCAGCCAGCTTCCTCCTGCCTGCCTTCTTGTAACCAGTCCGGAATGGCTCCAAGCACACCAACTCCAGGGGGGCTAGGTGTTTTTGGACCTTCAAAATCTCTGTGCAAGGGACCAGGTCTCCTCAATGTTGAGGGAGCGGAGAATGCTCCTGACATTCAGCCTTTTGACCATCGACCTCTTCCACCAGCCCAGAGAACCAGCGATGGACAAGAAGGCACGCTAAGCTCAACTGCAGGGTCACATAAGATTTCTGAAGGACCAGCACTCTGGACTGACCCTTTGAGGAGCCCAGCGCACCGGCGCCACATGTTTGTGATGTCACACATGCATGATATCAACAGCATAATATGCGCCCCCCCCCCAATGTTGGGTGCAACTGAACACCTCTGAGTGGCTCTGACTGGGTCACATTCACACCATACATTCAAAGCACTACGATACCACTTTAAACCCTTATGGCTTCTCCCAAAGAATTCTGGGAGCTGTAGTTTGTTTATGGTGATGAGAGTTGTCAGGAGACCTCCCTATTCCCTATTTTCTAGGGACATCCCTGATTTAGAGAAGATGTCTTGGTTTCTGATTTGATCCCAGAATGTCCCACTTTTCCTTAGGATGTACCTATTTTCATTGGAGAAATGTTGGCAGGTATGGTGTTATCTGACCCCCTAGCTGGCTGAAGACAATCCTGTATAGGGAAGTTTTTTAAAAGAAGAAGAAGAAGAGTTTGGATTTGATATCCTGCCTTTCACTCCCTTTAAGGAGTCTCAAAGCGGCTAACATTCTCCTTTCCCTTCTTCCCCCACAACAAACACTCTGTGAGGTGAGTGGGGCTGAGAGACTTCAAAGAAGTGTGACTAGCCCAAGGTCACCCAGCAGCTGCATGTGGAGGAGCGGAGATGCGAACCCGGTTCCCCAGATTACAAGACTACTGCTCTTAACCACTACACCACACTGGTAATAATAATAATCTACATGGTGCTTAGAGAATAACTTGCACCTAAATATTAGCAAGACATAGGAGATGGTGTTGGACTTTTGGAGGAAGAGAGGAGAACTAGTCCCGTTGTATATTGGGAGGGGGGGTTGTGTGGAGAGAGTCTCTTCCTTTAAGTTCCTGGGAGTTTACCTTAGTGAAGACCTCACTTGGAAAAACAATATAACTCAGGTGGTTAGGAAGGCCCAACAGAGACTCCATTTTCTCAGGGTCTTGTGAAAGAACAATGTTAAACAACAATTTATGACCTCCTTCTATCGGTCCTCTCATACTGTATCACAGTATGGTACATTGGCTTGATATCCACGGACAGAAAGCCTTTACAGAGGGTGGTGAACACAGCACATGATATCATGGGCTGTCCCCTGAGCCCGCTAGATGAGATCGCAAGGGATTGTTGCCTTAGGAGAGCGAGAAAAATTCTCAGGGATGATTCACACCCTGGCCAGCATCACTTTAATTTTCTACCCTCGGGCAGGAGATATAGAAGTATAGTCAGTCATACTAACAGGCTAAAAAAACAGCTTCTGTCCGTGGGCTGTTAGGCTGCTGAACAGAAAATAATATAGTGCAACTGACTTTCAGGGTTGGTGTGTTGTGCGACAAGCACACAGATTGCAATGAGATTGAGTGTTTGTCGGGGGAGGAGGCTCGGTTAATTTCATTGTACACAGGTTGTACATTGACAACAAAGGTATTATTATTATGTTTTTATATATGTTGTAAGCTGCCCAGAGTGGCTGGGGCAACCCAGTAAGATGTGTGGGGTATAAATAGTAAAATTATCATTATGGAATAGGACATTCCTATTTTCATCGGAGAAATGTTGGAAGGTGTGTATTCCCCTCACAGAGCTACAGTTCTCAGATTGTCCAACTTCCCAGGGAACTCTGGGAACTCTGGTGGAAATTGGGGTCTTCTGACACCTCTCAGCTGCCGTAACAGACTGCAGCTCCCATAATTTTGGTGGGGAAAGCTGTGGTTGTATCATGGTGCATTAAGTGTATGATGTCGGTATGGCATTGGTCTCTGTGCCTTCTCCCCAACCATCACTAGCAGGCACCAGCCAACACTGCTGTTAAATTTGGATGCTACTGTGCTGCAATGCCTGAAGGTTGAGAGTTGGCAGGGAATGGAATATTATTTAGTGAAAGTTCTGGTGCTGGTAGGGAGTGCAAATGGACATTGTTTTGGCTACATAACGACTAGCAGTCAGAGAACTTGAATATGTTGATCGTTTTAGGTAAACATTGTAAACTGCTTGGTCAAAAGGCAGGATATCTATCTCTCTTTCTGTGTGTCTATTATCAATCATCTATCCAAAAAAGGAAGCGTCCTAGCTGAGAGCACATACTTTAGAATCATAGAATTGTTGAATTGCAAGGGACCCTGAGAGTCATCTGGTTCAACTCTCTGCAGTGCAGGAATTTCAGCTAATGCATCCATGACAGATGGCCACCCAACCTTGGCTTTGAAACTTCTGCTTTACATGCAAAACATCCAATTTCTGTCATCTCCAGGTAGGGCTGGCAAAGACTCCTGTCTGAAACCTTTGAGAGCTGCTGCCCATCAGGGTAGGTCAGGTATGGTCAACATGCTGCCTTGCAGATGTTCTTGGACCACGATGCCCAACTTTCCTGAAAAAGGGCCTTGCTGGAAAGAACTGATGGAAGGTGTAGCCTCCTGAGAACATATGGACAGTATCCCATTGGCTACCACCGGTGTAGAATGGAATGATGGCCTGGCTTGGTGTAAGATAGTTCTCCCTATGTTCCCAAAGATCCAGACAGATGCATAGTGCATTCCAACTACTATCAAGGTAGTTTAAAAGATAAGGAGAATTTGTTGGATCAGGTCGGTGGCCCACCCATCTAGTCCAGCATCCTGTTCCCACAGTGACCAACCACAGTGACCTATGGGACATCAGTAAACAGGACCCGAGTGCAACAGCCCTGACTCCACTTGTGGTTCCCACCAAGTGGTAGACAGAGATATACAATATTGGAGGTAGTACAGAGACACAATGGCTGGTAACTACTGATAGTCTTATCTGCCATGGTTCTCCCTCAACCCACCAGTCAAAGACATGCTTATCCTTATTACTCATCACTACTGAGTTTCTTCTGAAGTGAATTGTCATGGTAAATTTGGGAGGAATGTTGAGAAGAACAAAAAGAGGCTAGCACTCTTTCTCATGAGTATTCAGCACACCCCTTGAAAAGACAACAATAAGTAGATGGTAAACTAGTCCTCTCTACATCTAACACTTGGGAGCTTCTGAATATATATATATATATATATATATATATATATATATATATTACACACACACATACTTGTTCCAAGTTTAGTGACATCTTTGTTTCCTTCCCCTTTCAACCCTAATTGGTTATGTCTTTGGTATAATTCATTAATTATGAGAAACCTTTCCAATTAATTAAGAGGTGCTGTTAGCACAGTATGCAACGCTGTAGCTAAATTAATTCATTAATTCTGGGAGCGAGAGAGGAGGGGGGGAAGAAGGTTTTTTTTGGTTTTTTTAAAAGCCCAAATGTGATCCTCCTGGAGCTTTCCTTCATGTTCCACACCAAGTACTGTAAAATGTAACTAATCAGGCAAAAATGGCACATCCCATCCATTATTGTGGAGTCAGCTTTGTCAGGGAAGCGATCTGTCCTGATCAACCTATCTGGGATCACATGCAAGTCCTCAGGTTCTGTTCTCTCCATCATCGACAACAAAGGCATGTGCTCAGCTAACTACCTTGGGTTTTTCCCAAAGGTAACATGGTAGACCCAGCTCCTGAACACTAGGGATGTCTGATAATTCCTTCAGAAATGGCACAGGGAGAGGAGATTTCTGCAACTTGCATGTTCAGGGTTAGGAATAGAAATCGCACCACTTGATATGAGTGGTATTCACAGTTATTTTTTAGTTCGCAAACATTGAATTTATGTTGGACTTCTGACATCCCCCCCCCCCAACAAAATTCATTGAAACTTATTAAGTAATTAATTGCATAAGTTTTGGCCACAGCAGACAGCGAGATAACATAATGTAGGTTTTGGCAGAAGCAGAACCATAGCAGAAGGGAAACAGTGTTGATGAACCCAGGATGGGATGAAAATCAATTCTTCCTTACTTCTTTACTGAAGATAAGGGGAGGAAAACAAAGTCAATCAGCAAGAGTTGGAAGAGGGTTTCGAAGCCATCTAGTCACAATATACTTGTGAAATATATTTCATAGATGTATATCCTGCATTCCCACAACACAGGTCAGGTGTGGGGGACTGTTTCCAGCATGAGGTTCACATTCCCACAAGTCACATTCGCAGGTCCTCATGCCAGTGCTGGTGGAGTCACAGTGGGAAGAGCAATCGATGTAACTTGTATCATTGTAAGAGACGCTGCATCCCAGATATCCAGAAATCATAGGTTTCAATGCACTCGTCTCTCCATACAGGTAAGCAAGAGGCATTATCAGAGTCCAAGGACACATTTCAGCCAAGTGAAAAGCCCAACCAACAAATAAACAAAGACCCCACGCACTCAAAAAGGGTGTAGAGCAGGCTTCCTCAACCTTGGCCCTCCAGATGTTTTTGGCCTACAACTCCCATGATCCCTAGCTAGCAGGATTAGTGGTAAGGGATGGTGGGAATTGTAGTCTCAAAACATCTGGAGGGCTGAGTTTGAGGAAGCCTGGTGTAGAGCAAGGCTGGTGAGTGGTGTGGTACAGGGAGAAGGGAGAGCCTTGGCAGAGTTCTGAGCATCACACAAAGAGGCCTGTCTTGGTCTTCATGATGCACAAAGAACACATCATCCCTGGAAGCCCTTGCTGCCCCTAGAAAGAACCCTGGCTACCAAATTCAGTAGCACAGCAGAGAGCAATGTCCAGGTCAGGTCCAGAGAATGACATCTGTCACACAGTTTTCAGTAAGCCCCTGGCTACAAGTTGTTGGGAATCACAAGTGCTGAGAGTGTCTGTTGTGCTCAGGTCCTCCTTACAGGCTACCCAGAGGCATCTGGTTGGCCACCGTGAGAACATGATTCTGGACTAGAAGGGCCACTGGCCTGATCCAGCAAGCTCCTTGGACGTTCTCAACTGCCTTGATGGTACAGTGGACACTCGGGTTGCAAACGTGATCCGTGCGGGATGCACGCTTGCAACCCACAGCATTCGCAACCCGCGTCTGTCTGTGCACGCGCGGGTTGCAATTTGGTGCTTCTGTGCATGCGCAAAGTGTGATTTAGCGCTTCTGCGTATGAGTGAACTCTGAATCCTGGAAGTGACTTGTTCTGGTACTTCTGGGTTTCGGCAGTCCGCAACCCGAAAAGACACAACCTGAAGTGGCTGTAACCTAAAGTATGACAGTAGTTGGAATGCATTTTGCATGATACATTCTTGTTGTTGTTGTTGTTGTTGTTTATTGAATTTCTATACTACCCTATACCTGAAGGTAACTGGATTAGGAATTTTCCCAGAGCTTGGTTAAGCAAACATCTGGGTTAAGCGAGCATTGGGCTTGCATGCCAATCCATGAAATATTTTATTCTATTTTATTTTAAATCCCATCTGGGGTTGTTTGTTTAGCCAGGGCACAATTGAAAAATGGGTGAGATGTTAAGCTAATTGAATGTGGTGCGATCAACACCTACGAGCTAATTTAGATCAATCTTTTCCCTGAACATTCTCAAGGAATACTCTTAAGTGTTAACCTATTTCCAAATCAAATTTGCTCATCACAAGTTCACGTGCACTTCTATTTAAATGTTACCCATTAATTAATTAATTAATTAATCAGTGAAAAGGCAGGCGGTGGGTCAACTTAGGCTGCAATTGAAAACCCCTTCATGACCTGGCTGGGGAGAGTTTGGACTGGGCAAAGGGCAAGAGTGGCAGGGCTGAGCATGTTGCAGTGTCCCGTTCCCCCCCCCCCCGCTCCTCAGATGCATTCAGCCCAGCTGGGGTTGGGGTTGTCGTGTAATAATAATAATAATTTATTTATACCCCACCCATCTGGCTGGGCTTCCCCAGCCACTCTGGGTGGCTTCCAACAAAATATTAAAATACAGTAATGCATCAAATATTAAAAGCTTCCCTAAACAGGGCTGCCTTCAGAGGTCTTCTAAAAGTCTGGTAGTTGTTGTTCTCTTTGACATCTGGTGAGAGGTTGTTCCACAGGGCGGGTGCCACTACTGAGAAGGCCCTCTGCCTGGTGTAAGATCCTTTAATCCACAATTTACGACTCACCAAGCTTGTTGTGGATATTAACGGGGATGGGGAGAAGGAAATATGTGTGAGTGTGGTTGTGTGTGTGTTTAAATTCCAACAGATTCCAACTATTGAAATTGTCAAAAGTTTCACCTAGAAACCAGATGACTTAAACAATAAATAAATCTTACATTCAAAGGGGCCAAGTTGCCCCCAAGATTTTGGGGGCCCAGCACATGTCTTATGTTTGTGATGTCATGTGCGTGATGTGGTGTGATGCAGTTGTTAGAATTCCTGATCCGTGATTGCAGTCATAGGATTGTTGTCTATCATGTGGCGGTGTATGTTTTGACTCCACAGAGTGGGAAGTGACGGAGACAGGATGTTTGTGTTACTGTGTTCCGTGAAGTGGGACTATTGTCCTTTGTTCCTTTTCTCTTTGCTGTCTGATGCTAGAGAGAGAGGGAGCCATGTTGCAGTGCTCCGTGTGTATTTATATGTAAATAAAGTAGATTAGCCAAAATGCTGAGTTGCTGAGGTCTGTTACGCAACTGCGCAAACTCTTTGGATCCCTAAGTATGTCGGTGTCGGTTGGCATCGGTCGCTGTGATGTTCAGGCTGAAGAAAGCTTTTGAAGCTCCCGAACAATTGACCAGGAGGGAGGGAACATGCCAGTTGGGCATGTGTCTCTGTCAGGGTCCTACTTGAGTGACAGTTGTGACTTCTGAAGAAGGTCAAGCCCCTTTGGAGGAGTTAGCCACTGAAGCTGTACTGTGTTGACCTCCTCCACCCACTCAACATTGAGGGGGCCCAGTCCCCTTCCAACAAATACTTAAGGGGCCAAAGACACCTTGGCCCCCTAGAGTTTACTTTTATATCCAACTCATGGAATCCAAGGCAGGCTACACGTGGAAGGATCCCAAACCATCACCCATTCAGACATTGACCAAATCATACCTGCTTAGCTTCACCAAGGTGGCGGCCTCACAAATACTCACAGGACTGTTCTTGAAGTGATCTCTTTATTTTTATTTAAGCCCCCATCAAACAAGATTAAAGGTTCCCATCTGTCATCTTTATCATTGCCCCTTTTGGAATGATTCAGATGAACAGAACCAGATCTTTGAGGAGAACGAAATCAGCAAAGGTGCTAGCTAATTAACAGAGAGGAGGGAGGATTATTTCTGAAGGTCATACAGGCTAATATTATAATTTCAGAAGCAAGGGAAGTAAATATTATCCTTGGATTACAAACTGAAACTTTGTTCAGTTTGCCGTGGTTTCCCTAGTTGAAAATGCTGCTGGGGTGAATTTCTAAAGTTAGCAATCTCTGTTTGATCCCGAGAAAATGAAATAATGATTTTACAAAGTGAGATCACAGAAGGTATATTGCAGAAGGAAGACAACTGCTTTACATCTACAGCAGAGCTGCATGTAAGAGTGGCTGGGAAAACCCAACCAGATGGGCTGGGTATATATAAAATTATTATTATTATTATTATTATTATTATTATTATTATTATTATTAGGTTTAAGACTTACTTTTTTAATCATCTTGCTTATTTGCACTGTATTCTGCATAACTCTTTAGGGGACTGAGTTGTGTGCTTGCTTTGCTTTCTATGTTGTTCTGCCTTCAACAACCTGATGCCTGTCAACCCAGAGCTACAATGCTGTACACCAGTTAGGCAAAAGCTGAGTTAGTGTAATAGATTGCTTGCATTCTTCTAAGTCCCAAATTTTGATCCCTGGACTGCCAGTGGTCCACAAGCTCCATTCAGGTGTTTCATGGAACACTGATAAAAACACACAGGAGCAGCAGGTGTGAATGAAGGATGCAGCGTATATTCTGTCATTCCTAGAACCTGCCCAGAAGGTTGAGTGGAGAGAAATACACACTTGAGAGGAGTGAGGGAAATAAGGAGTAAAGTTAATGACAGGCTAGGATTAAGGAGACATTTAATCTTGATTCAATTAGAAATCATGTAGCACCTAGCACGGTACATTGAAATTGCTACTAAAAGGCAGAAAAAAACATTAGGCGGTTCACCAACACCCTCAGCAATCTTCACGTTAAAGGTTTGCCAAAGACACCAACAACTGCTTCCTTGTTAAGCACAGTGGTACCTTGATCGACGAACAGTCCTGTTAACAAACTTTCGGGCAACGAACTCCTCAAAACTGGAAGTAGGTGTTCCAGTTAGTGAACTTTGTCTCGGAAGATGAATGGTGGAAGGTCACTGGCGGCGGGAGGCCTCAATAGGGAAAGCACGCCTTGGTTTTAAGAAAGCTTTGGTTTAAGAACGGACTTCTGGAACGAAATAAGTTCGTAAACCGAGGTACCACTGGTATAATGGGTTAAATCACACAGAAACGAAAAAACTGTATTTGTATTAACAAAGTTTTGAAATGTAAAATAGCTAGTTAATGATTGCATGTTGATTGTTTCTCTGCTCTGTAGAGAGTAGTGAACCTTTGGTCATGTGATGAAGGTATTGAGTTGCAAACTCGCCATCTTGAAAGGGTGGTGGCTGTTAGTCTTTCTCTGAACTTGACATAGAACGAAGCATGTAATAATGGGTCTCCTGAAGGGAGTGCAAACAGCCAGGAGGCTGGAAAACAGGCTGCAGAGAGAGAGAGAGAGAGAGAGAGAGAGAGAGAGAGAGAGAGAGAGACCTTTGCTTATACATCTGATTGGATTATTTCATATTTTGTAAGATGCTGAGCCTGTGCTGGGTAGCACAAGACATTGTATGGATTTTTTTGATGTACACTTGAAGTTTTAATTCTGTTATGATGAAAGTTCTGCTAGTGAAATTTGAACAATATTTACATGGGATGGGACAATGTTTCATTTCCAAAGGAGTCAGTTCTTAGTCTTCCAGTCACTTCAAACTGTACAATATTTAATATCTGCAACATCACCCACCCGCAATAGACAGCTTTAGATGGGGTGAGGCTGTCAGGGCTTCAGAAGAAGCTCCCTTACTATACTAAAGGGTTTGCCAACCACCAACCTGATAGCCTAATTAAGCCCACTAGGCCTTCCCATTTGGCCCACGAAGACATTTTGGCCAAACCGTGCCTGCCTTCCTTACACCTAATATCATATATGATGGCAGTTGTGGGGCATGTAAAGATGTGGCTGGTCTGAAAATTGTGTCTGCAGGTACCACTGATCACTTTTAAATAACCATTCTTGCAATAAATAAAGGCTAAGCAGTACTGTAATGTGTTTGATTCAAAGCCCATTTGAGATTCTTTTGGGCAGGAAATTTCCATGAGGATCCAAATTATTTAATCATTTTTTCAATACAAACAACAACCACAAAAGACACAACAAAAACCAGAATAACACTAATAACACAATTTGACAATTAAGATTTGAATACACTGATATACCTATGACTACACCTTTTAAACAATATTTTCCCACCTCTTTCTCCTCCCCATACTTCCCACCACTATCCGCCTTATCGCTGAAATATTCCTTCCAAATTTCTTCATATTTATCCATTCTTAATTTGCATCGACATGCAATTCGTTCGTATGTAGCTAATCTGTCCATATTATCAATCCATGCACTCAATGGAATCTTTTTGCAGCTCTTCCAATTCATCCAAACAAGTTTTTTTTGCTTCTAATATAGCACGGTACATCCATTTTTTTTTTTTTTTACCCCTTGTAATCTCCCACGTTTCCAGAATATAATTTAGAATTAAATTCAATTCCCCTATATAACAATTTCTTTTTATTACTCTTGCTATAAATAACCTCACCTCACACCAAAATGATCTTATCATCGGGCAGTTAATCACCATATGTACTAAGTTTGCATTTTTACTCCCACATCTCCAGCAATTCCATAAGGATCCATGAGCGAAAGGGTTGGGAATAAAACTGGTCCACAGCGTTAACACCTTTTTACAAAGCTATGGTGAGCCTGCACTTGGAAAATGGTGTACGGTTTTAGACACCTCACCCCTCTAAAGTAGGTGAGTTTATAGTTTTAGAACTATAAACTTATGCATGGCACAGAGGAAGTAGATAGAGATTTTTTTCCCCCCTCCTCCTCTCGTAACACTGGAAGCTGAGTGTTGGAGATACAGGGCAGATAAAAGAAAGTACATCTTTGTGCAGTGCACAGTTAACTATGGAACTCAGGGCACAGTGATAGGCACCAACTTGGATGGTTTTAAAAGCTGATTAGACAAATTCACAAAGAAGGAGGCAGTCAATGGCTACGAACCCTGATGGCTTTGCTCTGCCGCTATGGTTGGAGGCAGTAAATCTTCTGAATACCAGTTGCGTGTCAAGACCACAAAGCCACCCGCTCGTTGAGAAATAACACACACAAAGATATGGATACAGTATTAAGTTAATGGGGACGCAGGTGGCGCTGTGGGTTAAAGCCTCAGCACCTAGGACTTGCCGATCGAAAGGTCGGCGGTTCGAATCCCCGCGGCGGGGTGCGCTCCCGTCGTTCGGTCCCAGCGCCTGCCAACCTAGCAGTTCGAAAGCACCTTCGGGTGCAAGTAGATAAATAGGGACCGCTTACTAGCGGGAAGGTAAACGGTGTTCCGTGTGCTGCGCTGGCTTGCCAGAGCAGCGATGTCATGCTGGCCACGTGACCCGGAAGTGTCTGCGGACAGCACTGGCTCCCGGCCTATAGAGTGAGATGAGCGCACAACCCTAGATTCTGGCAAGACTGGCCCGTACGGGCAGGGGTACCTTTACCTTTACCTTTTATTAAGTTAATGTTCTTGGGCAAATTTGGCCACAACTTTATCGATTACAGAATGTGAGCTGTATTGGCTTAGGCTTCAATGGACCCAACTATATCTGACTCCTGCCCGACACGCAGGAAGTCCGGTAAGGGTAAACCACCAGAAGGGGGAGCCCTGTCAATGCAAACCAATTGAGCTCCCTGTGGTGTTCCCGTTGGGGTCGTGTCATGGCCCTAGCCCCTGACCTGGGCTTTGGACAAGATCAACACCCCCAGATTCCTGTAACAGAATACCCTTAAGCTTGGAGGAGCAGGTGATGGCCACACCTTCCCTCCCCCATCACAAGGTCAAACAATGCCTTACTACAACCCTAACAAAGTTGTGACAATTGCTACGAGGTACGCGGGTGGTGCTGTGGGTTAAACCACAGAGTCTAGGACTTGCCGATCAGAAGGTTGGTGGTTCGAATCCCCGCGATGGGGTGAGCTCCCGTTGCTCGGTCCCTGCTCCTGCCAACCTAGCAGTTTGAAAGCATGTCAAAGTGCAAGTAGATAAATAGGTACCGCTCCAGAGGGAAGGTAAATGGCGTTTCCGTGCATTGCTATGGTTTGCCAGAAGCAGCTTAGTCATATAGCCAATAAAGCAAGATAAGCGCCGCAACCCCAGAGTAGGCCACGACTAGACCTAATGGTCAGGGGTCCCTTTACCTAGGTGAAAAGCACATGGCCAGTGCCAATTTGCCAAGTGGAAAAATTCCTACCAGTCTCCTCAAGGGCAACCAATTGAGGTCCTTAGCAAGAAGCCCTCTGGCTTGCACCTCTGTTTAAATGGTCCCGGCCATGGCCCCTGGCCAGCAGATTGGCTGGCCGGGCTCTGATGTGGCCAGGATCCCACAGGCAATGGGGGACTAATTCCCCCACTCCCAGTGGGGAGTGGGTGGCCATGCGGACCACCGCAATTCCTCCCCACTGGGAAGTGGAGCAGATTTGCTGGAAACTGCAGGAAGGAACAGTGCTTAGGGTCCTTCTTGGGGGGTTTGCCACAGGATTCTGAAGGAGATGAGCCACTAGCCACCTGCTCGTATGTTCTTATGCCTAGCCATGCATTCATGCCCCCAAAATACTGACCCACCTTTGTGTCTGAGTGATTGGGGGTGGGTGGGAGTAAGAAGCATTAGCAGAGCAGGAAGATTCTGCAGTCCTTGGCTACCCAGACATTTCTCCGTCTTCTCCAGGAGTCCTTGCTGCCCGTGTCCAGCCACAAAATTCAGTTGCTGTTTGCTGGACCAGTCTGCATATTCTGTGTGGCTTTGCTCTCCTTGCAGACTATTTGGGACTCCTCACAGCATCTGCCCCCTGTACAAATTACTCATGTTTCCTGTAAGAGCTGACCCAAATATGCTTCACTGGTCAAGTTCAACCATCAAATTAATTGCTTCACCCTCTCGACTCACGAAAACTCCCCCATCAGCTCCTGCCATCATCCCCAAGTCTCAAATTCTTAATTGATTTTGCACACTTGCGTACACCCAAGGGGACGTCCAGGATTTGCAAAATGAGCATTGTGCGCACCAAGTATGCTTACTTCAGTGATCACGGCCAGATAGGAGGAAATTTATCCAGAGGAAATTCTAGATGCCTAAAGAGGGAGATATGTGGGTTAGACCCATATGAATGCATCAAAATTGGGTTAAACCTTATACGCCGGTGACGGTCATTCCAGATGTGGAGTTTTGCCCCTCTTTGCTTGCTTCTGAAGTGGATAAAAAGGGATTACTAACATTTGCTTCAATATTAATCTTCTGGCGCTTAATAATGTCCAGCAGATGTGGCTCGACTGCATATTGCGTCGTAAATGGAATAAGAAAATCAACACAGATTGATGGCGCCTTTGTTCTAAGCATTTTGTGGCATGATTAAGAGAGTTGGTTCTTTGAAATACAATGGGGATGCAACTTGGGAATGTAGGGCACTGAGCAAGATGGGGGGGGGTGCCCTACCATTCATTACATTATGTACAGAAAGTGGGATTATTTGTATTTGATTTGATGTGACAATGTTATCTGGTGCCTAGTGCTGTAGAAAATCTTTGTAACGTTTTATTTAAATGCCTAAAACAAACAAAAAAGCATGTCAGCTGCATTATACATGGCGAATTGTAAAACTTGAAAGCCTTGTTATCACCTCATTTGCTTGCCCAAGCAAGGAAGATCCATCATTTGCCCTGGTGCTTTGGCAGTTGATGTCATCAGCCTTGCTGTGTGAAAAAACATGTTTCGGCATCATTTCACCCTCTCTTGAACAAAGGTTGTCTGCTATCTTTTAGGCCAGGTGCTGTTAGGGTGTGTGCATGCTGTTGTTGTTGTTTAGTCGTTTAGTCGTGTCCGACTCTTCGTGACCCCATGGACCAGAGCACGCCAGGCACCTCTGTCCTCCACTACCTCCCGCAGTTTGGTCAAACTCATGCTGGTTGTGCATGCTAATAAAGCATATTAAAATGTTAAAAAACAGCATTTGTGGATGCACATAAATATTTGGTCTGTTTTTTTTAAAAAAATAATAATAATAATCCCATGCTGTTTTGTAATGCACATGGAGTCTATTTATATTTCCTCTGAGCGTTAAAATAACCGCTGCACATAAACCCAAGCAGGACGCAGGTGGCGCTTTGAGTTAAACAACAGAGCCTAGGGCTTGCCGATCAGAAGGTCAGCGGTTCGAATCCCCACGATGGGGTGAGCTCCCGTTGCTCAGTCCCAGCTCCTGCCCACCTAGCAGTTCGAAAGCATGTCAAAGTGCAAGTAGATAAATAGGTACTGCTCTGGTAGAAGGTAAACGGTGTTTCCGTGCGCTGCTCTGGTTCGCCAGAAGTGGCTTAGTCCTGCTGGCCACATGACCCGGAAGCTGTACGCCGGCTCCCTCGGCCAGTAAAGTGAGATGAGTGCCGCAACCCCAGAGTCGTCTGCGACTGGACCTAAGGGTCAGGGGTCCCTTTACCTTTATAAACCCAGGCATGCCTATGCAAGGTTAGTTCAAGACGACCTTACTCCCAGGTAAGTGAGCATTACAGTCTTGCAGCGTCATCCTAACTGTGTCTACTCAGAAGTAAACGTTTTTGAATTCAGTGAAGCTTACTCTCAGGCAGTGCTTTTTTCCAGTTGGACCTCACCGGAACTCAGTTCCGGCACCCCTCAGGTGGGTGCCATTGCCATTATCACAAGGGAGGTGTTCAAGGTGAGTTCTGGCACCTCTTTTCTAGAAAAAACAGCACTGCTCCCTGGTAAGCGGTTATAAGATTACAGCTTTTTTTTTTGGGGGGGGGGTCTTCTTAGCAAATAAAAGTTACTGCTTCATTCAGGATTTCTCTCTCACACACATGCAGTGGCAGATATTTCTGAGCATTTCATCCTGAAAAGAAGAGTGCTTTTCAGTCACTAGGAATCAAAATCCCTGCTCCAATCAATAAGTAGTGGCAAATCATTATTAGCTGCAGCAGTAGTACTTGAATTACTTTATTTTCCACCCACCACAAGTGCTTGTGATTGGCTAAGCCAACTAATGGTTGGCGGGGGGAATGGAACGTGAATCTCATCAGGAAACAAAGGACATGAAATATTTCCAAATGGCAAATAGCCCATAAAGGTCCCATATTTTAACACAGCTGAGTTTATGGATTTGGATTTTGAAGAGTATAGTGCTTGTTGAATTGGAGGTGTGTGGGCTCTTTAATGAACCCACTGGATTTAACTACCTGGCTTTATGAACACACTTTCCTGGCAAGGAGCAATCCTTTCCTAGTCCAGTGGGAAGTGCTTACCTGGGCTGGCCTACTCATGGGGCAAAGTGAGGGGACTGCCACAGAGGCAGCAGATCTGACCTCCAAGGAATTCATTGTCCACTAATGCTAGCAGTTCGAAAGCACACCAGTGCGAGTAGATAAATAGGTACCTCTCCGGCGGTTCGCCAGAAGCAGCTTAGTTATTTTCACTGTGCCAGCTGTCCGATTTCCCACCCTCCCTCCCTTTAGGCAGGCTCCTGCAAGGAGCCTGATAGGAATTTTCCCCAATCGGCAATTTTCAGCTGATCGGTTTTTCGCCTACATCGTAGAAACTCGTCACAGCTCCACGGCATTGGCGGTTAGGCATTGGTAAAGATCGTGGGGGGGGGGGGAGGAAACGCCATCACCTCCCCCCAAAGCTAAGGGTAGTCCAGTAAAGGATTCCGGGGGGGGGGGGGGCGTGGCCCTGTCCGAAGCCTATGGAGGTGTGGGCCTAAGGCACACCCCCGAGCGGTGACCCGGGGGGAGCTCCAAGTTGACGTGCCTCAACAGGACTCCCTCCAATGGTGTTAACCCTTGCCGGTCTTCATGCAATTGGGCTGAAACCGGCTAGTCAATAGGACCAATGCCTAAGCCAATACTGCTCATTCCTGAAATCAATAAAGTTGTGGCCTAATTTGCCCATTTAACCTTATTACTTGGTGTCTTGTGTCTTTATTTCTCGGGGGTGGGGGGGTGGGACTTGCCACGTAACCTGGTCTTAGGATCTGTCCAACTTCTAATGCTCCATCCCAAATCCATTCCCAAGCGCTCAGCACTGTTCATGCTCAATTGCCTCAATTGTGGATACTTTTTTTTGTGGGGGAGAGAACAGAGCAGTTCCTATGGGTGGGCTAAGGGAAAATGCCAACCATGCCCTATTGCTCATGCTTGCTTTGCAGCCCCTGTCTTCGAAGCATCATCTAATGTGCTGCTTTTCTCCTCCCGATACTTATGACAATAGTAAGCTAATAGACTCGTGTCTCAACAACGTTGACCTTTCGTTGGTCTTGATCCTTTTGTCAGGGAAAAGATGCAGTGCGTCGCCGTGCCGTATAATTTCGTCAGTGCCTGACAGTCTGAGCTGCCTCCGGACGAGGGAGAGCTTATGCTTATGTTCCTGCATTGCTGCCCTTTGATTAACTTCTGACTTTTGGAGGCACTTTCTAAAACAAATCCTTCCCGGGGAAAATTGCTGGGTGAAAAAACTTGTGCAGCAAAAGGCTGTGAAAGCTGCCAGCAAGGAGCCCATAGTTTGAAGACTTAGTGCAAAGAGATGGAAAGGGAGTATATTCTCGCCTCACTTCAACCCTCTCTCAGATTCAGCTAGTGAGTCCCATCAGCAGAAGCCCCATGGAAGGATTTCTGTTTGGGCAATGGAGTTTTCCCATCTCCTCCCCGTATGCCCACAATATTTGTTTTGCTCTAGTAGAGTCATGAAAACCCCCAAAACATATAAGGTAAAGGGACCCCTGGGATGCGGGTGGCGCTGTGGGTAAAAGCCTCAGCACCTAGGGCTTGCCGATCGAAAGGTCGGCGGTTCGAATCCCCGCGGCAGGGTGCGCTCCCGTTGCTCGGTCCCAGCGCCTGCCAACCTAGCAGTTCGAAAGCACCCCTGGGTGCAAGTAGATAAATAGGGACCGCTTGCTGGTGGGAAGGTAAACAGTGTTTCCGTGTGCTGCGCTGGCTCACCAGATGCAGCTTTGTCACGCTGGCCACGTGACCCAGAAAGTGTCTCCGGACAGTGCTGGCCCCCGGCCTCTTAAGTGAGATGGGTGCACGACCCTAGAGTCTGTCAAGACTAGCCCGTATGGGCAGGGGTACCTTTACCTTTACCTTAAAGGGACCCCTGACCATTAGGTCCAGTCGTAACCGACTCTGGGGTTGCGGTGCTCATCTTGCTTTATTGGCCAAGGGAGCCAGCGTACAGCTTCCGGGTCATGTGGCCAGCATGACTAAGCCGCTTCTGGCGAACCAGAGCAGCGCACGGAAACGCGTTTACCTTCCTGCCTTTATCTACTTGCACTTTTACATGCTTTCGAACTGCTAGGTGGGCAGGAGCAGGGACCAAGCAACGGGAGCTCACCCCGTTACGGGGATTCGAACTGCCAACCTTCTGATCAGCAAGTCCTAGGCTCTGTGGTTTAACCCACAGTGCCACCCGCGTCCCTCCCAAAACATATAGCCACTACAATTAGCAATGAGTAGCTTCTTGATCATTAGAAGAGCTTGCTGGTTCAGGCCAGTGGCCAATCTAATCCATGTGGTAAGACTTTAGTTCTACACCAATGTGTTTGTTACCCAGGTGAGGGACCACTTCTTAAATAAAACACAGAACCAAGGAAATTAATTCAAGCGCAGCATCCAGGAGGGACCCAGTGTTTATAGTAGCTATTGCAATAGGGCAAAGCACTTTCAGCGTCAAATAGGGTTTCTTGTTTATGGCCTAGAAAGCATAAGGTTGTAAAATTCAGGCCTACAGGAAACTCACACAGAAAACACCCTTTCCCTTTCATGCATTCTATTTAAGAGGTTAAATGCAATTAAAAAGTGATCGATCGATCTATCATCTATCTATCAGTTTATCTTTCTTTCTTCTTTGATGATCACTCGTTGCAGAGTAAGATTGTCTTCCATAAACATGGTTTTAACAGTAAGTCTGCAAGTGACTGTGGAGGCCAATTCTGGATCCACACATCCTTCCAGAGTGGGGACATTGGTTTCCGGGGAGGAGTTGATCACAGTGTAGATTTGCCAAGCATGCCTTCCTCTTTGCACGTTTCTCCCTTGCGTCCCGAGTTTGAGTGTCTTCAAAGCCCATGTCACTTTTGGTAAAGGCTGTTCTCCAATTGGAGTACTCGCAGGCAAGTGTTTCTCAGTTGTCAGTGTTTATACTACTTTTTTTGCCTTGAGACAGTCTTTAAACTCTTCTGTTGACCACCAGAATTACACTTTCCATTTTTAAGTTTGGAATAGAGTAGTTGCTTTGGAAGACGGAAACACACTTTCCCCACCATGCATTCTATTTAAGAGGTTAAATGCAATTAAAAAGTGATACCTTGGGTCTCTAATTCTTATATCACCCAGCATCCTGTTCTCACAGGGACACGCCAGGTGCCTGTGGGAAGCCTTCAAACCGAAGCTGAGTCCAACACCATTCTCCCAGCATGGAACCAGTGTGGTGTAGTGGTTAAGAGCAGTAGACTCGTAATCTGGTGAACCGGGTTCGCGTCTCCGCTCCTCCACATGCAGCTGCTGGGTGACCTTGGGCCAGTCACACTTCTGTGAAGTCTCTCAGCCTCACTCATCTCACAGAGTGTTTGTTGTGGGGGAGGGAGGGAAAGGAGAATGTTAGCTGCTTTGAGACTCCTTCGGGTAGTGATGAAGCGGGATATCGAATCCAAACTCTTCTTCCCCTCTTGCAGCTTGCAGAAACTGGTATTAGGAAGCATTGCTTCCTCTGACAGTCACCAGGGTTAGTAGCCATTGTTAGCCTTTGGCTCCATCACAGTTGGTAGCCATCACTTCTTCTTGGGGAATCAGATCTCATTGTTCTGTACTGTGTGAATAAGTCCTTCTTTTTGTCTGTGCTGAATCTTCCAATGCTCAGCTTCATTGGATGTCCTGGTGTTGAAGGAGAGATCCTTCATGATTTCCTCCCCTGATCTCCTTTTAAAAAGGAGATCTAAGCCAGTGGCCACCACTAGGCGTTTCTGTGGCGTTTAATGCCATAAATCAATTCTTCCTTTCTTTGTAAGACTTGTGAGGCGATCCAAAGAGCCCTTCTGAAGCAGCCATTGTCTTGTCTAGACCGGCATCCTACTTCTGAGAGTGGCCAGCTGTTAGGATATAGTTCCGTTCCACCTTAAAAGGGAACAGGCTGTTGTGTGTCACATGCCTGTTTACTTCCAGCTTCTCGCTGGGAACTTCCGTTTTGTATATAGCTTTTGTTCTGGCTGTTTTTCCTGGACACGGAGGCAAGCAGTCATGTTTTTTTCTTTGTTCTGAACTACGTTGAATAAAGCTGTAAGTATGCTCTCCTGTCTGCATCTTTCGTTGTGGAGACTGCTGAAAGGGTGTGCATGGGTCTTGGAATGTCTCTGAGGCTTGTGTCGCTAATTGACTGATGCTGTTCCACAGGAGACCGGTGATCGTCCGGAGACAACTGGGGGCTTGCCTGATGCCTCCATCTCCCTGGCAGTATCCCAACACCACCAACATGCTTAGGTAAAGAAGACATGAATCATAGAATCATGGAACTGTAGAGCTGGAAAGGCCATCTTTCCAAACCCCTACAATGCAGGAATCTTTGGCTGCAGCAACACTCTCTGTCTCAAGATCTCCTGCAATTGGCATACTATTTCTGATACTGTTGGTAAAATACAGTCATCAATGACTTTACTGTCCACTCCTTTGTCTAATCCCCTTTTAAGCTGACGGCTATGTGGCGATCACACAGGGTCCCCGGACGTTTAACGGTCTATTGATCCCTGTGCCACCACTGTGATTGCTTCCCTGCTGCCACCAACCAGTTACTCTCTGGTAAAACACTGAGTCCAGTCAGTTGTTAAAAGTGAACCAAAAAAACAAGTTTATTTTACAAACATTAACAAATTTATGATTTCTCAGATAATATTCCTGTAAGTATCTTAACTTTAGTTTCTTTACCAGCCTATACCTTCCTAATACCTTCTGACTGATTATCTCAACTGTTTGACTGACTCCTCTTAACAAATTCTCTCACACCAGACTAGCCCAACCCACAGACTTATCTTCCCTCTCTCATCTAACTCCAGAATGTCTTCTCAACCACTCTAACTAACTCCTCTTTACAAATTCTCTCTGTGCTTAAACCTTATACCTGTTAACTCTGCCCCTTGGGTTCCCATTGGTTAGTCATTTTACAATTAGTTAACCCTTTCCCTATGAACCTAGTATGACGTCACACACATAGGAGGGCAAACGACACAGGCTATTTCACTACATGCTGTCCTAGCACATGGAATTCCATATTTTTGAACTAGGACCTAGATGGCTGACTTTTATTATTTTCATTATTATTTATTGAAGTTCTACACCGCTCTTCATCCGAGGATCACAGGGCGGTTTATGATATAAAAACACAAAAATACATCTTGGCTATGATTATGCATCGTGATACCATATGCTTTGTTGGAGGCCGTTGTTAATTTAATCTTTTGCTGCTAGTTCAATATGATGTGTTAGGTTCCCCATAATGTGGGTTATGAAGTTGATATTATTGGCACTGGATATTGCTAACTGACCTATTGGTATGTTTCATGCACATTTGCACTCTTGACGAGTTTTAAATGACTTGTAAGTGGTGCAATGTCAATGGTGTTTTGCAATGTATTGTTTTTATTATGATTTGCATTGTACTTAAATGGTCTTCTGTGAATCACTTTGAGTGCAATGTATTTATGAGAAATGCAATATATAAAATAAGCTGACGGTGTCAGAATATCATTTTTGGTGTCCAGCGTGCATATTAATTTGTGGCGAATGCTGACTCTAGATACTTTCGTTGAATAGTCTTATCATTCCACCCATTTATGTTTTCAATTTTTGTTTCATTTCAACCCAGTAAACATTTCTATTCAGTAAAAAGAGCAGAAAGTAATCAAAGTAGAATTAAAGACTCCCCCCACTCCAATAAAACAAACAAACAAACAAACTCTGGGGTCCAGAATAAACCAGCTAGGAGAAAGACAGCAATAAAATGACAACAGCAGTCTTAAAATGCTTTCCCCTGAAAGCTCAGGACAATAAATAGTCTCAAGATTACAATTTACAACAGTAAAAGCAGCAGTCGGGTGGTAACTTTACAAACAAGATTGTCAGTGCAGCATAAAGTGCTGCAGCCATCAAATGAAGGACTAACAACCTGGACAAAATGAAATGTCTTGGTTCAGTGTCATCAAAGCAGGTACCAGGTGAGCATCCTTGGGTAGAGAATTCCAAGGATGGGGTATCATAACAGAAAAAAGCTCTTTCCCCTCTTTGTCATCCACCCAGTTGTCATGCACCTGGAGAAGAGTCTTTGCTGGCCATCATAATATATCTAGTCAAAAGTATGTGGGAGCAAGTGGTCGTGAGCAGGGCTAGATTTAGGTTTGATGAGTCCCTAAGTTACTGAAGGTAATGGGGCCCTTTATATGTCCAGTCGTCCTTTGTCAACAACAAGTTGTCACTGTTTTTTGTGTTGAATATATGCTATATGGTAATTTAGGGACCTAATAGGTATCTCAAGCCATTTGCATGTATTTTATCAAAGTAATTGTTGAAGTGAAATACAATTAAGAAGTATATTAATAGTGAAATAATTATTAAGGTTCTAACTTAAAAATGATTTTTTTATTCATAACAACTTAATAATGCAAACACATTGGCATTTGGCAATAACAAAGGTTCCTTTAGAAACACAATTTGCAAAGACTCATAATCTAGCCTCTAGAAACTTACTGTAACATGAAATAATAATGGGTGTAAATATGTGGTGCAAACTACTAATAATTATAAATAGCAGAATGTAGGCACCCTATATATAGAAAGGAGCAAACTAGTGATATTTTAGGGAGCAGGCTAGCAGGCGGGGGCCATTACTTACATCCTAGGAGCCTACAAAACACTGTTGCTGTGTGTAGGTTTTATTTGATTTGCTTTTTATCTTATATTTTGGAAATGTGTATCCAGTTTTTTTCCTTTAATTTTTTTGGGGGCCCCCAAGAGAGTGGGGCCCTAAGCTATAGCATGTTTAGCTTATACGTAAATCTGGCATTGGGACGAGGGTGGTGCTGTGGGTTAAACCACAGAGCCTAGGACTTGCTGATCAGAAGGTCAGCAGTTCGAATCCCCACAATGGGGTGAGCTCCCGTTGCTCGGTCCCTGCTCCTGCCACCCTAGCATGCCAGTGCAAGTATATAAATAGGTACTGCTCTGGCGGGAAGGTAAATGGCATTTCTGTGCGCTGCTCTGGTTTGCCAGATGCGGCTTAGTCATGCTGGCCACATGACCCGGAAGCTGTACGCCGGCTCCCTCAGCCAATAAAGCGAGATGAGCGCCACAACCCCAGAGTCGGCCACGACTGGACCTAATGGTCAGGGGTCCCTTTACCTTTACCTAAATCCGGCACTTTACTTGCCAAAGAAACCTCACATCAGTGTGTAGCTGACAACCTCCTGCATATTCAGCTCCTTTTTCAACCAGCCTGTTTGATGGATACCTGGCGGAAGCCTAATTGCAGGAAGGGGAGCACAAAACGGATTTACAAGAGCTAACAGGCCACTGTCTTACCTCTGACACATTTCAATTAAAGTATTACATGCAGCTTGGTCCCTAATTGGTATTTCAGCAAAAGTGCTGACAACCCAAATGCTGCCTTTAGGATTGCTAGGATGTCTCTGGTTCCCCCCAGTTCCTTTCCTCCTCAGCAGCTGTCTTTCAGGCCATAAAATACAAAATGTCACACACTGCACCGCAAATCTCCCCTTAAAAACCCACCCAGACCCCCCAAGGATGAAATGCAACCACTTGATCTGTTTGTTGTGCCCATTCCCCATTGTTGGTGATAGCTTTTGATCGTACACAAGCTAGAGATGGAAACAAGTCTTCCTAATTTCTTGGATCAGGCAGCCAAATAATCTGTCCTGCTCTTCTTAAAATAATACAGCATTCAACAAAACAATCTCTTGGCTTTCGATGGTGGAAAGATAATTATTTTCATTTTATGCAATAGAAAGGGGGTGAGATATGGTGTTGCAGATTCTTCCTCTTCCTAATAAGTACTACCAATAGACAATTTGTTGTTGTTTAGTCATTTAGTCATGTCCGACTCTTCGTGACCCCATGGAACAGAGCACGCCAGGCACCTCTGTCCTCCACTACCTCCCACAGTTTGGTCAAACTCATGCTGGTAACCTCGAAAACACTATCCGACCATCTCTTCCTCTGTCGCCCCCTTCTCCTTGTGCCCTCCATCTTTCCCAGCATCAGTGTCTTCTCCAGGACAATAGACAATAGCCAAGTAAATATTGTTGTGAGGTCGGGGGGGGGGGGGGTAAGGCTACATGATGCCCTGAGCTCCATCTAATTCTTGGGTTCCTGTAAAGTATTCTGCTTTATTTAGCAAGGATCTCCTCTCCCCGCATGTGAAAGTTACTGCTTCATTCATGATCACAAAGGAACCTCTCAAATGTCAAATATTTTTGTTTTGATTTAACACTTCATCCTGGAAAGATGGATTGTTTTCAATTGTACGGAATCACAATTGTCAGCCAGCTCCAATCAATATGTAGAGGCAAATTATTATTATTACTACCACATGAATTACTAATTTGCTATATTTTCTATTCACAAGAAGTGCTCATAATTTGCTGGCAGAGTCAACCAATGGAGAAAAACAGCCTAAATCTCATCAGGAGACAAAGGGCTCAAAGTATCAGCAATGGCAAATAGCCTATAAATGGTGCTTATTTTAAGAAAGCTTTTATTATCTGTTTACATGGGTGTACTGGCAATGTAGAGGATGGGGAGCAAAAAGAGGAATGAATAGGGATATTTTGAGGCAATCAATCTTTGTGTATTCTGATACAAATGGACCTGATCACCACCTCCCAGAATAATGTGAGGATCAAAACATAATTGTGTTTTGGATTTTGCATTTCTGCAAATTTTGCAAGGTAGTTCTTGCTGAGTAGCAGTAGGGTTGCCTTATCTCAGGAAGTGAAATTCCGGAAACAAAAGTTGTTGTGCTTTTTTTCAGTCTGGCCCAAAGTTGTAGAACTTTTTGGGCAAACTCACAGATTTTCGCCTGGACACTGCTTCCGATTGTAGTGTTTCATGTAAGCCCTGGAAATTCTAGACGCAAGGCAACCCTAGCATAAGCCAGTGTTTCCCAACCTTGGGCCTCCAGCTGTTTTTGAACTACAATTCCCATCATCCCTAACCAATGGTCTTGCTAGCTAGGGATGATGGGAGTTGTAGTCCAAAAACAGCTGGAAGCCCAAGGTTGGGAAACACTGGCATAAGCAACTTTGTGTGCCTGCAGTCAGTGGAGCAAAGCGTTGAGATCATACACTTTGTGGTTTCTAACTAAACGCCTAAGCTCTGCCCCTTCCTCTTGCTCTCCCTCTCATCTTCCTCTCTCTCGCGTGAGGATGTCATGAAACTAGCTCCAGCCATATAGTTTAGAATCCCAAGCCATCCTTGTGAATAAGAGGAACTGTAAGTACAGAACCTTTTTTAAAAAACCAATGGGACCCTTGAGATTTTTACTTTTCCCTTTTAAGCAATGCTAGTAGTGTGTGAAAAGAAACAGACCAGGTGGTGTGAGACTGGGTAACTCAAGGCAGATCAAGCTTCAGTGGAACTAAGTAACTTAGCTTCATTGGTTTCAGTCTCAGTATGACTTAGTTGGACGTCTCCTACAAATCTGAATATGAATTTTTATGCATTCTTTCTTCTTAAACATGCAGATTGATGCATAAGCAGGGAAGTATGGGCATAAGAATCAATGCATGTGAAAGTGTCGTGGACTGGAAAATAAATGAACTATCCAGCTGTATGAATGAACCAAAGGGACTGAATGTGTGGTCAGAAATTTCAGGTTGAAAAATGCAAAAGAGGGTTTGTAATGCAGTGTTCCTGCCTGTGAAACTTGGCTGGGCAATCTGGAATCCCAAAATCCAGGGAGAAGTTTGGGTTAGGAGAATTCAAGAAGCATCCCCTGATTATGGTTTAGTGATGAACAGCGCAGGTTCCTCACAACATCTGATTCTTAAGTGTCTAAGGTTAATAATAAGGTTGGCCGCTGGACATTTGAGAGTCATGCATTTTTAGATGGGATCAGTTATGAACTGGTGCAACTTCTACCTTTGCTGTACTCCCAATGATGCTCTCAAGAACATGACCAGCCCTAAACACCTCATGACACTGTCGGAGCACGCCTGGAGGGGCACACGCAGCCCCCAGAATGAGACAAACCTCTCCGGGTGTCTTCCTTATGAAGTGCAGCTTGGGATGTCCATAAATCTTCAGTCCCGGCATGCTTCCAGCAAGACATATCAGAAGACTATGTGCACGCTCACTCAGCAGCGTTTAGCAGAAATGAAGTGGAGCATCTCTCTGTGCATTCTAAGTATTTATTATGGCGTCTCTCCTTCTCCAAGAGAGAGAGAGAGAAAGAAAGGACAAAAGTACAGTAGAATGGAAGAGATAAGACTAGCTTCCATTCTCACACTTTCCAAGCTTAGAAAGTAAACACAGACATGTGATATAACAATCACATATCCAGCAACAGTGGAGTGAAATGCTAACATACACCTCATTCCCTTCCTGATCTGGATCCTCTCTGCAACATCATGCTTCTTCCAGGAAAGGTGAGTGAAATCTGGAGAAGAACACAACCTGGCTAGGAAAAGCTCAGTTTTCAAAAAGGTCAGCATGACCTACAACTGATGGAAAGTGCAGTGCCGGAAAATGAATTGGATGAGGATGAGACCCGGGAAACTCCCAGCCAAAGGACACAACCTTGTCCCTCAAAGGATAAGTTCCCTACAGTTCTATTTTCTAACTGGTCATGCAGAGCCAAAGACTGCAAAAGAGAGGTGGTGCCAATCCCACTCCAAGTCAAAAAGGTTTGACCATTCTGAAGAAGAAGAAGAAGAGTTTGGATTTGGTATCCCGCTTTATCACTACCTGAAGGAGTCTCAAAGCGGCTCACAATCTCCTTTCCCTTCCTCCCCCACAACAAACACTCTGTGAGGTGAGTGGGGCTGAGAGACTTCAGAGAAGTGTGACTAGCCCAAGGTCACCCAGCAGCTGCATGTGGAGGAGCGGAGACGTGAACCCGGTTCTCCAGATTATGAATCTACCGCTCTTAACCACTACACCACACTGGCTCTCTCTGAACTCCCCCGTCCCCCAGAAAATGGGTAGATCACTGCCAGCATTTTTCTCTGGGAGTAGATCGCAGTCTCTTGGGAGTTGGACATCCCTGCTGTATCTGATTTAGCAGCAGGACCCCTGGGAGCTGTCCAAGGTCCTGTACACTCTCTCTGCTTGACTTGGGCTCTTGACTCTGTCATGTGGGACTTGCTCTCAAGGAAGTGTGCGTAGAACTGCAGCCTAAATATCTTGTTTCCTGCAAGGCAAACACACGGCATTGTCTTTTCAATGGACATTGTGCCTTTTCGTTGGGAGCCAAATAGTTCAGGGCATTGTCATTTTTTACATGTAGCCTAATGTAGCTTGAATAATACTTCAGGGCTGCGGGAACTCACTGATCTATAAAATACCTTAAAATGGGTAATCATTTTCTAATGAATAGATGTTCTCCCCCCCCCCCCAAAAAAAAGTGTGAAACAGAAATACATTACAGTAACGTTAGGGGGTACTGATTTAGTCACATTAAAGTAATGAAATTCTGATTTATGTCAAAGCATCCTTTGGAGGAAAGGTATTTTAAGGATGTGTGATGTTTAAAGTGACACTTGCTGAGTGAGTTATGCTTGCCCTCAAGAAAAGCCCCAGACACTTGGAACTGCCCTCAACTTCAGATTTGATAAAATGGGGAGGGGGTGGCTAGGGACTATATGCCTCATGCTTCCGCTTTTTCATTCTTCCATCCTTTGTAATTTCAGAAGGTGAACAGGAGTTGAAAAGGTTGTGTATGTGAAACTTCCCCTTCTTTTCTGCAGGAGCTCACCTTAAGGTACTTCAGTGGAGACTTTGGCCAATTGTTTCCCACCAAGTAAAGTGATTTTACAAGCAGGTAAAATAATAAAATAATAAAACAATAACATTACAAAAATAAAAATGTATTAAAAACAATTCAACAATATAATGCAATATTAATGGGGCTACCAAAATGCCCATTGAAGTGTTTAAAAAATCTCCCCAGATAAGACCAGCTCTTGGAGCCCAAAAACTTTGTCTTTATGTAAATATCTGAAGGGCTTTCACATGGATGAAGGCACAAACTAGTCTTCTGTTGTTCCAAAGGGGAGGACCCAAACTAATGGATTTAAATTACAAGAAAGAAGATACTGGCTAAACATTGGAAGTACTTTATTTAGGTAAGAGTTGTTCAAGAGTGGAATGTGGTGGGCTCTCCTTCATTGGAAGTTTTTTAACAGAGGTTCCAGCTGGCCTTTCCTTCCTAGCACAGAACCATTCCATCACCAACTGCATTGTGGGAAGGATCCTAATGTCTTTTTATATATTGACATTGATGTTTGCTATAAATGTATTATAATATTTCTTATATTTCTTGTGACTTAGGGCCCTCGTATCTATGGGCCCGCCTCTCCTGGTATGCCCCGCAGAGGACCTTAAGGTCCATGAATAATCATAGTTTAGAGGTCCTGGGCCCTAAGGAAGTCAGACTATCCTCCACCAGGGCCAGGGCCTTCTCAGTGATGGCTCCAACCTGGTGGAATGCTCTGTCCCATGAGACTAGGGCCCTTCAGGATTTAACTTCCTTCCACAGGGCCTGTAAGACAGAGCTATTCTGCCTGGCTTTCAATTTGAACTTAGCCTGATCTTTTATTTCCCTTCCTTCCCTCCCCCTCCCCTTTTTATGAAGATTACCCACTCTGGGATCCCACAGCTAATTTTCCCCTGGTCTCCTCGCTGGCCCAAATAGGACTAACTTAGTCAGCTAGCCCTGGTGATCATCTAATGTTTATTGGATGGATTTCCCCCCTAAATTTATTTTTGAATTCTAAATTTATTGTTTTTCACGTTTTATACTGTATTTTATGCTGTTTTTTGTTGCATCAATTAAGTGTTTTAAATTTGTTGTTAGCCGCCCTGAGCCCTGTTTTCTGAAACAGGAAGGGCGGGCTATAAATAAAAGTATATTATTATTAAAAGCTGCTTTGGAAGCAGAGGTGGATTATGGGGAGTGTGGATTGATGACCTTGAGAACATAGTTGTGTTAAATAGGGGCAGATGTTGTGCTCACTTATGGCTTATGTGTGTGGTACGGAAGCTGTCCTACCCAGGACAGGATGGGGTTGTCCAGAGTTGTTAAGGCAGCAGAGAGCATTGTTGGCTACCCACTCTCCACCTTAGAGCAGATTTATGCCACAAGGTGCCATAGGAAGGCACTGGACATAGTAAAAGATCCATCGCATCCTGGTCACTGTCTCTTCGAGCTTCTGCCATCGGGACGGAGATACAGGACGATGAAGACAAGAACGAGCCGTCTTAAGAACAGCTTCTCCAGAGCGATCTCGGTCCTGAATGGGAAGCCTGGACTGTGAAAGTCATCTAATCTTCCTTGCTGTACTATACTGTATTGTTTTAATTAGTGTTTTTATGGAGCAGTCAAGTAATTTCGTTGTCCCCGAGAGGGGGCAATGACAATAAAGATATTGTTGTTGTTGTTGTTGTTGTTGTTGTTGTTGTTGTTGTTGTTGTTGTTGTTGTTTTGTTGTTGTTCAAGGGCTGCATCTGAACAACGATCTGATTACCAGTGAGGAATCAACCTGAATCCACATCAGGGTACGACCCCATCCTCATCTTTTTGGCACCATGGCTGAAATCAGCGAGGTCTTCTGGGGACAGAGGCAAATAACAATTGGCTTGTGTGGGAGAGATCATGCTTCCCAAGTAGGGCTTAGCCATTTCTGCCTTGCACTGGCCAGAATCTGTGCTTGACAGCCTCAATACAATAATATTGCCAGTGCAATCTGAATCGGTTGAACATCCGGTATGTTTTTCAAAGGCGGCCCCTCCAACAACACTTGCAATGTTGAACACAAAAGGTTACAGGCGGAAATACACACACACACACACACACACACACACACACACACACACACACAGTGGGGCAGGGGAGCAGTTATCAGGTAACCCAGGCAAGGTTGTCAGGAGTAGCAAGAAGATGTTTAAAAATGTTAATAAGATGTGGAAGCAAGGCTTTCAGGGGGCTGCCCCTGTTTTGCGGAACAGCATCCCTCACAGGGATACTCACAGACAACCTCTATTTGTAGTTTCCAGGGAAAATTGAAGAGATGTTTGCTTCAAAAAGCTTTTCCAGCCAGATGATTTATTGTCTTTTCAAGGTTGGATGTGTGCGCTGCTTTTAAGCCTCTTGTTGCTCTTATTGTGCACTTGCAAATAGCTTGATACGAAAGATAATAATAATAACAACAAGAGCAACAATAAATAATGGAAAACAACCACTCTCTCTCCCTTTTTAGCAGATATGTTCTGATTTTATTTCATTTGAAATAATACAGGCAACCCAACTGATTAGCCTTCCCTGCGATCATAGCAGATAATTGGAGGAGGGGGGCAGTTACCGTACAGAAATTTTTACAAGCTATCATGTATTAAATGCTGTTGCTTCTCCTGCGCAGGTATTCAAAGATCACAAGCTACTTCAAAAGGGAAGGTGCCCTGACACTGTTGGACAAGACCCTTGCTGAGAATGCACTCCCTTCCCCTCTAAGTTTTCTAAAGGCCTACCGAACTTCCCTTCACACTTAATTACTCTCAATTGAGCCCTCCCGCCTATGGAGAGGTTGCACTCTGTCGTTAGCATGCATGGTGGGATAAGATGTCACACTGTCGGCTTCCAGAACTAATTGGCGCCGTTGCCCCATGCAGCATCTAGCCCACCCACTCAGTGGAAGAGCTTGGATCTCGTACCATCACTGCTGATTTAGCCCACCCACCCACCTCCCACAGCATTTTGACTTAAGCTTCACCAGTCAAAGAAGAAAGAAAGAGAGAGAGAGCAATTTAAATCATTTTCAAAGTTATAATCAAATTATGAGGATGAAAAGGATGCAACTGGAGGGGAGCCATGTTAGGATCACCTAGATCCTTAGAAACCAGATTTAATAATAATTGTTATTAATATTTTTTTTTATTTATATCCCACCCATCTTGCCGGGTTTCCCCAGCCACTCTGTGCGGCTTACAACATATATAAAAACACAACAAAGCATTGAACATTAAAACAAAATATCCTATACGAGCAACAAACCAACCAATAAATCAATAGAAGCCAATGATAACAGCAACAATAATAGCAACAATAAACAGTTTGCAGTTATACTGAAATTAAATAACCACCAAACCCAACTAAACATTTAACCAACATCAACCTGACAAAAACAAAACAGAGGAACCAAAATTCGAGCTATTAAAAACATTTAAAAACGTTTTAGCCAGTTGCCCCAACCCAAAAGTGCATGAATGGGAATGTGGGGGATTTCTAGATCTGAATAATGAATGACCTGACTTCTAGCACATTGCAGCTTATATCATTGGAAGAATTGAATGCTCTAAGCTTTACATACAGTTGATACATTTCCCCCCCCCCCATTACAAGAACTCTCCCCGCCCCGCAAAAAAACAAAACCAAACCTGAAGGCTGTGGGTTTTTGTCTGTAATGTATGTTCTTTCTCCCACCGAAGAAGGACCATTATCAATTCCATTCATACATAAAAGGCATTAACAAGAGTGTATAATGAACAAAGTGCACTCCTTTTCAGTAAATGGCCTATTGATTTCCAGCTTTTCATGTGAATCACACCACTTGAAGAACACATCTTGCTCAAACTCGCTTCCTCTCTCTTTCTGACCATGCATATTGAAAAGAAATAGTTTCTCTTCTTTACGATACCCGCCAAGACAGAAAATAAATATTGACTGTCCTGTGTGCACCCATGGCTTTAAAAAACAAACGTGATCATGAGTCTACTGAAGCGAGAGCAGCAGTCGTGGGGAACGACACTGGGATAACTTGGTAGGGTATAGTCAACTCTAGGCCATCCCAAGACATCTAGGCCAAGGCGAAGAAGACAGCATCCTGCATTCCACTGTACTAGGAGTTGAATCTTACTTCAGCACTGGTGATGGGACAGCAGGAGGAATGGGTGAATCTGCCATTTCCAGCTTCAATCTGTTGCACATTTTCTGAAATTCCCTTTGCCAACATTTACACATCTCCACCCCTGTAAAAATCCTCATTAGTGCACATTTTTCCCCAATACACAATTCCTCCCCCAAGCAGTTTCCCCTAACGTATATTGACATGTACAGTGGTACCTCGGGTTACAGACACTTCAGGTTACAGATGCTTCAGGTTACAGACTCCGCTAACCCAGAAATAGAACCTCAGATTAAGAACTTTGCCTCAGAATGAGAACAGAAATCGTGCAGCAGCTGCGGCACGGCGGTAGTGTGAGGCCTCATTAGCTAAAGTGGTACCTCAGGTTAAGAACAGTTTCAGGTTAAGAACAGACCTCCAGAACGAATTAAGTTCTTAACCCGAGGCACCACCGTATACTTACATGTTGTATGTTTGTCTATTTATTAATTAATTACTGCCCTTTCACTCCAAGATCACGGGGTGGTTTACACTATAAAAACACACACAAAGATATATAATAACCAAACAACAGCAGCAGCACACACTCACTCACTCACACCCCACAACACATTTAAGAGGTTATAATGGTCTGGTTATAGTATCCTTCAGGTATACAGGACCGAGGCCGTTTAGGGCCTTAAAGTAAACAACTGCTCTAAATAGTTAAATGACTGTTAAAAGTCATAGAATCTCCCTCGCTTTGGCTAGTAAGGCAATACTGTAGTTCCATGTTGATGCATGGACTTTCTCCTCGAAGCTGTAGCTAATTAAAGCACTTATCTAAGATGTATGAAATTAGTTCCCATCTATGAGCTCTGTTATGAGCAGTACTCAGAAGTGCCGCTTTCCAAGAAATGTCTCAAATTGAGCTGAACTGAATGTGTGGAGATGGGCAAGAGAGATAAAATTGCTCAAATGCAGCTGAGTTTAATTTCTAGAATTGGGTCTTTGGGGAGGCTTTCGGAACATCTTCAGGCTGGAAAGGATTTGCGTGCCAAGGCACCGTGACCCACAGATCTCTAATGGATCCTACACGGCCCCAACAATATGGCGGCCGATATTTGTCCATAGCAAGCTCATATCACAGAAAAGCATGGAAATGGGTGGGGTGGGAGATCTGGCAAAAGGGTGAGAGGAGGGGCCCCCGGCTGCGCTGCGGTTAAATCTCCCGCAGCCACACCCCCTACCGGCACTGATTGGCCAGCCAGTGCCGGGGACACAGCTGGGACAACATGGGGGGGGGCTCAACTTTCTGCCCCCATGCCAGATCACTGCAGTCCTGGATACCTGGCCACAGCACTGTCCACTGGAAAATGTGAGCAGACTTATCCCTCTGGGTGTGGCGCTGCATGCAAATTCCCTTCCAACTCAAGCCTTTGATCCCATCTACTGAAGAAGGGCAATTGGGTTTCAGGATCATGACACCGCCCACCCAGTGATGGTGGTGTCTCTACCATGGTGGAGGCCCCACCCCCAAAAAGGAGAGGGGAGGCAATCCTCCTCTCTGTTGACAGGAGCTGGTGGAGAAGCAACTACAGTGGTACCTCAGGTTACAGAAGCTTCAGGTTACAGACGCTTCAGGTTACAGACTCCGCTAACCCAGAAATAGTACCTCAAGTTAAGAACTTTGCTTCAGGATGAGAACAGAAATCACGCGGCAGTGGTGTGGTGGCAGTGGGAGGCCCCATTAGCTAAAGTGGTACCTCAGGTTAAGAACAGTTTCAGGTTAAGAACGGACCTCCAGAACGAATTAAGTTCTTAACCTGAGGTACCACTGTACATGTTACACTCCCTCACCAGCCATCAATTTAGAAGGCTGAATATTGCACTCAAAGGCCTACCTCAGAATGACCTGGGCAGAAATGTCGCAAAACAAACTACACAACCGGTAGTCCTGTGCCACTGCTTGATCTTGGTAACCTTTCCATTTCTCTCTTTGGTTCGCTTTTGTTTTGTCCTGATGTAGAGAGGTGTTTTATTTCTGCAATGCTGTTCTGCCACTGTTAAAAAATTATTTATTTCGGACACTATGCAGGAGAGTACCAAAAGCCTTGGAAGATCTGGAAAAGTCCCCCCCCCCCTCTCCAATGAGAAGAAGAAGAAGAGTTTGGATTTGATATCCCGCTTTATCACTACCCTAAGGAGTCTCAAAGCGGCTCACAATCTCCTTTCCCTTCCTCCCCCACAACAAACACTCTGCGAGGTGAGTGGGGCTGAGAGACTTCACAGAAGTGTGACTGGCCCAAGGTCACCCAGCAGCTGCATGTGCAGGGATGCGAACCTGGTTCACCAGATTACGAGTCTACCACTCTTAACCACTACACCACACTGGCTCTCGACTCAACTGTACACATTAAACCAATGTTGGAGACACCCACACCTACACACCCCACTTCACCAGCAAAGTCCTGTCCACCACCAGTGGTTCCACACCCAACATCATTGCCCGCTTGGGCAGACTTGCAGGCAGTCGTGACAAACAGGAACAATATCCTGATACGAGGTTGGATGGCCACCATTTTAATTACCCACAATGCACTGGTGCACTCTCACTCTGGAGCACCATGGGAAATTTTGAAGTGGCAAATGGCTTTCATCTGCCCATTGTCCCTTCCCAAAATCTGGCAAGCGCTTATGGGGCTTTGAGGAGATGCCCTTCTTGGCTGTTCATCTGGTGCAACCACACTACTCTCATTGCGCTAAGCCTGCCCCAGCCACCTTCATCGGGGCAACCTTTCAGCATTGATTAGCAACACCAATATATATCCCATAAAAATCCATGGTCTCCATCTTCATTTTAAAAAGGAGCATGCATCAAATTCCCAACCTCCAGGGCTTGTATGTGCAATTTCCCTGGTGCTACTGGACGGAAACGTCCTCCTGAGATATTGACCTATCAGAAGCATTATCCATCTTCACCTGATGACTCATGGGACATTGGCCAATGCCACAAAGCCTTTGGAGTGAGTGGAATTAGGGACAGTGATGGAAAGATTGACTGTTTGGGTTCTTTTAAATTTGGCATTTTTTCCCATTAAGATTTAACTGAGCTTTGTTTCAGGGTGGTGGACTGTGAAACTAAGATGGGACGATTAGACTAAAGGGGAGCTTTGTATGAAATATGACTATGACAAGGGTTTTTGCTGCTAGTTTGTGATGTGTGAAATGAAATCTCTACTCAATGTGCCCAGACAACGCAATTAGTGCTAGGGTGCTATATTGGCCGGGACTTGTTTCTTCCCTCTTTCGGGGGGGGGGGGTGGAATTGAAGGAAGTTCACCCTGCAAAACAGAGTACAAAGAATGAGCCTGACATAATGCCTCCAGTCTTGCAAACGGCATCACCTCTCCTAAAACAAGAGACGCTGGATCTGAATAATGGAGATTTGTGTGCCATGAATGCGGGGAGTTCAACATTTTTTCAAAGAAGTTTTGCATGTTAATTTGTGGCTTTACGCAGCGACAAATTGACATGCAAAACTTTCAGAAAATCAGTCGAACTCCTCACTCTCGAGGCAGACAGATCTCATTATTCAGATTTCCAGCATCTGTTTTATAATATATACCATCTGACTAGAGATGTGAATCTCTTTGAAAGCATTTTAGAGGGCAGCGGGTGAATTGGCTTCTTCCTGCAGTCTGTGAGGTTCTTTCCCAGCCAGACTGCAACAAAGGATGGCAGTCAATTCAGTTTTGCTTTGAGTAGACCCATTGAAATTAAGAGAGCCAGTGTGGTGTAGTGGTTAAGAGCCCAAGCTGAGTGCAACACCATTCTCCCAGCATGGAGCCAGTGTTGTGTAGTGGTTAAGAGCGGTGGACTCGTAATCTGGTGAACCGGGTTCGCATACCCGCTCCTCCACATGCAGCTGCTGGGTGACCTTGGGCCAGTCACACTTCCTTGAAGTCTCTCAGCCTCACTCACCTCACAGAGTGTTTGTTGTAGGGGAGGAAGGGAAAGGAGAATGTTAGCCGCTTTGAGACTCCTTCGGATAGTGATAAAGCAGGATATCAAATCCAAACTACTCCTCCTCTCCTCCTAATGAACAGTTGGTCAGCCTCTGTGAGAACAGAATACTGGATTTAGATAGGCCAGCTGGCCTGATCCAGGTGGCTCTTCTTATGTTCTTAACATGACTACATTAAGTCTATTTATTTCAGTGGGTCTTCTATGAGTAAAACATAGTTGACTATCCCCCTCAGGAACAAAGAAAGCTTCTTTATATTGAGTCGGGCCCATCTTGCTCAGTATTGTCTAAAGAAACTGCCAGGGGATCTCCAGGGTTTGGAAGACTCAGGACAAATAAAAGTAATGATGATGATGATGATGTGTTTATATGCCATCCATCTGATTGGGTTGCCCCAGCCACTCCGGGTAGCTTTCAACAAAAGATTAAAAACACATTAAAACATCAGTCAGTAAAAGCTTCCCTAAACAGGGCTGGCTTCAGATGTATTCAGATGTATTCTAAAAGTCAGATAGCTTTTTATTTCCTTGACACCTGATGGGAGGGCGTTCCACAGGGTGGGCTCCACCACCAAGAAGGCCCTCTGCCAGGTTCCCTGTAACCTCACTTCTTGCAGTGAAGGAACCACCAGAAGGCCCTTGGAGTTGGACCTCAGATGGGGGTGGAGACACTCCTTCAGGTAAACTGGGCTGAGGCCGTTTAGGGCTTTCAAGGTCAGCACCAACACTTTGAATTGTGCTCGGAAACATACTGGGAATCAATGTAGGATCCTTTAGGACTGGTGTTATATGGTCCCAGCGGCCGCTCCTAGTCACTTCACACAATGCTTAGTTAAACTATGGGACTCACTCCCCCAGGTACGGACCATCAACTTGGATAGTTTTAAAAGAGGATTAGATGGATTCATGGACAGTAAGTGTATCAGTGGCTATCAGTCATGACTGTTGTGTTCTACTCCACTCTCAAAGGCAGTTTGTCATGGAATACCAGCCGCTGGAAGCCACAGCTGTTGGAACTCATGTCCTGTCTGTGGGCTTCCCAAGGCCATCTGCTTGGCCAGTGTGCTAGCAGGATGCTGGAGTAGATGGGCCATTGGCTTGATTCTGCAGGACACTTCTTACACACCTACATTCTTACATGCAAAATCATACATGTGCATGGTTGCCCTTCCACTGAAATGGATGGGCAGCACAAAGGGAACTCTTTGGAGCTCCTGCGTTGGCCACAAATGACTGTATAGGAGCAATACTCTGACAATGCATTTGAAAGAGCAATTTCCTTTTTCAAGCAAAGGGAATCAAGAGTTCAAAGCAAATAGAAGATTAAAATATGAGTAAGCAGGCAAATGGACCTTTCTCAGTCGAATGAGTCACACACAGTTCTTTGCAAAAGTTGCCATAATAAACCCGGGGATGCTCAGGTGGTATTTGGGAGAACGATGCTCTTGTAGAGACAAGATTATAAACCTAATTGTAACACCATTTCCCGCTGAGGAATATCTGTCAGGTGGTTGCACAAATCCTTTACAAAGGCATAGTTTCAAAGCGGTGACCTTTTTTTTATCATTTCTTGTCTTTTTCATTTAAATTATCTCTCCAGACATATCAAAGCCAGTTTCACAGAAATCAGAGAGATTAGAGGCAGGGTTGAAAAATGAAAGAAAACGTACAATAGGAATATTTACTTATTTAAAAAGTACATTTACTGCTAAGGATTTTCCTCCCATTCACATCCATACCAAACATTTAAAGCACTCTTACATCACTTTAACAGTCATGGCTCTCTTGTCCCAAGAATCCTAGGAACTGCAATATGGTAAGGGTGCTAAGAGCTGCCAGGAGACCTTTTTCAGAGCTACAGTTCCCAAATTCCACAGTTTAGGAATCCTAAAAGGAGTGTGGGGAGCAAAGAAGTTGACCTGTCTCTCACAGAGCAGAGTTGTGCATTTCTGCCCCTTCATCATTTTCCATCTTGCAAAAAATAAAATAAATTCCAGTTCCGAATTATATGCAACAACCGCAGCAAGAATTTTATTAGCCCAAAGATGGAAACAACAGGAGTTACCAACAAAAGAAGAGTGGCAGATGAAGCTGATGGACTTTGCAGAACTGGCAAAACTTATGGGAAGAATCCGAAACCAGCAAGATCAAGCATTCCAAAAGGACTGGAACAAATTTATACTATACTATCTTAAAAAGCAGAAACATCACCATGCCAACAAAGGTCTGTATAGTTAAAGCTATGGTTTCCCCAGTAGTGATGTATGGAAGTGAGAGCTGGAACATAAAGAAGGCTGATCACCGAAGAATTGATGCTTTGAATTATAGTGCTGGAGGAGACTCTTGAGAGTCCCATGGACTGCAAGAAGATCAAACCTATCCATTCTGAAGGAAATCAGCCCTGAGTGCTCACTGGAAGGACAGATCCTGAAGCTGAGGCCCCAATACTTTGACCACCTCATGAGAAGAGAAGACTCCCTGGAAAAGACCCTGATGTTGGGAAAGATTGAGGGCACAAGGAGAAGGGGATGACAGAGGACGAGATGGTTGGACAGTGTTCTTGAAGTTACCAACATGAGTTTCACCAAACTGCGGGAGGCAATGGAAGACAGGAGTGCCTGGCGTGCTCTGGTCCATGGGGTCACGAAGAGCTGGACACGACTAAATAACTAAACAACAACAACATATTTATATTATATTTGAAAGACAACTGTAAGCAATTAACATCATTAGCAGGGTTATCTGAAGATTTGTAAGATGAAATTGCTACCTATTCAGGTTGAGTAATATAATATTTCAGGTAATGATATAACAAGGATAGGAAACAAAGCAAAATGTAAAGATGTAAAGTTTAAACTTTGTAAACTATCAGACAGGAGGGAGGGAAGCCGTTAGGCTCAGTTGAGCCAAAGGGATAAAATGAGGGTACAATGTTATGTCATATGATTATATGTAAAACCAATAAAAATCATATATATGTGTGTGTTGATCTGTCTCTCACAGAGCGGAGTGGTGCATTTCTACCCCTTCATCATTTTTCATCTCGCTGATGAAGAAGACGAAGAAGAAGAAGAAGAAGAAGAAGAAGAAGAAGAAGAAGAAGAAGAAGAAGAATTCCAACCCATTGCTGCTATTGGGAGGAAAATGCACAATGCCAGCTTCAAAACGGATTGTGTTCTGGTCAGGGGACGTGTCAAGGACTGAGACCCCACTGTATTATTTGTATTATTTGCTAGGAAACAACTTAGCAAGGCACACCACTCAAATTACGTCTTAGTTATAGCTGGAGAGGGATTGTCCTTTTACCACCACCACCCCTTAGAGCCATCTAGGAAACTGTCAGATCTCTAATAAAAGATTCCCACCTTCTTCTTAAGAGATGGATATCAGAGCGGAACCTCAAATAGCCAGTCCATGGAAAAGAAGAATGATTGCTCTAAATGGGAATTGATTCGAGGATAAATGCTCAGCTGGTAAGTAAGGTTTTTAATATGCTCACTTAAATAGGAAAGGTGTTTTTTTACCCCCCTTTTTCTTCCCTTCTCTGGATGGGGGGGGTCACACTTTGTTGGAAGGAAGAGGTTCATAGTTTTGGGGTGGTGCTGAACTAGCTTTGGTCCTCGAACACCAGGAATATAGGAGAATATTTTACTAACTTATGAAACCGTGATTCTATTCAGAATCATAGAATAGTAGAATTGGATTTTACCTGTCCATCTTGGGTGGCCGTGCACGGCATAGCTCATAGCTTCTCTGAGTTATTCAAGCCCCTTCACCACGGCAAGGCAGTGATCCATGAAGGAGGGTACTTGCCATACATACTATGATAGCTCGGTCGTCTCTTGGATAGTTCAGTCGGTAAAGCATGAGACTCTTAATCTTAATCTCAGGGCCGTGGGTTCAAACCCCACACTGGGGGAAAGATTGCTACCCTGCAGAGGATTGGACTAGATGACTCTCATGGTCCCTTCTAACCCTATGCTTCTATTAGGTAAGGTAAAGGTACCCCTGCCCGTACGGGCCAGTCTTGACAGACTCTAGGGTTGTGCACTCATCTCACTCTATAGGCCGGGAGCCAGCGCTGTCCGCAGACACTTCCGGGTCACGTGGCCAGCGTGACAAAGCTGCTCTGGCGAGCCAGCGCAGCACACGGAAACGCCGTTTACCTTCCCGCTAGTAAGCGGTCCCTATTTATCTACTTGCACTTAGGGGTGCTTTCGAACTGCTAGGTTGGCAGGCGCTGGGACCGAGCAACGGGAGCGCACCCCGCCGCAGGGATTGGAACCGCCAACCATGCGATCGGCAAGTCCTAGGCACTGAGGTTTTACCCACAGCGCCACCCGCGTCCCCTATGCTTCTATTATTCTATATATTAAGTGACATGCAACTGTAGTTATTATTGATACAACCATGATGGCTATGTTCTTCCTCCACAATTGGAGGCAGGTTTCCTCTAAATTTCAGTTGCTAGGAATCAGAACTGGGAAAACACTGTTGCACTCAGATCCTTCTTTATGGGCTTCCCATACACATGTGGTTGACCACTTTAAGAGCAGAATGGTGGACTTCAGCACAGTTCTTCTTATGTCCACAGCAAGAAAAAATGCTAGTGTTGGTCACATTCCTTCTGTCAGGTGTGGAGAGTCCTCCTCTCCCTTTGGTAACTTCACAGATAAAACTTAACAAGCAGCTGATATATTTATAGTCCTTTTATTACAGCATCATGTTGCAAGCACAAATACACAGCTCTCCGCAAGTTGGCTAACATCAACTTCATTGGACTGGTCATGTTGTGCAGATGCCTGATGTTCGTCTTCCAAAGCAACTACTCTATTCCAAATTTAAAAATGGAAAGCGTAATGCCGGTGGTCAACAAAAGAGGTTTAAAGACTGTCTCGAGGCAAATCTAAAAAAAAATGTAGTATAAACACTGACAACTGGGAAACACTGGCCTGCGAGTGCTCCAGTTGGAGAACAGCCTTTACCAAAGGTGTCATGGGCTTTGAAGACACTTGAACTCAGGACGAAAGGGAGAAATGTGCTAGGAGGAAAGCACGCTTGGCAAATCCACACCGTGATCAACTCCCGCCCAGAAACCAATGTCCCCACTGTGGAAGGACGTGTGGATCCAGGATTGGCCTCCACAGTCACTTATGGACTCATTGATAAAACTGTGTTTATGGAAAACAATCTTACTCGGCTATGAGGGATCACCAAAGAAGAAAGGAGGAGGAGGAGGAGGAGATGACTCTAAATTCTACTTCCGACTTCCGCAGCATTTTAGGCACCAACAGGAAGTTCCTCTCTCCCTCTGACTCCTTTGCTCTCTGATATGTTCGGACCTCCGAGTCCATGGTGAGGAGGGGTCCCCAGTTGGGATGCACAGAATGCTGTATGAGATAGTAAGTCTCCAGGCTTGAGTTTGATAGCTGATGCAACTGGCTGATGCAATCAGCCTGCAATACTTTCTATGGTAGTGCTGGGTCAGAATGACTCAGCAGTAAGGTGCTGACAGTTGATTGGCTGTCACCGGTTTAAAAGGGAAACCTGCCCAGCAGTAAGTGTGGTGTAGTAGAGTGTGGTCAGAGATAGAGAGAGAGAAAGGTCTTCCTGTTTGCCTTGAGGTGCAGCCGGGTGCTGTGTTTGACTGTGTGAACTGCTCGTGCATTGTGGCCTGCAGATATTTGTATATGTGGCTCACAATGAATATACTGCACTGAAGAGCATGGAACTCTGAGTATTTCTGCTGGGGTGCCACAAATAATTCGCGACATCCCCCAACCTCTCAAGTGATGTCTTGACTAGCTGTCCCCTCCCTTCTGGTACTCTTGGCATTATCTCGTAACTGGGTAACACCTCCCTAAGTTGTTCAGCTTCTGTCTCTCTCTCTCTGCTTCTGAACACGCTGTGGACAAAGTGGGCGATACTTCCCCCCTCCAGCTCTCCATCGGAGAGAAGCCAGTCTGCCATAGAATGCATTCCCCAGTCCTCAGCTTCAGACCATTCCTTGATACCTTCACTTCTTATTACTTCTTGCGAACACCCCCGAAACAGGAGCACGGGCATGAGATAATAGGAAGAAGCAGCCCTGGATGGTGTGACTCACCCTGTGGCGACCTTTGTAGGATGAACGTCAAACTGCCTCTAAGTCATCCTAGCCCTGACAGAAATCTGGATCCACCTGCCTCTCCACCTCACATTTTCTCCGGGTTACAAACAGCCTCCACTCTCAAACAATTTGTAACTCCAAGGTTCTACACTTTCCCTCCGTCACAAAAGGTGTATTTCAAAAGGTGGGAAGCTAATAGGTTTCCGTGAGAGGTTGTTCCTCACTTATACTGCCTCTTTTGTCTCCTGGAGCTGCGTCGTCTCTTTGCGGGAAAGAGGAAGAAGTAAACACCTTATATCTTTCATCGAAGGCAAGCTTCAGATTTCGTGGGTCACAGGTCTGTGAAAGTGGCAGTATTTATTAAGGGTATCAGAGGCTAAGAAGAAGAAAATAAGATTAGGACAATGCCCAGTTTGCTGCGGGAGAAATCAATAGCAGAAAAACTTAAACCTCTTATTGACCTCACACTGTCCTCTCTACAACATGGGGTCCAAGCTCATCTTGGCGGCAAGATGAGACAAATGTCCCTATCAGCACCAGTGAACCAAACCATATCCCTCATAAGTAATACCTGTTCTCTCTCTCCCTCCCTCTCCCTCCCTCTCTCCAGCAGGCACAGGACAAGGGTGGATAACCTGTTCATCACAACAATGTTAAAAAAAGAGAGATTTGATCTTTCTGGTATGTTGGACACAATCCATGTAGGGCTTTATAATCAGCAGTTTGAATTGTGCCTGGAAATGGACCGGTAGCCAGTGAAGTTGTTTTAACAAGGGAGTAGCATGCTTTTTTGGTATCCAGTCCAGTCAGCAGTTTGGCTGCAGCATTCTGAACCAGCAGGAGCTTCTGAACACTTTTGAAAGGCAGCCCCACGAAAAGAGTCTTACAGCAGTCCAGTTGGGATGTAACTAAGGGATGCATGGTTAGGGCAATCCAGTCAGATGGGTGGGGTATACAACAACAACAACAACAAAACAACAACAACAACACTGTGGTCAGTAAATGATGGGTATCCGGTCAAGCTCAGTTGTTTGTTTGTTTTAAAAAAGAAAACACTTATCAATAACTTTCACAAATAGAGCAGTTTTATAATTAATATTTTCTAAAGGCGCACTCAGAAGACTAGCCTGGTCCTAGCCTGGTTGCTGAGATATCAATTGACAAATGGGCTGCCACTCAATCACATGTTCTACTGTCATTTAAAGAGAGAGGGAGAGAGAGAGAGCGCAAGGTGACCTCAGCTGCTCAAAAGCATGAACTAAAGTGACTTTTAATAAGATTTCCTTCATTGCCTTTGATCTTTCCAGGAAAGGGAAAGTGTGTCTATGAGCAGAGTAAATTCCTCGGAGCAAGTTGACAGAAGTAATCCTTGATTTTGAGCTATAAATCAATGTTTCTTCCAACTTTACAACTTACAGATATATTAAATCCTCTCTTGGGTAAAAGCCATTTCCCATACTCAAAGTGAAAGGAAGTTGTCTGTGTTTGGTACGTTTATACTTGCATGCTGTAGTGGTCGTGAGTGCTGAAGACGGCCCTGTTTAGGGAAGTTTTTAATGTTTAATGCTGTATTGTGTTTTTAACATCTGATTGGGAGCCGCCCAGAGTGGCTGGGGAAAGCCAGCCAGATGGGCAGTGTATAAATTAATAATAATAATAATAATAATAATAATAATAATAATAATAATAATTACATATAGGTCATTGCTTTGGGGTTTCCCATAGGCATCTGGTTGGACACCGTGAGAACAGAGGACTGGACTAGATAGGTCTCTAATCTAAGCTTTCAGGGCTCTTCTTATCGATGTGCATTGTTGTCTCCATTGTCTCTTATTTTTAGGAGAGTACTGGTTGGCGTCAGTGGGTGACACCAAGATAAACAGAGCTAGTCAAGAGGCAGGAAAGGATCTGATGTGTTATTAAAGGAGAAGTCAGGTTTGCTAGGAGAAATAAGAACTTCTGGGATCTGAATCTTAAGCGAATCATATATGGATGATAGAATCATAGAACTGTAGAGTTGGGAGGGATCCTAAGGATCCCAAGAATCATCTAATCCGATCTCCTGTAAGGCAGAAATCACAGCTAAAGAATTATTGACAGGTGGCCATCCAACTTCTATTTAAAAAACCTCCGATGAAGCCACCTTCCTAGGTCGTCCATTCTACTGTCAAACAGCTCTTTCCCTCAGAAAGTTCTTTCACATGTTCAGTTGGAATCCTCTTTCTCGTCATTTGTTTCCATTGCTTCGGGCCCTACCCTCCGGAGCAGCAGAAAGCAAGCTTGCTCCACCTTCCATGTGATAGCCCTTCAGATATTTGTAGATGACTATCATGCCACCTAGGGACGCGGGTGGCGCTGTGGGTTAAACCACAGAGCCTAGGACTTGACAATCTGAAGGTCGGTGGTTCAAATCCCCGCGACGGGGTGAGCTCCTGTTGCTCGGTCCCTGCTCCTGCCAACCTAGCAGTTTGAAAGCACGTCAAAGTGCAAGTAGATAAATAGGTACTGCTCCAGCGGGAAGGTAAACAGCATTTCCGTGTGCTGCTCTGGTTCGCCAGAAGTGGCTTAGTCATGCTGGCCACATTACCCGGAAGCTGTACGCCGGCTCCCTCGGCCAATAAAGCGAGATGAGTGCCGCAACCCCAGAGTCGGTCACGACTGGACCTAATGATCAGGGGTCCCTTTACCTTTACTTTTACCTTTATCATGCCACCTCTCAGTCTTCTCTTCTCCAGGCCCACATTCCCAATTCCCTCAACCATTCCTCTTAAGGCCAACGAAACAAGATAACCTCGTTTGATCTCAATGAGTGAAGTTGTTCACTCCACCCTTTGAATGCAGGGAGGCTTATGGGATTATATTTTATTTTATGGATTCTTATATGGAATGGCCCCTTTCAGAGGGGCTGATGTGCAGATTGTGCAGCTAGGCCCTATCCACCAGATTTCACACATCTCCAAACATTGCAACATGGTTTGCAGTGGCCTAAACATATGGAAATTAATTTGAATGTTGAAAGAAAATGTGCATGTAAATAAGTATTTGCATGTTATTTAAATTCACATTTAAATATGTCATTTGACAGTACCTATTAAAAAGAGAAAATCAAACAGGTAATGCAGAAATCAAACAGGATGAACTCACGGGTAAGAAACACTAAAGTAAGATGGAATGGAAATTTGAAATTACCAAGCTGAGGAAGAAGAAGAGGAGGAGGTGGAGTTTGGACTTGATATCCTGCCTTTCACTCCCCTTAAGGAGTCTCCAATCGGTGAACAATCTCCTTTCACTTCCTCCCCCACAAGAAACACTCTGTGAGGTGAGTGAGGCTGAGAGACTTCAGAGAAATGTGACTAGCCCAAGGTCACCCAGCAGCTGCTTGTGGAATAGAGGGGAAGCAAACCCGGTTCACCAGATTACGAGTCCACTGCTCTTAACCACTACACCACACTGGAAGCCACAGTAAATGCTGTTAGGAACACGTACTTTATACTGAGTTAGACCATTGGTCCATCTCACTCAGTGCCTGTCAGGGAATGGTCGGAACAGGAAGACTGTGAAGTGTACACTCAGTCTGATCAGCTTCTCTCTGAAGAGGAGGAGGGGGGAAGTTTTCCACCCACTTGTCTCCAGCAGTTTCAGGAGGAGGGAGAGAGAGATGCTATACCGTTCGAGGAGGAATTGCCTAGTTACGAGATAGTGGAGGAGGAAGGGAAGGGGAGAACATAGCCAACAGAGGCCTCCCTGGAGAGTATGGGGGATCCTCTATCTCTACAGGTCCATTGGTCCCTCCACATTCTAGAACAGAGAAGGCAGAGGGGTGGGACTCCTGAGACTTCCCATTGGTGCTCAGGATGTTGTTGGGAACGGAAGAGGAGGGACTCAGAGTAGCCAACATCTCTTTTCATGTGGAGACATGGATTCTTGTCTTGCAACCAGATGACTGAATACAAAGGACTATAAATGCGAACTGCTTGTTATTCTTGCCTATGAGGCTACCAGAGGGGGAGACGACTTTCCACGCCTGACAGTGTCTATACCAGGCATAGGCAAACTCTGGCCCTCCAGATGTTTGGGACTACAATTCCCATCATCCCTAGCTAATGGGACCAGTGGTCAGGGATGATGGGAATTGTAGTCCCAAACTTGTGGAGGGCCGGAGTTAGCCTATGCCTGGTCTATACTGACAGGAGCTCTTCAGGATTTCAGACAGGGGTATCCCACAGCTCTACCATTGATCTATATGGTTCCCTATGTAAAGTGGGCACTTAATGACTTAAAGGATGGCTTAATAATAATAATAATTTTATTGTTCATATGCCGCCCATCTGACTGGGTTGCCCTAGTCATAGCTGTCAACCTTCCCTTTTTTTGTGGGAAATTCCCTTATTCCAGCACCGTTTCCCGCTGCTTCCCGCTGCTATCCTGGATTGGGAGATATCCCGTAGACTGTCCCCGGGACAGGTGAGGCTGCTGATCCCTTATTTTCGAGGCTGCTGATCCCTTATTTTCAAATCTGAAAGTTGACAGCTATAGCCCCAGCCACTCTGGGTGGCTCTCAACAAAATACTAAAAACACCATAAAACATTAACCATTAGAAAGAAGAAAGATTCCCGACCAGAGAAGAATGGCAAATTTAAGTTGACAGACTATGCCGGACTGGCAAAAATGACTGGAAGAATCAGAAACCAGGGAGACCAAAATTTTAATAAGGAATGGGGCAAGGGGGAATACATAATTCACCTTAAAAACCATTGTAAACAATTGAAATCATTAGTAGCACTGGAATAACATTTGTAGTGAAATGTTGAATTTTGGGTATAATGGAGATTTGAAAAGATTTGGATTAGTAGAGAAGATGCAGGAGGAAAAGGTTAATATAAGGACCCACAAAGGGGAGGAGGGACGTTCAGGAGATCCTTTGGAATGCTCTTTTTATGTTGGTTGTTGGATAATTGATTGCAAATTTCTAAAATCCGAAAAACTAAATAAAAGTATGAAGAAAAATAATAGAAACTTCCAAGAAGAAGAAGAAGAAGAAGAAGAAGAAGAAGAAGAAGAAGAAGAAGAGTTTGGATTTGATATCCCGCCTTTCACTCCCCTTCAGGAGTCTCAAAGCGGCTAACATTCTCCTTTCCCTTCCTCCCCCACAACAAACACTCTGTGAGGTGAGTGGGGTTGAGAGACTTCAGAGAAGTGTGACTGGCCCAAGGTCACCCAGCAGCTGCATGTGGAGGAGCGGAGACGCGAACCCCGTTCCCCAGATTACGAGACTACCGCTCTTAACCACTACACCACACTGAACAGGGCTTAGCAATCAATGGCGCTGAGAGATCTCCTGTGTGGGCACAATATTGGTTTTGGTTACTTTGGCTCATCAGCCTGAGGCCTTCAGACATGATGCGCAATCCTATGCATATTCACACAGAAGTATGTACCAACTTAGTTCAATAGTCTTGCTCCCAGGAAGAGATAGAGGAGAAATCTGGTCCTGATTGCATTTTCCCTAAGTGACTGTATCTAATTCGCACTTCCTGGAACTATCAGGAAACTGCACTATAGCTATCCTTTGAAACTGGCACATCTCTGACTATCGCAGTGGCGTGAAGCTAAACTCAAATGGGGTCTGTAGGTTTCATTGGAACAACTTGAAATTTACACTCAGCGCTAGAATCGGGGTAAGCTACAAGAATGACACCGAGCCAGCTAATTAGCAGTGCTGTAGGGTTACCTCCGGAGGTCTCCAGTTTTTTAATGGAATAATTATAATGATATTTTATCCACATATCATTCTTAAATAATTACATAGTATCAGTTAGTCTGGTTTCCTCTACATAGAGCAGGCCAGTCACTCTGGGAGGAACCAGGACAGGAAATATTAATTGATGTCAGGCTGGCTCCCGCAGCTATTATTAAAGATGCGATTTGGCTGGAGGAGGGGGGAAATATTGTTAGATACTTATCCCAGAAGAGCAGGCATGTTAGCAGGTAGGAAAGGCAAATGTCAATGTCTGTTTATGTCATTGTTTTGTTGTTGTTTAGTCATTTAGTCATGTCCGACTCTTCGTGACCCCATGGACCAGAGCACGCCAGGCACTTCTGTCTTCCACTGCCTCCCGCAGTTTGGTCAGACTCATGTTTGTAGCTTCGAGAACACCGTCCAACCATCTCGTCCTCTGTCGTCCCCTTCTCCTTGTGCCCTCCATCTTTCCCAACATCAGGGTCTTTTCCACAGAGTCTTCTCTTCTCATGAGGTGGCCAAAGTATTGGAGCCTCAGCTTCAGGATCTGTCCTTCCAGTGAGCACTCAGGGCTGATCTCCTTCAGAATGGATAGGTTTGATCTTCTTGCAGTCCATGGGACTCTCAAGAGTCTCCTCCAGCACCATAATTCAAAAGCATCAATTCTTCGGCGATCAGCCTTCTTTATGGTCCAGCTCTCACTTCCATACATCACTACTGGGAAAACCATAGCTTGAACTATACGGACCTTTGTTGACAAGGTGATGTCTCTGCTTTTTAAGATGCTGTCTAGGCTTCCAATCACCTTTCTCCCAAGGAGCAGGCGTCTTTTAATTTCATGACTGCTGTCACCATCTGCAGTGATCATGGAGCCCAAGAAAGTAAAATCTCTCACTATCTCCATTTCTTGCCCTTCTATTTGCCAGGAGGTGATGGGACCAGTGGCCATGATCTTCGTTTTTTTGATGTTGAGCTTCAGACCATATTTTGCGCTCTCCTCTTTCACCCTCATTAAAAGGTTCTTTAATTCCTCCTCACTTTCTGCCATCAAGGTTCTGTCATCTGCATGTCATGTTTATGTCATAGAATAATATAATTGTAGCATTGGGAGCGGACGGGACGCGGGTGGCGCTGTGGGTAAAAGCCTCAGCGCCTAGGGCTTGCCGATCGAAAGGTCGGTGGTTCGAATCCCCGCGGCGGGGTGCGCTCCCGCTGCTCGGTCCCAGCGCCTGCCAACCTAGCAGTTCGAAAGCACCCCTGGGTACAAGTAGATAAATAGGGACCGCTTACTAGCGGGAAGGTAAACAGCGTTTCCGTGTGCGGCTCTGACTCGCCAGAGCAGCGATGTCATGCTGGCCACGTGACCCGGAAGTGTCTCCGGACAGCGCTGGCCCCCGGCCTCTAGAGTGAGATGGGCGCACAACCCTGGAGTCTGTCAAGACTGGCCCGCACGGGCAGGGGTACCTTTACCTTTACTTTAGCATTGGGAGCAGTGCCAGATTTATGTATAATAATAATAATAATAATAATAATAATAATAATAATAATAAACAACTTTTATTTGTATCTTGCCCTCCCCAGCCAAAACTGGGCTCAGGGCGGCTAACATCAAATGTATAACATTGGTATAAAATCAAACAATAATTAAATTACCTCCTAAAAACAAGTCAGGATCAAATTAAAATCTAATTAGATGGCTTTTCGCAGGATTAGGGTTGGGGTATAAGCTAAACAAGCTATAGCTTAGGGCCCTACTCTCTTGCCCCCCCCCCCAAAAAAAATCACTATTAATATACTTCTTCTTAATTGTATTTCAGTTCAACAATTACTTTGATAAAATACACATTTTGTTATGTGCAAATGGCTTGAGGTACCTATTAGGTCCATAAATTACCATCTAGCATATATTCAACACAAAAAAACAGCGACCATTTGTTGTTGGCAGAGGACAGCTGGACATATAAAGGGTCCCATTACCTTCAGTAGCTTAGGGCCTCATCAAACCCAAATCTGGCCCTGGTTGGGAGAGACCCCAAGAATCATATTGCCCAACCCTTTGCAATGCAGGAATATCTGCTATAGCATCCATGACAGATGGCCATTCAACCTCTGCTTAAAAACCTCCAAGGAAGGAGAGCCCACCAACTCTCATGGGAATCTGTTCCACTCAAACTGCTCTTGACATCAGAAAGTTCTTCCTGGTATTTAGTTGGAATCTCCTTTCTTGCAACTTGAATCTGTTGGTTTGAGCCCTATCCTTCGCAGCAGGAGAAAACAATGTCAGTTCATCATTTTTCCAATCTTGAGTTCAGCTCTCCAGATTGCGGGGTGGAGAATAGTGATTTGCAATCATCAGTGATCATTAGAAAAATAGTTCATTGGACAGAAGCAATATTTTGTCATGCATTCAGACCTGTTAGTTAGTCAGCCAGCCAGCCAGTTAGTTAGTTAGTTAGTTAGTTAGTTAGTTAGTTAGTTAGTTATTTCATACAGTTTATACATTGCTTGATTGTAAAAAACAAACAAACCCACCCTCAAAGCACTTTAGATGGGCTGGCTGAAGACACACCTATTTACAAAAGCATTCCTTTGCTCTCCCAACCCAAGTCTCCTGTTCAAATCACTATATTCTTTTAATTGAATTTAATATATATGTCCATGGAGTTTTCTTGGCAGGGATACTGGAGTGGCTTGCCGGTTCCTGCTCCAGGTGGATCACGTTTAGTCAAAACTCTCCACTATGACCTGTCCATCTTGGGTGGCCCTGCATGGCATACCTCATAGCTTCTCTGAGTTATTCAAGCCCCTTCGCCACAACAAGGCAGTGAGTTTGACCAAACTGCAGGAGGTAGTGGAAGACAGGAGTGCCTGGCGTGCTCTGGTCCATGGGGTCACGAAGAGTCAGACACAACTAAACAACAACAATATATGTGTGTCTTTTAATTATGGGGATTTATATTTTAATGGGATTGATTTATTGGGTATTTTAATTACGGTGCATTTTTAATTACTGTGCATTGCAACAGTGTTTGCTAAAACGCTTAGGTGTCTACTTGGCATTCAGCAGCACATTCATTCAATCATCATCGCCATCATCTGGTCCAAGGAGCTAAAGAGCCAGCCTTGTGACTCTGGTGTTCTGGGGCCTGGAGTAAGAGCCAGGTGGTCTGTCCCCACAACAAGTTACCCAGACTGAGGAAATGAGCAGAGCTGAGATCTGGTTGCATCAGATTGATCCTTCTCTAAAGGCAAACTTTCTACCAGGAGAGAAGTCACCAGGGACGTTCCATACAGATCAGCCCTGAGGCTCATTATTTTTTGTATTCTGAATAAGGTGTGAGGAGCCTCTTTCCCTCTCTATCTGATCCTTTGGAGGGTACACCCTCTTCCCCAGTGGCTTCCCCTGTTCCCAGGCCATGACCCTCACCTACCTCCTTGAATGCTTTTGACTGGCTGAGATGTCTCCTTGAACTCTGATAGTGCTTCTTGTTTTCCTCGATGGACAACAGAGGGATGTGCATGTAGGAGCTAGCCTGCTTTGCAAAGGTAATTTTTTTGCCTCCTTTTGCCTTTGGACCCACCCACCACTCACATGTAGCCCCTGGAAGTCTTTCCAGAAGAGAATGGGGTCCTCAGACTGAAAATGCTTCCCCACCCCTGTTCTGAATTGTCACCTCCAAATCTACTTTTCCATAAGAAGCAGTCAGAGTATCGAAAACCTATCTGTGCATGAAACAACTTGCATGATCTCCTTGTGATCAGCTGGGGGAAGGAAGGAGAAATAGGAATCTGAAAGGGCTCGGCCTTCAGTGTGGTGGGAGCAGAGAGGACGCTGTTGAAAGCAACCAAAAGTAGAGGATTAGAACAATCATGGTCTCCAGAGTAATCTTCTTTGAGAATTCATTGCTATGATTGCTTTTTTGATATTAGATTATTTAAGTAAATAAACTTTGCTTTTATTATCCCACATATTGGCTACTGCTTGTTTAAGGCTGCAATCCTAAACACACACACACATACTAACTAGACAGTAAGCCCAACTGAACACAATGGAACTTGCTTCTGAGTAAATATCTTTAGGGTTGCATAATAAAGGGCTGGACCAAGTTGACTGGAAGAGTTACTCTAAGCTTACACTTAACACATAATAGTGATCAGATCAGCTGCTTTATAGAATTGCCTTAAAACCGATGAACAGAATTCGAGTTTCAAAAGTGAAATTTGATAATGTTCAGTTTTGTGAAGTTCTGAATTGTCTAACATGTTTGCTTCATTTTTTGTTCCATCCAAGTCTTGTATCAATCTGAAAAAATATTAATAGACATATTCTCACTGATGGGCACTTTATTGATAATGCAGGAGGTGAGTGCTTTTATGTATAGCTGTACTCCAGTTCTGGGTTGTTGATGCTGAAATAAGGCAAAGGCAGCTAGACATGGTGAACCTGATAGGCATTTTCTTAAGTGCAAATGCTATTGTGCCGCCTTCCGCTCTTGACACTATCGTCTCAAAAGCCTCAATGGGCTTCTAATCTGAAACTGCTCCAACTGACAGCCCAATATCTCCACTGATAGCCTGCCAAAGTCCCATAGATGCTGTAATTAATGGGAGTGTATGAGCAGCTGTAATTGACGTTCTAATCAATAAAGGTTTACTCAACAAACCTGCAAATGGCTTTCAATCGGTTCCCGGGAGCCGTCTTAATGTCAGTGGAAGGGTATGATTGTCCACAAACAGTTCCAGCTAAAATGGTGAGTGAATGCCAAGCACAAGCCAGAGTTCAGGTGGCCAGTAAACTCCATTCATTTTCATTAGAGCATACCCGCCAACATTTCTCCAATGAAAATAGAGACATTGTTTTAGTATTTCTACCCCGCACATCTTATAGGGTTGCCCCAGCCACTCTGGGCAGCTTCCAACATATATAAAAACATAATAAAGCATTAAACATTTTTTTTTAAAAACTTAACTACAGTGGTACCTCAGGTTACAGACACTTCAGGTTACATACGCTTCAGGTTACAGACTCCGCTAACCCAGAAATAGTACCTCAGGGTAAGAACTTTGCTTCAGGATGAGAACAGAAATCGCGCGGCGGCAGCAGTGGGAGGCCCCATTAGCTAAAGTGGTACCTCAGGTTAAGAACAGTTTCAGGTTAAGAACTGACCTCCAGAACGAATTAAGTTCTTAACCTGAGGTACCACTGTATACAGGATTGCCTTCAGACACCTTGGGGGGTCGGCTAACTCCATACCCTCCAACATTTCTCTGATGAAAATAGGGACGTCCTAAGGAAAAGTGGGACATTCCGGGATCAAATCAGAAATCAGGGACATCCTTGGAAAATAGGGATACTTGGAGGGTCTGTTAGAACAATGGGGGAAGTGGGCAATCAGATACACACTTGGAATTGCCCATTCAAATGCAGTCCTGCAGAGCAAAACTACGAAGGAAGAAATGTGAATGCAGAGAGGCAGGCAGTGTCAATTGCAGTGAGCACTGTGTGCAGCATGGTCTCCCAAACAGCTGAGAGGGAACCATAGAATTATAGAAGTTGGGGCTCAAGGGGTCATCTAGTCCAACCCCCTTGCAGGAGTCACAGTTGGAATACACTATGCCACCAGGAACTGCACACACTCCCTTTGGTTGTTCTTCTGTGCAACTGTGCAGCAGCTACGTATGTACCCTGTTGCAACATACCTGGGGGGCACATGCAGCCCCGGCATGAGACAGACCTCTCCGGGCGCCTTCCTGATGAAGCGCAGCCCCTGGACATTCTCCAGTCTTCAGTCCCAGTTCGTTGTAGTGACACATATCAAAAGACATGTGCACACTCACTCAGCAGAGTATAGCAGAAACGATGGTGAAGCATGAGTGTAGCATTCTAAGTATTTATTAAGCAATATATACAGAACGATCACTGCAGATGATGACAGCAGTCACAAAATTAAAAGACACCTGCTTCTTTGGAGAAAAGCAATGACAAACGTAGACAGCATCTTAAAAAGCAGAGACATCACCTTGCCAACAAAGGTCTGTATAGTTAAAGCTATGGTTTTCCCAGTAGTGATGTATGGAAGTGAGAGCTGGACCATAAAGAAGGCTGAGCGCCAAAGAATTGATGCTTCTGAATTATGGTGCTGGAGAAGACTCTTGAGAGTACCACGGACTGCAAGAAGATCAAACCTCTCCATTCTTAAGGAAATCAGCCCTGAGTGCTCACTGAAAGGACAGATCCTGAAGCTGAGGCTCCAATACTTTGGTCACCTCATGAGAAGAAAAGACTCCCTGGAAAAGACCTTGATGTTGGGAAAGATCACAAGGAGAAGGGGACGACAGAGGACGAGATGGTTGGGTTGTGTTCTCGAAGCTACCAGCATGAGTTTGACCAAACTGTGGGAGGCCTGGCGTGCTCTGGTCCATGGGGTCATGAAGAGTCAGACACGACTAAACGACTAAACAACAACAACAATATACAGAAGAAAGCAATCATGGCCTCCTATCACTTCTTCTCCAAGAGAGAGAGAGAGTAAAGAAGTACAAAAGTACAGTACAAGCGGAAAAGATAAGACTGGCTTCTGTTCTCACACTTTCCAAGCCTGGAAGCTAAACACAGACATGTGATATAACAACCACACACCCAGCAATGGAAGAGTGAAATGCTAACATCTTCCTAGATGTGGGGAATTTTTCCCCCTTATGGACAAGCTTCTGGGGGATCTCATGCTGGTGGTGGGCGGGGCCAGAGAGAGAAGTGGGTGGGGAAAATGAATGCAAATTTACTTCTGTATGGTCAATACAGACTGTCAGTATTTTGTGGGATGGATTCAAGTACCGTATTTTTCGCTCCATAAGACACATTTTTTTCCTCCTAAAAAGTAAGGGGAAGTGTCTGTGCGTCTTATGGAGCGAATGCGTGGTCGATTGCTGGCTCCCTTCCTGGCCTCACCCCCTTGCCCAGGCCTCCATTGTTGAATGTTCTGCAGGTGGAGGCTGTTTGTTTCCCCAGTGACATGTGACTGGCTGATCAGATTATCTGTCTGGAAACAGTAGAAACGGCTCCCTTTCCTTTCCTAAAGAAGCTGCAGAACTGTGATCTAAACCTCCATAAAAACAGAATTTTTTCCCTTTGCAAAGTAAGCTCAACGACTTTGAGCTGATCCTCAAAAAAATGGGGCTTTCCCCCTTTGCAAAAGAAGCTGCACAACTGTGAGCCAATCCCCCAAAAAACACGGCTTTCCCCCTTTCCTCCTCTAAAAACTAGGTGCGTCTTAGGGTCAAGTGCGTCTTATGGAGTGAAAAATACGGTAAATACCAGTGACATGCTGGCAATATCCTGTCCCCTTCGATTGTTCAGCCACAGTATTTTGCACCAGCTGGAGCCTCCAGAACAGGCCCAAAGCTAGCCCCACATAGAGCACATTGCAATTCCTAACCTCTCCTGTTAAAATAATCTAAGAAGATGCTGCTGATTCAGGTCAATGGCTCACCTAGTTCAGCATCCTGTTCTCACAGTAACCAACTAGATGTCTATGGGAAACCAGCTGGCAGGATTCAAGCCAGGGGTGCCAACTGGAGTAAAATATTGTGAGGAAGCTAGGTGAGCACTGCCCCACATAATCAGTCACAAAATGTGGCTCATGCACACCATTTGAATGGCAAGGCTCATCAACTTGGAGGGGGGCGGCCCCCTCAAATATTGCATTGGGTTGCCAAAAGGACCTCGGCTCCTAGCAGTTGACTCCTATGATTCCAGCACAAGAACACTTTTCCCTCCTGTGGTTTCCAGAAACTGTTATTCAAAAGCATTGCCTCCTCCAACTTTGGAGAGAGAGAGGGAGCGCATAGCCATCATTGCTAGTAGCCTTCGATAGCCTCCATGAGTTCAATATCTAATCCTCTTTTAACTCCATCTGGGTCAGTGGTTGTCAATGCCTCCTGCGGGAGGCAGATCCATAGTTAAACTGTGCACTGCATCAAGAAGTATTTTCTTTTAAATAAAATTAAATAAAAAAATTATCTGTCCTGGATCTGCAGTAGTTGGACTGGAAAAGAACGCAGGCCGAGACCCTGGGAAGACACTTTCCATAGGAGCAGATTGCACTGAGCTAGTCAGACCAATAGTCTGACTAAGTATGGCTGCTGACATCTTAGCCTAAATCCCCCACCCTTTCTCCTAATGAATTCCATTTCATTTCTATTCCTCCGGCTGATGAGGTCATCCAATTTATCCCGCATAATTCCCCAGTCCTTCTCTGTAACGAACAATGCCTCTTAGCTTGATGCCATATGCAAAGTCTCATCAGCGGAAGACTTGCTTCCCCTCTCGCAGGTCACAAACACAAATATTGAATAAAATAAGGCCTGGGGCTGATCCCTAAGGGATGTCACTGGTGAACTTTCCTCTCCAGGTAGAAAGTTTGCCTTTTAGCAAATTCCGTTGCCTTCCTCCCTTGAACAAGTGCCTGGCAATAGTCATGCCAATACCCATCATTCAGTGGTTGAAGAAATAATTTATTTCTGAGCACTGAATAGACCAAGATTCCAGATCTAGATCATAGCTGTCAACTTTTTTCCTTTTTTTAAAGGGAGATTCCCTTATTCCCAATAGGATTCCTCACAAGAAAAGGGAAAAGTTGACAGCTATGATCTAGATTATTCACTTGGAAGTCTGGTTGGACACAATTCTGCCTAGGGCTGAGCCAAAATTCCTTAGTCAAGAATTTTCTGATAAATAAGTTTGAAAACTTCCCTTCTGGAGTTCTGGGTGGATGGCGAGGGGACAGTTTAGGCATTCCAACAGTTTGATATTCTCTATTCTAGAGAGAGGCACAGTCAAAGACACCAGTGTGAAATGAAGTTGCCCCCCAGTCCTTCTGCTTGTAATCAGTGCTGGATTTATGTATAAACTAAACAAGCTATAGCTTAGGGCCCCACTCTCTTGCCCCTCCCCCCAAAGGAAAAAAAACTGGATGTACATTTCCAAAATATAAGATAAAAAAAAAATTAAAGCTACATACAGCAACATGGGACATGGGTGGCGCTGTGGGTTAAACCACAGAGCCTAGGACTTGCCGATCAGAAGGTCAGTGGTTCGAATCCCCGCAACGGGGTGAGCTCCCGTTGCTCTGTCCCTGCCCCTGCCAACCTAGCAGTTCGAAAGCACGTCAAAGTGCAAGTAGATAAATAGGTACCGCTCTGGCAGGAAGGTAAACGGCGTTTCCGTGTGCTGCTCTGGTTCGCCAGAAGCGGCTTAGTCATGCTGGCCACATGACCCAAAAGCTGTACGCCGGCTCCCTTGGCCAATAAAGCGAGATGAGCGCCGCAACCCCAGAGTCGGTCACGACTGGACCTAATGGTCAGGGGTCCCTTTACCTTTACCTTTACATACAGCAACAGTGTTGGCTTCTATGATGTAAGTCATAGGACCCGCCTGCTAGCCTGCTCCCTAAAATATCACTGGTTTGCACCTTTCTATATATATAGGGTACCTACATTCTGCATGGACTGGTTGCATGGAAACATGTGCAAACGGCTTTAGGTCCAACACACACACACAAAAACAGCGACAATTTGTTGTTGACAAAGGACAGCTGGACATATAAAGGGCCCCATTACCTTCAGTAGCTTAGGGCTTCATCATCATCAAACCTTTTATTGGCATCACATACATACATCCAAAACAAATTATACATTTTCTACTACTGGGGAATGATCAGGAGCTCACCAAGTTAGTGGCTAAATATCTCTATTTGGTTTTTTGTCATTGAAATACACTGCAGACGTCTGATCTCCCTGGAGACCTAGAGATGTGATGATAGACTGCTCTGACTCCTTTCTTTTAGCAAACGTTTTGTGCCACTGGGGAAGTGGTAATTCTCTATTGATTTGTTTTAGGGCCTCATCAAAACTAAATCCGGCCCTGCATGTAACACAGGTCATCTGCCACTAAAATACACACCTTCCTGTAGTCCTAACTCCGTCTTCTCCTGCACATGGCAATCTGCTGTGCTAGGAGACATTTTAAGTGGGCTTCTGGCCTGATTCGACCAACTGCAAACAAGCTCTCAGAGTTCGGTCTTGAGGCTGTCAGGTGCTCTAAGGGTTAAAGAGCGGCAGCCGTAGGAAAAAGCCAGGAAAGGAAGTACTCAGAAGAGGCAGGGGGAAGCAGCCCCATTAATTGGACCCAATCAATGCCTGCAGTGCCAAGCAATGGCCAAGGGGAAGAGGAGAACGGTATTGCTTCTGAGGGCATTTTCCAAGCCAATTCCCCCAGCACCTGTGGCTACGGCTTGAACCTTCAAAAGTGCTGCTGGGTCCCACTGGAGGCTGTGGATACAAGAGTGCTTCAATTCCAATAAATCCAGAAAATTGACATTTCCAAAAATAGCCGCCTTTCAGTCTATTTCCAGATAATTACCACCCTTGGGAATTAGAAGCATTAAGTCTCCCGCAACCTCCAGGGTATGAGTCAGCTGCCAGTGGCCACACCCCTTTCCTGCCTCCGCTGGCTAATTATCAGATTTCTGCTTTCATGCACAGGATGTCAAGGAGCTGCCGAAGACGAAAGCTTTGCAAACTTTGGGGGGTCTTCAGCTACGGGCCCTGCAAAAGGTAGGGAGGAATCTGACCTCGGCAGGTTCAGGTTTCCAAATTGGCGGCGCTTGATGGATTGGAGTCAGCGTGCGCAAGCTGGGATGGTGGCAAACCAGTTTCAAAGAGGGAAGGGCTTTTGATCCTTTGTAAGCCAAGAGGGCTTTCGCAGGCACAAAAAGTCCCATTGCTGGAATGTAGGTCTACGCAAAAAAAGACCTTAGAATCTGCACACACCCCTCCTCTTGAGGGTCTGGTCTGTGGATAAAAACCAGAAAATGTCACAATCTTACTGAACGCCACATTTTCCACTTTAAGTTCATGTCCCGTTACTTTACAGCAAGGCCTTTATAAAATTTGGGGAATATATCACAGAGCTAGGTCCCAAATGCACAGTGCTTTTGCCGGGAAAAGGTTGCATCCAATGGACACTTTGTGCAGTCATCTTTCTGTTCCCCTTCCCCTTCTCTGAAGTTCCCCTGCAAAAAAAGCCTCTTTAGGTGGCTGGAGGTTTTACTCAGAGTAGACCCAGTGAAAATAATAGACTTAAGTTAAAAGGTAAAGGGACCCCTGACCATTAGGTCCAGTCGTGGCCGACTCTGTGGTTGCAGCGCTCATCTCGCTTTACTGGCCGAGGGAGCCGGGGTACAGCTTCCGGGTCATGTGGCCAGCATGACTAAGCCGCTTCTGGCAAACCAGAGCAGCGCATGGAAACGGCGTTTACTTTCCCGCCGGAGCGGTACCTACTTATCTACTTGTACTTTGACAGACTTTCGAACTGCTAGGTTGGCAGGAGCAGGGACCGAGCGACAAGAGCTCACCCCGTCGCGGGGATTCAAACCACCGACCTTCTGATTGGCAAGTCCTAGGCTCTGTGGTTCAACCCACAGCGCCACCCGCGGTCATGTGACCAGCAGGACTAAGTTAATTGTGTTCATTAACCTCAGTGGGTATACCCAGAGTAGGACTAACATTGGCTGCAACCTAAAGCATGTGCTCTATCGCTGAGCTAGACCCCTTCACCTCCACCCAGTTTCAGGCAACCTTGTATAACATAGCCCACAGTACAGCAGACCTCCCTTCAAACCCCACTGGGGAAGCTTTCTGGGGCCTGCAGAGGGAGATGGGGAAAACAGAAAGTTCAAGCGCATGAGCTGCCTTTCACTTGTGCAACAGTTTCCCATCTTTTTCCATTATTGCTGCTTTGCTTTGTTGAGTAAGCAATGGCATAACTGCAATATGTGATATGGCAGTATAGCAAATTATCAGTTCGTTACTTAGCTGGCACCGTTCCTTCCTCCTCTTTGTTATGTGGGTCCCTGTCCCTTAGATTCCTTACACCCTAGGAAAATTTCCCAGGGCCTGCAAGACAGAGCTGTTCCACCAGGCCTTTGGCCAAGGCACAGTCTTTGGCAATCCTTTGGCAATCCTCACAGAACTCTAGTCCAATGGTTGCCATTAATCTGATTTGAACTGATTTTAGAATGAAATGATTTTAGAATGCTGTATATTTTACTGTTGTTAGCTGCTCTGAGCCCAGCTTCAGCTGGGGAGAGAGGGATATAAATAAAAAAATTATTATTATTAGTCTTTGAGAGGCATTAATCTCAAACTGACTGCTTTTCCTTCCCCCACAGAAACTTCACTGCAAGCTGATGCATTCCTTGAGCATTGCATGCCATCACAAAGCCTCAACCAATAACCAAAGGCATCACAAGTGCCATACAGTCTGGACTGTGTATGTGTCTTTGTTATGAAATACTCCCGCTGTATTTCTTTGAAGTTAAAATTCAAAGGTGTTTGAATTACCAGTAGCTTCTTTCCCCCAACTTAGCTTTCTTGCTGCCGCCGATGCTATAAAAACGGTGTTTTCAATAATATATGGCCTTTCAGATAGTCAGAACTCTCTTGGTGAAATATAGATGAGAACACTCCATCCAACCAACAGCCATTATTCATTTATCATTGTGTGTTTTGCAAAGGATCCTGGGAAGTCCAGTCTAGCTTTTGGTGACTGTTGTTGTGGTCCTGGACTTTATCTGTCATCCATCCTCTGGCTTGTAACATAGCAATATTGCCACATGAACATTTTTACAGTGTGCCAACCGTGATGAAAGAGAGAGAATTAAAATGCGCAGTGGCTGCATTAATTCTGAGTTTCCATCCAGGCTCATTAAGTAAGTTGCTTTGACTGGGTCAACCAAAAGATTATGCACCCAGCGTTCAGATTTTGCTGTTGACCTTCTGTGCTCATACGTTACAATCAGTAATTTCACTGCTAACCTTTCATTCCGGGTATATAAATAATACATCACCCAGGCCAACAATAGATAAAACATGAAAGGAATATATCTGAGCTCCGGAGTGATGCCTTTTTCATCACCAAATGTTAATTATTGCCAGCCTTTTGCAAGTGGAATTAGAGGAGGGAAATAGAAAGGTGTGTGTATGAACATATATATACAGGCTTATTTATAGATCAGATTTATCTGTATGTCAGTTTTAAAGCCTTGAACAAGATTCAGAAACTCTGATTAATGGCGAGCAATTCTTACCAACCTTTTAGAACTTTTCTTTGCATTGAATTACCCTCTTGATCCCAAATGAGGCAGAGATGTACACCCACCCACCGCCTTAAAGATGTTCAAGTCTTATCAGATTGCTTTTTAACTTCTTAAAATTCCTCTGATATTTCACCTGGGTGAAACCTCTGTAATAGTCTTGACTTTCATTTTAGGTGAAACCTGATAACAGCTTAAAGACATGAAATCCTCCTCCCTTTATTGCATGCAGCCCCAACCTGCAGCCCTCCAGATGTTTTGGCCTACAACTCCCATGATCCCTAGCTAACAGGACCAGTGGTCAGGGATGATGGGAATTGTAGTCCAAAACATCTAGAGGGCTGAAGGTTGGGGATGCCTGCTTTATAGCCAACAGATGACGATTCAGCTTCTATTTGAAGACCTTTATATATATATATATATATATATATTATTAGGGTTTTTTTAACATATCATTTTCAACAGTAATTAAACATACTTTTACATCTTATTCAAATTTGTGACTTCCATCAATCCTGTCTGAAGACCTTCACTGTGGAAATGCCTACCATGCTTCTAAAGAATTGGGTCCACTGTCAAACAGTTCTCAACATTGATGGTCTCCTAATATTCAACTGCAGTATGCTCTCCCGTTAACTTAAGCCAGAAAAAGGCAAACTCGGCCCTCCAGATGTTTTTGGCCTACAACTCCCATGATCCCTAGCTAATATGACCAGTGGTCAGGGATGATGGGAATTGTAGTCCCAAAATTATTATTATTTATTTATACCCCGCCCATCTGGCTGAGTTTCCCCAGCCACTCTGGGCAGCTCCCAAACGAGTGTTAAAAACAGTACAGCATTAAATATTAAAAACTTCCCTAAACAGGGCTGCCTTCAGATGTCTTAAAAATAAGATAGCTGCTTATTTCCTTGACATCTGATGGGAGGGCTTTCCACAGGGCGGGCGCCACTACCTCTGTCTGGTTCCCTGTAACCTCACTTCTCACAATGAGGGAACTGCCAGAAGGCCCTCGGTGCTGGATCTCAGTGTCCAGGCTGAAAGATGGGGGTGGAGATGCTCTTTCAGGTATACTGGGCCGAGGCCATTTTGGGCTTTAAAGGTCAGCACCAACACGTTGAATTGTGCTCGGAAACATACTGGGAGCCAATGCAGATCTCTCAGGACCTGTGTTATGTGGTCCCGGCTGCCACATTCTGGATTAATTGCAGTTTCCGGGTCACCTTCAAAGGTAGCCCCATGTAGAGCTCATTGCGGTAGTCCAAGCAGGAGATAACTAGATGTCACACATATGTCATTCTCCCCCCACCCCACCCCCCAAAAAATCTGCACAAGTTGGTGCCTCTGCTACCATGCTATATACCAAGGGTGGGAACCCTGTGGCCCTATGAATATTGTCAGACTTCCATTCCTATCATTCCTTCCTGTTGGCCATGGCAGCTGAGCTGTGAGGAGTTTGAGCCCCACCACATCCGGGTGAATAGCACCCCTGCTGAATAGCAATGAAGACCTCGAGTGCTGAGCTGGCCCTTGCAATGCTAGCGGAGAAATGCCTCGATAAATAATACAGCAGGAAGGGAGGAGGTTCCCAGTGAGTGGGGAAAGCAAATTTTACATCAAGGTAAGCATCTCTTTGACCCTCATCTCGACCCTTCTAGGGTAGTAGAAGCTGTTTACCTACTTACGCTATTTATTCATAACCTGTCCTTCGAGAGGTTCAAGGCTGGCTTGCACGTCATTAAAATCACAAGGAAACAAATTAAAAGAAAAACATGGAAACAAAGACACTGGAGTAGAAGCCTGATATGGAAGAGCAGCATAAAAGGTGCTAGAAGCTTGAGCACGCCAGTTGTTGTTGTTGTTGCTGTTGTCATCTCTTACACTCACTCACATTCTTTCGCTCCCATTGACACTCTTTCCCATGGGTAGGCAAACTAAGGCCCGGGGGCCGGATCAGGCCCAATCACTTTCTAAATCTGGCCCACGGACAGTCCAGGAATCAGGGTGTTTTTACATGAGTAGAATGTCCCCTTTTATTTAAAATGCATCTATGGGTTATTTGTGGGGCCTGTCTGGTGTTTTTATATGAGTACAATGTGTCCTTTGATTTAAATTGCATCACTGGGTTATTTGTGGGGCATAAGTGTTCCTGCTCTTGAATTTGGGATTGTGGGTTTCCTCTGGGGATCTGGATGGCCACAGGATGCTGGGAAAGGTGGACCATTTGCCAGATCTAGTAAGCTCTTCTTAGGTTACTAGCGAAGTGCGTTATGATCTGTGACTCCTGGTTGTACTTGGGTCAGCCTGTTCTCCTCTTCCACAGATTTGTGTTTTGCATTGAAATCAGAAATGCCACAAACCGTGATATACCACTATTCACCCATAAATTACAGTTTTCTCTAATTTGTGAACTGAATCCAAAATCTGCCTCTGGGATATTGTTCTGAGTTACTGCCTCCCTGAGCCACTGATATCCTGTATTTATTTATTCCCCCCCCCCAAAAAAAAAAGCTTTCTCACATTATTGGGTACAGTAATGAAACAACTTCCTTTCAGACGCTGATGAAAAACAACTCCAGTTCTGACCCCCAATATATTCTTTCGGGTATCTTCTTTTTATTTAAAATGCATACCGTGGCTCAAAAAAGAGATTTCATTTCACCATGTGGAATATAATTAAAACTGGTATTGTTGCATTAGACAATTGTATTTGTCCGTGTTCAAGAGAGAAGCAATGTGAACCACTTCAGATGTCTGCCAGATTTGCATAGTGACAAAAGTCATTAAGTGAGCTGGAGTTAAAATGGCATTCTCTCTGCTCCCTGTGGGAAATAACCTGGGCTGGAAGTCTGTGGCATTTTCTAAAAAGGAATCGTTGCTTTTATGCATAGGATATGCATACTGCATATTCTGCTGGCTGGCAGAACACTATTAGGATTTAGTTTGACAGTGACATGGCAATTATAAATGTGCCCTTTTCTTTTTAAGGGCACTTCCTCTCGGCAGTAAAACTCATGCAAGTGTCTCCAGGAGTGTGAAGGGCTGACACCAGGCTGGAATGTGAAAAGCTGGCTTATACTGAGTCAGACCCATTGATCCATCTAACTCAGTATTGTCTACACTGACTAGCCAAAGCTTTCTTTGAAGATGGCCAGCAGAGCGCCAAGATTCAGCACCATGGAGAATGGCCATAGTTCAGTGGTGGAGCAGCTCCTGTGTAGCAGCAGCAGTTTTTAAGCATTCCAGCCAGGCCTCTACTGTTGCAGGGATGTGGCACTGTGGTCTAAACCACTGAGCCTCTTGGGCTTGCCGATCAGAAGGTCGGCAGTTCGAATCCCCGCGAGCTCCCATTGCTCTGTCCCAGCTCCTGCCAACCTAGCAGTTTGAAAGCACACCAGCGCAAGTAGATAAATAGGTACCACTGTAGCGGGAAGGTAAATGGCGTTTCCGTGCGCTCTGGTTTCCGTCGCCGTGTCCCGTTGCACCAGAAGTGGTTTAGTCCTGCTGGCCACATGACCCGGAAAGCTGTCTGTGGACAAACGCCAGCTCCCTCGGCCTGAAAGCGAGACAAGCGCCGCAACCCCATAGTCACCTTTGACTGGACCATTCAGGGCTCCTTTATCTTTTACCTTTCTACTGTTACACATGGGTGCATTTGCACAATCGCCCTTCTGGGTATATTTATTTGACCTGCACCAGAACCAGGGGCAACCCCCCCCCCAACCAACTAGGAAGACAGCTTGTCGTCGTTTTTGGCACCTCCGCAGGCTGTTGTCAAACCGGCGTCTGTTCAGGGCTGCCCAGAGTCAGCCAGTGACTTACTGTAACAACTTCTTGCTGAGTTCCAGCACCTATTTTTCTTAGTAAAAAGCACTAACCCACTGGTTAGTTATAAGGTTTAAACAACTGCCATGGCATTTTCTCAGACTGCTGTAACCATGCGTATCCTGACAAGTATGTGCCCACTTTCAATGGAGAGGTGGATGTTTATGTAGCCAGGGACAACACCCAATCCCTGTTGGGCTGCAAGCCTGCTATTGAACTTGCACACTTCCACAGAAGCAGTGCTATTTTTCGAAAGGTTCAAAAACTCACCACGAATGCCACCCTTGTTCTCTCATAACGGCAATAGCGCCTGCCTGAGAGGTGCCAGAACTGAGTTCCCGTGAGTTCCCCCTTTAAAAAAGCCCTGCACACAAGGATGTGTGTTTGAAATTGCAGAGTTCAAACATGTAAACCAGCTCAAAGTCCAAATGAAATAAAAACAGGACTCAAAATCGGTAACTCGGTGTTTTTGAAGACAATCTTGCATGAACTTCCCACCTCTCCCTTGCCATGCATGCATGCTTCCCATTCCTCATTATAATTCACATCTTAGGCCTGCGAGTGTTTGGGGAAAGAGAAGAAAGGGTACATTTTGCAAAGTTACATCAACCTCCGACAAGAAAATGAGGAGCTCTTCTCTCAGATCTGACCTCTTATCTCCCATCAAAGCTCTAGTAATTACATTCTTCTCTGTGTACTGACTTGCTCTGACAACATGGTGTGCCTTAAAAGACTCCTGGCAGAGTCTATGTCAGCCTGAGTCTACGCCAGCCCAAACTCTCCAAGGCCCCGGCAAGCCACGAGAATCTCTCATTAAGGAAATTAAACAGTGTGATTATTGACATTCCGAAAGACAAATATCTCTACAGACTCGGCACTGGCTCAGTACTGTGTTGTAAATCACAAAGAAATGGGTTCTATTCCCTTGGTCGAGAACTAAAGTGAACAGTCCCAGATTTTTAACGGGGTTTCTGTAGCAGCGCAGGCAAAGCACCCCAAAACATGGTGCACGTTACTAAGAGAGGTGGTGGAGGAGTTTATAGTGGCACAGCTGAAGGTGGAGCTCAGGGTAAAAGTTTACTTTCCTGCCGCAATGGTACCTATTTATCTACTTGTACTGGTGTGCTTTTGAACTGCTAGGTTGGCAGAAGCTGGGACAGAGCAACGGGAGCTCACCCCGTCACATGGAAGTGAACCATCGACCTTCCAACTGGCAAGTCCAAGAGGCTCTATACCAGACATTATTATTATTATGCCACCCCTATAAAGGTAAAGGTACCCCTGCCTGTACGGGCCAGTCTTGACAGACTCTAGGGTTGTGCGCCCATCTCACTCAAGAGGCCGGGGCCCAGCGCTGTCCGGAGACACTTCTGGGTCACATGGCCAGCGTGACATCGCTGCTCTGGCGAGCCAGAGCCGCACACGGAAACGCCGTTTACCTTCCCACTAGTATGTGGTCCCTATTTATCTACTTGCACCCGGAGGTGCTTTCGAACTGCTAGGTTGGCAGGCGCTGGGACCGAGCAACGGGAGCACACCCCGCCACGGGGATTCGAACCGCCAACCTTTCGATCGGCAAGCCCTAGGCGCTGAGGCTTTTACCCACAGCGCCACCCGCGTCACCATGCCACCTCTATACCAGACATTAAAAAGAAGATTCACTCTAAGTCAATGAAAATCGGTGTGTAGCTAAATGGTGGAACATCCACCCCCAGGAGGCAGTGATGGTTATCAACTTAGATGACTTCAAAACAGGATTGCACAAATTAATGGAGAACACAGCTGTCAAGAGCTGCTTGCCATTATGGCCATAGTCTGCCTCAACAGCTGGAGAGAGTATTCTGAGTACCAGTTTCTGGGAAGCATGGAAAGGGAGAGTACTGATTGAGTCCTCCTTGAGGGTTTCCCACAGCAGTGGCAGACTTTCAGTGGTGCCTTGTGCGAAGCTAAAATTCAGCAGCCCTAAGCTCTCATGCTCTGTTCCACACCATCGTTGCAGTGTTCCCTTGCAGCACAGTGCTCAGTGTGGCTGAAGTAGTCATGCTACCCTAAAACTGCCTCTGCCGACAAGTATCTGGATGGTTCCTGGACTAAATGGATGCTGGGCTAGATGGGCCATTGGCCTGATCCAGCAGGCTCTTACGTTTCTGGCCAGGATAGCAGGTCAGGATAGCTGTACAGTCATACCTCATGTTACGTTTGCTTCATGTTACGTTCTTTCAGGCTATGTCCCGCGGCGACCCGGAAGTACTGGAAAGGGTTACTTCCGGGTTTCGCCACTCACGCATGTGCACGAGCACTAAATCATGCTTTGCGCATGGGCACAAGTGCCAAATTGCACCGCGCACCTGCACAGATACGGCGCTTCAGGTTGCACTCTTTTCATGTTGCAAACAGGCCTCCAGAACGGATCCCATTCGCAACCAGAGGTACCACTGTAGATGATTGGCTCAGGTTACCGGATGCTGAATGCAAAAAGTCTGAAGTTGAAAGACAGAGGCAGTAGCTGAAATAGGTATACATCTCAGATTAAATTAGGGCGAGATGTGTTGGCGATTGGTTAGCTGGCAGAGGAGAGCAGCTGTGTACGTGTGTAATATTCAGAAAGCGCTGTCAATGTTGCTTGTTAAACATTACTGAAATAAGCACGGAACATCTCCATATCGTTCCTCCTCCTTGGTTTCTGAATATAAAAATAACAGAGGTGATGCTTAGAGTGGAGGTGGCAGTGAAGGAGGGGGGGAAGCATCATTAGTTTCAGTTCACAGAGTTTTGTACAGACGGAGTTCTCAGTTCTGCTTTTCACCTTTTGTTTCATTTCAGTGTCATTAAATGAATGGTAGCAGCTGAAAGAACGAGATCTAAGCTTTGGTGCACAAGGCAGGCATCTCATTCATGTGGACATAAAGTGATGCCATTCTCCAAGGCTGCAGAATCTTTGGCTCTCTAGATGTTGCGGGACCACAACTCCCATCAGCCCCAGCCAGCAGGACCAATGGCCAGAGATCATGGGAATGCCAATTTGACAATTGGTGGCAAATGTTCTCCACCCCTGATTTATATTGATGTAGGGACGCAGGTGGCGCCGTGGGTTAAACCACAGTGCCTAGGGCTTGCTGATCAGAAGGTCGGCGGTTTGAATCCCCACAATGGGGTGAGCTCCTGTTGCTCGGTCCCTGCTCCTGCCAACCTAGCAGTTCAAAAGCATGTCAAGTGCAAGTAGATAAATAGGTACCACTCCAGCGGGAAGGTAAACAGTGTTTCTAGAAGATGTACGCTGGCTCCCTTGGCCAGTACAGTGGTGCCTCGCAAGACGAAATTAATTCGTTCCGAGTTTTTTTGTCTTGCGATTTTTTTCGTCTTGCAATGCACAGTTTCGGAAAAGTTTTGGAAAAGCTTCAAAAATCACCAAAGTCTTCAAAAACCTAAAAAAAAGGCTAACACACTGCGTGCTATGAGTTGCTCCTCGAAGTCAAGTCGCAACTGTATTAACGGTTTTAAGAAAAAGGAAACAAACTTGCAAGACGTTTCCGTCTTGCGAAGCAAGCCCATAGGGAAAATCGTCTTGCGAAGCAACTCAAAAAACCAAAAACCCTTTCGTCTTGCGAGTTTTCCGTCTTGTGAGGCATTCGTCTTGCGAGGTACCACTGTAAAGCGAGATGAGCGCCGCAACCCCAGAGTCATCCGCGACTGGACCTAATGGTCAGGGGTCCCTTTATCTTTACCTCTAGGGTCACCTACAGTAGTATTGTCTACATCGACTGATGATGATGCTCAGGCAAAGCTCTTTTGAATCATACAATCATAGAATTGTAGAATTGGAAGGGACCCCAAGGGTCATCTAGTCCAACCCCCTGCAATGCAGGAATCTCAGCTAAAGCATCCATGACAGATGGCCATCCAACCTCTGCTTAACCTCCAAGGAAGGAGAGTCCACAACCCCCCGAGGGAGACTGTTGAACATCTCTTACTGTCAGAAATATTTCCTGATGTTTAGTTGGAATCTCCTTTCCTGGAGCCTGAAGCCATCGGTTTGAAGATAGCTGTGTTAGTTGTGCCTTGTGTTAGTGGATGATACTGGATGAACAAACTAAGTATTGCCAACCCTAGTTCTTAGATCTCTGAGTTCTTAGGCAGAAAGTTGCATACCCCTCAACTGAACATCCTGTTTTGGGGGCTCTCTCATGTGAGATCATGACTCTAAAAGCCAGCGTGGTGTAGTGGTTAAGAACGGTCGACTTGTAATCTGGTGAACCGGGTTCGCGTCTCCGCTCCTGCACATGCAGCTGCTGGGTGACCTTGGGCTAGTCCCACTTCTCTGAAGTGTCTCAGCCCCACTCACCTCACAGAGTGTTTGTTGTGGGGGAGGAAGGGAAAGGAGATTGTGAGCCGCTTTGAGACTCCTTAGGGTAGTGATAAAGCGAGATATTAAATCCAAACTCCTCCTCCTCCTCCTCCTCCTCCTCCTCCTCCTCCCCCTCTCCCTCTCCCTCTCCCTCTCCCTCTCCCTCTCCCTCTTCTTCTTCTAAAAGGCACACATTTTGGGGCACTGTGTTCTCACACAATTCATGTGATTCGCGTGTCCTAGTTTCCCTCTGGATTTGGTTGGCATGCATATTTGTGGCATGTGGAGGTTAAAGTTCATAAAGCTTTTTTGAATCATGTAGTAAGGAAAGCAGTGTATGAAGTACAGGGAAAATATAAAAAAAATATTATAACAAAAAACACCATAGCGGCTTTCTCCACTGGAGGTGACATCCATGAAAAAAACAAATATGAGAAATGACTGGGTATCTTATAAAGAAATAGATCATGAGCTGAAATTAAAGAGGTTTGAAGATATAAGAGGATTATTAGCAGATAATTTGCACGCAGGATGTCCCGGGAGAGAACCCCAGACCTTAATTCATTGTAGACTTTTGACCTTCTCCATATCACTCACCCACAAATGTGTATGAGGCCTAGGCCACATTCGCACCATTTGTTTAACACTACGATGCCACTTTAAGCAGTCACCATCATCACCATCATCATCATTTTATTTGTATGCCGTCTTTCCATAGTTGAAACTATGCTCAAGGCGGCTTACAACATGACAAGATTTACATAATTACAAACATAACCAAAGTCATAAACAATAAATAAAACACATCAAAAAGCACACAACCAAATGGAAACCATTTCCACGTAAATCATAAGATCTAAAACTAAAGATACAACAATAGTATCAATAACAGCAACAGCTCTCTCAACCCCCCGTAAAACTTCAGCTTTTGTAGCTGGAGTCAGTCCGCACTCCACACTCCCAGGCCAGGTGGGAAAGGGCCAGCAAGGCAGGGTGCAGGTCGTCCAGGGCTCACAGGCAAGATGGTCTCATTAAAGACAACACAGATAAAAATTAAAAATATAAAAGCAACTGCAGTCCTTGTGAAGCCTGCCAAGCCCCGCCCAAGCCAGGTGGAAAGAGGCAAGGGCCTGCAGGGTCCTTCAAGCCCTCAGCAGGCAGTCCTGCTGCCCCCAGCCATGGCTTCCCCCACAGAATTCTGGGAGCTGTAGTTTGTTAAGGGCGCAGAGAGTTGTCTCCCCAGAGCTAGAATTCCCAGAATTCCCCGGGAAGGAGGATTGAGTGTTAAACCATTATGGGAGTTGTAGCTCTATGAGGTCTCTAGTGGTCTCTTATTAACTCCCAGCACCATATAACTCCCATAATTCTTTACCGGGCAGGGACAGAGTCATGGCTTTGGAGAGACCATTGGCAGCACATCCACCCACACATACAGTGGGGCAGAGCAGGAATCTCCACACTGATGGAGGGGCGCTTGTGTCACAGTGAAAGTCTAGATTTGCAAATCAGTGACGCAGGGAAGTGGCGAGGCTGAACCATCTAGCTGAACCCGTTTCGAGTCACCCGTCCTGTAATGAGTCAGTGCTACAAGCAACTTTGGATAAATAGCATCTGCAGAACCCACTGGCATGAGATGATGCTCCATGTGCCCAGCTCTCGTTCCCAGATATCTCCCCCTCCACTTCATTATTCTGCCAATCAGTCAGAAGCAATTTGTAATCAGTTTTTAAGCAACGGCACATCATCTTCGGTAATTGGCACGATGCATCTTTGACAAGAGGAGAAATTGTGGCTGATGCCAATCAACATTGACTGGAGTTGGAGAAGACAACCTCACTTTCATAGGGAACCCGCTGCTGTGGGGTCTCAGCCTCAACACGGGGAAATTTTATGTGGACAGCTCTGCATTCATGGCAAAATTATGGGATATAATCTGCCACATACAGTTTGCAATATAAACACTGCATGTTGGGTTTTGTTGAGGGAAATGTATCAAAATCCGACATTTTCAGAAATACGGTCGTAAGTTTTTATTTTTAAATGGTGAATAGTTCAACTTATTTCTAAGTCAATCCAAGTTCTAATTGAACTCAACCCATCTGAAACTCTGGAGAGTTGCTGTCAGTTAGTGTAGACAATACTGAGGTAGATGAAATACATGCCTCTGGGTGCCACTGGCTGGGAATAACAAGTAGAGAGAGTGTTTTTGGGCCCATGCCCTGGTTAATGCTGAACATCACAGTTCTAGTCTGCTCCTTGGGCAATAACCCCCCACTCCCCCCAAAAAATAATAATTAAAAAATCACCCCAGCTGCTTTTTTCCTGGGCGGTTTGCAGTTCTGTCAGTGCCTCACATTTGACTTTGTGATTCACAAACGCATCCATTCTTAAGGAAATCAGCCCTGAGTGCTCACTGGAAGGACAGATCGTGAAGCTGAGGCTCCAGTACTTTGGCCACCTCATGAGAAGAGAAGACTCCCTGGAGAAGACCCTGATGCTGGGAAAGATGGAGGGCACAAGGAGAAGGGGGCGACAGAGGACGAGATGGTTGGATAGTGTTTTCGAGGTTACCAGCATGAGTTTGACCAAACTGCGGGAGGTAGTGGAGGACAGAGGTGCCTGGCGAGCTCTGGTCCAGGGGGTCACGAAGAGTCGGACACGACTAAACGACTAAACAACAACAACAACAAATGCACTTCTGAGTTGTGCTGTATTCCTTGCAGCCACTGGGCTGCCTGACCCATTGGCTACTTTGTAATCACTGGAAGATGCTCCCTGGATGAGCGCTTTTCATTCTGTCTCACTTTCCCGGTGTCAGTCTTCCTGGAGAAGTGCTAAATCACCAAGATACAAAATGAACTGACCTTTGCTTGCCTTCCCCAGGCAGATGCCACATCACTTGGTAGGCATTTCATTTGCCAGTTATTACAGGTGCTTCCCAACTGTCGCCGTTATCCCATGCCAGTCTAGCTCAGGTGTCCATTAACAACAACAACAAGCTATGACCAGGTGCTCTCATGATTTGCAATATTCTCTGAAGGAGTTTTTGTAAGGCGAAGAGGTATCTAAGGAAAGAAGCTAAAGACACACTGACCACAGTGAGTCTGACCAGGAGCGCTGTTATGGTTCTAGGGGTTGCTCGTGCGTAAGCCTGTGCCAACACCTGGCTGGGTTGTCTGAGTGAACCTTTCCTGTCCGGACAGCCACTCACCCGTGGCTGTCTCAATCGCTGGCAGAATCTTTCAGTGGGCGTTTCTTAAACTTCTTCCAGCAAAGAAGTTCTTTCACGCCCAGTCTCCTCCTACTTTTCCTGCGCGGAAGACTTCTGCGCAAGGAGGGCGTAGGCAGCGGAGGACCCTTCCTCTCCCCGCTGGTCCCCGGCAAGGAGTCATGGGACCGCCTCTCTGATTACCCCATCTGCCCCCCTTCTCCACTGGAGCTAAGCTGATTCCCTTCCCCAGAAGATGGGCTGCCTCTCCCAATCCCGGGACGCTCTCTGGAGCTTTCTCTCTCCCTCCGGCACTGATGGCAGTTCCCTGACAAGCACAGATATGCCACACACACAAATACAATGTCAAATGGTGGGACCAATCAGCCTATATGAGCCACATAGGCTAAAGCAGAGGTTGGCAGCTAGCCTTTATGCCTTGTTGAGGAAAGAGTGGATTTGGTAAGTTTGCTGTTGAACGTGAACAGGATTGTATTTCTTCCCCATCCCTAACCTTAACACATGTGGAGAGAGAGAGAGAGAGAGAGAGAGGGGAATTTGCAACAAAAGGGATGTACAATGGTGAGCTATCTCACTCAGGAGGCAATACATCACAGAGGTCATGAAGTTATGGCTGAATCTCAGCAACTTGGAGAAGAAGTATGAGAAGAGGAGTTTGGACTTGATATCCCACCTTTCACTCCCTTTAAGGAGTCTCAAAGCGGCCAACAATCTCCTTTCCCTTCCTCCCCCACAACAAATGCTCTGTGAGGTGAGTGAGGCTGAGGGACTTCAAAGAAGTGTGACTAGCCCAAGGTCACCTAGCAGCTGCATGTGGAGGAGCAGAGACGCGAACCCGGTTCCCCAGATTGCGAGTCTACTGCTCTTAACCACTACACCACACTGGCCCAACCAAGAGGGAATTCTGCTTCAATAAGTGTTCTCCCCCCCCCCCCTCTCTTCTCTCTCTCCCCACCACTCCCATCTCTCCTACCTTTCCACCCCAGTAAGGTCTCCAGGAGCCAATCAATATAAGACCTAGTAGTTTCTGGCTAGCACAGCCTTTGCCAACCTGATGCTCTTCAGAATTTGTTGGACTACTGCAACCCCTACCAGCTCAAGGGCAGCGCAGCTCTGTCCTTGTTCTCTGTCACTCTGAATCACAGCTCTTTTCAGAAGAAGGATTGCAGCCTGGAGGGCTTGGTCATGCCTTGCATTGTCTTTTCACCTCATCCATACCATCTTTTATCACAGTCAGATTCAACCTTCCATTGACTCTTCTTCTAAAACGAAGTGTACTAATACCTCCATTTATACATTGCTTCCAGCTAATAAAGTTGAAGGTTGATTAGCATGAAAGTACGCACAATAACAATGCAGTCCAAACCATTTGGAGGGCATCAAGTTAGTGAAGGATGGACTAGAGTCTTCAAGGGGGAAGAGCAGATATTAAAATATCTGCATGGCTGCAAAGCTTACTGGGTGAACTCAGGCTAGTTACTTCCATACTATCCAACTTCTCCAGAGTCAAAATCAGGATGCAGTGCTTCTGGGAAACGCTCCTGGGTGAGTCACGTGACTTATGCCACACTCTCAACCCCCTCAAAAGCCCCTTTGGGGGACAAGAGCATGGCACCCAAAATGGCCACTGCAATATTGGGTGAAAAAACAGGATGTCCCATCTAGGGGTTTACTTAACATCTAAAAATCTGAATTTGTACAAGGACAACTATGAAAAATGTTGGTCAGAAATTAAAAAAAGATCTAGAAATATGGTCAAATTTGAAATTGTCAATGTTAGGCCGAATTGCAGTGATCAAAATGAATGTATTGCCTAGAATGTTGTTTTTGTTTCAGACCTTGCAGATTCTTGACAAGATGGAGTGTTTCAAGAGGTGGCAGAAAGACATTTCGAAATTTGTCTGGCAGGGCAAAAAGCCCAGAATTAAATTCAAGATATTGACAGATGCTAAAGAAAGAGGGGGGTTTGCCCTGCCGGACTTAAAATTGTACTATGAGGCAGCAGCTTTTTGCTGGCTGAAGGAATGGATGCTCCTCGAGAACACAGACATTTTGGATCTGGAAGGTTTTAACAATGTTTTTGGTTGGCATGCATATTTATGGTATGACAAAATTAAGCAGCATAGTGCCTTTAAAGATCACATTGTAAGAAAAGCATTGTTTAAGGTATGGATGAGATATAAAGATCTGTTGGAAAACAAAACCCCTAGATGGGTGTCACCAGTCGAGGCTAAAGCAGTAAAGAAACTCAATATGGAGGTCGGATGGCCGAAGTATTGGGAAATTTTGGAACAGGATGGAGATAAGTGGAAATTACAAAGCTATGACAAATTGAAACATAAAGTACAAGACTGGCTTCAATATTATCAAATAATGGAGCTTTTCAAACAGGACAGGAAAATTGGCTTTCAGGTGGAAAAATCAAAACTAGAGATTGAACTGCTAGAACCCAACACTAAGAATTTATCAAGAATGTATAACTTGTTGCTGAAATGGAATACACAGGATGAAATGGTGAAATCAGCTATGACTAAATGGGCACAAGATATTGGTCATGACATCATGCTCGCTGACTGGGAACAGTTATGGACCACCGGTGTTAAGTTTACGGCATGTAATGCCTTAAGAGAAAACATAATGAAAATGATTTACAGGTGGTACATGACCCCAGTCAAGCTGGCAAAAATTTATCACCTGCCCGATAACAAATGTTGGAAGTGTAAAGAGGCTGAAGGTACCTTTTACCACCTTTGGTGGACATGCCCGAAGATTAAGGCCTTCTGGGAAATGATCTATAATGAAATTAAAAAAGTACTTAAATGTACCTTCTCTAAAAAACCAGAGGCCTTCCTCTTGGGCATTGTCGGCCAATTGGTGGCAAAGAGGGATAGAACTTTCTTCATGTACGCTTCAACAGCAGCAAGAATGCTCATCGCAAAGTATTGGAAGACACAAGATCTACCCACTCTGGAAGAATGGCAGATGAAAGTGATGGAGTATATGACATTGGCCGAGATGACAGGCAGAATCCGTGACCAACGAAAAGAGACGGTGGAAGAAGAATGGACAAAATTTAAAAGTTATCTTAAGGACTACTATAAACTTAATGAATGTTAAAATGTTGTGGTTCTCAGAAACAAAGGGGTACAGGATATAAGGTTAGAATTATAAAAGAGGATTAAGATGATAGAGAATGGAAAGTAACAATGGGGAGTTGCTAGTTGAATTATGGACATTGGGATGCAGAGAGGGGGGGTATGGGGAAGTCCAAGAAAAGAGGTTTATGAAAATATGTTTGAAACTATACGTGTATGTTTGTCATTTTTAGTGTTCGTTTGTTTCTTTTAAAAATTTTGTAAAACCAATAAAAAAAATTTTGAAAAAAAAAAAAGAAAAAACAGGATGTCCCTTTTTTTTTCCAGGGCACTTGGTAGCTGCTCATCTGGAAGTGGGTGGGTATGTATGGCAATGACAAACCAAGTAATGACAAACCTAGACAGCATCTTAAAAACCAGAGACATCACCTTGCTGACAAAGGTTCGTATAGTTAAAGCTATGGTTTTCCCAGTAGTGATGTATGGAAGTGAGAGCTGGACCATAAATAAGGCTGATCGCCAAAGAATTGATGCTTTTGAATTATGGAGCTGGAGGAGACTCTTGAGAGTCCCATGGACTGCAAGAAGATCAAACCTCTCCATTCTTAAGGAAATCAGCCCTGAGTGCTCACTGGAAGGACAGATCCTGAAGCTGAGGCTCCAATACGTTGGCCACCTCATGAGAAGAGAAGACTCCCTGGAAAAGAGAGAAGGGGACAAGGAGAAGGGGATGACAGAGGACGAGATGGTTGGACAGTGTTGTCGAAGCTACCAGCATGAGTTTGACCAAACTGCGGGAGGCAGTGGAAGACAGCAGTGCCTGGCGTGCTCTGGTCCAGGGGGTCACGGAGAGTCGGACACGACTAAACAACAACAACATGTATGGCACCATTAGCTCTTTGGAGGGGGGGGTCAAAACAAACAAATATATCAGGGCTTATGGTTCACCTTTTGTGGTGGTGGCTGCGATTGTGGCGTTGACATAAGAACATAAGAAGAGCCTGCTGGAAAAGGCCAGGTGACCATCTAGTCTAGTACCCTGTTCTTACAGTGGCCAACCAGATGCCTTTGGGGAACCCTCAAGTTGGACCCAAACACAAGAGCAATCATCCATCCTGAAGTTTCCAGCAACTAGTATGCAAAAGCATTCCTGCTTCCCAGATCATCCCAGAACTTTACACTTCATGAGAACTGATAGCCTTGAAACAGCTGGCCAATCAGAGAAGAATCAGTCCCTCGTGAATTGACTTTAAAGTCCGGTTCTGACAGAGTCGCCACAACAGTTGCTGCAGCATCTGTGGCTGCGGTCAATAAGGCATTTGTCTAACAAAATGTTAAACTACTTTCCCTTCCATTCATTATGCACTTGACTGATTCTGATGTTTTAGAGTAATTGTCTTGCTTGTCGAAGAGTACTTTCTTGTCTCCACATTTAAGATAATTTTCCTGACAACCATATGGATAGGGTTTGTTTCTCTTACGAGAAATTTTCTTACAACATGATTTTTTTTAAAAAAAGTGCATGAAGCAGAAGGATTTGAGAGGAACGGTGAGGTGAAGGACTCTAATATGTCTTCCATTTTGAATATGATGCCAGGATGTTCCAAATCCCAAGTTCCTGTGTCTGAGATCAGACCACTGGTCCATTGAGCACAGCCTTCCCAACCTGGTATCCTACAGATTTTTTGCACTACAACTCCCATCAGCCTCAGTCAACCTGGCCAGTAGTCTGGGATGATGGGAGTTGCAGTGTAAAACCAGGTTAGGGAAAGTTAGTCTTGCCCAATATTGTCTCCACTCCATTTAAGATGCTTTTAACTGGAGATGCTATAGATCAGGTGTAAGAAGCCGTTGGTCCTCGAAAGATTCCATCAATGGTGTCTCCGAAATATTTTACACATCACTTGGGAAGACAGGCGAACTAATATCAGTATACTGGAAGAAGCAAAGATCACCAGTGTTGAAGGAATGATTCTTCAACATCAACTTTGTTGGATTGGTTATGTTGTTTGGATGCCTGATGATCGTCTTCCAAAGCAACTACTCTACTCCGAACTTAAAAATGGAAAGCGTAATGCTGGTGGTCAACAAAGGAGGTTTAAAGACTGTCTCAATGCAAATCTAAAAAAATGTAGTGTACACACTGACAACTGGGAAACACTGGCCTACGAGCGCTCCAGTTGGAGAACAGCCTTTACCAAAGGTGTCATGGGCTTTGAAGACACTCAAACTCAGGATGCAAGGGAGAAACATGCTAAGAGGAAGGCACGCTTGGCAAATCCACATCATGATCAACTCCCACCCAGAAACCAACGTCCCCACTGTGGAAGGACGTGTGGATCCAGAAATGGCCTCCACAGTCACTTACGAACTCACTGTTAAAACTGTGTTGATGGAAGACAATCTTACTCGGCTACAAGTGATCACCGAAGAAGCAGTAGCAGCTATAGATCAGGTGTAAGAAGCCTTTGGTCCTCCAGATGTTGCTGAACTACAACTCCCAACAGCCCCACAAGCATGTCCAATGGATGATGGGAGTTATAGTTCAGCAACATCCGGAGGGCCAAAGGTTCCCCACACCTGCTATAGATGGAACCCTTGTACCCAGCTGTAGAGGCTGCAAAGGCACCTGATAGGGAGCCATGTCTGGGTCAGAGCTCAGAGCTAAGTGCAGAAGATAGGAAAACCATTGCATCTGAGGCGGTTGTACAGTAAGTCCCAAAGGCCCACCAGAGCCTGGAGCCTGGAATTTCTCAGACACCTTCTCCTGATCCTGAAGAACCAGGAGCTACATATCACCAGTCCAGCAGTGCACCTGATATGGGGCTATGAATGAAGGAGCAATGCCCATCTTCAGGCCAGAGGTTTAACCTTATAATGCTCTAAAGAGAACTCAAGGGAGTGGAGGCTGGAGGAGATAGTCTGGAGACAGAGTCATAAAAGGCCCCTGCCCCCAAACTTTGTTGGAGCAAGTTGCTTGCTTGGAGCTGGAACAATCCTTGCTGCAGGGCATGCTACAGAAACAGGACAGAGTTGCCATAGCCTCCCCTTCCCTTCCCATCATATAGACAACCAAGCCACCTCTCAAGTAGCTCTACGTGCCAGCAAGTAACAAAGCAAACACTGTAGAGAGACAAGTCCCACATTTCTTCTCTCCCCTCAACACCCATTTTCAAAAAGTGCCACAAGCAGCTGCCTGCCACATGGCTGGCAGGCAGCAAAACAAATAACCAAATATTCCCATGCTTACCCCACTTGTTTAAAATACACATGTTTAAAAGTAGCTGCCTGACTACTGTTCCATATGGCTGACAGACAGCAAATCAAAACAAATTAAGCAGCAAATAGTGGATCCTGTGCTTTTTCCTCCACACACCTAGTTTCCAAGAACAACTCCATGGACAGAGCAGCTGGCTGCTGCTTGCTCCACAAGGCTAGTGGGCAGCAAAGCACAATATTGCCCGTGTGTGTAGAATTAACATGGGGAGGGGGGGCGTATGCGAACATGCCCAGATGCCAGAATTATTTTTACAAATTCTTCTAGTAAAATCGGCATTCTGAAGGAGTTATCCTTAGAGCTCAGAATCAGGGAGTTTTCTCTTCCTCCCTACTCCAAAAGTAATATTTCGATTTACGCTGTATGCTTTATGACCCCAGTCAAATTTCTTTTGCCGACAAGTGAGTAAACAAGGAGAAATGCAGGATGCAACTGATACAGAAATTAAACTAGTCACAAAAGGAATTAGAATCAATAAGCTGTTACCAAGAAAGAGTTTGAAAGGACCCAAATAATGAGAGCAATTAATGATGTCTCTGAAGACTATGGAAAGGTCAACTAATTAAATTGTCTTCAGATGAACAATAATGACTTCAAGGTGTACCGCTTTTCAAGTAAATGGCAAAAAGCTTGGACCATTGTTGAGAAGGCAGTTATTCAATGCCAAGGAATATTGGGTGCCAATGAATATTTTTTTTAAATTGTTATTTTTCTGAGAGAGAACCCCCTACAAATTAGCATTGTGTGGAGCACTTGATGTAAAACTTCCTGACAACGAAAATCACCAGCATAATGAAAATTGATCATTTATTCAGTTCACTGTGTGACATGTAATTCTGTTCATATTGTGAAAAGATTGTGCTTCCAATTTACAAAACAGATCTTTTATGAATGACTTAAGCCAGGCCATGCCAATCTAGTGCCCTTCATGTGTTTCCAGCTACAGTACCCATCAGCCCAGTGCTAAGACTGAATCAATCGCTCACAGATCTACAATGGGAAATGCAAGCAGTTCCAAATGTGGAACTTAAAAATACAGAGTTGTTTCCAACTAAGTTCAAGTCAGAGTAGACCCACTGAATTTAATGGATCTAAGTTCACTGTGTCCATTAAAGTAAATGGGTCTACTTTGAGGAGGACTTGGTTGGAGACAACCCAAAAGAAACACACTGCCTATACTGTATCAGGGAGAGCTTGGGTGGGATTATATATCTAATTTCAGTTATATCCCACCATTTTTGTTAATTATATATTCCATGGCAGCCAACGACAGACACATTAAAACAATATAACTGTGAATATAAATGGCATACAAATATAAATGCAAAGGTCAGAAACTTTGTGCTTTTGCGTTTCTTTGGTTGACGGTATTTAAATTGCCCTAACCCTTCTGCCTTCACAGTTACTCTGAACTGAATGGAGATTATATATATATATATTTGCCATCAAATTCTATTTGCGGCCCTCTTTAGGGAAGTTTTTAATGTTTGATGCTGTACTGTTTTTAATATTCAGTTGGAAGCCGCCCAGAGTGGCTGGGGAAACCCAGCCAGATGGGCGGGGTATAAATAATAAATTATTATTATTATTATTATTATTTGATAAGTGCCACATCCTTCCTCCAAGGCAGCCATGTGTTATTACCCAAGATGTCAGTAGATTAATACATGCCAGCTTGAAACCACAGGTTTGGAATGTGCATTAATGTATCCTTGTTCAATGACTGCTAGATATTTCTTCGCAATGTGTGTTGCCATATTTCCCTCCCTCCCTCTCTCTCTCTGAAGAAAGATGTTCATAATTCTTAAAGGGTCCTCTGCTCCGGCCAAGAACAGGCTGGCCATACTTTAATTCAGTAGCTTCCCACTTTTCTGTTCTAGTTCAGATAACTCCCCACATTGACCCTATTTATCTTTTCTGGTCTTCCACTGTCACACTTCACCCCTTTGCCTTTATCATCAGAACCATACTAAGAGTGTTGGATCAGGCCACAGTGGCCTATCGGGTCCAGCACTGTGTCCTCACAGTGGCCAAACAAATACCTGTGGGAAATCTGCAAGCTCTCTGTCCACCTGCGATCCTAGCAACTGGCCCAACACCTCTGGCAATGAAGGTAGCACATGGCCATTGTGGCCAGCAGCTCTTGATAGCCCTCTGGTCCATGAATTTATCTAGCTCTCTTTAAAGTAAGCCCAGTTGGTGGCAGTCACTGCCTCCTGGGGGAACGAGTTTTGTAGTTTAACTCTGAGCTGCATGAAGAAATTAAATCATTCACAACTCACCCACCGCCCTTTGAAGACACTTTCTTGAGAGATGCTGGCTTTTGGTCTGCTCCCGGGTCCAGCATGGAGTCCTTGTCCTGACCATCCCAGCAGAAGCAGTGCGCCAGGTGGACAGAAGCTTCTTGCCACCTATCCAGCAGGTGGGTCACTGTTCTGTTGATTACTGGGAGGGGGAGGGACAAGGCAGATGGGAGACTCAGGTAGTGCAAAGCACTGGCAGAGCCAGTCTGGTGTTCCTGCTGCTGCGTTGACACTAAACCAACATCCTTGTTTCCTTGCCCATTGCCCTCTTCCCTCCTGGGAAGCAACACCGACCCACTTGCCCTATCCACATTAGAAAGTGTCCCTTCATACTGCATCACGGTGTGGTACTCTGGTTTGACATCACCTGATAGGAAGTGCCTACGGAGGGTGGTGAATACAGCACAAGATATTATGGGCTGTCCTGTGAATCCACTGGGTGACATTGTGGAAGAAGGTTGCCTCAGGAGAGTGAAGAAAATTCTCAGGGATGATTCACACCCTGGCCGGCACTTTCTTGATCTCCTGCCCTCGGGCAGAAGATATAGAAGCATCATTAGTCGCACCAACAGGGTAAAGAACAGCTTCTATCCGTGGGCTCTTAGGCTGCTGAATGAAAAGATAACAACAGGGCAACTGACTTTCGGGTTTGGTGGGTGTGCGTCAGTAAATGAGGGGAATTAAGACTAAGAGAGCTGAGTGGGGGGTGCTCATGTAATCTCACTGTATACAAGTTGTACAAGTGACAATAAAGTTAAAGTAAAGTTTAAAGTAGCAGACTCTGCACTACCTGATGAGCCACTCCTACTTCAAAGCCCTCTGAGACCTTGCCTCCTGCTCTCATCTCTTTTATCTTCTCCCTTAACTTTGTTCTAGGATACCTTCAGCACCACTTGATACCTAATGTCCTTGCTTGATCACTTCAGGGTCCCCTGCTGGTGGTCTCCCATAGGTCAGAGGAATGGCTCTTATCTACCATGAGCTGGGCATTCAGCTCTGTGGAACTCCCTCCCAGATGAATATCCTAGAGGAGGCAGTGATGGCCACCAACCTAGATGACTTTAAAAGAAGGTTGAACAGATTTGTGGAGAAGGGGGATCTTTACAGCTGCTAGCCATCACGACTCTGTTCTGCCTTCACACTTGGAGGTGTCATGGTCCAATTCACAGGCGATCAAAGTCCCGGCAGGGGACATCAGGACCGGGGTGGGAACAGGAACGGGAGTCCAAAAGCCAGGAGTCGGGAAGCCAAGAGTCTGAGGGTCAGAGAGCCGGGAGTCAATAAGCCAAGGGTCCAAGGATCAGGAAGCAAGGAGTCACGAAGGCAGGGGTCCGAGGATCAAGAAGCAAGGAGCCATAAAGGCAGGGCTCTGAAGATCAAGAAGCAAGGAGTCACGAGTCAAGGGTCCAAAGGTCAAGAAGCAAGGAGTCACAAAGGCAGGGGTCCGAGGAGCAAGGAACCAAACACAGCAAGGCAGGGAACATGTTGCTGTGGCAAAGAGCTGAAGGGAAATGCTGACCTTATATCCCTTCCCACCAGGTGCTGTGAGTTACCAATCAGCCTCACCTGTGAGGCCTTGCCTCTTTAGAACAAACTTAGGAAGGCCCCAGTCCTGGTCACAGGGCCTGGCTCCTGCACGCACACCTGACAGGAGATAACAATGCTTCTGAATACTAGCTGCTGGAAAACTCAGGAGAGGAGCGTTCTCTCTTGCTGAAATCCTGCTTGCAGGCTTTCCACAGGCAACTAGGTGGCCACTGTGAGAACCAGATGTGGGACTAGGTAAGCCATTGCTTTGATCCGGCAGACTCTTCTTATGCTTTTTCTCAAATGGATCTTCTTTCTGTTGATCTTCTGGTGCAGCTGGTGGTTGGTGAAGACTCGTCCTCCTCCTGCAGCTCTCAGCTTCATGGGTGCTGCAACTATTATTCAGAACAGAGCAGGAAAGGCAAGGGATGTGGGTGGCGCCGTGGGCTAAACCACTGAGCCTCTTGGGCTTGCAGATCGGAAGGTCGGCAGTTCAAATCCCCACAATGGGGTGAGCTCCTGCCAACCTAGCAGTTCGAAAGAATGCCAGTGCAAGTAGACAAATAGGTACCGCTGCGACAGGAAGGTAAACGGCGTTTCCATGCCCTCTGGTTTCCGTCACAGTGTCCCGTTGTGCCAGAAGCAGTTTAGTCATAACAACAACAACAACAAGAAGAACAATTTATTATTTATACCCCACCCATCTGGCTGGGTTTCTCCAGCCACTCTGGGCGGGTTCCAATGGAATATTAAAATACAATAACCTATTAAACATTAAAAGCTTCCCTAAACAGGGCTGCCTTCAGATGTCTTCTAAAAATCTGGTAGTTGTTTATTTCCTTGACATTTGATGGGAGGGCATTCCACAGGGCGGGCGCCACCACCGAGAAGGCCCTCTGCCTGGTTCCCTGTAACTTGGCTTCTCGCAGCAAGGGAACCGCCAAGAGGCCCTCGGCGCTGGACCTCAGTGTCCGGGCAGAACGATGGAGGTGGAGACGCTCCTTCAGGTCTACTGGGCCGAGGCCATTTAGGGCTTTAAATGTCAGCACCAATACTTTGAATTGTGCTCTGAAATGTACTGGGAGCTAGTGTAGGTCTTTCAAGACCGGTGTTATATGGTCTCGGCGGCCGCTGGTCTCATGCTGGCCACATGACCTGGAAAGCTGTCTGCGGACAAACACCGGCTCCCTCAGCCTGAAAGCGAGATAAGCGCCACAACCCCTTAGTTGCCTTTGAATGGACTTAACCGTCCAGGGGTCCTTTACCTTTTTACCTTTTTGTAATAGGGGGTGCAGAATTTTGTTGCTGCACAGGGTGCTGCTGAAAGTTGAGACCACAAGGTCTGCCACTGCTGCTCTTTATCACCACCACCACCATAATTTCAGCAGGGTTTTTTTAAAAGCAATATTTCCACCCCCTGGTTTTATGGCTATTTTAAAATGGTTATTATAAAATGCCTTCCCCCTGCACCCCACTCCACTCTGCAAAGGTAAGAGTCCCACCTGCCCGCTTTTGCCTCTAGCCCTTACCACTGCTGTCTTGTGGCCCCTGGAAGGTTGCTTATGAGCAAATGTGGCCCTCAGGCTCGGGGGAAAAAACAAACCTGCCCATCCCTGCTTTAGAAAATGGCCTGGGAATTTGTCAGCATATTTCTTTCCTGCAGTTCCTTTTCATAATTAGAGAGCTGAGCACTTAACTGGAGGATGATATATTTATTCCCACTCTTAAAGATAAGTAGCCTCCAACCACAATTGCAGCTTCGCCGCTAATTAGCTTGTACCCAAGGTATGTATTTTTTGAGGTGCTAAATGCTTCATCCTAGGCTTATTTTTGGCAGCCCATTAATACCTGACACAGGTTTACGGGCAAACTGTGTACCCTCAGCTAAGTGAGAAATAGCTGTTCGGTGGTGCATATTTATTTTGAGGTGCCACATTATGCTTAAGTTCCAACACACAAGTCTATTTTTGAGCGGAAATAAATTATGACTCCTCTGCAATTGTCGGAGGTTGGATGCTCCAGTAGTTCCACAAGTGGGAGCCCCTGCATGTGGTGACACTACTGTAGCATAGCATATTAAATACATTTTGAAATGCTGTTTTTAATTGCATATATATATCTACAATTTCCTTTTTCTAAAGAAAGAAAGAAAAAGTCATATATTCGAGGGGAGAGTTGAGAATTTTCAGAAAAGGGAGGAAGGTCTGTACCTTAAAAGGTAAAGGTACCCCTGCCCGTACGGGCCAGTCGTGTCCAACTCTAGGGTTGTGCGCCCATCTCACTTAAGAGGCCGGGAGCCAGCGCTGTCCGGAGACACTTCCGGGTCACGTGGCCAGCGTGACAAAGCTGCATCTGGCGAGCCAGCGCAGCACACGGAACGCCGTTTACCTTCCCGCTGGTAAGTGGTCCCTATTTATCTACTTGCACCCAGGAGTGCTTTCGAACTGCTAGGTTGGCAGGCGCTGGGACCAAGCAGCGGGAGCGCACTCCGCCGCAGGGATTCGAACCACCGACATTTCGATCGGCAAGCCCTAGGCGCTGAGGCTTTTACCCACAGCGCCACCCGCGTCCCTAGCAGTGCAATAATAATAATAATAATAATAATAATAATAATAATAATAATAATAATATATTTGTAACCTGTCCATCTGACTCAGTTGCCCCAGCCACTCTGGGCAGCTTCCAACCGCATGCAAAAGCACTAGAAACCAGGCTTTTAGTGTTGCAGCTCCAGTCATCTGGGCAGTGAGTGCCCAGCATTGACATTCAACAAAATGTGGATATGTTGAAAGTCTGTGTGTTCAGTGTAGGAGAGGCCAAGCCAATGGAAGCAGGAACTGAGATGGGAGAGCAATCAGTCTCTCGTGCATTGCTTTGAGTCACCCTTTTCTGGAGGGGAAAGGCTGGGTACATGTTTTTCAATAAATAAATAAATTGGTGTTGGAGGATGCTATTTCAATTTTCAAACCACTTAATCCAAGAGCTCTCTAAACGGTCCACAAAACTGTTAAGACACAGACACAAATACACATAAAATAACTACAGGGGTACCTTGGTTCTCAAACTTAACCCATTCCGGAAGTTCGTTCCAAAACCAAAGCGTTCCAAAACCAAGGTGTGCTTTCCCATGGATTAATCCGTTCCAGCCTTTTAAAAACAACCCCTTAAACAGCAATTTAACATGGATTTTACTATCTAACAAGACCACTGATCCATAAAATGAAAGCAATAAACAATGTACTGCGGTCACACAATCAATCAATTAATCAGTAGCTGAACTGGGTTCCACACAGTCACAAAAACAAAACAAAAAGAGCCGCAAAAATAAAAATGCAAAATAAATAGCAAAAACAGACAGGCCTCAGTGTAACACTCAAAACGGAAGTGTGGCACTCAAATTGGAAGCGTAACACTCAAAATGGAGCACATTCGGCTTCCGAAAAAAGTTCGCAAACTGGAACACTTACTTCCGGGTTTGCAGTGTTTGGGTTCCAAGCTGTTTGAGTACCAAGGCGTTTGAGAACCAAGGTACCACTGTATATTTAAAACACAGATAAAATCAGGAGATTGATGTGTCTCATACCGATACTAGGTAAAGGTAAAGGGACTCCTGACCGTTAGGTCCAGTCGCGGACGACTCTGGGGTTGCGGCGCTCATCTTGCTTTACTGGCCAAGGGAGCCGGCGTACAGCTTCCGGGTCATGTGGCCAGCATGACTAAGCTGCTTCTGGCGAACCAGAGCAGCACACGGAAACACTGTTTACCTTCCTGCCACAGTGGTACCTATAAATCTACTTGCACTTTAACGTGCTTTCGAATTGCTAGGTTGGCAGGAGCAGGGACCGAGCAACAGGAGCTCACCGCGTCGCCGGGATTCAAACTGCCGACCTTCTGATCGGCAAGTCCTAGGCTCTGTGGTTTAACCCACAGCGCCACCCGCGTCCATACCGATACTAGTGATACACAATTTTCATCCTGCTCCCTCACTAACGGCAAATGTTGACTCGGTGAAACTCTTTCCCTTAGGAAAGTAACAATGGCATTCACTGGGTGAGGGGAGGGAAGTGTGGCGTATAAATAAGCGGTGTGCTTTTCAGTTACCGTGGGAAGAATAAGCACACAATTAGAACGGCATTGCTTTGGAAAGCTGAGCAGGAGTATTTGCAATTCTGAACCACTTGTGACAGTTGACATAAGAAAGTCGCTGGGATCCTGTCGGGTTTGCTTTGGATTTAAATGAAATCATTACAGTAATGAAAAATACTGACTGCTCTGTCATTCCCTTTCCTTTTTATAGCAATCCGTGAAGATCACAGGATGGCAGCGGACACAATAAGTAATGTATTCCTGCCTCCGATGGAGTTCGTACATTTATATCGCAAGATATGCCTTGGGAATAAGGAATTAAGCTATGCTGTGCTCACCAACTCATGCATTTGTATGCTCTTCCGCTGAGCTGTGCTGCATTAGCAGTCGGTCATAAGCTATTAATTAGAGAAGGCGCCAAGTTGCCTTGCTGGCAATAAATGAGGATCAAGTTCGTGGGCTGGAGGGTTCATGAAATGCGTGATAGGGTGGAAGGAGGCTCCGAAGTACAACTTGACCTGCGCAAGTTGCAAGTAGGGGCGGAGAGAATTTCGGTTCTTGATTTGCACTTCCTGAAACAATATGCAAATCAAGGCTCAGCCATTGTCTGAAATCTGCACCTCTCCAAATTTTGCAATGCACTTCTCCAGCCAGGTAATGGGTACAAAATTTGTACCTGCTAGGATAAAGTCTGCACAAAATTGCATATCATTTAAAAAAAAACAACAGAGGGAAATTCTATAAGGGGAGGTTGCTGGGAAAAACTGGGTCTGTTAGGCAAAACTGCAAACAGAAATGTGTATTTTAGGATCTGTGTGCACTGAAGGGTGGTGAATTTTCACGAGGACTTAAAATAAATAAAGTGGAGATGTGGAAAACTGAATTTGAGTTTGGAAAAATGAGAAACTAAAGAAAACAACTGGACTTAACTGTCCAAGGGTCCTTACCCAGTGGCAGAGCAACATGCTGCAGCCCCCAGAGAGGAGAACAGGTGGGGGCGTGGCTGGCACACATCCCAAGGGCATGGCTTGTTGCCCGCAGGGGCGTGGTGTGCATCCCGGGGGCGTGGCGCATGGTGCGGGGGTGTGGCGCATTGCCTGCTGGGGCATGGTGCACGTCCCAGGGTTTTGTGGCATGCGGCACATGTCCCGGGGGGGCAGCTGTGATGGCACCCTTTCCATAAATGGTACCCGGTGCGGTGCACTCCCCTGCGTCCCCTTCGTATGCCAGTGCCTTTACCTTTACCTTTACCTTTCCAAGCATTATTCAAATTGCTGGTTATAACCTATAAAGAGGTCCGTATAGTTAAAGCTATGGTTTTCCCAGGAGTGATGTATGGAAGTGAGAGCTGGACCATCAAGAAGGCTGATCGCCGAAGAATTGATGCTTTTGAATTATGGTGCTGGAGGAGACTCTTGAGAGTCCCATGGACTGTAAGAAGATCAAACCTATCCATTCTGAAGGAAATCAGCCCTGAGTGCTCACTGGAAGGACAGATCCTGAAGCTGAGGCTCCAATACTTTGGCCACCTCATGAGAAGAGAAGACTCCCTGGAAAAGACCCTGATGCTGGGAAAGCTGGAGGGCACAAGGAGAAGGGGACGACAGAGGACGAGATGGTTGGACAGTGTTCTCAAAGCTACCAGCATGAGTTTGACCAAACTGCGGGAGGCAGTGGAAGACAGGAGTGCCTGGCGTGCTCTGGTCCAGGGGGTCATGACATGACTAAATGACTAAACAACAACAACAACAACAAACCTATGACACCCCACATGGCTTGGGCCCAGGATATCTGAAAGACTGTATGCACTGAGATCTTTTGGGGAAGACCTTCTCTAAGCTGCATCACCCACACAGGAATGCTCAGTGGGTAGCTAGGAGAAGACCTTCTCAGTGGTGGCTTCCAGACTTCGGAACACCCTTCTTAGAGAAGCTAGACTGGCTCCCTCCTTATAGTCCTTCCATCTAAGGAAGCATTGAGAAGCCATCATTTGGGGGCTGGTTCTGGCAGCACCAGTGGCACACTGAAGATGCCTCCACTGCTAATCTGTCATCTCTTTCCACTCAATTCTCTAGCCAACATAAGCAGGAATGGAGACTGATACAGAAGCAAAGGCCTTCAAATATGAAAATCACCATATTAGCATTTATCCAGATTCCTCAGCTGTGCCTATCAAGGCAGGAGCTTGTTTTAATCACATCAAGTTGATGCCTTGTTCTCCCAGAGTTCGCTACAAGCTGGGAGGGGGCCGAACCGCCCTCCCCATTCTCCCAGTCAAAATTAATGGCTCGGCCAAAGAATTAGATTAGCTGAAGCAAGCAGCCTTTGAAGATCTCGAAAAAAGGGTGGGGGGAGAGACCCACTCGACATTTTCAAGTTGTCACCCCATGAAATAGAAACTTAAAAGCTAAATCCCTGGTGAGCTGATACTCTTGTCTGAATTACTCAATCTTCACTCTAACCTCCTTAATGCTTGCTATGCGTGGTTGAAATATCTTGAGCATTCCCTGTCAAAACTCTCCCCCCCCCTCCGCCCCACCACGCATCTCTGGAAATGTTGGTTTAGTTCGAGAGCTTTCACTGTTTGCTTATTTCTCTTACCTCTCTAGGGTTAACTCTGCAAATGATAAAATGCAGCCCAGTGGTTGCACAAGACCTATTTTACATGAAATGAATAATGCGGACATTCCTTATCTTCGGCATAGCCTCTAACAGTGGATTTTGCTGTGCATTATGCATTGCATAAGCCGTTAGGAGTTTTGACTCCTCTCTGATTGCCAGGGACACACATTTTATTACTACTGCCTGATCCTGGCAGGACATAGCCTGACGTATCATCAAGGTACTTTCTGCACCTATTGGTTCCTCTTCACTTCTCTTGTCCATTACAGTTTCACCTGTCTGCTCTAAAGTGATTGGCGCTCAGCTGGCAAATGCAAGTATCTTGCTGAGACTTTGAGGAATCCCGGAGTGGCCTGCTTAGATTCCTCCCACCCCCACTTAGCAGAACCAGCTGCTCCAGCTCGTATTTCGGATGTTCAACCTCCCCATCTATTGAGGTTGAACACATTTGGTCCTCTGTGTTGGTATTTATCAACAGGAAGGTCTGCTGTTTATTCTTTTAAGAGAGATATCAGGGAACTTTCCAGGAACCTAATAGTGAGAGGCTTACACAAGCCTGCAACCAGCCATCTGTTGTGCATTAGAAGGGGAATGTAAACTCTGCTAAGGAACTTGCTAGTGCAAGTTAGGAAGGATATTAATAAGAAATATATCCTCTCCTGCCTCCCTGAACATTCCCACAATTTACGTGCTGGAGAATTTTTAAATCGTAAACTGCCTGGGATGCCTGGGCAGAAAGACGACACATAAACACAATAAATAAATAAAGAGTGAACAAGCAGGGTTATTCATGCAGCAGACCTTGTCCCAACATCAACCCATACAATCCAAATTCTGATGTCATACACCTGCAAAACAAACGGGTCAAAATGCCTTGAGAGCAAATATAAGCCACATTGCATGGAACAGACCCAAGTCGACTTTGTTCCATCTCCTCTTCTCCCCTCATCTTAGAGTCCATGCTGACTCCTCCCAACTACTACTTGTTGTTTTTGTCATCGGTGTTTCTGCACTTGCTGTTGCTGCTGAAGCAGCAGGGAGTTTGGACTAGATGGCCCTTGGGGTCCCTTCCAACTTAACAATTCTATTGCTTGTTGTTGGCTTTTGTCTGTTTCCAGAGGCAATGGAGTGCGCCTCCAGGGGTGAAGTCAAACTGCTGCATTAGCAGCACCAAAAGTGACCTACCCAGGGTGCAAGCCTGGGCAGTGTGGATGAAGGTCCTGGGCTGCCCAGGCAACAACAGCCCCGCCCCCCTGCCTCGCTGATGTGGTCCAAAGGAAAGCAGAGCAATAAGCCTGGCAGCAGTTTGGCTGCAGGAGTTGCCGGAAGGAGGCGTACAAGATGCTATCTAACTGTCTTAGGGACTCCACTTCAGATTTGTGTAGGGTTTGCTCCTTAGCCTCTCCTGAAGAAATCCCACAAGGCAGCAAGGTTTAGGATCAGAGTTTTCCTCCTAGATAGGCTACCTTTCCATCTGCCCTTAATTTGCTTCTTCTCATTCTAATTCTTCTTCTTCCTCCTAGCCTGCCTTTTCTCCAGAACAGGACTTAAGGTGGCTTACACAAATTAAAACAACACGGATAAAATCCAGAAAGCTAAAAACATATAGGAGATAATAGTTTAAAAGTAATTGAACTTTAAAAGAATTAAAACATTAAAACAATACAATAACTGACTTATTAAAATACAGATATATTATAACCCCTTTCCTTAAAAAACAGTCAATTCCCAAAGGCCTGTCAGAACAAAACAGTCTTCACCTGCCACTGGAAGGACAACAAAGAGGGAGCCAGCCTAGCTTCCCTAGGAAGAGAGTTTCAAAGTCTGGAGCAGCCACCAATAAGGTCCTCTCCTGTCTTGTTTTCATCCAGTTCCCTCCAGCATCCCTCTTTGCATCTGTCTTTTGTGGGAATGTTCAGGGAGGCAGGAGAGGATATATTGTTTATTAATATGCTTCCTAACTTGCGCTAGCAAATTCCTTTATTTAACAGAGTTTACATTCCCCTTCTAACGCACAACAGATAGCTGGTTGCAGGTTTGTGTAAGCCTCTCACTATTAGGTTCTTGGTAAGTTCCCTTATATCCCTCTTAAAGGAATAAACATGCCACAATCTTGTTCATATCAGTTTAATCTTGTTTAAAGCATATAAAAGTAGTTTACTTACATTCAGTTCACAGTTGGATCCCTGAAGGCAGACTTAGTTACAAAGTATATACATGTGGATTCTATCCCATATGAAAGCCAACAGAGCATTTCTAGCTAAAAAGCTGCTCCAACGATGGAAAAAGTAAAAAAGAGAGAGAGGGGGAGTACTGTGTGACTTGTCCTTTTGTTACCTGCACAGATAAGGTCACACTCACCTCTAGTCACATGCAAAGGAAGTATGTCCCAGCCAGGAGGAAACAGAAAGATTTTGACTGGCTGGACCAAACATTCCCCCGCATGTCCACTCTAGGAAAACAAGGAATGTTGTACTTGACTGCTATTTATGTATCACATTCCAAATAAATGATGATCAAGAAAAGATCCTTGCTATGCAGCCACATTAAGGGGAGCTGTAAGGTTGGGATGGAGACACTGGGACATTATTCTCACCTTGGCTGGTCTTGGTGGGATTGATTTGCCTCAGGGTTGGCAAGCTCCGGCTTGCAAACCTACTTAGGCCTGCCAGGTCTCCTGATTTGGCCCACCAGGCCATTCTGACCAAACCACACCCACCTTCCCTACTCCTGATATCAGGGTCAACATGGGGCTCAGATGAAAGGAACTTTGCTTGGACATTGATCCCCAAGTGTCAGGTGTCAGGTGATGGTCAGAGATTGGGAAGCTCTGAAGACAAATCTTCCCAAGCGCCACCAATCAGCTGACTTATAGGAGGGGAATGGGGATCTCTGCTGACCAGGCAAGAGCTTTTCCCACCTGCCTTGCCCCACCCATCAGCACCCCAGGAGCCTTCAGCAGGAAGTTGCTACCCATAACCATAATGTGAACGTATTTTTTGAGTGGAAGACTATGGCTGGATCTACAGTCACCTTTTAAAAGTTATTAGAAAGACATCTGCTCCTTGGGAGAAAAGCAATGACAAACCTAGACAGCATCTTAAAAAGCAGAGACATCACCTTGCCAACAAAGGTCCGTCTAGTCAAAGTTATGGTTTTCCCAGTAGTGATGTATGGAAGTGAGAGCTGGACCATAAAGAAGGCTGATCGCTGAAGAATTGATGCTTTTGAATTATGGTGCTGGAGGAGACTCTTGAGAGTCCCATGGACTGCAAGAAGATCAAACCTATTCATTCTGAAGGAAATCACCCCTGAGTGCTCACTGGAAGGACAGATCCTGAAGCTGAGGCTCCAATATTTTGGCCACCTCATGAGAAGAGAAGACTCCCTGGAAAAGACCCTGATGTTGGGAAACATGGAGGGCACAAGGAGAAGGGGACAACAGAGGACGAGATGGTTGGACAGTGTTCTCGAAGCTACCAGCATGAGTTTGACCAAACTACGGGAGGCAGTGGAAGACAGAAGTGCCTAGCATGCAATGGTCCATGGGGTCACGAAGAGTCGGACATGACTAAACGACTAAATAACAAGAACGGTATTAGAAATATCATTCTAAAACGTCAGTCCCATTTGGTTTCATTTCCTTTCCACAAGGTCTACCCTGTTTATGAGAGCTAGTTGCTCCACAGCGTCCTCTGGTGTCACATTTTAATAATGCAGCTAAACATAATGTGACCTTGCATTTTGAAACGTTTTCTTAACCCTTTCCTAATGTTATAAACCACAAGTGCAGATCTGCCCTATGAGTCACAGGCATGGGGAAAGAGTATGCGTTCAGCAATGCCTCATTTGGTTTTGGTCGCTAGCCTGTTAATGTTGTTACCCTATTGTTTTGTGTATTATGAGCGCTGTAACGCTTTGTGGTTGGGCTGTTTAATCTATTTTTTAACTTCTTCTGTTTATAGTGTTTTATAGAAGGTGGTTGCCTTGCTGATGACTTGTAATTGTTTTGCGGATAATCTGTTAAACATTTTAGAGGATATGTGTTGCAGTTGTGATGTTCTACCATGTTATTATTTATGGCATTTAAGCCACTTTGTGAGTCATGTGATTTAAAAGTGGAATGGAAATAATAAATAAAATAAAATAAAATAATAGCATTTGGGATGCTCTACAAAGCCCCTTTTGCTCAGACTATGCAGGAACTGAGAAAGCCTAGCTGTGATTGGGAGTCTTGTATCTGTAGTCCTAGGAATCCCTCATTGCTGTTACTTCTAGTAAAGGTAAAGGTAAAGGGACCCCTGACCATTAGACCCAGTCGTGGCCGACTCTGGGGTTGCGGCGTTCATCTCGCTTTATTGGCCGAGAGAGCCGGCGTACAGCATGACTAAGCCACTTCCGGCGAACCAGAGCAGCGCACAGAAACACTGTTTACCTTCCCGCCGGAGCAGTACCTATTTATCTACTTGCACTTTGATGTGCTTTCGAACTGCTAGGTTGGCAGGAGCAGGGACAAAGCAACGGGAGCTCACCCCGTCGCAGGGATTCAAACCACCGACCTTCTGATCGGCAGGTCCTACGTTCAGTGGTTTAACCCACAGCACCGCCCGCGTCCATTCTCCAAATGTTTGGAGAAGAGCCCCACCCCTTGTTTTATTACACCCGTCAGGATTTAGACACAGAATATTAATAAATAACATTTTTTTGGTTGCTGTTCTCTTGCCCAAGGATGCAGATATTGAATTATTAATAATACAAATGACTCCCTTAACTGCTGTTTTATTTCAGCACTTTTTGCATAATTATCTGATTTCTTTCAGGGCACTGTTAGATTTTTTTAAAAAGAATCTTGGTTTCACTGTGTTCTAAGCAAACATAACATTACAAATGTTACCATTATAAATACAAATCGTAAGCAAAAAAAGGTTAGCCTTACTGCCACACTGGCTAGGAAAAATAAATGAAACATCTGTCCAGATGGGATAAATATTCTTCAGTATAATGAAAAGCCAAGACACCAGTGTGTTTTATTCCAATAAAAAACATTAAGTTACACTCTGTGGTATATCTATTATGCATAGTTTAAAAAGACAGAATTAACTCATTGGCTAATGTGTAGTGCTGAGGCGCACATCACTTAATAATTTTAGTGAAATACTTTTAAAGTACACAAGAGCATTCACTGGGTAAAGAAGGCATAATGTCTGTTAGGGCATAAACAGAGCTCATATAGTACCACTTAGTCTAGCACTCTGTTTTGAACAAAACATAGACAAATGCTTCCAGGAAGTCCACAAAGCAGTCATGAAGATAAAGGTAAAGGGACCTCTGACCGTTAAGTCCAGTCACGGACGACTCTGGGGTTGCAGCGCTCATCTTGCTTTACTGGCCGAGGGAGCTGGCGTTTGTCTGCAGACAGCTTCCAGGTCATGTGGCCAGCATGACTAAGCCGCTTCCGGTGAACCAGAGCAGTGCACAGAAACACTGTTTACCTTCCCACCGGAGTGGTACCTATTTACCGTATTTTTTGCACCATAGGACACACCGGACAATAGGACACACCTTGTTTTAGAGGGGGGAGAACAAGAAAAAAAAAATCTCCCCCTCTCTGCCCAGCGCCCCTTCAGTGAAGCGGCAGGAGGCGCTGTGCAGAGAGGGGGAGAATTTTCCCTCTCTTGTTTTCCCGCTCTAAAACAAGGTGCCGTTCAGGCGGCTACCTTGGAAGCCTGTAGAGCGAGAGGGGTCGGTGCGCACCGACCCCTCTCGCTCTCCAGGCTTCAGGTTCCTTTTGACCTGCTCTTTGGGGCTGGCGGGGGGAAGCCCACCACCAGCCCCAAAGAGCAGGTCAGGGAGCAGCGGAAAGGCGCAGTGGAGAGGCTCCTGCCATAGCCACGCGTCACCTCTCCAGCCGGGAAAGGGTGGCGGGGGGCTTCTTTTGCCCCGCGCGCGCTCTCCCAGCTGGAGAGGTGACGCGCAGCTATAGAGGCTCTTCACTCCATGGGACGCACACACATTTCCCCTTCATTTTTGAAGGGGAAAAAGTGCGTCCTATAGAGCGAAAAATATGGTATCTAGTTGCACTTTGATGTGCTTTCGAACTGCTAGGTTGGCAGGAGCTGGGAGCGAACAACAGGAGCTCACCCCATTGCAGGGATTTGAACCGCCGACCTTCGGATCGGCAAGCCCTAGGCTCTGTGGTTCAGACCACAGCACCACCTGCCAGAACTTTTTTTCAAACCAGAACTCAGTTCCGGCACCTCTCAGGTGGGCACCATTGCCATTATAAGAGAACAAGGAAGATGTTCATGGTGAGTTCTGGCAAAAAACAGCACTGAAGGTAGCCACACTCACCTGCTGTTTCCCTCCACCCCAATTCATAGTCCCTCTGAACATGGAGATACCATATTGCCATCATGACCAATAGAGAAAGACTGTTGCTCAGTGACAGAACACGTGCTTGGCATGCAGAAGGTTCCATACTGAATCCATGGCATCTTCAGGTAGAGCTGGGAAAGACTCCTGTTTGAAACTCTGGAGTCAATGTAGACCAAGGATGGGTAACCTGTGGTTCACCATAAATTGTTGGCTTACAACTCCCATCACTCTTGACTATTTGCCATGTTGGCAGGGTTTAGTGGTTGCTGGAGGGCTGCAGGTTCCCCACCCCTGGGATAGACAGCACTGGCTACAGGGTCAGTACAATGGGATGGCCTCCAGGTGTTATTATTGGACCACAACTCCCATCATCCCTCACCATTGGTCACATTGGCTGGGACTGATAGGAGTTGAAGTCTGACACCAGCTGGAGGGCACCACATGGTTGCTTCTTAAACTAGATGGGTCTGTGGTCTAACTCAATATAATGCCGTTCCGAGCTGTAGATAAACTCATCCTCCATCTTTTTTCTCTCTGTCTGTATCTTGGAGCCCCATTCTATCATAATTTGTAAAATTTCAGACTGTCAACTGACTAGAGAATGCTTAATTGATCAATTATCTTCAGTTTAACTAATTAAGTGATTAAAATGTTTTAGTTCATTAATTGACTCACCAGATAAAGGGCAGGTGATTAATTAATCAACTAACCGCTTTAACATCTATTGACAACCCTAAATTGTAAATAAACTTGCGTGTTATCAAAATCTCACTGCAGGTGTCTTGTGAGATACCGATGGATGTGAATGATTAAAAAGGTGTCATGCCATTTTCGAGAGCAAAGATGTAAGAACAGCCCCTCGTTTTTACAGCAGTGGTGGGCAAGCTATGGGCCAGGAGATCCATGTGTCCCCCACCCCACAAATGAGAAATGAGAAAAGCTCTGCTGGACCAAGTCAAAGACTCATCTAATTCAGCATTCAGTTCTTACTGCAGTCAACCAGATGTCTCAAGGCAGCCAGCAGGCAGGACCTAAGCACAGCAGCCTTCTTCAGAGTGGTCTTCTGGTGGATTCTGCCTTCAGTGGTGGAGGGATAACAAGAGAGGCTCAACTCTGCCAAATAGATTAAGGACTTTCTGTGCTAGCCACTTTAAAAATTTGTTTCCCCCCAAAAAAATATTTTCAAAAGTGAAACAAAAGTAAAAAGCAAATAGCCTAGGTAGGTGGTAGGTAAGTACTGGACAGCAAGGAATGAATTATAATTGCCTAGGGAGGTGAAACACTATGGTCAAAATTGTGGGGCAGGAATTGACATTGCCTAAGTACTGAATGTGATGGACTCTCCTTCACTGGAGGTTTTTGAACAGAGGTTGGATGACCATCTATCAGATAATAATAATAATAATAATAATAATAATAATAATAATAATAATAATAATTTATACCCATATAATTTATATGGGTTTCGCCAGCCACTCTGGGCGGCCTTCAACAGAATATTAAAATACAATAGTCTATTAAACATTAAAAGCTTCCCTAAATAATAATAATAATAATAATAATAATAATAATAATAATTTGAATTTATATACCGCCCTATTTCCGGAGGTATCAGGATGGTTCACAGTAATCAGCAGTAATTCCTGAACTGCAGAGATTGGACCACATGGCCTTTGGCAACTTCCAACTCTATCACTCTATGAAAACTAAGGCCGCATACACACCAACCCATTTGTGGCACAAACATGTAGCTTTCCTCAATCCAGAATCATGTACGCTCATCTTCAACATGCTGCCTTCAATCTAGATTGATTCTAGATCCTGCTGTCCACTGGGGCGGTTGTGGTGACTTGGTGCACATTTGAAAACCCTCCCCACGATTAGGTTATCCGTGGTGAATGAAGGAGAGATAATGGCAACCTTGGAATAAGCCGACCCACAATGTCTTTGGACAGGTGTGACTACATCACACACACCCATCCCCTTGATGGGACTGCCAACATCTCCTTTCATCTGTTTCTAAATGGACGCACTGTGCGGTGGTGCAGAACCTGTCTGCAGTGTGCTTTTATGTTTGGAATGTAACCGGTATCTCAAGAAGCAGGATTTGGGACAAAAAAATATGCAGCGGATCGATACTGTATGTAGAATATTAAGAAAAAACAAGTTCTCGGCTTCTACTGATTCTAGATTAAAATGTCCTGCGTTTACACAACTGATGTTCCCCCAAACTAGACTGTCCCATAGCTTGGGGAGTCTTTTAGCGATCAGCTTGTTATTCCTGCTTTCTCCCCATGGTCATTGAATTTTAAGTTAAAGATTTCTAATCCAAGTGGAGTTTATGTATCATGGAAGATTTAATCGATTTTCTGTATTTCTCTAGCAGTATGCAAGATTTAACTGCCTCTCTCTTTCAGCCATTTCAGGGATAGCAGCAACCTCCCAAAATATAACATTATCTAGGCCAGCAGTCTGTGCGGCTGCATCTTACAAACAATTCCCTTTTTTAAAAAGACATGGATCACAATTTCTGCAGTGGGGACGGACCGTGATTCCACCCACACCAACAAATGCTGGGCCTGATATTCGGCTATTTGGAAAAGGAAATCAGTTTATTAAATTTTTAATCACAATTTTCGTTCCATGTTATCACATTAATTATTCCTGTAGCCGTTGAGCTCCTCAGAGTTCTCCGTAGCTGTCACACCTTTCATTAAAACGGCAAGTTAATTGGCCTTAAAATATTTAAGATGAATAAGGGAGGCGCTAGGCTAGGAAAATGATTGAAAATGAAAAATTAATTCAAATTGGCTTGGATGCGAGTGTTCCATCAAAGAGACATAATGCTGGCAGAAGCAGAAACAAATGGCAAATCCGCATGTGGGTGACAGTTCTGATAGCCCTGGAGCCATCCATGAGACTAGGCTCAAATGCTCTACTTTCCCCTGTTTATCCATCCCAATGAACCACTGTTTCCTTCAACCTGTCTCTGGTAAGCCACAACCCCTAAAGTAGTCCCTTTTTTGTTTGGTAGTGTTGCCAAGTCAGGATGACCACAGACCCTGAGATTTCAAGGCCCAAACCTGAGACTTAGAGGTGGCTCCAGTGACGCCATGGGGGCAGGACCTGGAGATGGAGGTTAATTGGGAGTGTCTGTGCTATAACTTGCAGAAAAGGGAGCCCTACCTCTTGTAGCAAGAACTCACCCAGTATATACCTTGAAATAAGAGTATTGCTATAGCCAGGTTTCCAGAGTCTGTTAATTAATGTTAGGAATTAATACATGGTAGGATATTTGGCATATTGAAGGGAAGTTACAGGCTGCACCAGTTCACCTGCCAAACATGGAAATTCCTGGGATTGTTGTTGTTTAGTCATTTAGTCGTGTCTGACTCTTTGTGACCCCGTGGACCAGAGCATGCCAGGCACACCTGTCTTCCACTGCCTCCCGCATTTTGGTCAAACTCATGCTGGTAGCTTCGAGAACACTTCGAGAACAGGGCTGATTTCCTTCAGAATGGATAGGGTTGATCTTCTTGCAGTCCATGGGACTCTCAAGAGTCTCCTCCAGCACCATAATCCAAAAGCATCAATTCTTCAGCAATCAGCCTTCTTGATGGTCCAGCTCTCACTTCCATACATCACTACTGGGAAAACCATAGCTTTAACTATACGGACCTTTGTTGGCAAGGTGATGTCTCTGCTTTTTAGCCTGTGCAAACAATCCTGGCTGGGCTGATTGAATGTAAGCTGTTATGAAACGATGGCCAAGCATCTACACGTTAGAGAAGGTGTTTGGGTCTCTGCCAAACAGGGGGTTGCCAAGGTGAAGGGGAGGGGCCCAGGGGTGCCAACTTGAATAAAATATTGTAGGTGCCCAGGTAAGCCCCGCCCCACATAATCAATCACATGATGCAGTGCACACACCTTATTTGAATGGGAATGCCCATCAACTATGTAGGGGCCCACCCCCTCAAATATTTTATTGTGGGGGACGATCCCCCCACGCCCCCTATGAAGGGGCCTGATGCCATACAGGAAAATTCTCTCCTTTCACTTGAGCCTTAGAAGAAGTGGGGGCGAGCAGATGAAAGGGAAGGTGTTGCGTTTGTCTACAACTAATCCAGAATGCGGGAGCTAGACTGATGACTGGGAGCGGCCACCAAGACCACATAACACCAGTCTTGAAAGACCTACATTAGCTCCCAGTACGTTTCCGAGCACAATTCAAAGTGTTGGTGCTGACCTTTAAAATCCTAAACGGCCTCAGCCCTGTATACCTGAAGGAGCGTCTCCACCCCCATCGTTCAGCCTGGGCGCTCCGAGGGCCTTCTGGCGGTTCCCTCACTGTGAGAAGTGAGGTTACAGGGAACCAGACAGAGGGCCTTCTTGATAGTGGCGCCTGCCCTGTGGAACGCCCTCCCATCAGATGTCAAAGAAATAAACAACTATATGACATGTATAAGACATCTGAAGGCAACACTGTTTAGGCAAGTTTTCAATGTCTGATGTTTTGATGTATTTTTAATCTTTTGTTGGAAGCCGCCCAGAGTGGCTGGGGAAATATGTGTCATTAAACCATATTTCTTAAAGACCACTATAACCTCCACCATGTCTGGATTCTCAATGGAAACATGACCCTGGGTGAGCACCCAGGAACCCCTGAAACCACATGCATCACTCAACAGAGATTGGGGGTGGTGGGCAACCTTTCTAAAAATATATTGGTCCTCTGAGAATCCTCAGTGGCAGGGAGTATAGAGTGTGGACGAGCATAGAATGAACATACTGCAGGGTCCCCTCTCCTAACATAAAGGTAAAGGTAAAGGACCCCTAACAGTTAAGTCCAGTCACAAATGACTCTGGGGTTGCAGAGCTCATCTCGCTTTACCGGCCGAGGGAGCCGGCGTTTGTCCGCAGACAGCTTCCGGGTCATGTGGCCAGCATGACTAAGCCGCTTCTGGCACAACGGAACACCGAAACCAGAGCAGTGCATGGAAACGCTGTTTACTTTCCCACCAGAGTGGTACCTATTTATCTACTAGCACTTTTTGGCGTGCTTTCAAACTGCTAGGTTGGCAGGAGCAGTGACCGAGCAACGGGAGCTCACCCCATCGCGGGGATTTGAACTGCCGACCTTCTGATCGGCAAGCCCAAGAGGCTCAGTGGTTTAGACAGCAGCACCACCCGCGTCCCTGTTCTCCTAACATAGTTGTCTTCTAACCACGGTGACATTTTCCATCTTAATGAACCACCCACTATGCCGTATGCTTCTCAGGCGGCGGAACAGATTTATTTTGCGTAAAATAATCACCAGCACTTCCTCTAGTCCTTTCTCCCATTCTGGGAAACAAAGCAATAATTTCTTGCTATTACCTTTGCTATCAGCGTACCAGGAGTCTGCCAGCTTCGCCTTTTCACCTTTCCCAGCTTTCCGCTTTCTTGTCTGAATGCACTTCATCATTTTTAAATTTTCCTTCTGGCGGATTCAATACCCAAATAACTATTCCTTTACAATGCACATATAGCAACCCCAATTTTCCGTTTGCAGGATTTTCTTCGTTTTCACAGGGAGGGAAAGCACTTCATTATAGATCTAGTCATCTGTATGTCAGGTGAAGTAAGCTTTTTTCTTTTTATTCAGGTGAATCTGAACAGAATATTTTTTCTCCCCTAGCAGTGGTGGAAGAATGTGGAGTAGCAGACTGTTCCCTGGGTACATTGGAACATTGGATTGTGAATATTTGGCAGAGGATCACTGCTACATCACCCCTGCAAGAAAGCAGCAAGATATATTAAAGAAGAATCCTCTGATTTCCCTCCATCCCTGCAAGAAATGCTGCTTCTCCTATCAAGAACTTGATTGCTTCCCTCCAAATTTCACCATGCCATGCAAGAACATTACGTTGAAATGGCTTTGAGATCCTGTCCAGTTTCCTGTTTTCCCTTAGTAGCCAACCACATGTCTGGGAAAACCCTAAAGGCAGTACAGCCTGTGAAACAACAAGAGAAGCCACGACAGGAACAACAATTGCATGGGCCCAGAAATCTTGTTGCATAGGTGGTTTTAGGATAGCACGACCGGTGCAATCACACTGGGTGCCACACTGCAGGGGCACGCCAAAACAATGCTATGGAATGGAGTGTGAGAGGCTGGGGCAGCGAATTTTAGCATCGCACAGGCTGCCACTGAAATTTGAGAGCCCAAAGTCTGCAACAGCTTGTTGGGTGCTAAATGCATCTGGTCTCTGTTGAGCTGCTTAGAGGAAAGGACAAAGCTCAGGATCAGAGCATCTGCTTTGTGTCCAGAAAGCTCCAAATTCAGTCTGCAGCATCTCCAGATAGAGCTAGGAGAAGACTCTTCTCTAGGTCATCTAGTCCAACCCCTTGCAATGCATAAATCTCAGCTACAGATAACCATCCAACCTCTGCTTAAAAACCTCCAAGGAAGGAGAGTCCACAACCTCCCAATGGAGACTGTTCCACTGTCGAACAGCTCTTCCTGTCAGAAAGTTCTTTCTGAAGTTTAGCTGGAATCTCTGTTCTTGTAACTTGAATGCATTGGTTCGAATCCTACCCTCCAGAGCAGAAGAAAACAAGCTTGCTCCATCCTCCATGTGACAAGTCTTTAGACATTTGGCTATCCTATCTCCTCTCAAAGGTCCGTATAGTTAAAGCTATGCTTTTCCCAGTAGTGATGTATGGAAGTAAAAGCTGGACCATAAAGAAGGCTGATTGCCGAAGAATTGATGCTTTTGAATTAAGGTGCTGGAGGAGACTCTTGAGAGTCCCATGGACTGCAAGAAGATCAAACCTATCCATTCTGAAGGAAATCAGCCCTGAGTGCTCACTAGAAGGACAGATCGTGAAGCTGAGGCTCCAATACTTTGGCCACCTCATGAGAAGAGAAAACTCCCTGGAAAAGACCCTGATGCTGGGAAAGATGAAGGGCACAAGGAGAAGGGGACGACAGAGGACGAGATGGTTAGACAGTGTTCTCGAAGCTACAAACATTAGTTTTACCAAACTGCGGGAGGCAGTGGAAGACAGGAGTGCCTGGCGTGCTCTGGTCCATGAGGTCATGAAGAGTCAGACACAACTAAACAACTAAACAACAATCTCCTCTCAGTCTCCTCTTTTCCAGGCTACACATACCCAGCTCTTTCCTCAAAAGACTTGGTTTCCAGACCCTTGATCATCTTGGCTGACCTCCTCTGCACACCTTCCAGCTTGTCAACACCCTTCCTAAATTGAGACACAGGACTCCAGGTGTAGTCTGACCAAGGTAGAATAGAGTGGTACTATCACATCTCTTGATCTGGACACTGTATGTACAGACAATACTGAGCTTGATGCACCAATGGTATGACTTTGTTACAGCGGCTTCCTTTCTTCCATCTCAAGGGGATGGGCTGTAGCTCAGTGGGAGAGCATCTGCTTTGCATGCAGAAGGTTCCAGGTTCAATCCCCAGCATCTCCAAATCGGGCTGGGAAAGGACTCCCATCTGAAACCCAAGGGAGCTGCTGCCAGTCAGTGTGGGCAGTACTGAGCTAGATAGAGCAATGATCTGATTCAGCGCAAGGCAGCTTTCTATGTCCCTAGCTTTGATGCTACTCCTTGGCCATATGTGCGAACAGCACTGATCACAGCAGAGAGCAGGTGAGCTCTTCTGGCAAGCTGCCATGCTGGTGGCACAGAGAGGAAGGTGCCCTCATCTGGTTGCCAGAGGTCCTCCGCCCCTGGTTCCTTACTCCTGATGATTGCATTCAATTCTGCAATGTGGCCTAGAAAAATAGAAAGCCTAATCTAGTAATGCATAAAGGCAAGAGAGTGGTTATTTCCAGCAAATTAATTTAATTGGCTCTACTACAGGAGCAAGAATGAGCCATTTACAGTTCCTGTGGGAGGAGTATTTGAAAGTAGCTCAAGGAAAGTAGAGGAGGGGAGGGTGGAAATCTATTGAAGATCTAACATCATGCCAAAACCCCACTGTTTACAGCACTACCTAATTGCAACTGCAATTTTACATGCTAATGTGTTGTCTCAGTCCTGTTTTCTTCTTTTAAAATAATTACTTGATGCACCCATGTAATTAAATATGTCCCCTTTCAAAACCCATTTGGAAAAGAGAGAGAGAGAGAAAAGGGAAGCTAAATAAAGGCACCGTGTCAAATCAGTCATAAGATTAAAATTGCTCTGATTTTCATATTAATTTGATAATGATGTATCTGCTCTACATATTTTCTTGCCAAATGCCCTGCAAAATACCTTCTCCAAACACACCATAGTTGGGAGGCACTCTCTGTTGACGATGCTGTGGATTTTGCTGGTGTGACTTCTCTTACAAATGGTGGGTGGATAATGTCATGTATGCAGTTTCATCACTAGATGGCGCTGAACTTAGTTGTAGTCAGCAGTTTTTCTCCTGCTGCTGCTGCTTTGCTCTTTTTCAAAAGAGACAACAACATCTTTCTGTAGCTTATGTCCATGTTAGGTGCTGCTCAGTTTGATCCAAGACAAGTCAAAAAACAACAAACAAGGAGGGGATCTTTTTAAAGGGGGGGAGGGGTTAAATATAGGAATCTGCCTTATACCGAGTCAGATTGTTGGTCCATCCAGCCCAGCATTGTCCACAATGGTAGTGGTTCTCCAGAGTTTCAAACAGGGCTCTCTCTCAACTCTTCCTAGAAATGTCAGAAGTTACATGGGCTACATTTGGTTTAGACTGAGGTCTTCTGAATGCCATGGTTCTGAATCTGAACTAAGTTTTGGAGAACTCTTGCCTCAATGCAAAGTCAGAGTTCTCACGGATCCCTCAAGAAGAAGCTAATTCTGTAGAACAGGGGTGTGGAACCTGTAGCCTTCCAGAATGACAACTGCCATCATCCCTGACCATGTCAACTGCTGAGGCTGATGGGAATTGGAGTCCAATGACATCTACAAGGCCACAGGTCCCCCCCTTGCTGAACAGACTGCTTTGAACTCTCCTCTATTATGCGAAGGGTCAGCACACCAGCACATCTTTTTCTCGTGTTCCTATAATTTAGTATTAGTACCAAATGAATGGAGGTTCTGCTGGAGAGAACAATCCATTTCCTTTGGATGTTCAAATCCTTAGAAGATTAGTTTGTCAAATAATGTATAAAAGAATGAGGCAGGTTTAATCAAAACAGAAAACAGCAATCCTATAATTTCATGGGCGTCAGCTCACAACAACATCAGGGCTGATGGCCAATCAATAGCTTTTTCTATGCTAATTTTGAAATTATTAACAGAGACATAGAGTTGTAAAGAGACTCGGTGCTATTCCATGTTGGTAAACAAGGTGTGCGGCTCTAAGCACTGTCTGCACTTCCTACAATATTGCAGAGATGTGACAGGAAGTCGGATGTGGAGCTGTGCACTAGTTCAAAATTACAAACTTTGGACCTTTGCTTTGAGCCATCACAGCAATTTTTCATTATTTATGTTTGTGTAACTATTTACCTATTACTTCATGATATTAATTATTATTACAATTAATTTATTCATCATCTTCTAAACCACCATCAGCAAAAAAAAAAAAGCTAAAACAATTCTAGGCTTGTATCATCAGAAGTGTGGTGTCCAGATCGATGGAACTTATAATACCGCTCTATTCTGCCTTGGTCAGACCATACCTGAAATACTGTGTCCAGTTCTGGGCACCACAGTTTAAGAAGGATGTTGACAAGCTGGAAGGTGTGCAGAGGAGGGCAAGCAAGATGATCAATAGCCTGGAAACCCCTAAGCCTTATGAGGAATGGTTGAGGCAATTGGGTATGTTTACACTGGATAAGAAGAGACTGAGACAAGATACGATAGCTATCTTCAGTTATCTAAAGGATTGTCACATGGAGGATGGAGCAAGCTTGTTTTCTCCTGCACAGGAGGGTAGGACTCAAAACAATGGATTCAAATTAAAGGAAAGGAGATTCCGACTAAACATCAGAAAGAGCTTTCTGATGGTAAGAGCTGTTCAACAGAGGAACAGACTACCTTGAGAGGTGATGGACACTCCTTCGTTGGATGATTTTAACCTCGGATTATGATTTTTCATGGATTCTTTAGCTGTGATTCCTGCACTGGAGGGGTTGGACTAGATGGTGCTTGGGTTCCTTCCAACCCTACAATTCTATGATGTGCATGTAAGATAATAAAACTGGTAAGAACACAAAAAATAACAAATACAGTGGTACCTTGGGTTACAGACGCTTCAGGTTACATACGCTTTAGGTTACAGACTCCGCTAACCCAGAAATAGTACCTTGGGTTAAGAACTTTGCTTCAGGATGAGAACAGAAATCGTGCTCCAGCAGCGCAGCAGCAGCGGGAGGCCCCATTAGATAAAGTGGTGCTTCAGGTTAAGAACAGTTTCAGGTTAAGAACGGACCTCCGGAACGAATTAAGTACTTAACCCGAGGTACCACTGTACCTTTGAAACAAGACTAAAGCCCTAGCATAGAAGTAAAACTCCTAGGGGCCGAGGTCCCTTCACCCCCCCCCCCCTGATAAAATATCTGAGGGGGCCAGGGAGACCCAAAATTAAAGAGCATTGCCATTCGAATGGTGTATGTGCACCATGTCTTGTGATTGATTATGTTGGGCGAGGCATACCTGGCGTGCGCCCCCCCCCCCCGAATATTTTATCCAAGTTGGCACCCCTGAGCCCTAGCGAGTGGACATTTGTGGTGCAGATCCATTTACCCAGCTGGCAAAGCCTGTTAAAACAAAAATGTCTGCAACTGTTTTGGGAAAGTGCCGATAGCGGGTGCCTGCTGTATCTCAACAGGAATCCTGTGCCAAAGAACAAAGCACTTCCGGAGGCGGCGCGTTCGGTAATGGCTGCCTGCTCCCTGTAAGGAGAGGGGAGCTCCGCTGAAAACGGGTCGTCCGCTACGGCGAAGCGGAGACCCACCTAGGAAAACCACAGGGGGTAGGAGCCTGTGGTCCTGAGACCCGGCGGGTGCCAGAAGCAGCCCCTAAAACGTTGAAGGGACCCCGTAACGGGGCTCCGGATCGCGGAGGGGGTAGCGGCACTGAGGGTCGTTTCGCAGTCAGCGGAGCGAAGCCGCGCTGCTGTTGCCGATCAGCGCTGACCTTTCTTCCTGAAAACTTTAATTCTGGAAAACTACAACCCGTGAGTAATTGGAACTTTACAAATTTTAAGAATATTTAAGAGATTTTGAATTCGGCTGAAAGCGGAGTGACGAGAAACAGGAAGTCCGTCTTCCGGCAAAGCTTACAGATCAAAGGCAAAGGAATTGACAGGCTGGACGCCTTGAAATGGACTTTAAAGTGGAAGTATTATGCGTCTGACAGCACTGAGGTTTGAAAGGAAAGGCAAGTTTTCTAATTAATCTACTTTAGAGTGTGGAAACAATTTGGGAACCTCCTCCCCTGGTGGACTCTAAAGTTTAAGACCCAGCCTAGGGGTGGCAGGGGAAAAGAATGTCTTTTGCTGATACAATTTATAAAACAGATACATAGAGGCAATTTTGGACTATATAACTAAGTAACTGTATCTTGTGCCCTGAGAGGTGATACGTGTGGCAACCTTGGAAGGGCTCTGCCAGTGGAAAAATTTTTAAGGACTATTGGAAAGTTATTTAGCTGCAGGAGCTTTAATGGCGACTATAACTTTTTTCCTTTCTGAACTTCAACTGTACTCCCTCCAACTATACTCCCTCTAGCGGAGACTGGGATTTACAATTCCTTGGGAACTAACTTTGTTTTGTCTCTCCGCTGTTGCTATCTACACTGAGGCCTGTCCTTCCCTTGGAACTTTTGACAGTTTGACCTTGACTCATAGACAGGTGGGGAATGAGTGGCCAACCGTCAACAAGATCTAAAACGAAAGCAACAAAAGGCCAGCTTGTGCAAACAACCCTGACCTCTCAGTCACGTAGATCATCAGTTCCTGCTATACTGAAGGGAATTGAACTTCCAACAGTAGCTGAACTAAAAGGAACTGAGCCTTCAGCAACAGTTGAATTTAAGGGAGCTGAACAACCAGCAACTGAGGATATGGCTGCAGGTGGATCTGATGTACTTCTGAAGGAGATGTTACAACAATTTGCAATTTTAAATAAGAAGGTTGATGACCAAACAGCAAAAATTGACTTAGCCACATCCTCTATTACAAAGCTATCTGAACAAGTGGCTCAGCATTCACAAACAATTGGGAACCTAAAAGACGCTACGTCTGAGAACCGGAAACTGGCCGAAGCTGCGAACGAAAAAGCTGACCAAGCAATTCAAAAAGTGGATGAACTGAAAGGAGAGGTAAGGCCACTACACAAGCACATCAGTGACCAGCAGGCCTACCTGTCTATGGTGGAGTTGAGAAACAGGGAAAATAATTTAAGATTACGCTCTATCCCAGAGATTGAAAAAGAAGACTTGACTGGCTTTCTGACAGCAGAATTCTCCAAATTTTGGGGAATAAAGGAAGACGAAGATTTTAAAATAACAACGGCATTTAGACTGGGAAGTGTTACCAGAAAGGACAGACCCAGAGATTGTTTGATCATTTTAAAGACTAAACAGGAGAGAGACAAAATACTTGACCTTCATTTTAAGAAATCACTTGAGATCCAGGATAGAAGAGCGGAAATTTATAAGGATATACCAAAACAACTACTGGATCTCAGGGCCATCTACACTGACCTAGCAAGACTCTTGAGAGGCAACGGAATACCTTACAGGTGGGAGTTCCCACAAGGCTTATCATTTAAATACAAAGGAAAGAAGGTTAGAATTAAGTCAAAAGAGGACAACCAGAAGTTCCTGCACGACAACGGAGAAGATCTTCAGAAGGGAATAGCAGTCCCTTGGCCTCTGCCACAGCCTGGATTGGAACCAACACCATCCCCCTCGGATCCGGACAAAAAGGAGGACACCCCATAAAGAGCAACAACAGATAGATACAGGATGTCTCTGCAGCTGTACAGTTGGAACATTAATGGTGCAAATTCCCCGGAAAAACGAAAAAGGATCTTTCATATTTTGAAAAAGGAAAATCTGGATATAATCTGCTTGCAAGAAACGCATGTGACTAGGCTCCATAGGAAAGTACTAATTAACAAAAGACTAGGCCAAGAATTTATTTCATCAGACAAAGTAAAAAAGAGGGGCCTGGTGATTTACGCAAAGGAGAACCTAGCACCGAAATTTTTGTTTAAAGATGAGCAAGGGAGAATTTTGGCAATTGAAATACAATTTCAAGGAGAAAAAGTTTTGATATTAGGAATTTATGCACCAAATGAGGGGAAAGCTGAATTTTACAAGAAGCTACATGAGACACTACTGGACTATCTGGACTACTCGAACATCATTATGATGGGAGATATGAATGGGGTGGTCTCCACTTTGATGGATAAGTCACAAAATCAAATAACTAAGGACGGTAGACTACCGAAAACCTTTTTTGAACTGACTGACAATATGGATTTGATTGACATTTGGCGGACAAGGAACCCCCTAGGTAGAGAGGGAACTTTCTTTTCTGAGGCCCACTCATCATGGACGAGAATCGACCAAATTTGGACAACTAGAGGGCTGGCACCGAAGACTACAAGAGTGGAAATCTGCCCAAAGACTTGCTCCGACCACAACGCCCTGAAAATGGAATTAAGACTTACTCCAGCCGGTTCCTTCAGATGGAAAATGAATGACACCCTCTTTAGAGATCAAGAGATCGTAAAGAAGGCCCAAAAAACTTTAAAGGATTATTTTGAAATCAACTTGAATACCTCAGTGGAGAAAAGAACAATCTGGGACGCCAGTAAAGCTGTAATGAGGGGGTTTCTGATACAACAAAACTCAATTAAGAAAAAACTCTGGAATGGGAAAAAGGATAAAATATTGGAGAAGATAAGAGATGGAGAGAAAAGGTTGAGATCTAAACCAAAATCCAAAGAGATCTTGCGTGAAATTAAATTCCATCAGGCACAATATTTGAAGTTGATAAATCAAGAAGTGGAATGGAAAATTAAACAAATGAGACAAAGATCCTTTGAGTCAGCAAACAAATGTGGGAAACTGCTGGCATGGCAGTTGAAAAAAAGACAGAAACTTAATTACGTTACCAATCTAGAGGTGGAAGGGAAAAATATCCAGAAACCAGGTGAAATTAGAAAGTGTTTCCAGAAATACTTCAAAAAGTTGTATACACAAGGGCCTGAGGAAGTGTCTGAGATGGAACGATTTTTGAAACTCAATGGCTTACCAGAACTGTCTCAGGAGAAGAGATCAATCTTGGATTGTAAAATAACACAACAGGAAATGGAGGATGCCATTCAGAATATGCAGTTGGGCAAATCTCCAGGCCCAGATGGGCTTACCTCCAAATACTATAAGACATTAAAAGACTATTTGATTCTACCACTAATGGAGGTTTGCAATCAGATTATGGGGGGAAGAAGGGCACCGGAAACGTGGAAAGAAGCTTTCATCACATTGATACCCAAAGTGGAAACTGAAAAGACTCAACTTAGGAATTACCGTCCCATCTCACTCCTAAATGCGGATTACAAAATATTTGCAGACATTTTGGCAAGTAGACTGAAAAAGGTGTTAAATGAAGTAATTCATAAGGACCAAGCAGGCTTTCTTCCTGGCAGGCATTTGTTTGACAATACTCGGAATATTATCGATATTCTGGAACTTTTACAAACAAATATTAACACTAAAGCAGTGTTAATCTTTATTGATGCCGAGAAAGCCTTTGACAATATTTCTTGGAAATTTATGAAGAAAAACTTGGAAGGGATGGGAGTGGGACGAGGGTTTGAAAATGGTATAGAAGCAATTTATTCAGAACAAAAAGCTAAGTTGATAGTGAACAATGTGGTGACAGAGGAGTTTTATATTGAAAAAGGAACACGCCAGGGGTGCCCCTTATCCCCCCTACTATTTATATCAGTCCTGGAGGTTTTGCTGAACATGATCAGGAGGGACCGGCAAATACAGGGGATTACGGTCGGAGTGAAACAATATAAACTGAAAGCATTTGCAGATGACTTAGTAATAACATTACAGGAGCCAGAATCTAGTACAAAAAGAGTTCTGGAACTGATACAAGAATTTGGTCGGGTGGCAGGATTTAAGTTGAACAAACAAAAAACTAAAGTTTTGGGGAAAAACTTGACGCCTTTAGAAATAGAGGGGTTTCAGAAGGAAACAGGGTTAACTGTGGTTAAGAAAGTGAAATACCTGGGGGTAAACTTGACGCCTAGAAATTTGAATTTGTTTAAGGACAATTATGAGAAATGCTGGTCAGAAGTTAAGAAAGATTTGGAAACTTGGTCGAGACTGAAGCTTTCCTTGCTGGGCCGAATTGCTGCTGTCAAGATGAATGTTTTGCCAAAAATGTTGTTTTTATTTCAAACCTTGCAGGTCGTGGACAGAGTGGAATGTTTTGGAAAGTGGCAGAGGGATATCTCAAAGTTTGTCTGGCAGGGCAAAAAGCCCCGAATAAAGTTCAAAATACTAACTGATGCAAAAGAAAGAGGGGGGTTTGCCCTGCCAGACTTAAGGTTATACTATGAGGCGGCAGCCTTCTGCTGGTTGAAAGATTGGATTCTATTAGAGAATACAGATGTCCTAGACCTGGAAGGTTTTAATAACTCGTTAGGATGGCATGCTTATCTGTGGTACGGCAAGGCAAAAACACATGGAATGTTCAAAAACCATATTGTCAGGAAAGCAATTTTTATGGTCTGGCTGAAATACAAAGACTTACTTGAAAGTAAGACTCCGAGGTGGTTATCACCAGTGGAGGCTAAGGCGTGGAAAAAACCCAATATGGAGACCGGCTGGCCGAAATATTGGGAACTAATAGAAAAAGTAGGTGACAATTGGAGGTTGCGGAGCTTTGAAAATTTAAAAGATAAGGTGCGAGATTGGTTTCATTATGCCCAAATTAACGAGGTGGTTAAGTTGGACAAAAAAACAGGATTCCAGGTGGAAAAATCGAAACTTGAGACAGAATTGTTAGAACCAAAGACCAAGGTTTTATCGAGAATGTATAACTTGCTGCTTAAGTGGAATACGCAGGATGAGACAGTTAAATCAGCCATGATAAAGTGGGCTCAGGACATTGGTTACAATATCATGTTTGAAGACTGGGAAAGGTTATGGACCACCGGTATGAAATTTACGGCATGTAATGCCTTGAAAGAAAACATTATGAAAATGGTATACAGGTGGTACATGACCCCAGTCAAGCTTGCTAAGATATACCATTTGTCTGATAACAAATGTTGGAAGTGCAAAGAGGCTGAAGGAACATTCTTTCACCTTTGGTGGACTTGCCCAAGAGTGAAGGCCTTCTGGGAAATGATCTACAACGAGTTAAAAAAGGTGTTTAAGTACACCTTCCCTAAAAAACCGGAGGCCTTCCTCTTGGGTATTGTCGGCCAAAAGGTTTTAAAGAAGGATAGAACGTTTTTTATGTATGCTACCACTGCAGCAAGAATTTTGATCGCCAAACACTGGAAGACTCAAGATTTACCCACGCTGGAAGAGTGGCAAACGCAACTGATTGACTACATGGAATTGGCCGAAATGACTGCCAGAATCCGAGACCTGGGAGAAGAAGCAATGGAGGAGGACTGGAAAAAATTCAAGAATTACTTGCAAAAATTTTATAAGTTATATGAACTATAAAATGATGCATAATTTGAAATGCTAGCCCCAGCAATGAGAATGCAACATTTACGGAATTGGATAACATTATTGAAAGAATCAATGTTTAAATGTTAAAAATGATAATATATTCTGTTTTTAGAGTAAATGGACAACAAGGGATTTAAACTTAAACTGCAATTGAAAGTATAAAAGAAACACACGAAACAAGGTTATAATTTGCTGATAAATTTATTGTTAAGAATGCATTGTGCGGGAGATGCGGGGAAGCTCGATAGAAATAAGTTGTTGAAAGGTCATGATTCTTTGTATCTGCTTTTTGTTTTTTTTTCTTTCCTTTTTTTCTTTTTTTTTGTTTTTTTTTTTTTTGTCTATGTCTGAAAAAATGCAATAAAAATTATTTTAAAAAAAAAAGAACATGGGCAGCTACAGCAAAAGCCCAGTTCTGAATTACTGGGGAGTGGGCTTCTGAGATCTTTGGAATGTGCAAGAGAAATTCTCCCACAGACCACGGCGATCCACTGGATGTGGTACATGGGATAAATAACCCCGTCCTGAACTGTGGGGGGCCTTATATGTAGTTCCGAGACCTTGAATTTGTCCCGGTATGTCAGGGACTGGCTAGACAAGGAGGACTGGTGGGAGGCTACAGCTCGGTGAACCCTTCAAAGAAGCATCATAGGAGGAAGGCTCCAAGCTAGGAGAATGGTGGTGGGATAGAGAAGACAGGTCAGAGGAGGAAAGGGGGGCAGATGGATTGGAGGCTGAGCAAGCAACAAGTTTGAGTGAGAGTGAAGCAGCTGAGGAGGAGGAGTCTGCGACAGATCCACAGCAACCTGCCAGTTCCACTGTTTTCCTCTGCCCTCCTCTCCAAGAACAAGGAGGGCATTACACGTAGCAGAGCAAAAGGCACAGAGAGCTCCTCCTCAAAGGAGTTTGAGGCTGTTGAGAAGGCAGCCAGCTGGGGAGGAGCCTTCAGAGGAAGTGGGAGGCTCAGGTCCTCAGTCCTGGCAACTGCTTCATCGGGCTAGTCCTGCCCGTGGAGTTCTCTGCTTGAATTTTGTCTCTTTGAATAAAGAATCTACTTCACTGCTCCCCCCCCCCCGTCTCTATGCTGACACACAGCTTGTCAGATGTGCGTGCAGGAGCCAGGCCCTGTGACCAGGACTGGGGCCTTCCTAAGTTTGTTCTGAAGAGGCAAGGCATGGCCTCACAGGTGAGGCCGATTGATAACTCACAGCACCTGGTGGCAAGAGCCAGGAAGGGATATAAGGTCAGCATTTCCCTTTGGCTCTTTGCCACAGCAACACGCTCCCTGCCTTGGGCCTCTTTCTTCCTGATCCTTGAACCTCGGCTTCTTGACTCCCTGCTTCTTGATCCTCGGACCCTTGACTTTGTGCCTCCTTGCTTCCTGACCCTCGGACCTTTGGCTTCTTGACTCACGGCTCTCTGACCCTCTGACTCTTGGCTTCCTGACTCCTGGCTTCTGGACCCCCATTCCTGCTCCCACCTTGCCATCTTGCCCCTGGTCCTGATGTCCCCAGCCGGGACTTTGATTGCCCATGAACCAGACTGTGACACAGCTGAACCTGCCCTGACATAGTAGCAAATTGGTAGCCAGGACACAAGTAAGGTGTTTTATAGAGGGTGATGGTAGCCTTTATAAAGGTAAAGGTAAAGGTACCCCTGCCCGTACGGGCCAGTCGTATCCGACTCTAGGGTTGTGCGCCCATCTCACTTAAGAGGCCGGGGGCCAGCGCTGTCCGTAGACACTTCCGGGTCACGTGGCCAGCGTGACAAGCTGCATCTGGCGAGCCAGCGCAGCACACGGAAACGCCGTTTACCTTCCCGCTAGTAAGCGGTCCCTATTTATCTACTTGCACCCCGGGGGTGCTTTCGAACTGCTAGGTTGGCAGGCGCTGGGACCGAGCGACGGGAGCTCACCCCGCCGCGGGGATTCGAACCGCCGACCTGACGATCGGCAAGTCCTAGGCGCTGAGGTTTTACCCACAGCGCCACCCGCGTCCCTATTTATATACTGCTTAATATTTGAGATCACTTATCAGTTTACATAAAACACAATAAGATGGTGTGTGGGTCTTTAAGCAGTAATGCATACTGGTTCACTTATTTCAAAATGAAGTCAGCTAGTCTTGCTGTTTTGCCCTCTCCTCCTTGCTTATTCTCCTTGGTGGTGGCCCCAGTGTCTCACCCCAACAGTACTATCAGCTGGAGGCTGCATTGGGACATTTGTTGCCTGCCCCTACTTTAATGTGATTGCACAAGTATAATTTATGTTTGCATTGTAACCAGTCAATTCACTATTTTGTTTTCCTTTACAATTCCCCCACCTTGAGCTTCTGTAATCAATTAAGTAGAACCAAAACCGCGTTATTTCTCCATTGCTGAGCAGAACAATGAACTTCTGTAGCTCAACGCTTTTCACAAATTTCATCGGCGATCTCAAGAGTTTACAAGATTGCATTTCAAATAATGAATATCCAAATGAAGAAAAACGAGGCTGTAGATTTGAGGGCGGCGAGGACGTGGTGGAGATTGCTGAGATACCTGTACAAAGGTACAGAGGGGCTGATCAATGGAATCTGATGTTTTAGCACGAGACTGTGAATGGTGAGCAAACCAGACCGGCCCATATTATGTCTGCGATTTTTCAAAATGACAGAATAATGGATCATCTTGAAACCTATTATTTAGCATTAATGAATGTTCAGAGGGATTTGGCAAAGGGGGAGAAATCAATTATGATAGTATTGAGATATGCTGGCCTGCTTCTGTTCATCCAAAAATAAATAACCGGCGCTGGCTTCAAAGGTACAAATAAGCCATATTCCTTTGAGAAATGTAAGCATCACAGATAAAACAGCCGCTGTAATTCAATGTTTGCTGCATGTAAATTATGTAGCAGCTCAAGACGAGTGCAGCAGACATTTAACCCATACAGCTTGATCCAGAGATCTGCACAGGGAAAGGCTGTGATGCACAGATTAGTTCAGGAACTCCCTAGCCTCATGCAACCCCCTAGGTTCAAGGGACTGTCTCTGGGTTGGATCTCTGGACCATCAAATACAACAACATGTCTTGTTCCCAGACACTATCAAAGGACTGGTAGACCTTTCAATGTTTTAAGAAGTAGTAGGCTCTAGTTAATACTTTGGCAGCCATATCTGAAGCCAGTTGATGTTTCTGAACCCTTTATAAGAGCAACCCCATGAGAACATTCTATTATTAGTTGTGGTGGTGGTTCTGAAAAGGTTTGTGAGGCAGGGCTTTCCCTTCTTTGAGATGCTTGGCTATTTTATCTTTAACAATACAGTGGTCCCTCGGTTTAAGAACAATTCGGTTTACGAACTCCGCAAAACTGGAAGTAGTGTCCCAGTTTGCGAACTTTACCTCGGTCTAAGAACGGAATCTGAATGGTGGAAGGGCACCTGCAGTGGGAGTAAGGGTAAGCGTGCCTCGGTTTAGGAACAGTTTTGGTTTAAGAGCGGACTTCCGGAACGGATTAAGTTCATAAACTGAGGTACCACTGTAAATACTTTCCACCAGTTTCCCCAGAGCAGATGTTAAGCCAACTAGCCTTTAATTACCAGCATTCCCCTGGATCCCTTTTTTAAAAATTGAAGTTTTATTGGCTATTTTCCAGCCCTCAAGGGACACGTTACGTATTTTTGATCGATTATCAGCAATTTCACTTTCGAGTTCTTTGAGAACTCTCAGGTGGACGCCATCCAGACCTGGCAATTTGTCAGATGTTATGTTGCCTATCAGGTCTAGAACTTCCTCTCTCATCACCAGTATCTGAGGCCAGTGTCACGTGCAGTAGAGTATAGCTTGACCACAAAACTGGGAAGAAACGGTTTAGGAGAAAACTATTGCTGATGGTTAGAGCCAAAATCAATGCCAGATAAAGGTACAAGGAGAGCTCTGTATGTACAGCAAAAATATTGGTTTTGTTATAGGGTTGTTGTTGTTTTATTTTGATTATATATATTGTGGTTTTATATTTTGCTTTTGTTCTGTGAACTGCTCTGAGACCTCTGGGTATAGGGCGGTATATAAATTCAATAAATAAATAAAAAAATATTTTTCCCCCTCCCGTCTTGGGATATGCAATGAATTGGTCAATCTGTCCAAACAGCCAGACACCTCATTGACTGTAGCAGCTAGGAAACACAAAGAAAAACAACACTATCAGGGGCAATTAGAAAAGTATAGTTTCGTTGCACCTAAGAGGCTCAGTGGCAACAAACTTGATATTTGGGGCAAGAGAGGATTGCAAGCAAAATCAGTCTTGGAAGCAAATGTCAAGGCGAGCACTCATCTAAATTGTTTGTCTCGGGGCATAGATAGGATAAAGTCTCACTAGAACTTTTGTCATGAAACTCAATACAAATTGGAAGTGACTTGGCTTTCCATTATGCCAGCTCCTCCCGGTAATGTAAACTGATCCCCAAGGAGTGTTTCTAATAAGACTTTTGACAAATTTATCTGGGGAAACTAATCCCCTTTGATTATGAGCTGCAAAGAGTAGTTGGAGGTGGTTTGGGTTCTTTCCTGTAGCAATGAAAGTCAAAGGATGTTTTGCCCCTGATTGTATTGGAGCTGTTGCAAAGGAGGAAGCCATTTTGCCTGAAGTCACAAGGTCTGGAGGAAAACACTGCTTTTATTCGGCCTTCATTTAGGACAAGGGATGGGGGAGAAATGAAACTGAAGGTGGCATTTAAAGGTGAACCTGCTTAATTTGCAGGTTCTGAAAAAAGGCACGAAGAAAAATAATGCAGATTTCTGAAATTTGCACTTCTCTGATTTTTTCCAGTGTGGTTCTACAGTCAAATAATGCATCTAACAATGTATCTAGTAAGGTAAAGTGTTTGCTAAAATGAATATATGGATGCAGTTGCCTTATTGAGTATCCCAGAATGCCTATAGACCCCAGCAAATATCATGTTGGGATCCACACCCATTTTTGGATATTAAGAATGGTAGGTGTTCCAGCTCCTTTGCTCAGCACATCTCTTGTCTGTTTCTAATTCAATTGCTCAATTGGCTGTTGTTCTTTCAACTGATGTTTTTAAACACAACATCGCCGAGACCACGTAACACCAGTCCTGAAAGACCTACATTGGTTCCCAGTACATTTCCGAGCACAATTCAAAATGTTGGTGTTGAGCTTTAAAGCCCTAAACGCCCTCGGCCCAGTATACCTGAAGGAGAGTCTCCACCCCCATCGTTCTGTCAGGACACTGAGGTCCAGCGCCGAGAGCCTTCTGTTGGTTCCCTCACTGCGAGAAATGAAGTTACAGGGAACCAGGCAAAGGGCCTTCTTGGTAGTGGTGCCCGCCCTGTGGAATGCCCTCCCATCAGATGCCAAGGAGATGAGTAACTATATAACCTGAAGGCAGCCCTGCATCGGGAAGCCCTGTGGAACGCCCTCCCCTCAATGTCAAGGAAATAAACAACTACCTGACATTTAGAAGAAACCTGAATGCAGCCCTCTTTAGGGAAGTTTTTAATGATTGATGTTTTAATGTATTTTTAATCTTTGTTGGAAGTCACCCAGAGTGGCTGGGGAAACCCAGTCAGATGTGAGGGATAATAATAATAATAATAATAATAATAATAATAATAATAATAATAATAATATATCATCATCATCACCATCACCTTCACCATCATCATCCTCTCTCTCACACCCAAACACATGATGTATATATGATGTTTCAGGCTTTCATGTTTTTATTGGTTATTTTGCATTTCACTTTGCATGTTACTCTTATTGCGCGTCACTCAGTGAACAAGCGGGATACAAGCCTAACCATCAGATCTCTACCTGCCCTCCAAAGAACATGACTGAAATGAGCCTTTGCATTTATTTCTCGCAACACCCTCCTCTGCATTGACCGGCAATGGCTTTCTATGGCCACAGTCCATCCCCATAAAATGATGGCTTCCAGGTTAACAACCAGAAATTTTAGGCCCTGAGGCAGGATCCTGGACCTCAGATGAGATCCTAGAATCTGTGTTCCACCCTTAGGCTCAGCAGGGAATAAGGGTGCTCAGTTTTAATCTCTGCCGCTGGCAGGAAATATGTACCTGTGTGAATGACTTGGGCTGATTGTCCAATGCAACAGAACCTTCCACTTGTGGTATTTCAAGGTCCAGCTAATACAACCCTCAGTTCTTTTAGCATTTGACCTTAGCATCACTAGGCTGGCAAATGTACCCTCTAGGTTAAGGGTAGCCAATGCGTTGACCATGTCGGAAGAAGTAGATGAGAGATGAAATCCAACAAAATCTGGAGGGTACCACATTGGCTGTGCCTGTGTGGCTATCATCTCCATCAAGTGTCGCTAGGGTGCTTTGGCAGGCATCATACACTCTTAAAATGACTGGCTTAGTACTTCTGGAATAATGACAGGATGTCAGGCCTGCATCTCTCCCAGGCATCTTTTCTGTAGCAGTAGAAGCAGAGATAGAAGTGCCATTGGTTTCCAAGAATAGCTCAAATGGAAAGAACTGCAGGCTCAGGGAAAAAAAGAAGAGGAAGGGAGGAAGAGATGAATTGAGGGGGAGGGCAGAGATTGCGGATCTTAATGAGGACATGTCCCCATTATTTCAAACCTGCTTTAGATCCAAATGTTCTGCCCCAGCAGTAGCCCAGTAGGGTTCAGAGGATATTTTCTAGCAAACAGAACCTTCCTGAGAGAAAAAAATAAAACATACCTGCAAGAATTCACTTGCTGGGCAGATAATAATGCAGAGCAGATGCTGATATCTATGTACTATTCCTAATGCACAAAGAAATCTGCAGATGTTTCTTGCTTTTTTTCCAGTGTGATGGAACCTAAGAAGGCCCCAGGCATTTTTGGAAAACATCACTATGGGGCTTAGTCTACCCAAAGAAGCCAATGACATATTGTTTCTCTGAGCAGGGGAGTCATCTCGCCCTCAGGATTGTGGGTGCCCACCACCATAACGCGGACATGCAACATCACACGCACACACCTGCACATAGTGCATGTGACGTCACATGCATGGTTGCTCAAGCAGCCGCCCCCTGAAGTTGGTGCCTATGTCTTTGAGTTCTGGAACACAGGGGACTATGGGGCAAAAAGTCCTGTATGGATGTACACCAGATCCAGCCAGATCCCAAACCGAATTGGGTCAATTGTGTTGGATGGACCAGGTTGAGCAGTCTTGGATCCCAACAGATCACGATGGGTTTACCCAGTGTGTTCCAGGGCAGTCAAAAGTAGGACAGTTAATCACTAAACCACACTGTTCGACTCCTGAAACCATTCAAAAACCAAGGCGCAGATTCCGACTGGCTGCAGGAGCTTCCTGCACTCAAGCGGAAGCTGCGTCGGATGTTCGGCTTCCGAAAAACGTTCGCAAACCGGAACACTCACTTCCGGGTTTGCAGCGTTCAGGAGACGATTTGTTCGGCAGCTGAGCCGTCGTTCGGGAACCAAGGTTTGACTGTAAACACAGTTTTTGTACTAGTTCAGGTAAAATGCTACTACCTCATATTATTATTATTATTATTATTATTATTATTATTATTATTATTATTTGCCCAAAGGCTACCGACTCATGCTCAAACTCTCCCCTACTAGTCAGCATTCTTAGCCCTGTGGCTTTTGCATCCACGTCACGGAATCCAGTATGATAATTTACATTTGGTTAGGGGATTTGATGCCTGGTGAAATATTATGAATACATTACAGCTCCACCTTACTTAGAAATAAGCCATTGAGGAGGATCAGGAGAGTTTGAAGCAGCGTGTGTACATTCTTGTATTTACGGCATGAATTGCCTTGTTTAAAATTAAAATTTTAATAACCTTTCAGACAGAAAGCCTCAGGGGAAGCTGTCTCTTTCATAGCAGCTCAAAAGGTTTAGGGAGGGGTCCGTTCCAATCCAGCTTTTAAAATTTGATACAATCCTCTCTTTTTTTGTTCTGGAAAATGCCTCTTTTGGAAGGAACAATCGTCTTCCGATGCAATGATCATAATGAGGAAATGATACTGAGCCCGACTTCAAAGGCAGTGTGGTGGGGGAGAAGATACAGCGGCTTTATGTGATAAATGTACTAGCTGTGATAACCCTTTTGCTGACTTTCCTCCGGGGTATTCTAATTTGTATTAGCTTCCAGAGTCATCAGAATCACACGTAGTTGTCTCTGAAGCTGGAAACCTAACGCACTTGGTTTAAAAGTCCTCCTCTGAACAGTAGTGATTTTAATTAATTTAAGAAACACACAGCGAATTACACCAGAGGTTTGGACCAGAAGCACACTGCTGTCGAAACAATGCCTCTCACTGCTGCTGTGATGGCGCCTGTTTATCTGTGACTTTCTTGCTTTTGGCCCTAGCTGACAGTGAGTGACCAGATTCAGGGGTTGGACAATTGGAGGGTTAAACCATGCATCACTGCAGAACGAGATGAAGTCAACAGCTAGTACAGGAATGGGAACTTGTGGCCCTCCAGATGTGGCTGGGCTCCCATCAAGAGCAGCCAGCATGGCCAATGGTCAGGGATGATGGGAGTTGTAGACCATCAAGATCTGGAGATCTGTTAGTAAAGAGATCACTCCAGGGAAATGAAAGGTTTGACCCTGGGTTCAAGGAATGTGATTCGGATGATGGCTAGAGAAGCAGGAGTGAGGAGATTTCACCCCTCCCATATCCAAGAATCTGCTGATGTTCTCTGCTGATTCTCCAGAGAGGAGGGGGCGGTTTCTGCTCTCTACTTATTCCGTTCCAGCCTCACATCAAAGAGAGAGAGAGGCAGACACTCAGTGCAGTTCAGCATTTTTTGTTTAGACCTCATTTAGCTCTGTATATAGTTGTGTATTATAGTTGTAGATAGAATAAAGAAGATATTCTACAGAGCTGCTCTATGAGTTGTTTATGCTCTGCTATACTCTGCTATACTCTGCTGTGCGATGACTATCTTCTTGTGGAAGTGAATCCGGTGCTCACAACTCTAAGCTGTGAGTCCACAGCACTTTGACCTGTTCCTGTGCAGAAGGTGGTCTCTGGAAGTGCTACCCAGCTCACCTAGCCCAGTCGGGGCTGAAGTGGATGAGTCCAGTTCGTGGCACTGGCTCAATGGCAATGTTAGGAGCAAAGCCAGGAAACCATCTTGGAAGCTGGGGAGTCTGGGCTGGAGATAACAATCTGTATGCTACAGATACATACAAGTGCAAAGTATTGCAAAATAAGAAGTAGGCAACACCATTGCAAAATAAGAAACAACCAGTACCATTATTGGTGGCTTAGGAAAGATTTCTCAGCCTAGAACAGGCATAAGCAAACTCAGCCCTCCAGATAATTTGGGACTACAACTCCCATGATCCCTAGTTAACAGGACCAGTGGTCAGGGATGATGGGAATTGTAGTCCCAAAACATCTGGAGGGCCGAGTTTGCCTATACCTGGCCTAGAACCATTGTTATTGGCTCAGGATTAGCAGAAGCCAATTACCGTCATTTGAACATGACTTCTTTCATCTTTCCCATACACTTCTATACAGAATGTTATTTATTTTTGCCACTCAACATGGTGTACATATGAAGACTGTATCGAAGTGGGTTGGGTTTATAGAATTTGGCAGGTTCAGAATCTCACTTCCCTGATTTGGGAAGCCCCAGGCTATTGCCAGCTGAGCTCATATCCTCCTGAAGTTCAGACCCAGTTCATATGGGGTTTACATGGGGACCAACATCCCCCACTATCAGACAGCCTTTTCTGCGACAGATTCCCCCCTTTCTTCAGACTTACTTCTGGAGAATGACGTACAGTAGCGGCCAGGAATAAGGTCCGTATAGTTAAAGCTATGGTTTTCCCAGTAGAATCATAGAGTTGGAATAGACCACAAGGGCCATCGAGTCCAACCCCCTGCCAAACAGGAAACACCATCAGAGCACTCCTGACATATGGTTGTCAAGCCTCTGCTTAAAGACCTCCAAAGAAGGAGACTCCACTACACTCCTTGGCAGCAAATTCCACTGTCAAACAGCTCTTACTGTCAGGAAGTTCTTCCTAATGTTTAGGTGGAATCTTCTTTCTTGTAGTTTGGATCCATTGCTCCGTGTCCGCTTCTCTAGAGCAGCAGAAAACAACCTTTCTCCCTCCTCTATATGACATAGTCGTTCCTCATAAGGCATCGTTTCCAGGCCTTTGACCATTTTGGTTGCCCTCCTCTGGACACGTTCCAGTTTGTCAGTGTCCTTCTTGAACTGTGGTGCCCAGAACTGGACACAGTACTCAGGTGAGGTCTGACCAGAGCAGAATAATCTGACCAGAGCAGAATAAGTAGTAATGTATGGAAGTGAGAGCTGGAACATAAAGAAGGCTGATCACCAAAGAATTAATGCTTTTGAATTATGGTGCTGGAGGAGTCTCTTGAGAGTCCCATGGACTGCAAGAAGATCAAACCTATCCATTCTGTAGGAAATCAGCCCTTAGTGCTCCCTGGAAGGACAGATCCTGAAGCTGAAGCTCCAATACTTTGGCCACCTCATGAGAAGAGAAGACTCCCTGGAAAAGACCCTGATGTTGGCAAAGATGTAGGCACAAGGAGAAGGGGATGACAGAGGACAAGATGGTTGGATAGTGTTCTCGAAGCTACCAGCATGAGTCTGACCAAACTGCGCGAGGCAGTGGAAGACAGGAGTGCCTGGCGTGCTCTGGTCCATGGGGTCATGAAGAGTCAGACACGACTAAACAACTAAACAACAACAACAACAACAAGCAGCCAGGAATGCTGTTACAAAGCACTTGCAGGAGCATCATCAGATAGAAGAACTGGTACTGTCTGGGGAACCATCAAAAGCAGACATGAGTTTCCCCATCCGCAGGAGTCCAAGAAATCTGAAGGAGGGGGTACAGGCTAATTGGGAGGAAAGCTGGATGGGCAGCTTCTCCATAGCAATTTCTTATGTTGCCTGGCTTCCCCTAAATCAACCCGGTCCAAACCTTGCAGCAATATTTCACATACGCAATTCATTCATCTCATCTCTACACTGCATATGCTCACAAAATATACCTCCTTAAACTCCAAGAGAATGTTAATCAAGCTATGTAAATCTTCACAGACAAGAAAATCCCCCAAGGGATTCTACGGAACAGACTTCTTTTTCTCCTCCTCTTTAGTAACAAATTCATCTTCACTCAGGACACTTCCACTTCATGTTATGATGCGACACAGCTTGTGTGTGTTTTAAAAGCATATCATGGATAGTGCTGGTTATACTTTGGAGTTTTCAGAAGACCTATTCCGACTACCTAGTGGGAGACTCAGGGTTAAGAACCTGGGCTGCAGTTCCTGGCTTTCCGGATAATCCAAACCCAAGATCCACCAGGATGAGATAAGATCTTGCAGATTTCTGGCTCAACTACCCCCTGACAGTCCCAGATTCTTCCAGGTGGCCCAACCCAGGACAGTCCAACTTAGCCCAAGCCCATGTCTCCCTGATTCTGTTTGGGCTTTGGATGAATACAGTTCACAGCCCTAAAAAACCCCGGGACTTCTTCATTTCCTAGGCATTCCTTCAAATTAACAGTCTCCAAGGCTTCACCACTGGAGTTTACACCAAGCTGCACCCCAGAATGGGATTTGGTGGCAGGTTTTATTATGCCATTGGACATTTTTAGCATGGAGCTCTCGATAAGCCTTTACTTATGTTCATAACTTGACAAGTTGTTGGCATAACCAAAGAAATACGTCTTGCCTCTGCTTCTGGGCTTCTCTCTGCCAGCTCACTAAGCCCTGTTACCTCTTCAGCTTCCAATACTTCCTCTTCCCAGTCATCTCCCTCTGAGCGCTCATCATTGTCCCACCACCACTCCCCAGGATCTGAGCCTTCTGCCCTTGGTGGTTCCCCAACTGGTTCCTCCCACCATTCCTCTGTATTCAACCTGACCATGACATCAGTAGGCTAATAAGGAACCAACGGCTTCAAGTTACCAGAAGGCAGATTCCAACTAAACTTCTGGAAGAACATTCTGGCAGTAGGAGCTGTTCAGCAGTGAAACAGACTCCTTCGGAAGGCGGTGGACTCTCGTTCCTTGGAGGTTTTCAAGCAGATGTTGGGTGGCCACCTGTCATGAATGCTTTAGTTGAGATTCCTACATTGCAGAGGGTTGGACTAGATGACTCTTCCAACTCTGTTTCTTACAGTCGAGTGATGTATACATTTTATTAAAAAAAATTTTGCAGATGACGTTGGCTGTTCATAATTTTCAGTTTTTTAACTGATTTTGTTTCATTGTTTGCTGATCCTTTGTTGCATCCATACAGTACATTTAAAGGACATCACCTCCGCCTGGGAACAGAAGTTTTAAAAAGGTGCTGGAAGTCGTAGCTCTGGGAAGGAGAAACTGCAGTTCCTAGGATTCTTTTGTGGGGAGTGGATGTGTTTTAAATGTATGGTGTATATGAAGCCAAAGTGAATCGTGGTTACAGTGAGGCAGCTGTATATATATAATGGAGATCGCATCCAAACTGAGGACTTCCTAGTTCCCACTAGCTCTGTCAATTTGTATGAGTGATATTTCAGCTCCTATGAAAGTCACACATCTCCCTGCTTCGCGCATCTCTCCCTCCTGCCTCCTCCTTTTCCAGGAGTGAATCTTATTTTTCTCGGGAATTGCTTCCGAAGCAGTGGATCAACAGCCACCCTACATAGTTCCAAATGCACCTGCAGCCATCTCCACCCGCTTAGAAAACCCACACACACAAAAAAATGTGAGAACGAAAACAGTGCCACCCTCGGAGAGAAAAAACCCGCTGAATTATGCACGAGGAAGCCTCATATTTCAGCTTGAATGAGGAAAATAAAAAGTGATGTCAGGTATTAAGAAAACACATCAGGTTCAGAGGTCTGTAATTAATCTTGTCAGTGCATGCCGGAGGCTAGACCTCTGCAAACCAAGGCATCGTCAGGGGACAACTCTCTCATTTACTTGCGCAGCGCAGAGCCACGAAGGAGCATCTGGGATCTGAACCCATTTCAGTGATCGGACACAATTATAGTCAAATCCCTGCTCTTTGCATACCACTCCGCATACTTAGGCGCATTAAATATTTAGCTAACGAGTTCATAAATATTGCAGGGAGGGGGGAACACACGGGCTTATGGAATACATTTTCATTAGCTGCTCCCCGAGAAAAGGAGACGCACAACCAATGTTCCACCCACCCCCAAAGACAGATAGTCACTGTGGCAAAAGAACAGAAGGATATGTTTATCTAGGATTTCTCTCTGTAATTGGTGTTTTTGGGCTATTTCACAGGGGCACAAGCAAAGCAATTAGCTTCACCAATTAAGCTTTGTTAAACAACGTGACACCAAAGGAAGCATGATTATTATTATTATTTTTTCTATTTTAGTGGTTTTAAATAATCATTGCTGCGGCACATTTGGGTTGCAATTCACAAGCTGTGTATTCAGAAGCAGTTTTAGGGCTGACTCAGGCATGTAGATGAGATGAGAACAAAGGAGTCTCATAGCGATTCAGATCATTGGTCCATATAGCTTAGCATTGTCTACACGGGTAGGCAATTACTCTTCAGAATTGTAGGTGGGGAACATTCCCAGTCCTACCTGGAGATTCCAGACCCTCCAAGTGTCCCTATTTTCCAGGGACAGTCCTGGATTTGCAGAAGCCATTCCGGTTTCTGATTTGAAACCAAAATGTCCTGCTTTTCCATAGGACATCCCTATTTCCATTGGAGAAATGTTGGAGGGCATGAGATTCAATCTTCTACATGTGAAGCAGATGCTCTGTGAATGAGCAAAAGACCTTCCTCGCTTGAAAAAGCACTGCTGGGTGCCTTCAAAGTCTCATCTCATCCAACCTTCTGTTCTCACGGTGGCCAACCAATTCGGCTCCTTGATAAGCAAACTCTCTACTCGACCAACTGGAACCTCTCTTTCCAACATTACTATACTGACTACCAGGTGAAAAGGTAATGCTGATCACAAATTAACCCGGCCTTCCAAAACTTCTGGCCTCTTTCCATCTGGCACAACAAGAGATATTGGGGCGAGAGGCTTAGAAAATGAGGCTGCTTATGTCCATTGTTAATTTATGCAGAGTCATGTTTAAAGACTCTCTAGCTTCCAAACCAGGGAAAATATGCTGACCACCCTAAGGCAGCAATTTAACCAGAATATTTAAATGCAGAGCTTTCATTGGTACCACATTGATATTATGAAATGGCAGGAACACGTTTTCCTCAAAAGCAAAAGGAGATTGTCATTTTTCGGACATGTCCAGGCATTTTTGCTGAGGTGCAGGGAGATGGTTTTGGAGGTTGAGACAGGGGTCACTTACAGTGATCAGCAAACCGGTTGGATGTGGATGGGTGAATTAGGCCCCATTCACTTGTCAGGAGTCCAGGTTCCCAGATTGATAACACAGTAAGAATAGGTAATTAAAAAGGAGGATTCGTTGCAAAAACAAACCAATAGCTCCGGACGGCTCTAACACAACCGCCGGCATTATCACTCAAGATGACCCTTCTGAAGACTCATTCCGATGTCTACAGAAGATATTGAACTTTCACCCTTTACATCTCTTGGTTTTGCTTCCTATCTAGCAGCCCTCCCATTCATTGACTTTTCAGACTTATTGGATTAGCTCCAGCCTCTTCCTGCTCTGACAGACTATCTCCTTGTCTGTTCGTGCCTGTTTGAACTTCCTGAGAGCTTTGGCTGTGTCCAAGCCCACTCTCAGTCGTTCCCTCGGCAACCAGCATTCCAAGGGGCGGGGAAGTTTCCCTGTGCACTGACCGCTGTTCAGCCTGTGTCACATCTAACCCTCTCTGTTCTGCAGAAGGCTGTGAAGTTCCACTAGGAGCTGGCTCATTCCTGACATCACCATACCGGGGATTGAACCTGCAACCTGGAGCAATGCGGATGTTCCATCACAGAGCTATGGCCCTTCTGCTGGCCATGCTGCTTAGAGATAATGGGCAATGGAGTCCAGCAAATATTTCTCTGATGAAAATAGGGACATCCTATTCCATCCTCTCCAACATTTTTCTGATGAAAACAGGGACATCCTAAGGAAAAACAGGACATTCTGTGTTCAAGTCAGAAACCATGACGGCTTCTGTAAATCTGGGACTGTCCCTGGGAAATAGGGACCCTAGGAGGGTCTGCAAACCACACACGCAGAACAGGAAGGCAATAGATTTCATTCATTGCTGCATTTCCTGGAGGAAAAGAAATCAGACTTCAGGACTACATGGACCTTCAATCTGAGCCAGCAAGGCTTTTCTCATTTTTTATTTTTTAAAAATTCTATGATGCTCTCAACAACTCTAATCTTCTATTACCAACTTGATATGGCACTGGAGTGGCACAGATATTAATTGTTTGGGAGAGAGTATTATGAAGGCACTCAGATTTCAGAAGTTGGTTCAGCCTGCCCTTGCATGTCATTATAACTTTCCCCTTCCCGTCAATATTATCGATGGGACCATGTTCTCAAACTACCAAGGTGCTCGCTGTCCTCTTCAAGTGGCAATGGATCAATGACCTCATCAGATTGTAATCTGAAGCCCTCCCCACTTACCTTCAGCTAATCAGCATCAGAGAATACTTATCTAGCCCAAACTTGCATGCAGATGCCATTTTTATTTTGTGAGAAAGCATCGCAATCTGAGCCAGACATACGATCACTCAGATGAACCACACTGACTGTTTCAAACTGTCCTTTTATGATACTGAAGTAGGGATATTATCCCCCTCTTGGCTATATTTGGATGTAGATCTCCTGGCCAGCACCTCACAAATAGGTGAATTTCAGAGTTCACTAGATTTTGTGTAATGTTCTGTGTGGTGGTGGGGAGGAGGGCTAGCTGAACTTAACTTGGGACAAAATTTTGTTTTAGTCATTCATGCTCTGGTGACATCCAGCTTACACTACTGAAATTTGTTATAAATGGGGCTTTCTTTGGCAACAACCCACTGACTTCAGTTTGTTCAGAATACAACTGTCCTATCCAGGGCTTTTCTTTAGCCGGAACTCACAGGAACTCAGTTCCAGCACCTCTCAGGTGGGCGTCCTTGCCATGATAAGAGAACAAGAGAGGTATTCATGGTGAATTCTGGCACCTCTTTTTCTAGAAAAATAGCACTGGTCCTATTGTGAACTGGGACACAGTATTACAATAGTCATTCTTGCTAGCGCTAATACCCCAGCAGAGCTGGGTATGTGAGTTTTATCAAAGGCTAGAGAAATGATACCACACCTTTAGACAGCCCCTTGGATGACAATCTGTGCAAACTAGGGGGAAACAAGAAATCCAAGCGTTAGAGGGTTGAGATTCTAAATGGTTTGGAATGACAGTTTGCATGTGAAATAAACCAACATTGGGGGACATTCAGCCTAACAACATCATGACTGTATAACGGAGCATATTTATTATGTATTGGCACAACCAAGTTGAAGAAATCGCAGTGTCAACTATACTGTTGGGATCACTGTAAATAGGGAGAGAGAAAATGTATTCAAGTTATTGTACATAACTTCCTCACCATAAGTCTGAAGCCTGACTTGATAAACAGAAAGCAAGAGTGTTGCAGCTTAAAGCCGTGTTGGTCTTCCTTGCTTCTAACAGTTCAATATCCAGCATTTGGAAATGCATTCCTCAGCATGTCTCCTTGGTAGCCCCTGGAGCCACCTTCAAGTCAGGAGGACACCATTTTGGTGTTGCCAGAGTTGGTCCCTACAGTGCTAAAAAGAAGAAACTGGCCCAGTTCCTTGGCTGTGCCCATCTTATTTAGATTTCAGTGACACAACAGGAGGCAGCGGACTGTAACACCAATGGGCCTCACTTGCGATCAAATGCACCATAATAATTACTCCAAAGGAAAAGCCTAGCAGATGCCTGGATGGGAAGCCAGCAGACAGAGACATATCTTCTCACTCTTTGCAATTTAGCATGTCTCACAGCAATATTCTGTGCAATATTCTGAATAGCACTGTTGGTGATGGCATTGCCACTCTAGGGTGACCAGAATCTGAAGGGATGCAGTAGTGATCCAGACCTATTCTTTGGCCCGAGATAGGACACAGACCTAAAGATTTGCCATCAATTTTCTACTAATATTTCACATAGTGATGTATGGAAGTGAGAGCTGGACCATAAAGAAGGCTGATCGCCGAAGAATTGATGCTTTTGAATTATGGTGCTGGAGGAGACTCTTGAGAGTCCCATGGACTGCCAGAAGATCAAACCTCCCTATTCTGAAGGAAATCAGCCCTGAGTGCTCACTGGAAGGACAGATCCTGAAGCTGAGGCTCCAATACTTTGGCCACCTCATGAGAAGAGAAGACTCCCTGGAAAAGACCCTGGTGCTGGGAAAGATGGAGGGCACAAGGAGAAAACATGTTGGAAAGCTCATAATGGGAAATCACGTCGCAGAAGGATTGAACTCTACAGCATCATCTGATGTCACAGTGTTACAGTGGTACCTCAGGTTACATACGCTTCAGGTTACAGACTCCGCTAACCCAGAAATAGTGCTTCAGGTTAAGAACTTTGCTTCAGGATGAGAACAGAAATTGTGCTCCGGTGGCGTGGCAGCAGCAGGAGGCCCCATTAGCTAAAGTGGTACTTCAGGTTAAGAACAGTTTCAGGTTAAGAACGGACCTCCGGAACAAATTAAGTACTTAACCCAAGGTACCACTGTAGCACACATTTAAAACACACTCTTTCTTTCTTTCTTTCTTAGTCCACAGTCTTAGCTCCCTCAGGATAAAAGACCAGAAAATAGTGTCTCACCTTGGTAAATAATGACCCCAAAGCAAGACTTTTCTTTGAAAGGAATGGCATTCACGTAATTCATTTATTTCCTATATTTATATACTGCTTAGTACTTTAGAACAGTCTCTAAGCGGTTTACAAAAAGATAACAACTATAGGAGTGCAGGAAAACAATGCATGCTGTCACCACTATTATGATTGAATTAAGTTGCAATCCTAACCCTACTTACCTGAGAGTAAGTCCCATTGAATCTAGCAGGACTTGATTCCAAGTAGACATGGTTAGTCTTGCACTGTTCAACATAAATCACCGCACAATATTAATGATTCCTGCATTGCAGAGGTTTGGACTAGATGACCCTCAGATTTTGATAGCATTTTTAGTAAACATTGTTACCCATTTGAGAGACAGTGAAAGAAGGAAGGAGTAGAAGGAAAGAAGGAAAGAAAAACCCATCGTCTGAATTACAAGTTGTTAATGATCTACGCTTGATGGAAACTGTGTTATATTTACAGTGGTACCTCTGGTTGCGAACGGGATCCGTTCCAGAGGCCCGTTCGCAACATGAAAAGAACACAACCCACAGTGGCGCGTCTGCGCATGCGCAGATTGCGATTTGCTGCTTCAGCGCATGCACATGACATCATTTTGTGGTTCTGCTCATGTGCGATCAACGAAGCCTGGAAGTAACCTTTCCGGTACTTCTGGGTTGCCGCAGGACGTAACCTGAAAGAACGTAACATGAAGCGGATGTAACATGAGGTATGACTGTACAGTGGTACCTCGGGTTACATACGCTTCAGGTTACATACGCTTCAGGTTACAGACTCTGCTAACCTAGAAATAGTGCTTCAGGTGAAGAACTTTGCTTCAGGATAAGAACAGAAATTGTGCTCCGGCGGCGCGGCGGCAGCAGGAGGCGGCCTCATTAGCTAAAGTGGTGCTTCAGGTTAAGAACGGACCTCCGGAACAACTTAAGTACTTAACCCGAAGTACCACTGTATTAGTAATTTAATAATAATAATAATAATAATAATAATAATAATAATAATAATAATAATGAAACTTTTCTTCATGTGCAATGTCATTTGCCAAGTCACCACGTCGGTGTGAGGGAAATGTTATTTTATTCATGGAGCAACAAACTGAGGAAATGACTAAGACATGGACGTCTTTTCAGCAAAGAGGTGGTAAGACCTGTATCTTGGGCAGAGATGAAATATACACACCGACAAATCAGTTCCGCTCTCAACCCAGGCGCTCTTGAAGTTTCTCCTAACGGCCCGTGAAATTCAACACAGTGGAAAACATTGTCAGAGCGCTCCCAGATTCTAGCGCCGTGAGAACGTCGCCACTTCGCTTCATCAGTGGAAACTAATTGAAAGAAGCCGTGTCTCTTCAAACAGCTTTGGGATAATTACTGGGAGTCAAAGAGCTTGGCACCCAAGAGGCACTTTTACTCAGCCTCCTTGATGAAGAGCTCTCTCTTTCACACACACACACACACACACACACACACACACACCCCACAAGTATTCGCAGGAATGAAAAATGGCTTGCCCAAGCAGCTGAGGGGTTGAAAGTGAGGTGCTGGGGGGTAGAGGTGGGTCCGCCATATGCTTTGTCTTAAAGTATCCTGGGCTAATGTGGGACGCAGGTGGCGCTGTGGGTTAAACCACAGAGCCTAGGACTTGCCGATCAGAAGGTCGGCGGTTCAAATCCCCACGACGGGGTGAGCTCCCGTTGCTCAGTCCCTGCTCCTGCCAACCTACCAGTTCGAAAGCATGTCAAAGTGCAAGTAGATAAATAGGTACCGCTCCGGCGGGAAGGTAAATGGCGTTTCTGTGTGCTGCTCTGGTTCGCCAGAAGAGGCTTAGTCATGCTGGCCACATGACCCGGAAGTTGTATGAAGGCTCCCTTGGCCAATAAAGCGAGATGAGCGCCGCAACCCCAGAGTCGGTCACGACTGGACCTAATGGTCAGGGGTCCCTTTACCTTTACCTATCCTGGGCTAATATGCTGTCCTCGGGTACAGAGGAGTACACTGACCCATCACCGATGTGGGAATGCCTAAAAGGTAGACTCGCCCCTTATACACCCAAGTGGTTATTGCACTCTACAGGAGAAGGCCTCCTGCAGATCTCATCGCACCAGGAGGTCCGTTCTGGATGATGGAGAATTTGGGTCTTTAGTGGAGCATCACTTGCCCTTTGGATCTCTCTCCTGTTGCACATCAGACAGGCACTGTCTCTCTTATCTTTTCAGGCCCCGTTGAAGACCTTTTCCAGCAAGCCTTCTGAGCAGCTTTCTTTTATCCCAGTATGTACTGGGTTTTCCAAAACTTTCCCGACACTGTGCCTCGCAAGACGAAATTAATTCGTTCCGCGAGTTTTGCCGTCTTGCGATTTTTTTCGTCTTGCGAAGCACAGTGTCGGGAAAGTTTTGGAAAAGCTTCAAAAACCACCAAAGTCTTTAAAAACCTCAAAAAAGGCTACCACACCGCGTGCTATGAGTTGCTCCTCGAAGTCAAGTCGCAACTGTATTAACGGTGTTAAGAAAAAGGAAACAAACTTGCAAGACGTTTCCGTCTTGCGAAGCAAGCCCATAGGGAAAATCGTCTTGCGAAGCAGCTCAAAAAACCAAAAACCCTTTCGTCTAGCGAGTTTTTTGTCTTGCGAGGCATTCGTCTTGCGAGGTACCACTGTATCTCTATTGGGTCTGCAACCTTTTTTAAACACACACACACACATAAAGGTAAAGGTACCCCTGCCCGTATGGGCCAGTCTTGCCAGACTCTAGGGTTGTGCGCTCATCTCACTCTATAGGCCGGGAGCCAGTGCTGTCAGCAGACACTTCCGGGTCACATGGCCAGCGTGACATCGCTGCTCTGGCAGGCCAGCGCAGCACACGGAACACCGTTTACCTTCCCGCTAGTAAGCGGTCCCTATTTATCTACTTGCACCCGAAGGTGCTTTCGAACTGCTAGGCTGTTCATATATATGGAATCATTTTTATGATTGATGTTCTTACAGTTCTGTGCATGGGGCTGTATGCGCGAAAACTGCATCAACTGGGTTCTCCTGGAGTGTGGCCAAAACAGTTTCTTGCAAAACTTCCATGGGAATTGAAAGCAGCTATTCTCCATTTTCTTTATGGTGGGTTTTAAATATTTAAGACTTGGAAAACGGTCGCCTTTAATCTTCTTTTCCCTAAACTAAGCATACCTTTTTCCTCCCATTTCCCCTCATACATCTTGCATCCAAAGCCCTTTATCATGTTTGTTGCTATTCTCCTGCAAGTCCTAGCCTTTTCCTTAAAAAAAAAAAGTGTCCTAAACAAGTTTCAGAGCTCTGGATGAGGACAAAGTAATGTAATTTAAAACTGTATGGATTAAGTCTTCTTTCTTCTGCAATCTCTCCTCGAAAGGTCCATTTACAATAAAAATTATTATACATACAATGTAATGCCAACTTACTGTTACCACAATGATACCATAAATCTCTTACATCAACATCATCAAACTGACAGGCTGACTAAGACAAGACGTTTTTCCGCTATGTTTTCTGTTGTGTGACTTGTTGTGCTGAGGTAGCAACTCTCAGGCAAGCAATGTAAGCAGCCATTTTGTTTGTTGCCCAAGAGTCATTAAAAAATTCTGTCCTTTCTGTCCTCGTGCCCTTCTTGTTGAATGCAGAGTGGATTGTAAAGTCACATTGCCTTCAAACCCAGAAAGGAGCCACAAAGTCAAGCAATGAGAAGAAGAAGAAGAAGAAGAAGAAGAAGAAGAAGAAGAAGAAGAAGAAGAAGAAGAAGAGGAGTTTGGATTTGATATCCCGCCTTTCACTCCCCTTCAGGAGTCTCAAAGCGGCTAACATTCTCCTCTCCCTTCCTCCCCCACAACAAACACTCTGTGAGGTGAGTGGGGCTGAGAGACTTCACAGAAGTGTGACTGGCCCAAGGTCACCCAGCAGCTGCATGTGGAGGAGCGGAGACGCGAACCCGGTTCCCCAGCTTAGGAGACTACCGCTCTTAACCACTACACCACACTGGCTCCCAATGAGTTACTAAAGAGTCCCAACTTTATAATCAAAACAAGGATCTGATTATTATTTGAATAAGGATTGGCTTTGAGCAAAAATTGAATAACTTGGTCCCTGCAGGCATCCCTCTCTGGGGACGTATGGGATGTTAAGTATAGTAATTTAATTCACTGAAATTGTAAATGCTTGTATGAGTTCCTATGTGTTTAAATTTGATTGGCTGGTAACTGAATTCTAGAGAGTTCTCTAGTAGCTCACAAAGGATTGGGTAACATTGGTCACATGGGAGGTATCTACCAAAGGAGAGACTCCATTTTATCTGAAGCAAGATGACGGTGTTTTAGAATCCACTGTGAACACTCCTAAGTTGACTAGAGTGTGGGAGTGCTTTTTCTCTGCTGGAAAGAAAGAGAGTAGAGCTGCAGGAGAAGGGGAAAGTGGAAATCTCTCATAGGAGATGCAAGGCATGGCCTAAGTGAGATACAGAAGGCTGAGTGCTGAGCTCTGGAAAGAGAGGAAAATACAGTTGCATGGAAGTTAGAAGAAGAAACTGTAAGCCCATGCTTGGATGAGGTTTTGACTGTAAATACAGTGAACCATGTTGTCTTCGTCCATGGAGTTTGGAGTCTGTATAGTTAAAGCTATGGTTTTCCCAGTAGTGATGTATGGAAGTAAGAGCTGGAACATAAAGAAGGCTGATCACCTTACCATGGGCTGCAAGAAGATCAAACCTATCCATTCTGAAGGAAATCAGCCCTAAGTGCTCACTGGAAGGACAGATCCTGAAGCTGAGGCTCCAATACTTTGGCCACCTCATGAGAAGAGAAGACTCCCTGGAAAAGACCCCGATGTTGGGAAAGATGGAGGGCACAAGGAGAAGGGGACGACAGAAGACAAGATGGTTGGACAGTGTTCTCGAAGCTACCAGCATGAGTTTGACCAAACTGCGGGAGGCAGTGGAAGACAGGAGTGCCTGGTGTGCTCTGGTCCATGGGGTCACGAAGAGTCGGACATGACTAAATGACTAAACAACAACAGTGGACCCTCCGGATACGAACTTAATTTGTTCCGGGGGTCCTTACGCACCCTGAAAAGTTTGCAACATGAAGCTCCACCTCTGCACATGCGCACAGTGCAATAGAGCGCTTCCGTGCACACACGCAGTGCACAGAGCGTTTCTGCGCATGCACACACGGCAAACCCCAGACGTATACACTTCTCTTGTCGCAAGATACAAGGGCCCTGCAGGACTTGACATCTTTCCGCAGGGCCTGCAAGACAGAGCTGTTCCACCAGGCCTTTGGTCAGGGCGCAGCCTGACTCCCTCCTTTGGCAATCTTTACAAAACTTTAGTTTATGGTTGCCATCAATCTGTATTTTAATTAATTTTTATAATGTTTTTATAATGTTGCATTGTTTTAGTGTTGTTAGCCGCCCTGAGCCCGGCTTCGGCTGGGGAGGGCGGGATATAAATAAAATTAATTAATTATTTATTATTATTATTATTATTATTATTATTATTATTATTATTATAGGTTTGTTGCGTTCACAGCCCGAAAGTTACGTTACCCGAAGGTAACGTAACCAAAGGGTCTACTGTATAATGTTTTAATTCATCTTTCCTTACTTCAACATGGGAGTAGTTCCCTCTGTCTCACTCCTGGCTGGCCAGCTAGAGCTGTAGTGGTCCTGGGTTGCAGGGGGTCAAAGACCCATTAGTATTTCTACAGCATTGTCCCATCAAGGTCCCTGTCTCCAGCATCCTACACCTGCCCAATCAGCATGAACATTGAGCTTTTTACCCAATGAGAAAGTGGGCATCTTTCGTTCTGGACCCAATCCACGGTGAAATGAGGTGAGTCAGCATGGGAAGACAAAGCATGGGAAGGACACCAATGAGTTGTCCTGTGCATTCCAAAGCTTACCATTTAGGAATACTGGAAACACAATGTGCTTCAGTGTCGAGGTAATGTTGTGCAAGTTCTTTTACATGCAGTAGCACTTCAAGGAAATCGCTCCAAAATAAAATACAGTCATACCTCTGGTTGCAAACATGATCCGTGCAGGAGGCATGTTCACAACCTGCAGCATTCGTAGCCTGAAGAGCGACATGTGTGCATGCATGTGAAGTGATTCGGCACTTCTGCGCATGCGCGTGACGTCATTTTGTGCTTCTGCGCATGTGTGAGCGCTGAAACCCGGAAGAAACCCGTTCTGGTCCTTCTGGGTTTGGTGAGGTCCGTAACCCGAAAACGTGCAAACCACAGAGTTTGTAACCCGAGGTATGACTGTATTGGAGCGCTCCAAATACAATACACTTGCCCATATACATGCACAAGCTGAAAGGCAACACATGGAGACTGCATTGATCATTGTAGTACATTCTTCATTATTATTTTGGTATACTTTTATTATTGTTGTATAATCTTAGAGGGTGTGGAGCTGTGCCAATAATAAAAAGACCCTGAATTTCTCACTACCCAACTGGTCCTAGGTTGGCAAAGCCTGCCTTAAGGTGAATCAACTCTTCCTTAGTGTTGCTAAGGTTCATATGAGGACACAAAGGAAGAGACAATCTCCCTTTCTATTCTTTGTTTAAAGTGTGGGGGGGCAGTGAGAACACTCACAGTCAACAAAAGGTACCATCCAAATGATAATGAGAAAATAAATGTTAATGCAGTTTTACAAGAGCTTTAAAATGCAAATGCCACCTTTGCAAAGAAGTAGTGATGCTTTTAGTGTACTCTGCAATTTCCATTACCAGGAAGGCCCACTAATCCTTCAACACCTTCTGGTTGGTAATAACAGAGCAGAAAGAAGCAAAGTTTTGATTACAGGACTTGGCGGGGGGGGGGGGGAGAGAGAGAGAGAAAGAGGGAAGGAAAAGAAAGTTGATGTGCAAATATGAATGATCTATTAGTATCCTTGCTCCAGAAGATTTGAAATGAAAGCCACAAAGCAAGATGGTGTACAAACAATATTGCTTTCACCCATTGATTTATACCATATTACGCTACTGCTGTGGATTATAACTTTACAACTGCGGCTTAACAACAGAAGTGCAGAGGGAATATAGCGCTCAGCTGAATCAGAGATATACTACACTCTTTGAAGACATTTTACACACTCCCAGCATTTTTCAGAACAGAACCTACAAAGATTCAAGAAAATCTTCTCAATGCAGGTTTTGAGGGTACGGTCCTAATATTCCCAGTACTGTCACCCAAGATAGATGGGTGGCAACCAATGTGTAGGAACTAGCCAATCACACAAAGGCAAAAAAATTGCATCCATTGCTCGACTCACTTTTGTCTCTGCCCCAGCCCACCACTGGCTTGTGGCCCTCAAAAGGTTTTCCAGAAGGGAATGTGGACCTCAGGTTGAAACAGCTTCCTCACCCAGCCCTGGGCAATTGCGAAAGTGTTTTGCAGGTCACCTTCCATTTTGGGGAAATAGCCTTCCAGGCTTGAAGGAAGTGAAAATAGAAAAATGGAGCAGGAACGGTGACAGTTTATATGCAAAAGAAATAAGAACCTGCTGTAATATTGAAGTAAAGATCGTTTCATGCACGCAAACACACACTTTCTGGAAGTGCATGTGCTTTGCCTACAGTTCATTACTTCCAAGTCTCTGCAGTTTAATGCAGCTAATCATTTTCAATGACATCCCAATTTGGGAAACAATAAGCTTTAGTGCTTCTCTTCCTGTATATTCACCTCTCTCTCCCCTCTCTTTCTTTCTCTCTCTGTTCTTTTTCTACAGTCTCTCCTAGCTGTAATGAAAGGTAAAAAGGGACGTGGGTGGCGCTGTGGTCTAAACCACTGAGCCCCTTGGGCTTGCCGATAAGAAGGTTGGCGGTTCGAATCCCCACAACGGGGTGATCTCCCATTGCTCTGTCCCAGCTCCTGCCAATCTAGCAGTTCGAAAGCACACCAGTGCAAGTAGATAAATAGGTACTGCTCTGGCAGGAAGGTAAATAGTTTGAAAGCACACTAGTGCAAGTAGATAAATAGGTACTGCTCTGGCAGGAAGGTAAACGGTGTTTCCATGTGCTCTGGCACTCGTCACAATCCTCCATGCACCAGTAGCGGTTTAGTCATGCTGGCCACATGACCCAGAAAGCTGTCTGTGGACAAACGCCAGCTCCCTCAGCCTGAAGCGAGATGAGCACCACACCCCATAGTTGGATACGACTGGACTTAACCATTCAGGGGTCCTTTACCTTACCTTTACCTTAATTAAAGGTACAATTCTATCCTCTCTTTAAAAAAAAAGAAAAGTGTGTCATAATCTGCAATCGCTCTCATGTGAGTGCTTTGCTAAAGTGAAGGAAAAAGGCAGCTGGATGAGGGATTATTTTCCGAGGGTCTCTCTAAGCATCTAGCATTTGTTCACAATTAAAAAGTAAGCAAGGAACAATGAACGGTACAGATTGGAGAGGTGTGTAATTGTTCTTTGCACTCATCAATTATCAGTTGTCTGGAAGAGGGACGATGAACCCAACGCGGCTGGAATACATTTTCAACTCCCATGGTGAACTTTTTAGAGTGGCTCCTTCTCCACCACCCCCTACTCACCCCACCGGTATGTGACAATGGTGGAAGGAAAAGCTGGAATTTGCAACAAAGCGATAATAACCACAGCACACCAGAGCCTTCCTTCCCAGAGACAGAACACTAGGCTCTTTATTATTACCCCCAGTTTCCACGTCCCCCTTGCAGCTCGAGACGAAATGGCTTTTGCAAAGGGGAATGACACATTAGCAAGACCCCAGAGACAGTATGAATTGTGCTACTTCAAGGGAGTCCCTGCTTAAGTTATGGTAATAAACCTTCAGGCCCCAATGAAATTATTTATCAGAACTAGCAACGGGCCCTGGAATTTATTATACATTGTCAGCACTACATACCTAGGGTCCCTTGTGCCCTCAGGAAGGAACTGTACAGGCACCCCACCAGGAAAACAAACCACTTTACTGCAATAGTCATATTAGAAATCACTACATTTTACATGACTCAAGTACTCAAAGTGGGCTGGTCCCATGGGTTACCCGAGAGGCGAGGTCCAAGTCTGGTCCGTGGTCAAAGGTGCAACGTGGAGGCAGTCCGTAGTAGCTGAAGCTGGGTGCAGGGCAGGGAGCCGGGTGAAGTCAGGAACAGGCTAGCAAGCAAGGAGCCAGGGTGGGTCAAGAGCTGAGGCAGGAACTAGCAACCAACAATGTTGCTCCCGCAACTTGGGACTGGGGCTGGCTGGCTTTTATCTGCCCCGAGGCATAGGGCAGCCCCGATCCTCTGGTGACTCACCTCTCCTGGCCTGGAGGCGAGCACTCCTCCTGCGGGAACTTAGTTCCCTCTGCCTCTCTGCCCTGAGCCTCTGCAGCTCAGGAGAGGCTGGAGGGTTACCAGACCCAGAGGCAACCTCAGCTTCCTCTGAAGGGGCTGAGAGTGGAGCACCTGCAGGCAATGGGTCCTCCATCACCTCAGGAGCCAGAGCAGACTCAGCTGGTGGCTGCACCTGAGGATCCAGCACAGGTGAGGACCCTTCAGGCTCAGGCCCCAGCCCCGGCTCAGCTGGTTATGGAGGCAGGGAATCCTGTGCAGGCTGGGATCCCTCAGGTTCAGCATCTGAGTCTGAATCCCAGGCCATCACACAAAGCATCCGGGGTGAGGGCAAGGCAAGAAGGAAGGGCGGAAAACAATTGCACAGCTTTGTACTGCAGTGCAAAAAGGAAGAGAAGCTTCTCTCGTGTTTGACCTCTCCACAACAGTGGTGGCACATCACGACACAGTCAAATTTTTGTGCCTGCCCCTTCGGGGAATCCAATCCCCCTTCCTCATGGCAGGCTGCCAGCAATGGGAAAACAAGAAGCTGTTACCAATGTATTTTATACAGTATTCACAGAGAGGGACGTAGGGTATATGTCATTGCTCCGTCTCTCCTATTCTAAGTCATCCCTGTATCGGCTGATCTGTGCTTTCTGCCTCTGAGCTTTCTGTTCTCCTACTCTCAATGCCCACCTTGTCCTGGGAGGGGGGGGTCAGGAATGCTTTCTAAAGACACTGAGTCTGTCAGCTATCTCTTCCCTGGTGGTGGTACTTCTTCCTCTTGCTCCTCTCCCAATATTTTTGAGCTTCTTCCCTCTGCAGCCTCTGAATGATGACCTTCTGCAAACCACTGTTCTAAATCTATACTGCCTTCCTCTTCTCTGGAAGGTGCAGGAGGGGGAGGAGGTCTCCACCACTCCTCCTCAGCATGGTGTAGTGGTTAAGAGTGGTGGACTCGTAATCTGGTGAACCGGGTTCGCTTCCCCGCTCCTCCACATGCAGCTGCTGGGTGACCTTGGGCCAGTCACACTTCTCTGAAGTCTCTCAGCCTCACTCACCTCACAGAGTGTTTGTTGTGGGGGAGGAAGGGAAAGGAGATTGTTGGCTGCTTTGAGACTCCTTAAGGGGAGTGAAAGGCAGGATATCAAGTCCAAACTCCTCCTCCTCCTCCTCCTCCCCTCCTTCTTCTTCTTCTTCTTCGTCCAGTCCCTGACAGCCCCTGGGCAAGGGCCAGTTTCGCCAACCCATTGTACAGAAAGCATGCCATAATCACATCTGACGTTCTCCCCCAAGGTGATGATATTTGTTCTGGACCAACGTATCCAGGACATTTTCTGGACCGATGCATCCAGCATATTTGCAAACCCCGAGGCAATTTGAAGAAAGGGAATGTCCAAAATGGCTGTGGCAGGGAGCTATATGAACTGGAAGCCTCAGGATCATGAGTGTGCTGGTCCCGGGGGGAAGGTTACCGTTGACGTAGTCGAAGTCCGGTCCTGGGTCACTAGCCTGGAAACAGTTCGCAAGGAGCGGGGCGAGGTCCGAAGCAGGAAGCCGAGCGGGGACAGGAACACTGGAGGGTCAGGTCTGGGTCCGGACAGGAGCAGGTACTCAACGACGACGTTGCTCCCGCAACCTGGGACCGGGCTGACTGGCCTTTATCTTCTCTGAGGCCAGGGGCGGCCCCGGCCCCCAGGAGACCCGCCTCTCCTGGCCTTAAGGTGAGCACTCCTCCTGGGAGAAACCAGTTCCCTTCGCCTCTCTGCCCTGAGCCTCTGCAGATCAGGAGAGGCTGAAGGGTTACTGGGCCCAGGGGGAGACTCACCTGTAGGCACTGAGTCCTCAACCACCTCTGAGCCAGAATGGATTCACCTGGTGCCTGCTCCTGAGGATCTAGCACAGGTGCAGGCACCTCAGAATCAAGGCCCTGCCCCAGTTCAGCCAGCCCTGGAGGTGGGGACTCCTGTGCAGGCTGGGATTCCTCCGGTTCACCCTCTGAATCGGATTCCCAGGCCATCACAACAAAGCTATGTAAAGGCCCTTCTATTGCCTGGCTACCAGAGCTCTCAGTTTGAAGACTAGAATAGGTCAAAGGTGCTTTACGTTCTGTGCTGTCTGGTAACTGGCCAGAAAGAGGGAAGCACAAGTCCAATATCAAGCCTGCACCGTAGCGCCACTATTGCAAATGGCTGGAAAGTGGCATTGCGGCTACAGTTTAGAAGACATCTGAAGGCAGCCCTGTTTAGGGAAGTTTTTAATGACTGGTGTTTTAATGTATTTTTAATCTCTTGTTGGAAGCCTCCCAGAGTGGCTGGGTATTATTAGCAGCCTGGCAGGGATCAGGCGATGCAAAGAGCCTCAAGCGTCCCATGTTGGGATATGTAAACCGCTTTGTGATTTCTGTTGAAATACAAAGCGGTATATAAATTCACTTGCTAAATAAAATGAAATAAATATGGCCCTACAAAACTGCTGGCTCTGCTCAGCCATAGATTGAGCTGGTCATAGACAACCTATCCCAATACTTGACTGCCAGCAAAACTGTCTGCCTTCCTCCAGATAACCAGCATGAGAAAACTCCAATAACGAACCCTGGCTGCCGAATCAGACTTAGACGCTACCCATGCAGCCTTTTGACTGGCCAAGTTGGACCACTGTTGTGATAACTTCTCACACTTCCCTAAGTCACCTATTTGTTTCAAGCAACTGAGTAACACTTTTTACTGGCAAGGAAGTCCTTCTTCACACTGTGCTAGGGAAGGGGGGGGGATTAGTTTCAGTTCAAAAACACAGCTGTCCTTCCAAACTTGCATTTCTCCCAATTTTTGCAGTACAGTTTTCCAACTGCGTACAAGTATGCCATGGTAAAATATCCATAAAAATGCATATATTGGTGAAAATAAAATACAAAATTCCATTCTATCCAGAAAAATTGCTTTGCAAAAAAAAAGGTGTATGTTATTGTGGTGGTTGTTATTGTACTTAATTTATGAACGACTTTGGACTGCAGTAGAGCATCTCCTACAAGCAGATCACAATAATAGGCAAAACTTCATAGAAAAAAATGTGTATATTGGGGTGGGGAGAATTGCACTATCCATGCTCTCCCTGAATACAGGCATTTTTGTAAATGTTGCTTGGTTGGAGAACTGTCACCATTTTTTTTTAAAAAGTGCAAATTTTGATCTTTTCGTATTGTTTCAGGAAGCGTGAATTATGTAGCCTTGTCTTTAAATGCAAAAGTTACCCCCCCCCCCTTTCCTAGTTCCACATTTGTGTTGAGCTCAGTTGTGTCCTTTAAAAAAACAACTTCCTGAGGCTACTTTTTTGGGTATATTTGAGAAGTGTCTATGTTTTGACACAATTAACACCTCCGGGATCCAAGTTAATTTATCTTAAAATGACATCAGCGCTGGGTGAAATGAAGATCAGCATTAGTGCATCAATCAAGGCTGGATACAGAGTAGCATGTACTTTTAAAGATCACTCGTGCCAATTTGAATCATGCTATTATAACAACAGCATATAATATAACTGATGGTGAACACAATGGAACGATGTGTTTGGCGGGCAACAGGAGGCAGAAAGCTGAATTGTGAACACTTAGGGAAAATGCTGCTGTTGCAGCTCTTAAGTTACAATAGCCTGAGTTCTATATTCTGCTGTTGGCACAAGCTTAACGAGAACCCATCACTCCATGTAATTTTCCTTTTCTTCTTCCAAAATGCAATTATCCAATAGTGATTAGTTGATCCAATTCCAAATTGTATTCAAATGAAAGCAATTTGGCCAGAGGTGCAGAGGCCAAAAGGTGTCACTTTTGGAAACGCCTTGAAAAATCAGACATTCTCACCTTAATTTTCGTTGCAAAAAGAATGGTCCCTCCTCCTTCTACTACCCACCCCCAATTTCTTTTTCTGCATAGACAATTTGATTCCAGTAGTAGGGACTCTGATGGCTTCACAGATCTGGATTGTTAACACATTTGCTTCCTGAAGCAAAAAAATTGTCTACTTCCAGCTTTAGGGATGGAGGGATGACTTAATGCATCACCAAAGAAGGGAGGGGAAAGAAGGAACAGATTTGCACACACATAAAGGATGCGGACGTGGGTGGCGCTGTGGGTTAAACCACAGAGCCTAGGGCGTGCCAATCAGAAGGTCGGCGGTTCGAAACCCCACGACGGGGTGAGCTTCTGTTGCTCTGTCCCAGCTCCGGCCAACCTAGCAGTTCGAAAGCGCGTCAAAGTGCAAGTAGATAAATAGGTACCACTCTGGCGGGAAGGTAAACGGCGTTTCCGTGCGCTGCTCTGGTTCACCAGAAGCGGCTTAGTCATGCTGGCCACATGACCCGGAAGTTGTACGCCGGCTCCCTCGGCCAATAAAGCGAGATGAGCGCCGCAACCCCAGAGTCGGTCACGACTGGACCTAACGGTCAGGGGTCCCTTTACCTTACCTAAACAATGCATATGCTATTTTATGTATGTATAAGATGAGCCTGCTGTATCAGGCTAAGTAGCCCAGTATCCTGTTCTCACAGAAGCCAACCAGATGCCTGGGGAAACCTTCAAGCAAGACCTGAGGACCAGAGTGCTGGGTCCAGAAATAAATATCTCACATACATGAAGCTCCCCACTTCACTGATTTAAAATGTGAGTTTTGTCCAATGAAGGAAACATTCCATTCCAATAGCTTTTAGCTAGGTGATGAATCAATGACCATGGAAATCAATAAATCTGAACAGGAGGCTCATTTCACAAGGAAGAAGCAACTTACTGTGGAACGCCCTCCCATCAGATGTCAAAGAAATAAACAACTATCTGATGCTTAGAAGACATCTGAAGGCAGATTCCCTGTTTAGGGAAGTTTTTAATGACTGATGTTTTAGTGTACTTTTAATCTTTTGTTGGAAGCCGCCCAGAGTGGCTGGGGAAGCCCAGCCAGATGGGCGGGGTATAAATGATAAATTATTATTATATTATTACTGAAACCAGAGAGGGCCGCAGCCACTGAGCTATATCCATTTGTGCTTCAAAGCAACAAGTCCCACCAACCTAGCAAATCACATCACATTTGGTACCAGAATACCCACATATTCTTGTTCTTTACCTACCCAACCAATCACTGTTGAATGGTTTCTTTAAATGTAAAGGTTCATCATTGTTCCACTCGATGTGTATATCTTAAAGGGGCCAGAGCAAGGGCCAGAGCAAGATAACGAGACCCAACTTTAAAGCTGTGAAACATAGCAGGTGCTGCTGAGTTGTATTTGATTAAGGTGTGTCAGCATTTGGGTTTAGTATATAAGGAGCAGCACCTAGCTCTCCCATTCCCCTGGGGGTTGGGTTGGTGGTTGGGTCTGGTTTGGTTGTTAATGTATTTAGTGTAAATGGAGTTTTTGTTTTTCTTATTAAAACCTTGTTTAAGTTATTTTTGAGTCCTTTTCATTTTTAATGCATGATCTCCCCAGCAAGCTATCTGCAGCGCTACCATACTGCAAATAGCCAACATCTTTGGTTATGGGCCCAGCTGCTGAGTGGATGACTGCATATTTTTGGACTCTGAGAAAGGTTTGAAAACTCCTTCTCCTGTTAGTGTAATTTTTTGTGGGTCTGGAAGAGTTCCAGAATGGTTGACCGGGTTCCTGAAGCTGAGAAGGCTCTGGTCTTCCCACAGCTAACAGATGAGAACTATAGTTTATGGTCTTTTCGGGTGGAGGCGCTTTTGACCTCTAGAGAAGTATGGACCTATGTAACTGATGACCCTCCTAACCCTGTAACTAATGCTTGGTCGAAAGGAGATGCAAAAGCCAGGGCGATAATTAATTTGGCAGTCAGCGACCAGCAAGTAGTCTATATAAGAAATAAGAAAACTGCCAAAGAAATGTGGGACAGTCTTGCAGCAGTGCATGTTAGAAAAGAGTCAGCATCTGCATTGTCGTTTTTCAAGCAGTTGTACCAGACGAAGTTGCAGCCTGGTGGTGATTTGGCAGCACACTTGAGACGTCTGGAGGCAATACGCGGCGAATTAATTCGAAGGGACATGGTGATACCTGATATTCAGTATGTTTTTATCATCCTTTGTTCCCTTAATGAGGACTTTGATGGTATAGCTAGCCAGATATCTGCTGTTCCACCAGCACAATTAACTGTGGAAGGGGTAACGGCAAGATTAATGGGCGAGTTGGATAGAAGGGAGGCTTGTGCCATAAGCACTCCTATTTCCAGAAAGAATGAGGAACGCCATATGCAAACCTGTGGTGATACAACTGCATTTAAAGCTGCAAAGCGTTGTTGGTTCTGCAATAAGCAAGGACATTTTGCAAAGGACTGCAGAGCCAAAAGAAAGCAAAGTACTCCCAAGTCTGTTTCTGTTCGTCAGTCACGGTTGTCAGCCCAACAGCAGACATCGTATAGTAAAGACAGAAACGAGCCGCGAGCTTTTCATGCTTGGACTACAAATCGTAAAAGAATTAAAGATGCCAAGTGGAAGTCTTTTATTATAGACTCTGGAGCATCTCAGCACATCTGCAATGATCGAAGCTTGTTTATTTCTTTCGAAGAGGAAATTGGTAATGTACATTTAGCCAATTCACAAGTCTTGCAGTCGCTTGGCAGAGGTACTGTTAAACTTGACTCTTTAAACATTACAATAGCAAACTGCATTTACTGCCCGTCAGTGGACAATTTATTGTCAGTAAGGTGCTTTGCTCGTCAAGGCATAACTGTGCGTTTCTTAAAGTCAATGTGTGAGTTTTTTGATGGGAACAAACGTTTATTGTATGCCCGGGACTCTGATGGTTTATATAGACTGTATTTTCGCACCTACTCCCAATCGCCTATAAATTGCAGAGCAGCACGGTCAAGCCAGGGGTTGAGGAATGTAAGGCCTCATTCCGGGTGTGTCCATGAGGCGCACAGAATTCTGGGACACCTGAATTTTGCTGATGTAATTAAGACAAAGAATATCGTTAATGGCCTCAACTTAAAACCATGTAAATTCTTTATGCAATGTCTATCCTGTTGCAAGAATAAGATTAAGGTTGCACGCAAGGGTAGGTGCTCAGATAGGAAAGTAACTGAACCATTTGAGCGTGTACATTGTGATTTAGTTGGGCCACTCCCACCATCATTAGGAGGTTCTAAGTACTGGCTTACTCTGATAGACCAGTATAGTAGATACTGTTGGACTTATGCAATAGCTGAGAAGTCCCAAGCATTTGAAAAGTATAAAGTTTTTTGCAACTGGGTAAAAACGCACTTTAACAAACCAATTAAGAACCTGTTTTCTGACCGGGGCGGGGAATTTGTTTCTGAGGATTTTGAGAAATTCCTGGAAGCGCAGGGGACTACTCATGAGTTATCTTGCCCCCGAAGTCCCTGGCAAAATGGGCTTGTTGAAGTTGTGCAGCGTGACCTACAGGCAGGGGTTAAAACGTATCTGCATGATGCTAATCTGCCCAAAGACTTTTGGGCTGAAGCACTTAATGCATTTTGTTACGTTAGAAATCGCAGTTATCATACTGGTTTAGATGTCACCCCCTATGAGAAACTGTTTAAAAAACGCCCTAATCTGAAATACCTCCGCATTTGGGGTTCAGATGTAATTATGCATTATCCTGCTAAGCAAAAATTGGGTGAACGTAGTGTCCAGGGAAAATTAATGGGCTACCAGCAGGGGGCGTACAGAATTTACATACCAGCAACTGGCAAATTTCATATTACCAGAAGCATGATACAAACTGTAAATTGGAATGGAGTTGCTGTCTTCCAAGATACTGATGGTATAGATAATACTGAGGAAGAAGAGGAAGAAACAGCAGAAGAAGCAGCAGGAAATAGTGCTTCTGAATTAATGGGAAAAGACAAAAAGCCTGTTGAGTCTGATAAATTGTTTGATGATTTAAAGTCACAGGCACCCGAGGGGAGGTTAGATTCTCTTGATTTTTCTGACCGAGAGCTTAGCCTACAGGCACCTCTTCAATCTGACAATGATTTACAACCTGAAACTAGTGGTTTACTTAGTCCCATTAAGTCTGAGAAGTCTGACTCTCCTTCTGGACTGAGACGTTCAGATAGAAAGAGACAGAAGCCACAACGATTTGCAGATGAACATTTTAATACTGTGTATGCCAATAAGGTAGTTTTTGAGCCAAAAAGCTACAGTGATGTTCAGAAATTACCTAAGCAACAAGCTGCAAATTGGTATAAAGCTATGAACTCCGAGATAGCTTCTTTAAAAGAGCATAACACTTGGTCTCTTGTACCACAAACCCCAGATATGAGACTTATTGATTCGAAATGGGTTTATAGAGTTAAAACGAATGACAAAAATGAAGTTGTAAGGTACAAAGCAAGATTAGTTGCTAGGGGTTTTCAACAAATTCCAGGCGAAGATTATGATTTGTGTTATTCACCAAGCGTAAAATATGAAACAGTTAAGCTTTTGTTAAAAGATGCATCACAGCGTGGACATTCCGTTTATCACCTAGATATAAAAACTGCATATTTGTTTGCAGATTTAAAAGAACAAATTTTTATGCGTGTTCCTGAAGGCATAGACGCCGCTGAAGGTTTGGTATGCAAATTAAACAAATCCCTTTATGGTCTGCACCAAAGTGGAAGGAATTGGCACCAAACTTTAGCAAAAGAATTGCTGGATATTGGTTTTTCACAAGGAAAGGCAGACAATTGTGTGTTCATAAAGGAAAGGGCAAACTCTGTAACAAAAATATGTGTGTATGTAGATGACGTATTAATTTCTACAAAAACTAAACAGGAATATGAACAGGTGGTATCACAGTTACAGAAGAAATTTGATGTAGTGGAATTAGGCATAGCTAAAAATTACTTATCCATGCAAATTGAGAAAGGCAAAAATGGATCTTTTCTGGTTCATCAAACTGCAAAAATTGATGATCTTGTTGAAATGCTATGTTTAGAAAATGCAAATGGGAAGGAAACACCTATGGTGTGTGGTTTCACCTTTACAGGTGAAGACAAGCCATTTCCTAACAAAACTTTGTATCGTTCTGCTATAGGCAAGCTAAATTTCATTCAAAGAATCTCAAGACCAGATATAACTTATGCTTTTCACTTTCTGGCAAAATTTGTGGAAAAGCCTACTACACAATGTTTCTCTGCTCTTAAGAGAGTGGTAATGTACCTTAAACATACCAAACATTATAGGTTGCAGTTTACAACATGTATTGACAAAGGTTTTGAAATTTTCTGCGATGCATCTCATGCAATGGAACGAAATAATTGCAGGGGTGTGTCTGGTACGGTGTTTTGTTATAACGGTTGTCCATTTGAATGGAAGTCCCAAACACAAACCATTATTTGTCTCTCCACAACAGAAAGTGAATTGTGTGCATGCGTTCAGGCCACTCGTGATGTAGAATGGTATCTGCAAGTGTTTGCAGACCTACAGATGCAAGTAACACTACCAGTAAAAGTTTACCTTGATTCCCAGAGTGGACTTGCTATCCTGTGCTCAGAGACCAATACGCAGCGCACTAGAGTCTTAAGGTTACGTTTAGAATTTGTAAAGCAACTAATTGCTGATGAAATGGTTGTATTTGAATATGTTCCTGGTGACAGTCAAATTGCGGACATTTTTACAAAAGCACTTCCAAAGGTTACACATGAAAAACATGTACAAAGTATGCTTTCTGTTTTTGTTCCACAATGATGAACCGCAGGGGAAATGTTGAATGGTTTCTTTAAATGTAAAGGTTCATCATTGTTCCACTCGATGTGTATATCTTAAAGGGGCCAGAGCAAGGGCCAGAGCAAGATAACGAGACCCAACTTTAAAGCTGTGAAACATAGCAGGTGCTGCTGAGTTGTATTTGATTAAGGTGTGTCAGCATTTGGGTTTAGTATATAAGGAGCAGCACCTAGCTCTCCCATTCCCCTGGGGGTTGGGTTGGTGGTTGGGTCTGGTTTGGTTGTTAATGTATTTAGTGTAAATGGAGTTTTTGTTTTTCTTATTAAAACCTTGTTTAAGTTATTTTTGAGTCCTTTTCATTTTTAATGCATGATCTCCCCAGCAAGCTATCTGCAGCGCTACCATACTGCAAATAGCCAACAATCACGGCACTCTGGCTCTCCAGAAGAGTAAAGGTAAAGGTACCCCTGCCCGTACAGGCCAGTCTTGCCAGACTCTAGGGTTGTGCGCTCATCTCACTCTATAGGCCGAGAGCCAGCGCTGTCCGCAGACACTTCCGGGTCACGTGGCCAGCGTGACATCGCTGCTCTGGCGAGCCAGAGCCGCACACGGAAACGCCGCTTACCTTCCCGCTGTTAAGCGGTCCCTATTTATCTACTTGCACCCTGGGGTGCTTTCGAACTGCTAGGTTGGCAGGCGCTGGGACCAAACGACGGGAGCGCACCCCACCGCGGGGATTCGAACCGCCGACCATGCGATCGGCAAGTCCTAGGCGCTGAGGTTTAACCCACAGCGCCACCCGCGTCCAGAAGAGGGCCTCGTGCAAATACCATCTCATCAGGAGGTCTGTTCTGTACGATATCAGAGGCCTTTAGTGTGGTGGCCCCAACCATTGGAAATCCATCCAGTTACACAGCAGACAGGTGCCATCTCTATCATCTTTTCACTGAGGCTTTGTGGTGTGGTTGACTGGTGTTTCCCAGTTGTATCTGAGGACTGTCTTCTGCTAGTGGTGGAAAGATGGTCTTTCTAGCCATCCAAACCTTAATGGCAGCAAGACTGGATGCCAGAATGATCTGGAATTATGGGGTAGAATTGGAAAAATACACATGCAGGCACCATGTCCCCTTGTTTTTGTAACCCGACCAATTTTTAAAAATTATTATTAAAACTCCCAATTTCCTGTCATGTCACATTGTATTTCTTTTTAATTCATTCAGATGAAAAGGACCTGAAAACCTATCAGATTCTTTTGTCTTTCTTACTTCTCGTCACTCATTAGTGACATTCTTAGACATGTATTTTTACAGCTTCATTGTTTTTAACTTTAGTCATCTTTTTAAAAATGAATAAATAATATAATATAATATAATATAATATAATATAATATAATATAATATAATATAATATGGATACACAAAACATATGGTACCTCTGATATGTCTTCCTTTCTTTTAACCAATTTATATCCATCTTATATGCCTTTCTTTAATCTTTTCTTCCATTTTTTTCTTTTAACTGTCCTAGATGCCTTTGGGTAGTCCATAAAAATTGCCTTATTGTTCTCCAGTAAAAGACAATTAATAGGACATACCATGTGAGGCTCCTGACTTCTTACTTTGAGCCAATGTTTCAGAGTTTTAGCCTCCCTAGAGTTGGGCCAAAATTTCTCAGGAAAGATCGGTTTGAGAAATGCTCATTATTTTTCTTCAAATCTTTGACAAATGCCAGAACCCTCTCTTTTCTCAGAGAATATTTGGCAAAGTCCCTCCCTTCAATTCTCTCTCCACCCCCACGCCAGCAAATAGCATGGAAAATGTGGTCGCCACTGTGGATCCACCCCTTATTTATGTATTTATATCCCATCCTGCCTTGACCTTATAGAATCATAGAATCATAGAGTTGGAAGAGACCACAAGGGCCATCGAGTCCAACCCCCTGCCAAGCAGGAAACACCATCAGAGCACTCCTGACATATGGTTGTCAGGCCTCTGCTTAAAGACCTCCAAAGAAGGAGACTCCACCACACTCCTTGGCAGCAAATTCCACTGTCGAACAGCTCTTACTGTCAGGAAGTTCTTCCTAATGTTTAGGTGGAATCTTCTTTCTTGTAGTTTGGATCCATTGCTCCGTGTCCGCTTCTCTGGAGCAGCAGAAAACAACCGTTCTCCCTCCTCTATGTGACATCCTTTTATATATTTGAACATGGCTATCACATCATCCTTTAACCTCCTCTTCTCCAGGCTAAACATGCCCAGCTCCCTTAGCCGTTCCTCATAAGGCATCGTTTCCAGGCCTTTGACCATTTTGGTTGCCCTCCTCTGGACATTTCTCCCTGTTAAAGTTCATCTTGTTTGTTTTGGCCCAGTTCTCTAATCTGTCAAGGTCGTTTTGAAGTGTGATCCTGTCCTCTGGGGTGTTAGCCACCCCTCCCACCCCACCTTGAAGCTCGCTGGATGACTTTGGGGGCCAATCGCTGCCTCTCGGCCTAACCTCTCTTTCAGGGCTGTTGTGAAGATTTAAAGAGAATTGGGAGAACTGTGTCCGCCACCTTGAGCTCCTTGGAGAAAAAGGCTGGATAGAAACGCAATAATTAAATAATAAAAAATCAGATCTAATCAGACCCAAGGTGTTTGGTGCTTCTGGTAAAGAGCAATATAACTCTGTGCCCCCCCCCCAATTTCTTATACAGAAGCTGAGTGGACTGGAAGCTGAATTGTGCTTGAACATTTCCAATGGGACAATGGAACCCAAGGTCACAAAGCAACATTACTGAGTTCAGGAACACGCGTTTCTGCTTTCTCCAACCTTCCGTTCAGTTTGAAAAGTTTTTGTGGCAAAAGAAAAAAAGTCACCATGAAAATTTATAAGCGTTGGTTTAGGTTTGTTTGTGTGTGTTTTTCATAAATACTGTATTTTTCACTCTATAAGACGCACCAGACCACAAGACACACCTAGTTTTTGGAGGAGGAAAACAAGAGGGGGAAAAAAATCTGAATCTCAGAAGCCAGAACAGCAAGAGGGATCGCTGCGCAGTGAAAGCAGCAATCCCTCTTGCTGTTCTGGCTTCTGGGATAGCTGTGCAGCCTGCATTCGCTTCATAAGACACACACACATTTCCCCTTACTTTTTAGGAGGGAAAAAGTGAGTCTTATAGAGCAAAAAATACGGTACACATTTTGGTCACAACAATATATGCATTTTTCTGTGAACACTTTCCCCATGTATATGTGAGATGATGTTTTGCACACACAGTCTGGCTGGAGAACTGTATTGCAAAGCCTGGAAGCTTGCAAATTTCAGAGGACATCTGCTTTTGGGTCGATGCATCACTTTGGGAAGTCTGAATCAGGTAGGTTTGCTTTAAAAAGTGAACTGAATTGAACTTCTCCCTCATTGCTCCTCAGTACAAGCTTTCATCCCAGACTATGATCCAAACTGATATTGGACATTGTGAAAGGCCCTCGTTAATAACTCTTGCTATGAAACAGCTGATGGGAAAATCACCTTGAGCTGTGTTGTTGTTGTTTTAAAAAAAGAAGAAATAAAGAACCCCCAAATGGATTTTTCATTGGGTCATCATTTGCACACATGAAATTGTCATGAAAAGTGAAAGATTTATTCTGAGATCTTGCAGCGTAAATGTAGGTGGAGGGAGAACACCCAGGAATAATCTACATTTTAATGAGGGAACAGCACTGAAAATGATTAGTAACACTGCCACCTTGTGCTTGAAATATTGAATTTTTTTGTGAGATATACATCAGGGTAAAAATAAAATACAGGCCAATTGGCAGTTATTGATATAAGTGTGAGAAGCAGTATATGAAATATTTTTATTTAATAAAAACTTCTGCTAAGGGGATAGGGTGTCCTTAACATTTATTCATTTATGTAGTTTCTTTATATGCTGCCCTTTGCATAAGCTACAAGACAAAATCAAATAAGGCAGAAATAATAGATCAAATCCCTAAAATATCGTAACAACAACGCAACTTATAACAAATCACTAAACAGCAATCAATAGCAGCAGAAGCAGCAGTAAATGGATTTTGTGTACAGTGGTACCTTGGGTTAAGTACTTAATTCGTTCCGGAGGTCCGTTCTTAACCTGAAACTGTTCTTAACCTGAGGCACTACTTTAGCTCATGGGGCCTCCCGCTGCCACCACGCGATTTCTGTTCTCATCCTGAAGCAAAGTTCTTAACCCGAGGTACTATTTCTGGGTTAGCGGAGTCTGTAACCTGAAGCGTATGTAACCTGAAGTGTATGTAACCTGAGGTACCACTGTAATTTGGTCTTCGCTCCCTCGAAAACCCGTTGGAAAAGATAACCAACCACTTAGAAGTCCGCTCCACTTCACTGCGGGGAGGAGTTGTGGTGGACCGCATGGCTACCCACTCTCCTCGAGGGGCAGGGGGCGAAGTCCCGCGTTGCCTGGGGTTCCCGGCCATGTCATCGACCGGCCAGCCAATCCGCTGGCTGGTGGGGGTGTGGCCGGGACCATTTAAGCTGAGGCGCGAGCCAGAGGGCTTCCTCTTGCCTCGCTTCTCCAAACTCCCTCCCTCCCTCCCTATTTTACAGGTTTTCTTCATTGGCCTTGCTATGGACCTTGGTTGGTCGCCGTTGAGGGTCCTGGTAGGAATTTTTCCACCTGGCAAAATTGGCATTTGGTTTTCGCCTACCTCTTAGCAATCGTCACAACTTTGTAACGTTTTGCGGTTAGGCATTGTTTGACCTTATGATGGGGAGGGGAGGTGCGGCCATCACCTGCCCCTCCAAGCTTAAGGGTATTCCGTTAAAGGAATCCAGGGGTTTGGATCTTGTCCGAAACCCGGGTCGGGTGCTAGGGCCATGACACGACCCTGTTGGGAACCTCTGAGGGAGCTCGAGTTGGTTTGCATCAACAGGACTCCCCCTTCTGGTGGTTTACCCTTACTGGACTCCCTGCGCAACGGGGAGGATTCAGATATAGTCGGGTCCATTCAATGCCTAAGCCAATACCGCTCACAGTCTGTAATCAATAAAGTTGTGGCTGCATGTTCCTGCACTGCAAGGAGTTGGACTTGATGATCCTCAGGGTCCCTTCCGACTCTATGATTCTCTGATTCTTCTTCTTCTGTGATCTTCACCATCATCACCATAACTATCCCTGGTCCTGAATGGGGTAACTGTGCCCCTGAAGGACCAGGTGCGCAGCCTGGGAGTCATTTTGGACTCACAGCTATCCATGGAGGCGCAGGTTAACTCTCTGTCCAGGGCAGCTGTCTACCAGCTCCTCCTGGTATGCAGGCTAAGACCCTCCCTGCCCGCAGAGTGTCTCGCCAGAGTGGTGCATGCTCTAGTTATCTCCTGCTTGGACTACTGCAAAAGTACGTGGGGCTACCTTTGAAGGTGACCCAGAAACTGCAATTAATCCAGAATGCGGCAGCTAGACTGCTGACTGGGAGCGGCCGCCGAGACCACATAACACCGGTTCTGAGAGATCTGCATTGGCTCCCAGTACGTTTCCGAGCACAATTCAAAGTGTTGGTGCTGACCTTTAAAGCCCTAAACGGCCTCGGTCCTGTATACCTGAAGGAGCATCTCCATCCCCATCGTTCAGCCCGGACACTGAGATCCAGCGCCAAGGGCCTTCTGGCGGTTCCCTCATTGTGAGAAGTGAGGCTACAGGGAACCAGACAGAGGGCCTTCTCGGTAGTGGCGCCTGCCCTGTGGAACACTCTCTCATCAGATGTAAAAGAGATAAACAACTACCTGACATTCAGAAGACATCTTAAGGCTGCCCTGTTCAGGGAAGTTTTTAATATGTAACGCTGTACTGTTTTAACACATTGGGAGCCACCCAGAGTGGCTGGGGAAACTCAGCCAGATGGGCAGGGTATAAATAATAAAATTATTATTATTATTATTATTATTATTATTATTATTATTATTATCATCATTATTTGAACCCACAAGTTCTAAATCCTTATATACTTTACTTACAGGCACACACCTGGCCCGGGAGGGTCTGCAGGGATTCATGCAGCGGTGGGCAGGGGTGGAGGAGCTGTCTGTGCAAACCAGCCTTTATACTTAGGGTGCAATACAATATTAAGGGTATTTTAAAGGTAGTTGTGTCTGATGTTTGCTTCAAACTCATCTCTATCCTTGAGCTTTCCCCGCTTCATGCACTTAACAGCCTTTGAAATTTATCAAGCCAGCTTTTCCATATAAACACCTGGGAACATGTTTTCCTGGAGATATTTGTTCATATTTTCTAAGCTGTTTGCAGACCAACTGCAGAAAGGAAACCAGTCATCTCCCCCCCACCCCCACAGCTAAATTATGGGCTGGCTTTGGAGAGCACTGAGTATATATATATATATATATATATATATATATATATTCTAAGAGAGATTCAATTTTATGTGTTATGATTTACTAGGAGTGCCTGCCAGAATGGTGTTTGCATTTGTGAAAACGGTGCCCTGCTACTCCTTTGATAGGAAGGATAAATAGGATTTTTCATTGTGCCATACACCAGAAGTAAATGCAAGTGCGCCGTAAGCCAGAAGATTCCATTTAATGGTCTTACTGGTTGGAATTTGTTAAGTAACATTTATGAAATATTAAGGAAGGGGAATTTATCCACTGACCTGGAAGGCAAACTTGAACGAATAAGCCTGAATGTTGCACAAGGAAGGACTGATAAAGATTTGACCCAGAAAAGAAGATTTTTATCTGCTTGAATAATACACAGTACATAAAATGGGGGCAGTGACTCATTGGCTTGGCAACCGGCACCCGATATATCCTGTTCGGTGCCTGTGTCACTCTCCTGAGTGACCAACGAATGGAAGCCAAGGCCAGGGGTCAGCAAGCTTTTTCAGCCGTGGGCTGGTCCACTGTCCCTCAGACCATGTGGGGGGCCGGACTATATTTTTTTTGAGGGGGGGAGAATGAATTCCTATGCCCCACAAATAACCCAGAGATGCATTTTAAATAAAAGGGCACATTCTACTCATGGAAAAACACGCTGATTCCTGGACCGTCCGTGGGCCGGATTGAGAAGGCGATTGGGCCAGATCTGGCCCCCGGGCCTTAGTTTGCCTACCCATGGCCAGCGCTAAATGGTGCATAATTCAAAATTAGACCATTCCTACTCAACTCCAACTCAGTTAGATAATCCCATGGCTTTCACCAGGGTTTTGCTATCCTACTACAGTAACTGTTCATCTGGACATTTGGGAGAAGAAGAAGAAGAAGAAGAAGAAGAAGAAGAAGAAGAAGAAGAAGAAGGAGGAGGAGGAGGAGGAGGAGGAGGAGGAGGAGGAGGAGGAGGAGGAGGAGGAGAAGGAGAGGGAGAAGGAGAGCACAGTGATTTTGTGTCCTTATGTGTGCATTACATACATTGTACATGCATCCACTCACCCCCCCATTCTGAAATTTAACTTTTGGAGAACTAGGAAGAATGGAACCTGGAAAACATTAGCACTTATGCATGCAGACTATTAGATAATACCATGGTAACATATGACACAGAACCATATCATTGGTCCAACAGTAAAAAGGTAAAGGTAAATGACCCCTGACAGTTAAGTCCAGTCGCGAACGACTCTGGGGTTGCGGTGCTCATCTCGCTTTATTGGCCGAGGGAGCCGACGTTTGCCTGCAGACAGTTTTTCTGGGTCATGTGGCCAGCATAGCTAAGCCGCTTCTGGCGAAACCAGAGCAGTGCATGGAAACACCATTTACCTTCCCACCGGAGCGGTACCTATTTATCTACTTGCACTTTTTGGCATTCTTTCAAACTGCTAGGTTGGCAGGAGCTGGGACCGAACAACGGGAGCTCACCCCGTTGTGGGGATTCGAACCACTGACCTTCCAATCTGCAAACGCAAGGCTCAGTGGTTTACACCACAGCGCCACCCGCATCCCTGGTCCAACAGTAGTCTTCTTTAATTGGCCAGTGACTCCTGGATATCTTAGGCTGATTCTAATCCCAAATCTGCCACCTAAGGGTCAAACTAGCCAATATGTTTTCAGTATAAATGCACTCAATGTGTCTGCCATCCACCACCACCATTCATGGGCAAACATGGTCAGATGACAGTTTGTGGGCAGCAGTTAAGCTTTCCCAGCCCTTCTTAAGACACTATTCACCCAGTATCAGTGTTGACATTGACACCCCCACCAGATTTGCTTCAGGCTCGGAGAACAGCTTTGAGGTGGGTTAGGGTGGTATCAGAACCCTTATATTTTAGAGAAATGCTTTTGCTTGGCCATGTCCACAGAATGGAAGATGGCAGGATCCCCAATGACGTGCTCTATGGGGAACTTGCTTCAGGCATCGGGCCTGTTGGCAGGCCAACTCCACATTGCAAAGATGTCTGCAACAAGAAGGCTGGCAACATCAACTCCACCCTGGGGGAATCCCTTGCAGATGACCACAGGGCCTGGAGGCAGGCAGGCAGGTCATGCATCCATAGCAGTGGCCAGAGGAGGAATGGCAGCTGGGAGGAGCACAGAGAGAAGAAATTGTGCATCTGCATCAGTCCAGCTGGTAGCTTTCATCTGCCCCAGCTGCAATAAAACATGTATCTCCCCGTTTAAGTCTCTGCAGCCACAACAGGTGCTGTATCCTTCCAACACTTTACCTTCACCTCCAAAGGCGTACTCCTCCATTGTCTCCCGAGACAGATGGATGGCAACTCAACTAGATTAATCCCTCTCCCACTCACCATGATCTGATACATATTAAATGCATTCCCACTAAAATTTTCAACCAGAGATTGACTCTGGAATTTTCTGCACACAAAGGATGTGCTCTGTTACTATGAGTCCTTGGAACGGAGGAAGATTGTAGTAAGCCAGCAATTTGGTCCAATGAACTCTGTACTGTCTACACCAACCTTCTTTAAACGTCCCCAGATGTTGTTGGTCTTTAATTCCAGTCATCCCCTGGCCATTGATTAAACTGTTTATTATTATTATTATTATTATTATTATTATTATTATTATTATTATTAATTTTATTTATACCCCACCCTCCCCAGCCAAGACCGGGCTAACACCAGGTATAAAAACATTTGATTAAAATACAACTTAAAAACAAGATTAAAATACAACATTAAAATGCAGCCTCATTTCAGTAGAAACTAAAATCAAAAACTTCTTGGGGATGAAAACGTTAAATCTTCACCAAGGCCAGCTATCCAGACTGGTCCTACGTGGTCCAGAAAAAAGCCAGGGCAGTCCCCAAATAGGAGTTCCATCACAGAAAGAAAAAGGAAAGAGAGGGGATCAAGTTGATTCCAAGCCAAAGGCCAGGTGGAAAAAACTCTGTCTTACAGGCCCTGCGGAAAGAAATCAGATCCTGCAGGGCCCTGGTCTCATGAGACAGAGCGTTCCACCAGGCCGGAGCGAGTGTTGAAAAAGCCCTGGCTCTGGTTGAGGCTAAATCTGACTTCCGTAGGGCCTGGGACCACTAGGGTGTTGCTATTTATGGACCTGAAGGTCCTCCGCGGGGCATACCGAGAGGATGATGGGAGTTGTAGTCTACACTAACTCTAGTCTACACTAACTGGCAGTGGGAGTCCAGGAAGGGCAGGGGTCCTACCTAGCCTTTCCTGCAGATGCCAGGGATGGATCCCCTTTGCATATAAGCATATGCTCTACCACTGAGAAACAGCTCTCCCCAAGTCTTCTTGGAAAGACACCTCCTTTCTTTGCCTATTTGCTCTCTTCTTTAGATTTCTGCACACCCTCATAGCGCCAGGATTCCCTGGGGAAGGCTAGCTTCAAAGCGCCTTGTCATGGGTGGTGTAATAGGTAGGATCTTTGCAGAACAAGGGCTGATGGAGTTATACTCCAGCTGGGGCTCAGATACCTGGCCAGTGTCTGCCTCGCCTCGAGTCTTTCATCTCTCTGTGTCTTGGTCACCCAGCTGGAAAAGGAAGATAAGAGCACTGTCTTGCCTCATTGTGAGGATTAATACATTAAAGATTATGAGGTGCTCAAATATTACAGTAAAAGAGAAGCGGGTACGTACGGACCACGGATAGATAGATAATTCTCTCTCCCACTGTACAGTAAAGAGAGGCTTAAGCACTTGAGGCGATGAAATGTATTAAAGTTACAGTCTGCTGACTCATGGCTGCGGAGCGTGGGGAGGAATTAAATATTTAATGCAGTATAACAAGAGCAGTGAAGTGTGTAGCGTTTTACCCCTTGCTTACAATCCCGGCAATTACTAACTAAAACAGGAAAGACACTGCCAAAAAGAAGAAGAGAGAAGAGAGAAGAAGAAAGGAGGAAGAGGAGGAAGGAGCCCACTGCCAAGCGCTGTTTCAGGATAGACGGCTCACATATTCTGATTAGCCCCACCATTGGATATCATCCTTTTGTGACGTGTTTGGACTCCGGGCCAGACTTACCAGGGTAAACCATCGCTTTAGCTTCCTTCTGTAGGTCCCTTTTCAGTTTAGTCATGCTGGCCACATGACCCAGAAAGCTGTCCGCGGACAAATGCAGGCTCCCTCGGCCTGAAAGCGGAGATGAGCACTGCACCCCAAAGTTGAATTGGACAGATCGTGAAGCTGAGGCTCTGGTACTTTGGCCACCTCATGAGAAAAGAAGACTCCCTGGAAAAGACCCTGATGTTGGGAAAGATTGAGGGCACAAGGAGAAGGAGATGACAGAGGATGAGATGGTTGGACAGTGTTCTCGAAGCTACGAACATGAGTTTGACCAAACTGTGGGAGGCAGTGGAAGACAGGAGTGCCTGGCGTGCTTTGGTCCATGGGGTCACGAAGAGCTGAACACGACTAAACGACTAAACAACAATAACAACTGTCCAGGGGTCCTTTACCTTTTACCTTTACCTGTTCACCTTATAAAAACTCATTCAGAGAATATCAATCAATCAGTCAATCTTTATAACGGTCCAGAGACCCAACAAATCATTACAAAGCAATGCGCAATTCTACCTCCAGGTTAAACAAGCATTTTGTTCAGACTTAAAGATAGGGATCATTGGTTCTTGCAATCACCGATAAAAACTTCACCAGTGCTAATGTTCTAGCGTTTGTCCGGTCATCCAATAGGAACCTGACATAGTGAGCCTCTGATTTTCCCGGGAAAGGTACCAGCAAGGGTAATATCAGTTCAGCCCTGGCTTGCTCGTATTTCGCACAGTGCAGCAAAATATGTTTTATAGAATCGATGTCTTGAGCACAAGAGCAAAGTCTGTCCTGGTAGGGAACTCCTCTCAACCTGCCATCCAACACTGCAGAAGGAAAGATGTTTAGTCTGGCTTTGGTGAATAACCTTTGATAATTTGGTGCTGTCAGGTTTTTAATGTAAGGTGTTAACTTAAAGGCATGTTCATATTGTACTCGACAAACCTAGACAGCATCTTAAAAAGCAGAGACATCACCTTGCCGACAAAGGTCCGTATAGTTAAAGCTATGGTTTTCCCAGTAGTGATGTATGGAAGTGAGAGCTGGACCATAAAGAAGGCTGATTGCCGAAGAATTGATGCTTTTGAATTATGATGCTGGAGGAGACTCTTGAGAATCCCATGGACTGCAGGAAGATCAAACTGATCCATTCTGAAGGAAATAAGCCCTGAGTGCTCACTGGAAGGACAGATCCTGAAGCTGAGGCTCCAGTACTTTGGACACCTCATGAGAAGAGAAGACTCTCTGGAAAAAACCCTGATGTTGGGAAAGATGGAGGGCACAAGGAGAAGGGGACGACAGAGGATGAGATGGTTGGATAGTGTTCTCAAAGCTACCAGCATGAGTTTGACCAAACTGCGGGAGGCAGTGGAAGACAGGAGTGCCTGGCGTGCTCTGGTCCATGGGGTCACGAAGAGTCAGACACGACTAAACAACAACAACAACTTCCAACAGACTACAGACTGTGTTTGATCGAGATCTCAAGTCACTGTGTGTGACTTCTTTGCTTTAACATCATTCAGAGAATATTGCAAATCATGAGAGCACCTGGTCATAGCTTGTTGTTGTTGTTAATGGACACCTGAGCCTAACTGGCATGGGATAATGGCAACAGTTGGGAAGCACCTGTAATAACTGGCAAGTGAAATGCCTACCAACTGATGTGGCATCTGCCTGAGGAAGGCAAGCAAAGGTCAGTTCATTTTGTGTATCGGTGATTTAGCACTTCTCCAGGAAGACTGACACCGGGAAAGTGAGACAGACCAAAAAACGCTCATTCTGGCCTTACAAAGTAGGGAATGGGTCAGGCAGCCAATGAAGGAATATATCTGAACTCAAAAGTGCATAATGAATCACAAAGCCAGATGTGAGGCACTGACAGAACTTCAAACCGGGAGGGAGGGAAGCAATCTGGACTGGTTTTTAATTATTATTGGTGGGATTTCCAGAAGGCCAAAGCAGAACTGTGGTGTCCAGCATTAACCCCCTGTGATTGGAAGGCAGTACAGTGGTACCTCAGTTTAAGAACTTAATCCGTTCCTGAAGTGCGTTCTTAAACCGAGACGCGCTTTCCCTAATGAGGCCTCCCGCTGCTGGTGCCCTTCAACTGTTTGGCTTTCATTCGTAGACCGAGGTAAAGTTTGCAAACCAGAACACTGCTTCCGGTTTTGCAGAGTTCGTAAACCGGATCGTTTGTAAACAGGACTGTTCGTAAACCGAGGTACCACTGTATGAAGCTTTCAGATAGGGCAGTCAACTGTGGACTTCATCTTCCCCAGGGCCCATCAGGTGTCTATTTTTTGAACTTTTTAAAAAAGTAATTTTTATTACATTTTCCATTTTTTGTAATCACAATATCCATACATAAATCAATAAGCTCAAACATCGCTCTATCCGAGCATCGACCTCCTCCCACTCCTCTTTCTGACATTTCTGACATTTCTATAACCACTTTTTTTACCTTCTCTCTTATTTTTATATTTCCCCTTATTAATTGTAAATCAGTTCCTCATATTGTCATTACAAAACATTTCAACTCAAAGCTACAAAGGTTTTCAGAAGTTTACAATATTCTTTCATATATAATATAAATTTGCTCCAGTCCTTGTGAAACAGTTCGTTGCGCTGATTCCAGATCTATTTTTTGAACTTTTTATTGTTTTCACTAAATATTACAAACAAGTAGAACCCCATATAATTATTTCACCTACGAGCTTGTACAGAGCAAAGCATAGCACACGAACAAGGCAAGTATTATTATGAGTGCTCTGCTCTCATGTATGTGGAGAGTCATCTTATTGCAGAGATCTTGTGCCTATGCATTACCCCATTTTCAGTGAGTCCCCTACAGCTTCTCCACAGAGGAACCTGACAGACTGGGGTGTATAGAGTGTGCTCTCCCATATTTATGAAAGAGAAGAAAAGAAACCAAAGCTCCTCAAACCTATCCCCTTTTGACATACGCCTGGTGGCTCTCCTTCCCTGTGTAAGGTCATCAGAGACAGCTATGATCCATACGTAGTTAATCCACTAGTAGGTCTGATTAAGCTTTGCACTACTACTGCCAAGGAAAAAACCACACTAGACCCTCCTGTTTAATCTCTGGGCTTGTGTCAATTGCCAGTAGTAGGGTTGAAGAACTGAAAATAATACTAATATATTTCACATCTGACTACCAATGTGCCCCTTTGGTTTCAGACAGTGCATGGGTAAAGGTAAAGGTACCCCTGCCCATACGGGCCAGTCTTGACAGACTCTAGGGTTGTGCGCCCATCTCACTCAGGAGGCTGGAGACACTTCCGGGTCACATGGCCAGCGTGACATTGCTGCTCTGGCGAGCCAGAGCCGCACATGGGAACGCCATTTGCCTTCCCGCTAGTAAGCGGTCCCTATTTATCTACTTGCACTCAGAGGTGTTTTCGAACTGCTAGGTTGGCAGGCGCTGGGACCGAGCAACGGGAGCGCACCCCGCCGCGGGGATTCGAACCGCCGACCTTTCGATCGGCAAGCCCTAGGCGCTGAGGCTTTTACCCACAGCGCCACCCGCGTCCCTTAGTGCATGGGTAGATGAGTCTAAAAAGCCCAGGATGCAAATTTCCTTGGCCCTCAAGCAGCAATGGTGGCTCCTTTACCAGAATTAATGTGGTTAGCATTAACTCTAGAAGTGTATACTTGATTCTGACCAAAATAAGCCTCTTGATGTACAGTTCGCTCTAGGAACGGAACCGCCAGGGTCATCTAGTCCAACCCCCTGAAGTGCTGGAATATTTCCCCCCCCCCAATGTGGGGTTGGAACCCACAACCCTGAGATTAAGAGCCTTGTGATCTGCCAAGTAAGCTGTCCCAGCTGTAGAAAGCTTATCCCAGATGGGACATGAACCCACAATGCAGGCAGGATCAGGGCAAAGGCCTATCCAATTCAGCATCCCGTTGTCATGGCGACCAACCAGAGGCCTGTGGAAAACACGCAAGCAGGGTATGAGCATAAGAGTACACTCAACTCCTGTGGTTTCCAGCAACTTGGTTTCGGAAGTATTATTGTCTTCAACTGTAGAGGCAGAGCATAGATTTCATGGATAGTAGCCATCAGGGCCATCAGGGCATATGTGCTGCCGGGGTGCAAAGATCCGCCTAGCGCCCCTAAATTTAGTTAATTTCACGTGCTCAATGCCATTGAGAATGACAAGCACCATCGTTGAGTCTGACAAGCGCCGCAGTTGTGAATGACAAGCGCCGCCGCTAGCCTGACATGTCTTTGCTAAATGAGCGCATAGAAAGTCCTTTAGTGAAACAGTAGGTATACATTTCGGTAATACAGTGGTACCTCGGGTCACATACACTTCAGGTTACATACAGGTTACAGACCCGCTAACCCAGAAATAGTGCTTCAGGTTAAGAACTTTGCTTCAGGATGAGAACAGAAATTGTGCTCCGGCGGCGCAGCAGCAGCAGGAGGCCCCATTAGCTAAAGTGGTGCTTCAGGTTAAGAACAGTTTCAGGTTAAGAACGGACCTCCGGAACGAATTAAGTACTTAACCTGAGATACCACTGTACCTACTGTAGGTATATATGTATTTTGTTTTTCTACCTTGATCAAAAATATTTATTATTTCATAACGGGTAGATAGTTAAGAGCTTAGGCGGCTTCAGCGGCGGGTGCCTGGCGCCCCCCAGAATTCGGCGCCCAGGTGCCCCACACCCCTTGCACCCCCGGGTAAAGACGGCCCTGGTAGCCATCAATAGTCTTTTCCTCCATGCTTGTTTTACTGGAGTCAATTAATGCATCTCAGGCTCTAGAAATTGACTCTGGACTTTTGAATACACACCCAAGTCCGTCACCAGATGAGAGGATACACAACCAAGTTGCCCACAGCCCTAATCTCACCCTAAATTTATTATCTTGTGGATACATTGGATAATTGAAACATTGCACCTAGAATACCACTGCGTTATTGGGAAATGTCAAGCAGGAGTAGCTTTGAAATTCCATCACCGAGGGCTTTCTGCGTATCCTGCAGCTGAAAACTGTATAATTAGTAGTTTGTGTGTAATTTAAACAGCGTTGACTACAAAAACGGAAGGGGGGGGGACCATATTTACATAGCTCCCATAAATTAGAGTCTCAAACTGTAATTTGTTTTTGCTGAAATTCTGCAGAAAGCTTTGCATTTTATATAAGGCATTCAGATGCTAAGCTGTGGATGTGCATTCCATAAACAGACTTTGCTGGAGCATTTATAATTCATATCGATGGGCTGGAAGATTTATTTTGGTATTTATTTAGACGGGGGGGGGGGGACAAGGGCTTTGGAGGGAGAAAATGTACACGGAAACAGACGGTACAGCCACCAATTCAAGGGGGCAGGGCTGAGGGTGCCTGAAACCCCTGAGAGTGGCTACAAGTCAGTGTAGACAAGCCTGAGCTAGATGGACCATTTGTATAACTCAGTAAGTGAGCCTCCTATGCCTCTGTAGTCTGTTATACATGGATTGCATACATCCGTACTTTGGAGGGTAGGGAGCTACGTGGGGCTACCTTTGAAGGTTACCCGGAAACTGCAATTAATCCAGAATGCGGCAGCTAGACTGGTGACTGGGAGCGGCTGCCAGGACCACATAACACTAGTCCTGAGAGATCTGCATTGGCTCCCAGTATGTTTCCGAGCACAATTCAAAGTGTTGGTGCTGACCTTGAAAGCCCTCAACGGCCTCGGTCCTGTATACCTGAAGGAGCGTCTCCACCCCCATCATTCTGCCCGGATGCTGAGATCCAGTGCCGAGGGCCTTCTGGCGGTTCCCTCACTGCAAGAAGTGAGGTTACAGGGAACCAGGCAGAGGGCCTTCTCGGTAGTGGCACCTGCCCTGTGGAACGCCCTCCCTTCAGATGTGAAGGAAATAAGTAGCTATCTTAGACATCTGAAGGCAGCCCTGTTTAGGGAAGTTTTTTTTTTTAGATATTTATTAGAATTTTACAAAATGAAAAAAGAAAAAATGTCTGTGTTTTCAAGGAGTAGCCATTCTTTCAACCAGCAGAAAGCTGCTGATTCATAATAAAGTTTAAGGTCTGGCAGGGCAAATCCACCTCTTTCCTTTGCATCCGTTAATATTTTAAATTTTATTCTGGGCTTCTTGCTTGTTTAGGGAAGTTTTTAATATTTAATGCTGTATTGCTGTATTGTTTTTAACACTCGATTGGAAGCTGCCCAGAGTAGCTGGGGAAACTCAGCCAGATGGGCGGGGAATAAATTATTATTATTATTATTATTATTATTGTTATTGTTATTGTTATTGTTATTGTTATTGTTATTGTTATTGTTATTGTTATTGTTATTATTGTTATTATTAGGTCCCTACAGCTGCATGAGAGCAATTTTCAGTGCTGGGAGGGTTTGGAAGCATGGGTGTTGCTGCTGCTGCTGCTGCTGCTGCTGTATCTACTTGGTCCAGGAACGAGAGGACTCACTGGCTGTTCGGTCCTGGCCACCCCTCTCAGTCTTCTTCTTCTTCTTCTCTTTGGAGGGCCGAACACTAAAGCAGATGATGTGGAGAGATCAGTGGCATCAGTGCCCAAATCTTTCATCCATAGCTCAGTGGTACCTCAACTGCATAGTGCCTTAATTCTGTAGATTGGCCATGCTAGGGTGGCTATAGGCTCAGTGACAGAGCATGTGGTTTGCAGACCCTCCAAGGACTGAGCTATACAACGGCAAATAAAACATTTTAAGTGTGCTTTAAGCACAATATAGGGACGCGGGTGGCGCTGTGGGTAAAAGCCTCAGTGCCTAGGGCTTGCCGATCGAAAGGTCGGTGGTTCGAATCCCCGCGGCGGGGTGCGCTCCCGTTGCTCGGTCCCAGCGCCTGCCAACCTAGCAGTTCGAAAGCACTCCCGGGTGCAAGTAGATAAATAGGGACCGCTTACTGGCGGGAAGGTAAACGGCGTTTCTGTGTGCTGCGCTGGTGCTGGCTCGCCAGATGCAGCTTTGTCACGCTGGCCACGTGACCCGGAAGTGTCTCCGGACAGCGCTGGCCCTTGGCCTCTTGAGTGAGATGGGTGCACAACCCTAGAGTCTGTCAAGACTGGCCCGTACGGGCAGGGGTACCTTTACCTTTACCTTAAGCACAATATACAATGTGACACAAGATGGCGATGGTGAGCCTTATGGAAAATTCAATGTATTTTTAAAAAGGCACTTTTATATGTGTGTAGATTCCACCCACGTTTCCGTATTTTCCAGGGACAGTCCCAGATTGATGGAAGCTGTCCCAGTTTCCGATTTGATCCCGTAATGTCCTGCTCTTCATTAGGACGTCCCTATTTTCATCGGAGAAATGTTGGAGGGTACCGAGTTCTGCGACCCATGAGCCAAGGAGATAAGTAACTATACAACCTTTAGAAGACATCTGAAGGCAGCCCTGTATAGGGAAGTTTTTAATAAAAAATAATAATGTTTTATTATGTTTTTATATATGTTGGAAGCTGCCCAGAGTGGCTGGGGCAACCCAGATGGGTGGGGTATAAATAATACAAGTGTTATTATTATGAGATAGGATGTCCCTATCTTCATCAGAAAAATGTTGAGGGGTATGGGTTTGCACGCAGAGGGTCCCTGGTATTTACAGGTGGGGCTGGGAATAATCCTAGACTAGAGTTGTTGCAGGTCAGTGTAGGCAATTCTGAACTGGATGACCAATGGGCTGGCTACTTATAAGGCAGCACCCTGCATTCCTGGATTCATGTGTTGGTATGTAGGACCATCTCAATACATGATGTTGCCTGGGGAAGGGCTGTAGCTCAGGGGTAGGGCATTTGCAGAAGGTCCCAGTTTCTGTCTGATCAGGAGCCTCCCCCTGCTCCTGATCAGGATCCTGAATCTTCCCAGGAGCAGGAAAGTAGTATAGATTTGGAACAGTGGTTTGCAGAGGGACATAGTTCAGAAGGCAGAAGCTGGGAAGTACAGGGTGGGGAACAGCTAGGAGGAGGAGAACTGGGAGAGAGAGAGAGTTAACAGACTTGCTGTCACTGGAAAGCGTCCAGCCACTCAGCCCAAGGTCAAGGAGAGCAGATAAGGTGGCAGCACAGAAAGCCCAATGGTTGTGAGATCAGGTTACAAGACACGGTAGTGAAGTGGGTGACTAGGGAGGAAGTAGGTGGAACCCTTAATTAGGAGCATCTTCATTCCGAGTAATGGATTGGATTCTTTGTTCTCTCTCTTTGATCATTAAAATTGCTAACTAGTAAGAGACTCCTTTCACTTAGTTCTGCTTATCTGCTGCCAAAGCGGGATGGGGAGCTGAGTCCCTGAAGCCTGACACTTTCCATCCCTGGCAATGTCACAATGAGACTCAGAAGCGGAACACGGTGGGGGCAGTGAGGGCGGTCCACCCCGGGTGTGATGGCCTGGGATTCGGACTCAGATGCTGAAACTGAGGGATCCCAGCCTGCACAGGAGTCCCCGCCTCTAGAACCAGCTGTGCCGGGGCTGGGGCCTGAGCCTGAAGGGTCCTCACCTGTGCTGGATCCTCAGGTGCAGGCACCAGCTGAGACTGCTCTGGCTCCTGAGGGGATGGAGGACCCATTGCCTGCAGGTGCTCCACTCTCAGTCCCGTCAGGGGAAGAGGAGGTTGCCTCTGGGTCTGGTGACCCTCCAGCCTCTCCTGAGCTGCAGAGGCTCAGAGCAGAGAGGCGGAGGGAACTAAGTTCCCGCAGGAGGAGTGCTCGCCTCCAGGCCAGGAGAGGTGAGTCACCAGAGGATCGGGGCCGCCCTAATGCCTCGGGGCAGATAAAAGCCAGTCAGCCCCAATCCCAAGTTGCGGGAGCAACATTGTTAGTTCCTAGTTCCTGCCTGAACCCTGCCCTGCTTTCCTGACTGATCTCCTGGCCTGCCCTGGCTCCTTGCTTGCTAGCCTGTTCCTGACTTCACCCGGCTCCCTGCCCTGCACCCAGCTTCAGCTACTGCAGACTGCCTCCACATTGCACCTTTGACCACGGACCGGACTTGGACCCCGCCTCTCGGGTAACCCACGGGACCAGCACACCGGGTGTCATCCCTGGGGGTGTGACAAAATCCTGGCTAGGCCCAATTGCAGCTGTGCTGGATTGCACCCCCAGCCCTGGCCGCTGCACCGGATCACGCCCCCCAACTGGGCACAATCTCCCTGCCCCCTGGGTCAAGAGTCATGGGTGGCTGGTGTACCATTACCCCACACTCCCGGCTGGAGGAGGCAGGCAGGGGAGAGGACGGGAAGGAGGCAGGCCAGCAAACAATGGAAGCGGGTGGGAATGGGCATCGCATGCCCTGTCCCATACCTATGGGTGTCGGGCACCCCTTCCAGTCCGTCCCTATGGCCAGTTCACCCCGCCCCTGGATGTGCCATCCCAGGTACCTGAGAGGCTTTCTCCACCGCTGCTGAGACACCCTCATGCATGACACCCTAGGCAGCCTCTGAAAGCCAATGTAGACAGTAGCTAGATGAACCAATGGTCTTAGTTTAAATCCTCTTCCAATGTTCCTACAGCTGCCTTATTGCAGCTTTGTACACAGGGCGAGCCATGAGTCGCACAGCTTCCCAAACTCAGTATGTTTGCGCAGGCTTTCTCAGGAGGCTTCTTCACCAGCTGATTCAGCATATTCAGATATGCTCTCTGTTCATCACCCAGAAATTGTAGTGGACATTTGTTTACACTTAACAAGGTGGGGGGGGGGGAGGCAATTTCAATCTCAGCAGGCAAATCACATGTGTCACTAGTATATCCAAGCAAAGATTTGAAAAGTAAAAGTTAATTAGGTTGCCTTCTTTGCATAATTTGCCAAAAATGACATGCTTTTCTAAAAGCGATGGGGGAACCAAATAGCTGATTATGAGGTAAAATTAATTGCCACCACACGGCTTGAATAGATAACTAATTTTTGTCAGGAGCCAAGCTATATCTGACCCTGAGCTGAATCTAAGTATCTAAGAAGAACCTCTTATGGGGAAGCAGAGAATTGACTGTTCTCTGTGGGAGAAAATTCCCTCTGGGGGTTCAATATAGAGGCTCAAACTAGATTCCTGATTAGTAAGAATTTTATTCAGTAATGCATCACAGGACAGAGATCAAAAGACTGTGCGAGAGTTTTCCTATATAGGAAAAGTACGTCATATTGGCTTTTTTTATTCTCTAGTCATTTACCTTCTGCCACCCCTACATTTCACCATCTCGTCATCCCACCATAGTCCTCGAAAACTTATTCAGCCCAAGTTTTTGCTGTATGTACAGAGCCCTCCTTGCATCTTATCTGGAGTTGTTTTCTAGTTAGGTTCTTCCTAAACTGGTTCTAACCGATTTGGTGGTCAAGATGCACTCTAACACAGCACACCCCGCAATTGTCCTGGAAAAACAGGGAGGATGGTGGCCATTTTGGACACCGTGATCTTGCACAATTTAAGGCTGAGCTCTCACACCGAAAAGCACCTGACTTCTCACAATGTCACGAAATGTATTAAATGGTATGAACTGTTTGACAGTGGAAGAGATGGAGGCTACAAACAGGGGCCTGTACCTGTATTAGGCACTTTGGTAGTAGATTTCCTGTACTAGGTGGAGTAGTTGACCTTTGAGGTTCCTCCCAACACTTTCAATTCTATGAATCCACTGTTCATTATTGTTTTGTCTCCTTTTATGGTCAAATAAGAGGGTTTAAGGGGGGGAAAATCCCTATGACAAATTCAATTCGCATGTGAGGGATAACAGATGATCTAGTTTATGAGTTTTGAGTCTTATTCACTTGAAAGCAAGCGACGGAAGACCAGCCTGAGGCAGCTCATTTTGAGGTACTTTAAAAGGGCAGCACATTGACAATTATTTTAGTTTAGCTAATATATTTTTACCACTAGCGTGGGGAGTGAGGAACGGCATTTGGATTTTCTGCCTCCGGCACCAAAACATCTTGAGCTACCTCGGTGGTGAATTTTCCATTCTTTATTTCCATTTTGTCTACACGCTCTTCCATTCCTCCTCCTCCCCCGCCCCCCGCCCCCCAGTTCTTTCCCACCTTGGGCAACTTGTACAACAATCAATTAATAACTTCATTGTGTGGGGTGGGAAGACAGAGAGAAGCAATCTCTGAGGTGGGAGACAAAGGAAATAACAACCATAAAGCCTTTGTTTGTCTCCCTCATAATTTTTTGCGAGAGACTCTTCAGAGTTTGTATTATCACACAACTGTCAGAGATAATTTGCCCTACTTTGGCTAATTGTTCTCCTGTGAGTTTTCAAGGCATGAATAACATTTTGTACAAACTGTCAGGTGGGTAAAAAAAAAAAGGAAGGAGAGGAAACGTTCAAGGCAAACCACGGTGGCACCTGAAATTTGCCTTCTGAAGCCAAACAGATAACAGCTTATTTATAACCGAGCAGTGCCATTCATAAAAGCTCAATAGAAACATTAGCATGCTTGTGAAGACACTACTTCTGAGCTGGTTCTCTCTCTCTCTCTCTCACACACACACACACTGTTAAACACTGTTGTCAGCTGGTTAGAAGTTTGATTTTTGGGGAGCGGAGGAAATGCTTCAAGAAACGTTGTCGTGAACTGATTCATTCATTTTGCTATTTGACAAAACTGCTACCTCAACAGAGGCGCCGACTTGCACCAAAGATTGGGGGCAGCACTGTGCATGACTTCACATGCGCAATGTGCAACATCTCCTCATGACATCGGGAGACACCAGAGGCAGAGCCAAATGTGACGCCACCAATAAGCTTCAGTGTCTTCTCTGGCTCTCTGCCTCCTCCTCCTGCTACCATTGGGGAGAACATCCCCCCTAGAAGATGCTGCCCCTATATCTGAAATAACATTTGTGCAGTTCACCCACCCTCATCCTTGGCATGGGCTGTATTAATGCAGACATGGGTTGCACAGATGTGATTTCTCTGGTGGTTCTTTGGTGAACATTGGTCCACACATGAGTCCACACATTGGTCCACTTGCAAATGGAAAGCGTAATGCTGGTGGTCAACAAAAGAGGTCTAAAGACTGTCCCAAGGCAAATCTTTAAAAAATGTAGTATAAACACCAACAACTGGGAAATACTGGCCTGTGAGCGCTCCAATTGGAGAACAGCCTTTACCAAAGGTGTCATGGGCCTTGAAGAAGCTCAAACTCAGGACGAAAGGGAGAAATGTGCTAAGAGGAAGGAAGGCTTCATAAACCTTCACCGTGATCAGCTCCCCCCGGAAACCTTTGACCCCACTGTGGAAGGACGTGTGGATCCAGAACTGGCCTCCATAGTCAATTATGGACTGACTGTTAAAACTGTGTTTATAGAAGACAATCTTACTTGACTATGAGTGATCACCAAAGAAGACGACGACGACACATGGGTGCCTTCAGTTGTGATTGTTGGAAGATCCAGGACAAGTGAAAATACAGTGATATGTCGGGTTACAGACGCTTCAGGTTACATACTCCGCTAACCCAGAAATAGTACCTCGGGTTAAGAACTTTGCTTCAGGTTGAGAACAGAAATCCTGTGGTGGCGGCGTGGTGGCAGCAGGAGGCCCCATTAGCTAAAGTGGTACCTCAGGTTAAGAACAGTCTCAGGTTAAGAACGGACCTCCAGAACGAATTAAGTTCTTAACCCAAGGTACCACTGTACTACTTCTCACAGCGCATAGTTAAACTATAGAATTCATTCTCATAAGAGGTAGTGATGGTCACCAATTTGGATGACTTCAAAAAAGGATTAGATAGATCTATAGAGGATTGGTCTATTGATGGTTACTACCCACAATGGCTAGGTTCTACCTTCACTGTTAGAGGTGGAACACCTCAGAATACCAGTTTCTGGAGAATAACTAATGGGAAGAGTGTTGTTGCACTCACATCCTTCCCATTGAGCTATCTTGCTGGCTACAGTAAGAACAGGATGCTGGACTCATTGGTGCAGCAGGACTCTTCTTACGTTCTCATGCCACTCCCCACAATCTACTACCTGAGGCAGCTGCATCACTTTGCCTAGTGATAGGGCCAGGACTGTGCTAGCCTTCTCCTGTGATATCACCACCGCTTGTCTCCTCCGAAAACCCAGAACCATTAAACCATAACAACACACTACCACCAAAGTTCTCCTCCTTGACTTCTTCCTAGCATGCAGGCTGTAAAGGCAGCCATCGTTCTTTCGGCTCGGAGAAATGAACTGTGCTTAAGGCTATCCTCAGTCACACGTTAGGTAAGAGCTAGGAATTATGGCACGCTGCAGGCTTGGTGAAGAGGAAAAATACGGAGAGGCAGGGAAATGAAACACAGCTGGGGGCAGGGAGGGAATTCAATAGATGGGCAGAAGCAGAACGAAGATGAAAAGACCAAGAGGAAGCTGCATTCTGTTTACAGCGCGCTGGGCTTTATCCGAACTCAATAGCGACGCCTTTCATTTTTAATTTTTGCATTTGTGTTTGATCACAGCCCATGCAGATGTTGTTTCATGCTTCAGGTGTTTAAAATGACTAATTTTAAGGAAGTCCAGGGGGCATGCATCTTTTAACTGCTCCAAGCAGCTTTTCACACTTCGCCTCTCTCCCACTCTGCAGGCTCCGGGAGTTGTTTCTTTACACTCGAAGGCGCTTTTGTTAAGTGGCCTGGAAGGGGGATTTCTCGACAAGATTTCTTTGCACATTTACACCGAGGCTGAAGTGAATGAGCGGGTGGGGCGAGCTTGGAGGAGAACCGGTGTGCTCTTGCAATGCAGACATCCAGCGTCCATTTTGAGTTGCTGTCTATAGAAGCAGACCCAGGTGCCTCAGAAATATACGAAACATTTCTAGTAGGGCGGTTTCCCATACATTATGGCACCAGTCTCTGTCTCCCCTCTCTTTCCCTCAATGCCTATGACATTAGTGTCTCATACCAAATATAAACGAACTGTGAGGAAGACTCTATGAATTGTAAACAGAGACACTATATGTACTTTTCCTTGTTTATTAGTTTGTTTTGTATCACAAAAAATGTTTAATGAAAACTAATTAAGAAAAGAAATATACTAATGAAGCCAAAGTTCTGTTTACTAAAGGTGTGTGTGTGTATGTGTGTGTGTGTGTGTGTGTGTGTGCTGGAATAAAAAGCACGGATGGGCTACACATGCTGAAAAGAGAATCAGACTAGTCCAGGCATAGGCAAACTCCAGCCCTCCAGATGTTTGGGACTACAATTCCCATCATCCCTGACCACTGGTCCTGTTAGCTAGGGATGATGGGAATTGTAGTCCCAAACATCTGGAGGGCTGGAGTTTGCCTATGCCTGGACTAGATTTTCTCGTTCACTTAAAGTACCTAAATGTTCACCTACAGCAAAAAATAAAGGTCTGTGCAATGGATTAGGCTGAATCGTGAATTGAATTGGTCTGTTGCTGGGTGGGGTGTGGATGATGCTGATGCTGATGATTTTATTTATACCATGCCCATCTGGATGGAATCCCCCAGCCACTCTGGGCGGCTTCCAGCAGAATATAAAAACGTAATATAGGCATTGGTCAAGTCAGGTGGTGGCAGCCCTCCAATTGCTCTGTGTTGGATTGACTGCTTGGCGCAATCCAGGAATGTCAGGGGGCAGGTGTTGGGTGGGAAGGTTCAAGCCACATAAATTCAGGCTACAGTGCCAGCCCAGGGATGAGGCAGACTGGAGCAGTTGCCACAAAGGCAACACATCTTGCCTCCTCCTATCTCTGCTGCTGTTCACCCTGCCTGCTGCCCGCTGCTGGTTTCCCACAAGAAACAGCTCTCTGTTGAATTCTGCAGGCAGTTCCCCTACCCCCATGCCAGGAGAAAGCCCTGAGAAGAAACCTAGAAGTGGTTGACAGCAGCGGGCACAAATCTAGGAATAGCAGAGGCCATAGTGTTCTTGCAGTGGCTGGCCATTGGGTGCCCCAGCAACTCCTTGCTTACCTCTAGAAATGCAAACCATCCCCCTTTTCCCTCCCTGGCTTCCTCCGAGCCAACAGAGGCAGCACTTCTTGTTGGGAATCTGTGTACGTGCAGCTACTCACACAGAGGCAATTAAGGTTTGGCAGACAGCCAGAAGGCAATCTGAAGGAGTAAGTCTGCCTGGTGATAACAGAGGCACGGAGACAGCTCCCTGATTGGTCAAGCTCTCTCAAGGGAGTGATAATTAATGGCCTACTAACTGGAATGTGTTAGTTCAATAGTTCAGAGGTTCAGAGTTCTGTGTGTCAGTGTAGGAGTTGTGAGTCGCGTATGAGAGAGCTAGCAAAAGATCCGTGTTCTGTTCCTGTAAATAGTCCACTGTATATAATAAACACCTAACTACAAGTTCCTGGTTCCTGCTTTGTCTATCCAAGTCGCCAATTGCTTCCGTGGATTCTGCGTGTACTTTGCTAGGTCTGGCTAAGGTCCTGCAACTAGTCAGAAAGTTGTGAAACACCAAATAGGTTTTGCCAATACTTCTTTCTCAGCTGCTGTTTTTGCCTCCTGCTCCTCCTTTGTCGGGACGCGGGTGGCGCTGTGGGTTAAAGCCTCAGCGCCTAGGGCTTGCCGATCGAAAGGTCGGCGGTTCGAATCCCCGCGGCGGGGTGCGCTCCCGTTGCTCGGTCCCAGCGCCTGCCAACCTAGCAGTTCGAAAGCACCTCCGGGTGCAAGTAGATAAATAGGGACTGCTTACTAGCGGGAAGGTAAACGGCGTTCCGTGTGCTGCGCTGGCTCGCCAGATGCAGCTTTGTCACGCTGGCCATGTGACCTGGAAGTGTCTGCAGACAGCGCTGGCCCCCGGCCTATAGAGTGAGATGGGCGTACAACCCTAGAGTCTGTCAAGACTGGCCTGTATGGGCAGGGGTACCTTTACCTTTACCTTTTTACCTCCTTTGTCATCACCCACTTTCGGAACCACTGATCTAGAACTTTGAGCTTGATGCAACATTTTAAATCAGGGACTCGTGAAGAAAGACAGTGGGTGAGCTCTTGATGGGCTGATCCTTCTTGCAGTGGCGGTAGTGAGTCATGCATAAGCCGAGCGAGAGCTTGGAAAGTATGGATTAACATGCAGTGACAGCAACAGGGTAGGACTTCAGGGCAGATGTCCAGGACTCCTCTCAGCAGACTGAGCAGCAGGGCCTCTAAATGCAGCAGGGCTGGCTTATCACAGTCAAGTAGAGCACATTGCTGTCAAAAGAAGGAGACGAGATTCATAGAATCCATTACACCCAAAGTCTAAAAAATTACGTAACTGCACCGCCGCATGAAAGACAAAGCAGTGAGGCTGCACTCCCCATGTGAGGCGGTAGCCCTGACTTGGCAAATGAAATAGAAATAAAAAAAGGAAAGTGTTTGTATGTCAAAAGCCATGGTTTTTATTGGCTCTGACTTCTTTTTTTCCGGAGCCAGCAAGAATGCAAAGGAACAGAGTGGGAGAGGAAGGGCTGAGCATCAACGTTAAACGTGGAGAGGTTTTGTTTTGCTTTGCTTACAGTAAGCAGAAGATGGGGCTCCCCAGGGACTCAAACCCCTCACTGGAAATAATTGAATCTCATTATCAAGTGCTCACTGTGACACTTTCATTTAGTCCCAATCAACCATTAAAAAGGGGGCTTCCGTTCCTTGTCTCGTCCTTGGCAAGTTGACCTTTCAGGGTTGTTTCAGAGGAGCACAAATTAACGCAAGCGAGGGACCGCCAGTTAAGAAAACTTAACACAACCAGGGAGGGTCGGATGCCAGCATCATTTTATTTATTTATTTTTCCTGGCAGGCTTTTGTACTAGTGGATCACCAATTTCAGATGTTAATGGTGCACTGGAAAGGAGTACAGTGGTACCTCTGGTTAAGAACTTAATTCATTCCGGAGGTCCGTTCTTAACCTTAAAATGTTCTTAACCTGAAGCACCACTTTAGCTAATGGGGCCTCCCACTGCCCCATTTCTGTTCTCATCCTGAAGCAAAGTTCTTAACCTGAGGTACTATTTCTGGGTTAGCGGAGTCTGTAACCTGAAGCATATGTAACCCGAGGTACCACTGTATAGGTAAGATAGCTATGGCAATGGCTCACCTCTCCAAAAGGGCGTGGGAGAATGTGATGCTAACATCCCATACGAAGATAAAGGTCTACCAGGCTCAGTGCCGTCTTACCCATAGGTGCTAGGCGTGCAGAGCATATGCTTGACAGCCCTGACCAGCCTTGCATGTTGAGCATGCTGCTTTATGGAAGTGAGTTGTGGGCAACATGCAACAGCCAGGAGCAATGCTGCAATGCCTTCCACATGCACTGCATCAGGAAATTTTGGGGCATCACAGGGCAGGGCAGGGTCTCAAAGAAAGATGTGCTCTCCCAAGTCCACATTCCCAGCATGTTCACACTCCTGTCTCAGTGATGTCTACACTGGCTTGGCCATGTCCTCAGAATGGAAGACATGTTCTATGATAGATAGATAATTTATTATAAAACATACTTGGGGGTATAGTCACAGAAGAAAAACAAACAATTAAAACAATGTACAACAATAAATTTAAAAACAATGTACAACAATAAACTGCTGCAGGGAGTTGACCCAGAGTCACCCATGGAACCGAGTTTGGGGATTTTCCTAATGAACTAGTTTGAGTTGGGAGATGGTCTGCGCCTACAGATCTGTACACAGAATCTGGCGACCATCCAGGTTGTCTTCTGATCTTTGCCTAACAGGAAAAGGTCGAGTTTTTGCTTTTCCAAGAGGTCGGGGAGCCTCACCAGTAGGGGATCAATGGTCTTACTACATAGGTAAAGGTAAAGGTACCCCTGCCCATATGGGCCAGTCTTGACAGACTCTAGGGTTGTGCGCCCATCTCACTCAAGAGGCCGGGGGCCAGCGCTGTCCGGAGACACTTCCGGGTCATGTGGCCAGCGTGACATCGCTGCTCTGGCGAGCCAGAGCCGCACACGGAAACGCCGTTTACCTTCCCGCTAGTAAGCGGTCCCTATTTATCTACTTGCACCCAAGAGTGCTTTCAAACTGCTAGGTTGGCAGGCGCTGGGACCGAACAACGGGAGCGCACCCCGCCGCGGGGATTCGAACCGCCGACCCTTTGATCGGCAAGCCCTAGGCGCTGAGGCTTTTACCCACAGCACCACCCGCATCCCGTCTTACTACATGCCTCTTCATAAAAGGGACATCTAAAGAACAAGCATTCTGGGCTTCCTATCTCTCCCAATGAACAGGCGCAAAGTCTCTGAACATATGGGACTTTTTTAAAGGCTCCTTCCAGGACATGTTCTATGGGTAGCTAGCTTCAGGCACCAGGCCCATTGGCAGACCCAACTCTGCATTACAAAGATGTCTGCAAAGGAGACATGAAGGCAGGCAACATCAACTCTGCCCTGTGGGAATCCCTTGCAGATGACCACAATGTCTGGATATGGTTAGACTGCATATCCACAGAAGGGACCAGAGGAGGAATGACCGCTGGGAGGAGCGCAGAGAGAAGAAACGCCATGGGGCAGCAGCACAACCGGATGCCTTCATCTGCCCCATCTGCAACAAAGCATCTCTCTCATGCATTGGTCGCTACAGACACAGCAGGTGCTGCAAATCTCCAACGGTTTGACTTCACTCCCAAAGACACATTCCTCCATTGTCTCCCAAGATAGACAGATGCCAACAGAGATAGAGATTCAGCCTTGATTCAGGCTCAACACAAGTCAAAATAGGATTCGCAAAGGTTGGTCAGCTGGCTTCCTCTTTTGGCCTAGTCCTGGTTGTGAGCAATGCCTGAACTGAGGGAGCTGGAGCACAAAATCGAGCAAGAACATAACAGTGTGCGAAGAGTCCTGCTGAGTCAAGCCAAAGTCCCATCTAGTCTCACATCCTGTTCTCACAGTGGCCAATTTAGGGAAATGCTTTGCCATGCATTCATCCATGAAATTTGAATTCAGTGCGTTTGTATGTCCATTTCCCCCTAATATTCACATGTGGGTTTTTTTAGTTATTGTTAACAATGCCTGTAGAACTTCATGGCAAAATTCAGAGCAGTGTGAATTTTGAAGGGCGGGTGCCATTCAGTTCTAGAGCGGAAGTGTGAATTAGATGGGTTCACATTAAAAGCTGAACTGACTTGAATTTTTCCCTCCTACCTACTGCACCGTACTCTTCTCCCAAGGATCTGTGTTTATGACTGAGATGCTAGTAAGTTCAAAAGCTGGGTTTTGCTTGGTAGGTAAAGAGTTTCATGGTTATCCCTCCCCCTAGATTCACCCTAGATTCCTTAAAGGAAACAAAATTAAGTACAAATCTTCTAGAACAGTCGTAGGCTTTCACTTGAGACTAAAAAGACCCTAAAATAATCCCTTGGAGTCTCAAGGAACATCACAGGATATGCCAAGTCTTTGATAATACCCAGGAAGGAAATAAATATATAAGAGTTCTGCTTTTTCAAAATATATATAAAGTAGCTTTGGGCTTATTAGAAGAGAGCCCACTAGAGAATTTCCTGTTATAGTAACTTGGAAAGTGGATAACAGTTACCTTGTTGGTTATAGCTTGACTCCACATAGGAAATATTAGTCTTTGGGAAATGGTGGCAGATAAAAAATAAATAAATAACAGACTGTGCAGGCACACACTCAGTGACGCACAAAAACACGTCGGGGCCAGATTTAGCATATGCTGTATTTGGCATGTACGCCAACTGCTGGGGGCTGGTGCTCATTGAAACTGACAGGGTAACCAACACAAGGTGGAGCCAGAGCCCCGGACTGGTGGAGTCAGAGCCAACGAGAGGCACAACCATAGAATCATAGAGTTGTAGAGTTGGAAGGGATCCTGACTGCCATCTAGTCCAACCTCCTGCAATGCAGGAATTAAAGCTGTCAACTTACAGATTTGAAAATAAGGGACCAGCAGCCTTGAAAATAAGGGATCAGCAGCCAAAATAAAGGATTTTCCAGGCACAGGTATGTTTAGCTTCTGAGCCCTTCCGAGCTAAAGGCAGAAAGCCCAGCCAGCAGCCAAATGAAGCCTCATCAATAAGGGACAGCAGCGGGACATGGCGCTGGGATAAGGGACTGTCCCGGCCAATAAGGGACGCTTGACAGCTATGGCAGGAATCCTGCCAAGAGCGGTCTCTGGATGGGCTCAAACCACCAACCTCCTGGTTAACAGCTAAATGCACTGACCCACTGTGCCACAGAGATTACAGTTCTACTTTTGTCCCCATTCTCTGGCTCCCTGCAGCTCTACAAGGGCAACACTAAGACTAAGGAGGAGGGATCTGTCAGGCAATGCCACCTGACTGGTTGTAGGTAAGAAAGCAAGCAGGTGAAAGCTGACTGGAAGAAGACTGACAGCTGATGGCTTGGGACCTCATTCATTCATTCCAGCTGAGTGATATCTACTGCCAGGATCTATCTTGATTTTCTACTACAGTGGTACCTCGGGTTAAGTACTTAATTCGTTCCGGAGGTCCGTTCTTAACCCGAAACTGTACTTAACCTGAAGCACCACTTTAGCTAATGGGGCCTCCCGCTGCCGGAGCACGATTTCTGTTCTCATCCTGAAGCAAAGTTCAGTTTGAAAGCACGCCAGTGCAAGTAGATAACTAGGTACCGGTGCAGCGGGAAGGTAAACGACATTTCTGTGCACTCTGGTACTTGTCACCGTCCTCTGTGTGCCAGTAGTGGTTTAGTCCTGCTGGCCACATGACCCGCAAAACTGTCTGTGGACAAACACCGGGTCCCTCGGCCAGAAAGCGAGATGAGTGCTGCAATCCCAGAGTCTCCTTTGACTGGATTTCACCACCTAGGGGGTCCTTTACCCTTTTACCTTTATCTAGAACGACAGTGGGACATGGGTGGTGCTGTGGTCTAAACCACAGAGCCTAGGGCTTGCCGATCAGAAGGTTGGTGGTTCAAATCACTGCAACGGGGTGAGCTCCCGTTGCTCGGTCCCAGCTCCTGCCAACCTAGCAGTTTGAAAGCACATCAAAGTGCAAGTAGAAAAATAGGTACCCCTCCGGCGGGAAGGTAAACGGCATTTCCGTGCGCTGCTCTGGTTCGCCAGAAGCAGCTTAATTCATGCTGGCCACATGACCTGGAAGCTGTACGCCGGCTCCCTCGGCCAATAAAGCAAGATGAGCGCCACAACCCCAGAATTGTCCGCAACTGGACCAAACGGTCAGGGGTCCCTTTACCTTTTAGAACAATAGTGTTTCATACAAGTAAACAAACTGTGGGGGGAAACCCTGTATAAATTAAAAATGGAGATGCTATGTGTACTTTCCCCCATTTGTTTTGTAACCCAGTTGTACAGTTGTTTATTCCGACATTTCTCAGGAAAATCCAGGACTACTTGCAGCCATGACAAAACTGCCTCCTTTCCCTCTCACAGCACAGAGAGGAACAGCAAACTCCTCCCAAACTCCTCCCAGCTTCGAAAGCTGACGTCAGAATGTTGAGGCATCATGGGAATAACTTAACCTGTTAAGTTCCAAACCCCATACCCCCCCTTGCCGAACATTCTGACAAGACCTTTTTGAGTTCAACACCTTTCCCTTTGCCTTGTGCCTCTTCCCGGCATTTTTCCCAGGCACCTGTTGAACCCCTTCAACACTCCCAGAATCACACTGTGCGAAACATATCCACGCACTTGTGGCCTGATACCTTTCAGGTGGAATACCCTTTGTTGTGCGACTGGACCTTCTAGGCACAAATTCATATGTTATCTCTGACTCACCGCCACCAGAAGGTGTGTCCTCAGCATCACGTGATTCCCCCTCTGACTTAAAGCGTTTTCGAATCCTCTCCATTACACTCACAGGAGAACTGGGCTCGCTTTTGGGTGTCCTCTTAACATCTTGTGGAGAAGCTACAGATACCTCCTCCTGTTCCTGACTTTGGTCAGTGACCTGATCATCATCATCGGATTCTGAACCCTGATCTTGGACCTGGTCCTCATCACCGGGATCAGCCTCTACCTCCCTTTCCTCCTCAGAATCAGATAGACATTCTGAGAGCACATCACGCATGACAGCAGTTTTTGACCTTTTATCCTGCTCATAGAACTCAGCGTGTTTACTGATCAGCACCTTACTCTGATCACCTGATGGATATGCAAACCTCCATGCACGTGCTTCTGGCTCATACCCGCAGAAGATCATTTTCCGGAACTTGGATCCATCTGGCCCCTGCAAAGCAGTAGGTACCGGCACAGATGCACTTGCACCAAACATACGCAGAAAATGAATCTGGGGTTTCCTGTCATGCAACAACCCAAAGGGTGTGTCACCTACTAGTGAATTGTAGGTACGATTCCAGGTGAAGCCCACATACTTGATTGCCTCCAGCCAAAACCTTGGAGGTAACCCAGCATCTGCCAGCATCACCTGCGCAGCCTTAACCAGAGCCTCACTTCTCAGCTCTGCCACCCCCCTCTGATTTGGTGAAGTCACTGTGTGACGTATCCCTTTCTTGTGAAAGAATTTTTGCAAAGCAGACCCTGTAAACTGAGCTCCTCTGTCACTGGTCACCGCTTGCACTCTGGTGGAAAACCTTTGTTCCACCTCCTCAATCCATCCTTTGATCAGCTGTGCTGCATCATCCTTGGATTTGAGACCATGAGTCCAGGAGTTCTGCGTAAAATTATCCTGCACCGTCAGAAGAAACCTTGCACCTCCCAGACTCGCTTCCCTTACAGGACCCCACAAATCTATGTGGACCAGTTCAAAAGGTTTTGTGGTTACCCTCTCTACCTTTGGATAACTGCATCCTCTTACCTTTGCCAGTTTGCAAGTTTCACAATTTACAGCACATCCACATTCTGTAATTTCACAACCTTTGGAAACCTCAGGCAGCACCTGTAGTTCTTCTAGAGAACCATGAGCTGTTCTTGCATGCCACGCATGGGCACATGTCACATGATTGTTGATTTCAGCACGTAGAGCCTGTGCTTTCCCAACCTTCCCCTCACCCTCCAGAGGTGAGTTAAGAACAAAGAGATCATTCTGCCCCTTTTTAACCTTGGCAAATATCCTCCCTCCTTTGGAGATTGTGCAGACAGCATCTTCGAAACAAACCTTAAACCCCTTTTTCAACAAATAAGGCACAGATAAAAGACAGTGGTGCATCCCAGGAACGGTACAACACTCCAACGTCTCCTGTAAAGCAAACACATGCACATTCACAGAGTTAGTTACATTCTTTTTCTGTCCATTTGCAAATAGTACAGTTTTCCCAGCCGGAATTGCCATGCAATTCCACATCTCGACAGCAGGGGTCTCTGGAATCAAATTGCAGTTCGCTGCAGAGTCTATTACAAAACAAAGCTCTGAGCCTGTCTCACAGCTGTCCTCAGACAAAGCCAGACTAGCTGTTAGTTGATAAGCCTCCTCACGTTGTTTTCCACATCCTTCTCTTGCGTTCCCACGCTGGCCTCCTCTTCCAGACTGGTTGCCATGGAAACCCGACTGATTTCCATGAGAAGTGTCCTTGAAGCCTTCCTGTGCAGCTGCCCTCGCTCTTTGTGGACAGTCTCTTTTGAAATGATTGTGAGATCCACACACGTAGCATCGACGAGTGGAAAAAGCCTGAACAGAGCTCTCATCTGGCTTGGCCCCCCCCCCTTGCATCCGGTGGAGCTGCCTGCGCCAGACTTGCCCTCCCTTAGGCGTCTCTCCTGTTCGTCAGTCAAGCGTCCCGTGACGTATGACAGAGTCAAATCCTGCGGACTCATAGACTCCAAAGTTAGACATAAATTGTCATAACTTTTGTCCAGAGAGCTGAGCAAAATATAAACCTTCAGCTCATCTGTAAAGTTAACCTGCAACAGCCGCAGCTCATTAAACACAGAGAGCATCTCTGTAACATGCTGTCTAATGTCCCCACCTGGACGCAGCTTCATCTCAAACAAACGCCTGGTGGTGTGGATTTTTGCACCAGCCGTGGTCCTGTGGTGCACTCTTTCCAAAGCAGTATAAGCTTCATGCGCAGTGTCCAAACCCTCCACATGGGGCAACTGTGAGCCCTCCAAGCTGAGCACTATAGCTCCCAGGGCTTTCTGGTTTTTTCTCTGCGAAGCATGCGCATTTGCAATGTCTGCAGCCGAAGCTCCGGCGGCTGGTGGAGGCAGTGGAGGCCCTAAGACCGCCTCCCACAGACCCTTGGCTACCAGCCAGGCCTTCAGCTTTCGACTCCATTCCGCCCAATTCTGGCCGTTTAATTTTTCAAAAGGCACGGAGAATGAATCATGGCCGTCCGCCATCTTCTTCCGTTCTCCCAAGGGGCCCCAAGCTGTACTCACAGATTACAAGCTCCTCCGGCACCCATCCGTGGAGAAACGATTCCGTGGAGAAACGATTCCTTGCTGCACTCAGCTCTCAGCTCTCAGCACAGGCAAACCTCTGCGTCTTTCAGCTAGCCGCTTGCCTCAGATTCCGGCCTCCGCCTCCTGCCGTGCTCCGTTGCTCTAAACCGCAACTTCAAAGCTCCCGTGATAGCTTTACGATCGGTGATTAAGCTCCATAACCTGTCAAAGTTGATTGATTTGACGTGACCCCGCTAATTGATTTACGATCTCCAATTAGCTGTTTATGTCCGGCACACTTCCTCTGAGCACCTCTGCTCCTTCTGCCGCTCCAGTCACGCCGTAGCAGAGTTAACACAGCGGGAAAGCTGTCACGTAGCTTCACTTAGCTTCCAGACAAACACACACAGAGTCCAGGTTTGTCTATTTACAGTTGTTTATTCCGACATTTCTCAGGAAAATCCAGGACTACTTGCAGCCATGACAAAACTGCCTCCTTTCCCTCTCACAGCACAGAGAGGAACAGCAAACTCCTCCCAAACTCCTCCCAGCTTCGAAAGCTGACGTCAGAATGTTGAGGCATCATGGGAATAACTTAACCTGTTAAGTTCCAAACCCCATACGCACAACCCTAGAGTCTGTCAAGACTGGCCCGTACGGGCAGGGGTACCTTTATCTTTACCTTTTAAGGTCATCAATGGCTGCTTCCATGGTCAGAGGCAGAGATGCATCTGAATGAATACCAGTTGATGGAAACCAAAGGAGGGGAGAGGGTTCTTGTGCTTGGTTCCTGTTGCAGGTTTCCCATAGGAATCTGGCTGGCCACTGTAAGAACAGGATCTTGGACTGGGTGGTCCACTGATCTGATCTAGCAGACCCTTTTACATTCTTAATTGATGGATACGTGGCCTGGTGGACCGAGTTCATGTGCAGCACATCCCCATGTTTCTCTCCTGCTGTGATGGCCTGGGACTCGGGCTTGGACTTGGAACTAGAAGAGTCTCAGTCTGCACTGGATCCTTTGCCTCAGACATCATCTGAACCAAGTCTGGGGCCTGGTCCTGAAGAGTCCCAGTCTGCACAGGTTCCCCTGCAACAAACACCAGCTGGGCCAAGTTAGGGGCCTGAGCCTGCCCTGGCTCCAGATGTGGGGATGACCTCGTTACCTTCAGCTGGGCCATCACTTACAGTTGCTCCACTTACCCCTGCGTCTGGTAACCCACCGATGTCTCCCGAGCTGCAGAGAAGGCCTGAGAGAAGGAGAGACCTGAGTACTTGCAGGAGGAGTGCTCGCCTTCGGGCGAAACAGGGAGGTGAGTCTCTGGGGGATCAGGACCGGCTGTTACCCCGACAAAGATAAAAGGCTGTCGGACCCTGTCCCAGGTTGCGGGAGCAACATTGCTGTATGCTGGATCCTGCCTGAGATCCTGTACCTGTCCTTGCCTGGTTTCCTGCCTCGTGTCCTGCCTTGGCCCTGTCAGACTGACTCCTAGAGGAACCTCCAGATTCTGGACCGGACCTGGACTGCGTTTCACGGGTTACCCCCAGGCCCAGTACACCTGCATCACCCCATCGCAGAGTTAAACAGAAAGAGACAAAGAGTTTGAAAATGAAAACGATCAGGAATCATGAAGGAATGTAAGATTCACAAAAACATAAGGAAGTCAATGTGCATTTTTTTTAAAAAAAGAATGATTATTAAACAAATGCAGGGAGGTGGAGTGTGGACACATAACTCTACCTTGTTAGCATGATGGTAATCAGCAAATGCACTTAAGTGAAATCAATTAATTTTTGGATTAGAGGTAGGTGACTAATCTCAATTCTCAGTTCCATAGTTAAGCTGGTTAGGTATTGTGGCATTGTTCCCATCAAAGAACCTTTCCTCTACTCTCTGAGCCATTCAGGATGAATCAACCTCTCTCTTCCCTCAACCCCCCCCCCACCTTTCTTTTAATGCTGCATAATTGTGTGCCAGAAACTGACTCACTCGCGGACTGCGGGCTCCTGCGTGAAGGCATTGCGGTGCTGTCCAACGGCAAAGCCACTCCTGCTGATTCTAATGAAAGAGATTTTTCTGCTCACCAACCTGAAGGCACACACAGTTTGAAGCAATTGGCCTTTTTGCAGATTGCAGCGCCATAGGCAAGACAATGTTTTGAAGAGCAATTTCCATGCTATTTCACATTGTCATTCTGGCTGTTTCAGGAGGCCAAATATTTCTGTGTTTTCTTCCTCTTCCTCTTCCTCTTCCTCTTCCTCCTCCTCCTCCTCCTCCTCCTCCACCCTGCAAAAAGCCAGCTTGTTCTCTGGAGTCACCAAAGCAACAGCCAGTTAGCCTTCCTGCATTGAATCATAGAATAGAATCATAGAATCATAGAGTTGGAAGAGACCACAAGGGCCATCGAGTCCAACCCCCTGCCAAGCAGGAAACACCATCAGAGCACTCCTGACATATGGTTGTCAAGCCTCTGCTTAAAGACCTCCAAAGAAGGAGACTCCACCACACTCCTTGGCAGCAAATTCCACTGTCAAACAGCTCTTACTGTCAGGAAGTTCTTCCTAATGTTTAGGTGGAATCTTCTTTCTTGTAGTTTGGATCCATTGCTCCGTGTCCGCTTCTCTGGAGCAGCAGAAAACAGCCTTTCTCCCTCCTCTATGTGACATCCTTTTATATATTTGAACATGGCTTTCATATCACCCCTTAACCTCCTCTTCTCCAGGCTAAACATGCCCAGCTCCCTTAGCCGTTCCTCATAAGGCATCGTTTCCAGGCCTTTGACCATTTTGGTTGCCCTCCTCTGGACACGTTCTAGTTTGTCAGTTTGGCATTGGTCTATTATGTCCTAGCCAACCAGAAATGCCTCTTAACTACACAGCATTTCTCCGACCCAAAATATAAGCCATCATTTCCTGTGCTGGCTATGAACAACTAGTTTTTTGTTTTTGTTGCAGTCTGAATAGCACTGATGGGTTCTACTTTGGATTATATTTAGGGATGTCCTCCTGAGAACTCTTACGGATTCCATCATACTTTCTTAGTTTAAGGATGGGGAACCTCTGGATTGGGTGTGAAATGTGGCCCTCCAGGGTTCTCTATCTGGCCCCTGGGTCTCTCCCCAGGAGGCATACTTTCCCTAGCTACATACCTCATCATCATGGCTTTGTAGCCTCCTGGAATATTTTTGCCTGGTTGGATTATCAGTAATATATGCAATATATATGTGTGTGTGTGTGTGTGTGTGTGTACAAAGGTAAATGACCCCTGGACGGTTAAGTCCAGTCAAAGGTGACTATGGGGTTGCGGCGCTCATCTCGCTTTCAGCCGGAGCCGGCGTTTGTTCACAGACAGCTTTCCAAGTCATGTGGCCAGCATGGCTAAACCGCTTCTGGTGCAATGGAACACCATGACGGAAACCAGAGAGCACGGAAACACTGTTTACCTTCCCGCCACATCGGTACCTATTTATCTACTTGCGCTAGTATGCTTTCGAACTGCTAGGTTGGCAGAAGCTGGGACAGAGCAACAGGATCTCATTCCATTACGGGGATTTGAACTGCCGACCTTCTGATCGGCAAGCCCAAGAGGCTCAGTGGTTTAGACCACAGTGCCACCTGCTGTGGAGACCCCCCTATGACATTGTGGCCTCCCACTCCCCGCAGATGCAAAAGCAGGGGTGACTAAAGAACGCTCTTGCCCTGAGGGGAATGGAGAAGAAGCAGAAACAGCATTTTCCCCCTAAACAAACAAGTTGTCTTATCCATTCTGTTACAGCTTTTATTTTCTTTTTTTTAAAAAAAGTGATGCCTATGGTTATAATAATCTCCTGCAAAACGCTTGGTGAGGTCTGCCTGAAAAGCGAAATGCAGTTGCTGTAAATAAATAAACAATATTCCCTTTACATGGCTACAGTTCCCAACATTGCCTGGGAACAGGGATTAATGCTTCCATCTGAAAATGGTCGCTCTGCTTTGAGGAACAGGGTGGGTGTCTCCTAACCACTCTCAGCACCTTTAACAAACCACAGCTCTCAGAATTCTTTAGGGGAAGCCAAGACTACATAAAGTAACATAATATTGCATTGAATGCATAGTGCAAATGGGGCCTCGCATGTGCCATTCCTTAAGCAATATTCGTTTCCTCAGCCAACATTGTGGGGATGGGGCGTTCATCTGCAGGAAGGTTAAGAAAGCCCACCTGCACTCTAAATTTCTATCAATTGTCACTCAATAGCTTTCTGCTAGTTTCATCCTTCAGGGCATTTTCAGGTACAAAAAAAGGACCATTCAGAAGAGCTGTCATAAAGGAAAGCAAAGGGCATTATGTTTTAGCAAAAGCGCCCGCTTTTCAGAGAAGATAAGCTTGTTTTGACTTTTGTATCCTCCAAAGACCAGTGGCAAAATCTATGATGGTAGCGATGTGCAGCAGCCCTCCGCAATTTGTTTCCTTGTTGTGTTCTCAATACACAGCGTAATAGACAAGTTTATTTACAACGCCTCCCCCTAGGCTGCACCGCGGAGAAGATCAAAACTCTGCGCCTAAAGCAGCTGCAGCCAAGGTTCTGTACTTTGGTAAGGTTGTGATTTTCTGTCTGATTGATGCAGCGACCTTTGCAGACCTCATTCTATTTCTGCTCAGGTGAGAAAAGGGCCTGATCTGTGCAGGCCGCCGAAAGAGGTGGGCAAGAGGTGATCAAAGTCCTGAGGCTGTAGAACGGGCTGTACCGTTGCATCAAATGGTACAGAAAGTTATAACAGCAGAATGCTTTCTCCTTATCTTAGAATACATCTAACACTTAGTCTGCCCAAATGGAACGAATGTGTGGATGGCAGAATGGAATCTTGTCATTTCAATGGGTGGATGAAGGTGTCCATATTTGAGCATTCCCTACAAGAGGGGGAAATGAAATGAGCACAACATTCAGATGAAGGGTAGTATAGAAATTGAATGAATGAATGAATGAATGAATGAATGAGTTTGCAATGCAACTCTCCAGCAAACTAATGTGCAGAAAAATGCATCCTAGGGTAAAGTGTTAATAAAATGCATCTCTTAGTGAATAGAGCATGCGCAAGATACATTATATAAAGGGAAATTGCATAGCAAAAAAGGTGGGTGGCAGGGAAAATGGCAAAAAAAGATTATTAGGTGATATTGGCACTAAAACGCTGCCATGTTTTTGTGAAGACTGATGTGAAAATGTGGAAAACAGATCATTAGATTGGAAAAATGAGAAACTACAACAAACTGAGTTTCTATCTGTACTTATGACCTGAACTGCTCAGACCCATTCTACATCACAGAAACGTATTCATTTAATTTTCATTTTTCATTTATTAAAATGTACAAGAGTTTTATGAGTTTTGATTTTGCATCTTTGACCTTCATGGTTAATCTTAGAGACATGCAGCAATATTCACCTAAATTTATTTAGAGTAGAACAACTGAAAACAATTTAGTCATGTTCATGAATGTTAGTAGTTCTACTCTGAGTAAAACGTAGTTGAATAGCTCCCATAGTTTTGCTTTTGACAGACACATGTCCGCAGCTTTTGAAAACAAAATGTCTGGATTGATGGGGCCACAAAACTCCCAGGGGTCTCTGCTTCAGCTTTGGCCTGCATCATAGAGATCTTGTCTCACAAAAGCCCCAAATCCTTCTGAGACATCCGTCTTCAACTTGTCATCTGAAATTCACACAAATCATGGCTTGCTCTGTTGAACTGTTGGGAAACTGTGCTCCTCCAAATGTTGCTGGACTGTAAATTCCATCATCCATGACCATTGGTCATAATGGTTAGAGGTGATGGGAGATGGAGTCCATCAACAACCAAAGATCTGTAGGTTCGCCACTCCTGTTCCAAGCCTTTGGTTCCTCAGTTGGAACAACCCACTGCTCACCTTGCTCCACCTGCCTTCCAGGATCTGAGCCTCGGCCTATTTTTCACCATGACACCTTCCTCTGTCCTCTCTAATCTTTGCTTGCCTATCCATTCATCACCTGTTTTAGTTGCCTCTGGACTCTCGATTGCTGCCTTTGGATTCAATCTGTGCCTTCCTTGCTGCGCACCATTTGCCTCTGAACTCACTTGACTCCAAGCATTTTGATATGCCACAAATAATAAGAATTATCTCTTTCCTGAAGGAGCCAATACATGAAGAGAGCCGCACCATTGGCTGAAACTGGGGGCATTTTGCGGAATAGGGTTTTTCATTTTACAGGGTATTTTGTGCCGGTATGGCCAAATAAACACCTTTCCTGCACCACAGCAAATGTATATATATATCGTTTCCAGCTGACCTTTTTGTAACCTCTATTAAGGGGCAAAATGCAACTCAGATTTCACATTCAATGAAAAAGATGCTCACATCCTTCTAGCTGAATGCATTAAGCCTGGCAGTGGTGTCAGGGAGCCGCTTTGCACTACATGTTAATCTTGCCTTTAAATTTCATTTCTGAGGCTTCTGAGTTCAGAATGTATCACCTTTGTTTATTCATGAGCCCCGCGCTGTCCTGCTAGAAAGTCGCTGGAAGTTCAGGAGAAGGTTTCCTGGCCACAACTCGGTCAGCGCTATTTGTCAATAATTTTGAAATGACACATTTTTGAAAAGGCAGCATCTCAACTCAGCTGGGAATTTCTTGTGCGCAGCTCAACTCTGATGTGGCAAAATGAGAAGAGCCACCAACTTTTTCTCGGAGTGAAACCAAGGCCACATCTGCACCTTCCATTTGAAGCGTACCACTCAGAGTGATTATCCTTTTTGGAATCGTAGCTCTATGAAGGGAGTAGCGGGTCTCCCAACAGCTCCCAGCACCCTTAACCACTCTGAGATCTTATGATGAAGGGCGGTATACAAAGCTAATAAATTAAAAATATATATTGAAAATAAACAAACTACAGTTCCCAGGATTCTTTGGAGGAAACCATGTATGATACTGCTTTAAATGTAAGGTACAGATGTGGCCTTGGAGGTGAAGACCTTGGGAAAATCCTCTGGATGATTCTATGAAGACACAGAATAACAGTGGTGGGAAGAATACCAACTCACTGTTTGTTGCAGATATTAATACTGCGCAGTTTGAAAAGACTGGAAGCATAAGAATTGACTTATTTTTGGAAATGATTCATTGTCCAAGCCCAAAAAGTATTGTTCAAACAGAGCCTGAGAACAAAGACTCAGCGGCCATCCTTTCAAGATGATAAATTTGCAGTTCAATAGCCTCCCATGTGATCTAATGTTAAACACTCCCATGTTAGCTAGCAGAGAATAACAGTTAATTATATCAACCCATCAAGGAGCTCAGAGAGCCCTTCTCACACTACTTTAACTTCAATGAAATCTTCCAGCATTATCCATTTCAGTGTCAATTAAACAATTACGCTTAACATGTTATCGTGTACTTATGTTCTGAGTGCCACACCTTACATGAAGGAGGTTGCGGGTTTGATTCTTGGTATCTCCAGTTAAAAGTCTCAGGTGACCAGTAATGGATACTCTGGAGAGCTGCTGCCAGAGCTACCAGTACTGAGCTAGACTCTGAACTGCCGTTAGATGGCTTCCTGTCTTCTACCAGCTTCTTAATTCATTTTTTAAACTAAATTAAAATCTCCCTTCATGTGCCATCGCCCTCTCCAGTTGTTTTTTGGGAATGGTAAGTAAATGCTTCATATTTATCTGCAAGGCCAACGTTACCTCTTTTTTTAAAAAAGCCCTTAAAACATATTATTTTGATTTCTGGCAAGAGGGACACACAACCCACGCCTTCAGGGGGGAAGATGAAAAGGGGGGAAAAGCTAAAAGAACATCTGGTGGCAGATATCATCAAGGGTTTCCTCAGAATTTTTAAGCTCTCTGAAGTCCGTTTGCATCCACGGCAAGATTCTCATGAACGTGATCATCATGAAAACACTTATTTCTAAAAGCCAGCGTTAACTCCTTGGGGCCCAGTTCATTGTGTCAGTATCAGCACTGTGCTGAAATCTGTCCTCCGGTTTCCTGGAAGTTTTCCTCCTCTGTGAAACAGGCTTCCATTTTTCTGCCTCGACTTCGCTTAGCTCTTTGTTTAGCCTTCCTCAACCTGTTGCTCTCCAGATTGTTTTGGATCGCAACTCCCAATGGCAGCAGCCAGCAATGGGCAACAGTGTGTCACTGGGCTGGGTTGATGGGAATTGCAGTCCAAAATATCGGGAGGGAGCCAGTATGGGGAAGGCTGCTCAAAGCAGTAATCAATGAAGAGGAGAGCATCTCCATTCAGACTCAGAAACGGAGCTGAGAAAAATAATTCCAGTTCCTAAAACTCTTGGTTGATTCATTCTGAGCCTAATTATGTCCTTCTTACACACACACACACACACACACACACACACACACACGGTGTCAAGAGTGTAAAAAAAGAAAAAACACCTTCCATCTACTACAATTTAGGATGGGACAGAAACTCAGTTCAGTTCACATTTTAACATGAACTTACCTAATTTGCCCTCTCCTACAAATTATCAGAACCAGAACACATCAACCCTTTGGAAATCAGAAATTCTCTAATGTTTGTGATGCAGTTAATGTGTTAACCAAATAATGTATTTAAAAATGTGTATGTTAGGGTAATGTGAACATACATTTGAACCAGTGCCGGATTTACGTACAGTGGTACCTCTGGATGCGAACGGGATCCGTTCCGGAGCCCTGTTTGCATCCTGATTAGAACACAACCTGCGTCTTTGTGTGCACGGGTCACGATAAGCTGCTTCTGCGCATGCGTGTGACGTCATTTTGAGCGGCTGCGCATGCGCGAGCGGCGAAACCCAGAAGTAACGCGTTCCGTTACTTCCAGGTCGCCGTGGAGCGCAAACCAAAAATGCTCAACCTGAAGCAACTTTAACTCGAGGTATGACTGTATAAGCTAAAAAAGCTATAGTTTAGGGCCCCACTCTCTTGGGGGCCCCAAAACAATTTAAAGGGGGGAAAACCTGGATGTACATTTCCAAAATATAAGATAAAAACAAATAAAGTAAAACCTACATACAGCAACAGTGTTTTGTGTTGTGTAGGCTCCTATGATGTAAGGAATGGGCCCCGCCTGCTAGCCTGCTCCCTAAAATATCACTGGTTTGCTCCTTTCTATATATAGGGTGCCTACATTCTGCATGGACTGGCTGAATGGCAACATGTGCAAATGGCCTGAGATACCTATTAGGTCCATAAATTACCATGTAGCATATATTCAACACCAAAAACAGTGACAATTTGTTGTTGACAAGGGACAGCTGGACATATAAAGGGCCCCATTGCCTTCAGTAGTTTAGGGCCTCATCAAACCTAAATCTGGCCCTGATTTGAACATATCAGTAAAACTATCAATGCATCAATTTTTCTTGTTACAATCACAGAACAGCCAACAGTTACAATCAAACAGAAGCACGTGTTGCTGTGGTACAGGGCAGCAAAAGATGGTTTGGGATTAACAGCGTGGCAGAGAGGTAAGATATGTGTGAGTGGTGCCACAATCACAGTAGAAGGATTTGATGGGTGCCAGTGTGGTTGGTAACCTGATGGTGACTTTGTTAGGGAAGTCTGATGAAAGGCAGTGTATATGTATGCAGATATATATATATATATATATATATATGCTTTCGTAGATTTTCACGGGTACAGGAATGCAGGTTTTGGTGTCCTCGGGTGTCTTCTCGTGTAAAAGTTGGGGTGTCTAGGCGACGTTTCGACGAGGTCTCACTCGTCATCTTCAGGCTGGTGCTTTCGGCTTCTTGTTACTGGAACAGAGCAGGATCTCAGTGTTTGAGTTCCTATAAATACTGTTGAGGGGTGTGGTGTATAGCCTCCAATGTTCTGGGCAGAGAGGAAGTTCCCAGGCTAGTGTGCCTTTTCTTCTTTTGTTCCTTAATTGCTTGAGGGATATCTTGAGTGATTTCTTGAGTGATATCCTGAGTACCACTTAGGTGGGTCATTAGGTGTGGATTAGTTGCTAAAGCCTTTGTGTCTTGACCTCTTGAACTTTGTGAAGAGTTTTTCTGAGAAGATGGCTGTACTGCATTTAGTTGTGCTCTGGCTTGGCTTCGTGTATAGGGGCGAGCTGTGGTTTTGTGGCCTGTGCCAGCCAGATCTGTGTAGGATCTGCCTAACCAACACGTACTTCATCCACAATGGACAAAGATACAAACAGATAGAAGGAGCACCTATGGGATCTCCCCTCTCACCGGTCATCGCAAACCTGTACATGGAACACTTTGAAACCAATGCTTTAGACAAGTCAGAACACAAACCCAAACTTTGGCTCAGATATGTTGACGACACCTTTGTAATTTGGCCACACGGGAAGGAAAAACTGGACAGCTTCCTCACACATCTCAACAGCCTACACCCCAAAATACAATTCACTATGGAAATAGAAGCCAACAACCAACTTCCCTTCCTTGACGTCCTAATCTACAAAAAACCTGATGGCTCCCTAGGACACACTATCTACCGGAAAAAAACACACACCAACCGCTACTTACATGCACAATCTCACCACCACCCTGCACAAATAAACTCCGTAGCCAAGACCCTCATCTCCAGAACCAAACGCCTGGCTGACATAGACCACTTGACAACTGAGTTACAGAATCTCTCAAATGTGTTAATTGCCAATGGATACCAGCAAAACAGGGTTACGAAGCTAATCCAAAAAGAAACACCCCCCAAAAACCAAGACACAGAAGAAAACAATGGCATGGCCCTCCTTCCTTATATCAAGGGCACTACAGATAAAATTAGCAAAATCCTCCATAAACACAATATCAAAACAGCCTTTTGCGCCAACCAAAAAATAGCCAATATCCTCAGAAACCCCAAGGATAAAATCCAGTTGGAAAACCAAGGGGTCTATGAAATACCCTGCAAAGTCTGCCCAGCCACGTACATTGGACAAACAAACAGACGAATAAATGCACGTATCGCAGAACACAAGAATGCCGTCAAAAAAGAAGAAAAAACTTCCTCTCTTTTCCAACACATGAAAGAAACAGGACACGAAATTAATTTTGCAGATTCCAAATTGCTCTCTAACATGGAACATCACCACAAGAGAATAATCATGGAAGCCATCGAGATAGAGAAACACCCTCACAACATGAACAAGCGTGACGACACATCCCGCTTGCCAGACATCTGGAAATTAGCCCTCCCCACAAAAACTGACACCAGATCCAGAGGCACACAGAACGCCATCACCAATCAACCACACCAGACCCAAACCCAGACCCTCTCCACAGATAAATTACAGACACCATCCAGTAGCCAAACCATGGTGGCACCTCCGGATGCTGCACCCCCCTGCAATCCCTACACAGATCTGGCTGGCACAGGCCACAAAACCACAGCTCGCCCCTATACACGAAGCCAAGCCAGAGCACAACTAAATGCAGTACAGCCATCTTCTCAGAAAAACTCTTCACAAAGTTCAAGAGGTCAAGACACAAAGGCTTTAGCAACTAATCCACACCTAATGACCCACCTAAGTGGTACTCAGGATATCACTCAAGAAATCACTCAAGATATCCCTCAAGCAATTAAGGAACAAAAGAAGAAAAGGCACACTAGCCTGGGAACTTCCTCTCTGCCCAGAACATTGGAGGCTATACACCACACCCCTCAACAGTATTTATAGGAACTCAAACACTGAGATCCTGCTCTGTTCCAGTAACAAGAAGCCGAAAGCACCAGCCTGAAGATGACGAGTGAGACCTCGTCGAAACGTCGCCTAGACACCCCAACTTTTACACGGGAAGACACCCGAGGACACCAAAACCTGCATTCCTGTACCCGTGAAAATCTACGAAAGCATATATATATATATATATATATATATATATATATATATATATATAACACGGCCATTTTGGTTTGCAGTAGTACCTACTTTGAGACATCATGGGCAACTGCTGTTCACTCAGGACGCTTGATTAAACAGCAGACGCAGGACCCGTGGAGCAAATTATGATAAATTGCGAATATTGATTGCTTTTAACCAGATGGGTGATACCTTCTGGCGTTTAAATATAGGAATGGAGCCAACGATACCTTGACCTCACCTCTGCACTGAGAACCTGCATGAAATTAATTTGAGCTGTCATTCAGGTAGAAGTCAGAATTATGTGATAGCTGATTTATTAATTTAAGAGGGGGAACTGCAGACCAGATGTGTTCTCTATTGGAAGAGGACTCCAGTGGCTTTCGGTGGGTAACTAATGGGGAACTTCAAGATGTTGCCCATTTTGGTTGGATCCGTTATGACATATTGCATTTTTCACATTAATTAACATGTACTTTGATACGCGATAAACAACTTAAATTCCTCCTCTCTCTCTCTCTAAATGTTTTAGCTAATTAGACGTTCTACTAAATATAACTAATCACTGTTTGCTTTTGAAGGTGTAGGTGCTTCTCCAGCGATAATGAATTGATAGCACAATGTTTGGTTCAAGAACCACCACATATTCCATGTGTTTTCTACACAGAAAGCACTGACCATGTTGATAATAATATGTAGATGTGGAAAGGGAGTTGCGATCATAACAAGTCCATAGGGCTGCCAGAAAATCTAATGACGCTTTTGAAGAGAGTTTTCAGGTTTGTTGGAACATACGATGCTGAGTTCTACCAAAGTAGAACATTGGTTTGTCTAGCTGGGCCAATGGAACAATGTTTGTGGATGCTGTAAAGGCTGAACTAGATAGGCCTTTGTTCTGATCTAGCAGGACGTATCAGGTTCTTATCACTTGTTGCCTTGTAGCTCAGTCGATAGAGCATGAGACTCTTAATCTCAGGATGGTGGGTTCTAGCCCCAGGTTGGGCAAAAGATTCCTGCATTGGAGGGGGTTGGACTAGATCAGGGGTCTGCAACCCGCGGCTCCGGAGCCGCATGTGGCTCTTTTACACCTTTGCCGCGGCTCCAGGGCGGATACTAGCGAGGGGAGGAGGCGCATTGTGCGCCCTGACACTCTGCACTGTGGCGGGCACTGTACTGGCTGTGACGTCGCATGGGGGCAGTGCGTGCGTTAGTCATGCACCGTCCCAACGTCACCTTCCGGCCCGCCCGCCCGCTACATTGTAAGGGGCATTTACGCTGGTCACTGCATTGAAAGGGGGCATGTACGCTGGTCACTGTTTTGAAGGGGAGTGAAGAACACACACACACAAAAAGGTAACTTGTTAATTTAACGTTTATTTCTATGAGGAGGAGTAATTCTGAGGGGTCAAACAAAGAAATAATAAAAAGTGACAAAAAAGTTATTTTTTTATTGACGAGTTTTGCGGCTCCCAGTTTTTTTTTTCTTCGGAAACGGGTCCAAGTGGCTCTTTTTGTCTTAAAGGTTGCAGACCCCTGGACTAGATGATTGGAGGGGGTTGGACTAGGTCCCTTCCAATGCTACAATTCTATGATTCTATCTCATTATTGCGTGCAGTGACTGGTAGCAGCTCTTCAGGGTATCTTTCCTAAGCTTATCTTGAAGTATCATGAGTTTGAAACCGGGATCTTCTGTAATGCTGAGCATGTGCTCCACCACTAGCAGTGCTGAGCCCAAAGCACAAAGCTACATGAAAAGGCATTCTTTAGGGAGGTGCTTCTTTTATTTGTATCATGTTCTCTGCTACTTTCATTATGTGGCCATAGCAACATAGCTAACATATGAAACCAACATGCAGATGATGGTAGGCCAAGCCATACAGAGATATTCAATGAATTCATTCCATCACTTGCATTGGAGCATCTGCTCAAATCCTACTTGAGGGTTTCTGACACGCATCTTGTTGGCCACTCTGAGAACAGGATCCTGCACCAGATGGACCATTGGCCTGATCCAACTGGCTCTTCTTCTGTTCCAAAAGCCCCAAAACACAATAGGACAACTGAAGCAAACTTAAGAGCAGATATAATCAAATCATGTCTCTGGGAGTTCCAAAGTATTCCATAGTGAAGGAGTGGCTCCTTGCCGACAAAAATCCGCATAGTTAAAGCTATGGTTTTCCCAGTAGTGATGTATGGAAGTGAGAGCTGGACCATAAAGAAGGCTGATCGCCGAAGAATTGATGCTTTTGAATTCTGGTGCTGAAGGAGACTCTTGAGAGTCCCATGGACTGCAAGAAGATCAAACCTATCCATTCTTAAGGAAATCAGCCCTGAGTGCTCACTGGAAGGACAGATCCTGAAGCTGAGGCTCCAATACTTTGGCCACCTCATGAGAAGAGAAGACTCCCTGGAAAAGACCCTGATGTTGGGAAAGATTGAGGGCACAAGGTGAAGGGGACGACAGAGAGGGTTGAACTATGTTCTTGAAACTACCAACTTCAATTTGACCAAACTTCCAGAGGCAGTGGAAGACAGGAGTGCCTGGCGTGCTCTGGTCCATGGGGTCACGAAGAGTCGGACATGACTAAACGACTAAACAACAACAAACATTGCATGGCACTTGTAGAAGTATAAGTTCTGCAGTTCGAAGTGATTGAGTTGGCATGTGTGGGGTAAGGCAATCCCTGAAGGAAACTGGTCCCAAGACATTAAGAGCTTTCGGCGGTTCGAATCCCTGCGGCGGGGTGCGCTCCCGTCATTCGGTCCCAGCGCCTGCCAACCTAGCAGTTCGAAAGCACCCCCGGGTGCAAGTAGATAAATAGGGACCGTTTACAAGCGGGAAGGTAAACGGCGTTTCCGTGTGCGGCTCTGGCTCGCCAGAGCAGCGATGTCACGCTGGCCACGTGACCCGGAAGTGTCTCCGGACAGCGCTGGCCCCCGGCCTCTTGAGTGAGATGGGCGCACAACCCTAGAGTCTGGCAAGACTGGCCCGTACGGGCAGGGGTACCTTTACCTTTACCTTATACAAAGAACAGTAACTCAGCATAGTGGCAAATTGGCAGCCAGCACAGAGCTTTGAGCACAGGTGTAACATGCCGACATAACTCTTACTCAGGCCAGCAATCATGTTGCAGTGTTTTGCACTAACTCCAGTTTCAGATCAGTTGCAAGGGAAACCCCATGCAGGGTGCATTACAGTAGTCTAGACTTGAAGTTACCAGTTCATGAACCACCATGGTCAAGGTGTTTGTGAAGTGGGCTCCGCATTTTGTCTCGGCACCATTGCAAATTGGGTATATTGCATCACTTAATTTATTCCCCCTTAAGTTGTTAATGGCCTTGACCTTAGGAATAATGGATCTAGATTCAAAAGGAGCTTCAGGATGGACACCTTGCACGTGTGTGTGTGTGTGTGTGTGTGTGTGTGTGTGTGTATTCTCCATATGTTCAGAATCTCACAATGTAAGATGAAGTATGAAACTATCTCACTTTTAAGGACAGACCAACCGACATTTTGTTCTGTGCCAGCTCTGGGAAGATGTGTATATTATTATCTTGAATATTCAAAGTGAAACTCCCACTCCCCAAGATGTGTCTTTGGGACAAATCTTTTCTCTCTTCCTTACATAATACATTTCAGCAGGTCTTAAAGCTCTTTGTGAATTCACGGTCGCACTGATAGCATTTTATCTTACATCTCAGCCTCCTTTGCTGTTATCAGCAAGGCTAAATCCTTCTTTCTTCAGTTTGGTCTCTTTGGCAATGCATTCATCCTAAGGTCCTTTTCTTGTTTGTAACAAAAACGTTTTTAAAAAAACCTTATTGCCTAGAAAAAAAAATGTATATCTGATGAAATCTCTCAGTTATTGTCTTGACTTAGAAGCATTCAGCTCAGCTGTTGGGAGGGGAAGGGAGAGGGGGGAAATGTATTCTCAAGAGCTGTGGAACTGTATGACTTCAGCACACAACTTTTTATTAGTTTTGCAAAAGTCAACCTGAAGGAGGAGGGGGGAAAACCACAATCATCTTCAGGATGAGTGTTAGACAGATTGGAAACACCTGTCAGTTTGCAGGCTCTGAAACTTCTCTTGCTGTGTCAAGCTCAGCTGTGTTTGAATACCGGTGGTCTGTGGAGTTATAGGAACATCGGAAGATGACTCAGGGCTTCGCCACACTTATCCTTCCTTCGCTCTTTCCAGGCATGAATTGAAGCAAAAGGCAATCCTAAAGAAAACCCAGATTGACATTTGCTCCGATTGAGCACTAAAGTAGGGAGAGAGGGGCACCAACACTATTTTCTCTCTCCCTTTCTCTCTCTCTCTGTCCCAGCTTTTATCTGAGGAGCTCAGATACATGGTTCTCTCCCTCCTCATTTTAATCTCCACAGCAACCCTGTGAGGTACGTTAGGCTGGGAGGGAGGCAGTAGCCCACGGTCACCCAGTGAGCTTCATGTCTGAGTAGGGATTTGAACTCTGCTCTCCCAGGTACACGTCTGACACTCTAACCACTGTACCACATAGAATGTGTGTCATTTGATGACTTGGAGATGCTTCATAGGAAGCAAACCATAAACGAAATTTTAAAAGAGCAGCAATGAAGTGCTTCATTATCTTCCTCAAAATACAGGGTGAGACCAAGTACCATATTTTTTGCTCTATAAGACTCTCCCTCCTAAAAAGTAAGGGGAAATGTGTGTGCATCTTATTCAGCGATTACAGGCTGCGCAGCTATCCCAGAAGCCAGAACAGCAAGAGGGATTGCTGCTTTCACTGCACAGTGATCCCTCTTGCTGTTCTGGCTTCTGAGATTCAGAATATTTTTTTCCTTGTTTTCCTCCTCCAAAAACTAGGTGTGTCTTGTGGTCTGGTGCGTCTTATAGAGCAAAAAAATATGGTATTTATTTATTTTATTGTTATTTTTGTAAACCGAAAAGCTTGCAGTGAAAATGATCACACTGAATACACAAATAAAGATTTGTGTGTTTGTCGTCAAGACTGATTTTTGTGTTCCAACAATGTATTTTTTGGATAGTCAATGCTATGCAATACTTAACTGCTCTTAACATAATAAATTTACCCGGGGTGGGAACATTTGCATGCAGGAACATTTGCATGGAAGTCTATTCCCCCAGGGCTGCTGTTTATATACATGATTTAACTGTCACTCCCTAACTATATAAACTGCTCTGATGGAGAAACCCTCTTGGCTTTGGCTTTTTGTCTTTTTGTCTTTTCCCCCTCTTCCATTTGCAGCTGTCCTCAGCCGAGCCACGGAGATAAGGCGAGGCTTGACACTGACTTAACAGGGACCCACTGCCTCGCATCAATCACCCTCCCAAACGTTCTCTCAGAGAGGCATCGGCGCCACACTTCGCAGTTGCTCTCGCAGATGGTTTGGCAGCAGCAAGAACCTGCCAAAAGCCAATGGCTGTGATAAGTGAGGACGTCAAAGGGAAGTGACAGAGAGCAGCCGAGACAAACCGGTGGGAGCGATGCGAAAATTGCAGGACCGGAATATTCGGGACTGGAGTCTTTGATCTCACCGTTCAGACCCCAGTGAAGTTCTCCAGACTGAAGAACTGTCATGGAAGACGGGGTCAGAACTCAATGGCAGAGCACACAATGCTTTGCATGCAGAAGGTCCTTGGTTAAATATGGGATCATGTTGCACAGGGGTTGGGAACTTCATAGAAGAAGGGCCTACTGTTGTTTAGTTGTTTAGTCATGTCTGACTCTTCATGACTCCATGGACCAGAGCACGCCAGGCACTCCTGTCTTCCACTGCCTCCCACAGTTTGGTCAGACTCATGTTTGTAGCTTCGAGAACACTATCCAATCATCTCATCCTCTGTCGTCCCCTTCTCCTTGTGCCCTCCATCTTTCCCAACATCAGGGGCTTTTCCAGGGAGTCTTCTCTCCCCAGGAGGTGGCCTAAGTATTGGAGCCTCAGCTTCATGATCTGTCCTTCCAGGGAGCACTCAGGGCTGATTTCCTCCAGAATGGAGAGATTGGATCTTCTTGCAGTCCATGGGACTCTCAAGAGTCTCCTCCAGCACCATAATTCAAAAGCATCAATTCTTCGGCGATCAGCCTTCTTTATGGTCCAGCTCTCACTTCCATACATCACTACTGAGAAAACCATGGCTTTAACTATACGGACCTTTGTTGGCAAGGTGATGTCTCTGCTTTTTAAGATGCTGTCTAGGTTTGTCATTGCCCTTCTCCCAAGAAGCAGGCATCTTTTAATTTTGTGACTGCTGTCACCATCTGCAGTGATCATGGAGCCCAAGAAAGTAAAATCTCTTACTGCCTCCATTTCTTCCCCTTCTATTTGCCAGGAGGTGATGAGACCAGTGGCCATGATCTTTGTTTTTTTGATGTTGAGCTTCAGACCATATTTTGCGCTCTCCTCTTTCATCCTCATTAAAAGGTTCTTTAATTCCTCCTCACTTTCTGCCATCAAGGGCCTACTAGATCAGGCCAATGGCCCATCTAGTCCAGCATCCTGTTCTTACACTGGCCAACCAGATGCCTACAGGAAACCAACAAGCAGGATTTGATCACAAGAGCCCTCTTGCCTCCTGTGGTTTCCAGCAACTGGTCTTCAGAAGCATCGTTGCTTCCGACTGTTCAAGCAGAGCAGAGCCATTGTGGTTAATAGCCGTTGATAGCCCTCTCCTTCTCCAGGAACCTGTCTAATCTTCTTTAAATAAAAAACAAAAGATTTCAATGGATAACAAAGGTGCATATGATGTCTCTGTTTCCAGCTCATAGAGTCCTAGGACCCACGTACCTATGGGACCGCCTGTCCTGGTGTGCCCCGCGGAGGACCTTAAGGTCCACAAATAACACTTTGGAGGTCCCGAGCTTCAAGGAGGTTAGATTGGTTTCAACTAGGACCAGGGCCTTTTCAGTACTGGCCCCAACTTGGTGGAATGCTCTGTCACAAGAGACTAGGGCCCTGCGGGACATGACATCTTTCTGCAGGGCCTGCAAGACAAAGCTGTTCCTCCTGGCCTTTGGTTTGGACTCGGTCTGACCCTTATGCTTCCCTCCCTTTATGGTCTTGATTTATCAGCTGCTTTAAAATGAGGCTGCATTTTAAATTGCATTTTAACCTGTATTTTAAATTGGTTTTTTTCTTTTCTTTTCCCCCCACTCTCTTTCCCCCCTATTATGTTTTAATGTGATTTTATTGGTGTTAGCCACTCTGGCGGGGGAGGGCGGGGTATAAATAAAATTTATTATTATATTATTATTATTACTTTATACATGTCAGTTACATTCAATGTAAGACATTGCAGTCATATGCATTTTGAGTTTGGGGGGAAGAGAGAAGAGGGGGAGAAAGGGAAGAGATCATGATCTTTCATTGTTTTGCATAGTGTATGTGCAGAGTTTTGGTGTCAGGGTCATGTAGAGAGGTTCATGATTTGTTTATTTATTCATTTCCATTGGCGGTGCAAGAGGTTGTGGAGCCCAGTTGGTTGCCTTTGGTTGCTTGCAGTGGGTTTTTGTCTCTGTGTGGGGGTGGGGTGGGGGGTTATTGGGGTCAAACTAGCCATATCGATTCATATGCTGTTGGGAAGGTTAGGTCACTGTCTTGTTGGGCTGTATATGAAATAAAGAGGAGCCATTTTGAGGTCATCCCAGTTGGAAGTACTTCAGGTCTTAGGGTCCAATGGGTCTCTCTTTGGTCCTCAGGGGGTCTGTAAGTATGTATAGAAACCAGCCCATTGTACATTGATTGCTCCACCCACTTTTGCTCTGGCCCCACCCACCACCAGCATATGACCCTTGCAGTCATGCCCAAAAGAGAACAAGGTCCTGTCACCGTCACGGACGTAGATCAAGAAATATAGCAATGAATCTTTCACCCATGCTTTCAGGTCTGCCTCCTTCCATATGTAGCACTTCTGTCAACATCAGATGACTTGCTCCGTGTCCTACCATTGGCCGAAGATTGGCAGGTGGTGACAGAGCTTTTTGGGATGATGTACACCATGGGACGCGGGTGGCGCTGTGGGTAAAACCTCAGTGCCTAGGACTTGCCGATCGTATGGTCGGCAGTTCGAATCCCCACGGCGGGGTGAGCTCCCGTCTTTCGGTCCCAGCTCCTGCCCACCTAGCAGTTCGAAAGCACTCTTAAGTGCAAGTAGATAAATAGGGACCGCTTTATAGCGGGAAGGTAAACGGCGTTTCCATGTGCTGCGCTGGCTCGCCAGAGCAGCTTCGTCACGCTGGCCACATGACCTGGAAGTGTCTTCGGACAGCGCTGGCTCCCGGCCTCTTAAGCGAGATGAGCGCACAACCCTAGAGTCGGACACGACTGGCCCGTATGGGCAGGGGTACCTTTACCTTTACCTTACACCAGTCATGGGATGCCCTCCACAGGGGAGCCCATTGCAATGTTTGCCTGTTTTCAGATAGCACCAAAACAGCAGCAGTTAGGAGAAATGGCATCTTACAACTTTAGGGAAAATAGCATGGCTTGCGGGGCAGTATTTGGGGCATGTTTGTGTGGTCCTTAAGGATACTGTTCTCTGGGGGTCCCTCCCTCCTCACTATACGCTTAGCTGGTGGGCTTACCTGGTGACAGGAAGTAATGAATGCTGGTCAGTTTGGAGCAACCATGCCCTGGTTCAGCCCTCATAGAATCATAGAATTGTAAAGTTGGAAGAGACCCCAAGGGACATCTACTCCAACCCCCTGCAATGCAGGAATCTCAGCTAAAGCATCCATGACAGATGGCCTTCCAAACTTTGATTAAAAACCTCCAAGGAAGTAGAGCCCACAACCTCTTGAGTGAGACCCGTTCCACTGCCGAAAAGCTCTTAGTGTCACAAAGTTCTTCCTGATGTTTCATCAAAATCTCCTTACTTTTGTAAGTCATTTGTTCGGGTCCTACCCTCCAGAGCAGAAGACAAGCTGGCTCCAGCTTCCATGTGAAAACCCTTGAGATATTTGAAGATGGCTATAATATCTCCTCTCAACCTCCTCTTTTCCAGGCTAAACATACTCAGCTCATGTCCAGTTGCTCCAAAGCATTATGGGAAATTTAAACTGTGGTTCCAAGCTGCTGGGTGCTCATTAGAGAGGGCCCTAGAACAAGCATCTGTGGTTGGGTCCTGGTGGGATACTGGAGCCCTAGAAACTACCTGAAGGTTTTGGATGCTGACACAAGCCCTGCTTTGGGTTAATCCTGAAAGTACTACTGAAACTTGAACATGGGCAAACATCCAGCACATCCCTAGCTGTGGAGCAGTCTTAACAAAGTTGTCATATTTCTGAAGTTATATTATCAGACTTAATCTTCTCTGAACTGTGTCACGGTTGCAAGAAATAAATGGGGACACTGTTGTCAGGGCCTTCTAATTTCCTGCGACAGCTGTCACTGGTTCTTCCTTACACACCAGCCACATTCCTGATAACAAAAATAGAGTTGCAAACCACTTGTGATGGACAGCAGGAGAGGCGCAGTAACTGTTTGAGAAAGCAAATGTGAAACTGCTGCAATTCAGTTTGGCCCAGTGACCTTCTTGTTAGGTATTGATTTTTACTAACTAGTATTTATAAATTATCCCTGAGTTTGTAGACCTATGAGGAGGACAGACTTCTTTTAATATTAAAAATTAGCATTTATGTTGCACTTTATTATTATTATTATTATTATTATTATTATTATTATTATTATTATTACTACTACTACTACTACTACTATTTGTACCCCAACCATCTGATTGGGCTGCCCCAGCCACTCTGGGCGGCTTCCAACAAAAAACATAGTAAATAAACATAAACATAACAAATAAACTTAATAAATAAAGCCCCCCTTTGGAGGGGGGTGATAAGCCCTGTGCACATTGGCCTCACAGACTTTACTCTGTAGAGTGCAGATCTCTGAAGGGGCGTTTCTATCTGTGTTCTAATTAAGACCCTTGGAAGCCTCCCCTTGAGCAAGAACGTTGCACAACCAGGCTTCCAAAACACAAGAAGGTCTATGCATGTCCAGCCAAATGCATGAAGAATCCCTCTTGCACACAGTGCATGAAGGTTTGTGATAAAACTGGAAAGAACAGTGCACTCTGCAGAATTTTAGATCTGGAAGAGACCCAAAGGCTCACCTAGTCCAAACCCCTGGCTTTGGAGACACTGGGGGGGGGCAATATGTGTGCCTCTTTACAGTAACGTCAGTGAAGAAGCTGAAGAGCAGGGTCATCGCAAGAGGGGTGCAGGGTGTGTGGTCCGTCCCGGGTGTCCTGCCTGGGGTGTGGGTGACAAAATCCGCCCAGGCAGATCAGCGTGGTGGTGCTCACATCCCCGGGGGTCAGATTTTCAAGCTTGTCATGATTGTTGCCATGAAGATCTGCCCACTGATCATGCAAATACTGTGCGGTGGTGGTGGGAAGGGCGCAAATGCAGCTGGTGGCGCGCGGTGATGACATGACAGGGCGAGTGCGGTGGCGTTGTTGTTAGTGGCAGCTCAGGAAGTACAGAATGGAGAAACTGAACCTTGCAGCAACAGAAGATGCAGTGCAGAACCAGTTGCCAACAAATGTCCACATAGTTAAATAGTGAATTATGGTGCTGGAGGAGACTCTTGAGAGTCCCATGGACTGCAAGAAGATCAAACCTCTCCATTCTGAAGGAAAATAGCCCTGAGTGCTCACTGGAAGGACAGATCCTGAAGCTGAGACTCCAATACTTTGGCCACCTCATGAGAAGAGAAGACTCATGAGAAGAGAAGACTCCCTGGAAAAGACCCTGATGTTGGGAAAGATGGAGGGCACAAGGAGAAGGGGACGACAGAGGACGAGATGGTTGGATAGTGTTCTTTAAGCTACTAACATGAGTTTGACCAAACTGCGGGAGGCAGTGGAAGACAGGAGTGCCTGGCGTCCATGGGGTCACGAAGAGTCGGACATGACTAAATGACTAAACAACAACAACCAGTTGTTCTTAACACATGAACCAGAAGACCCTGAGCACTGTCAAAAAAATTCTTCAACAATACATTGAAAGAATATTAGCACACCTTGCACCCATGGTGGTTTCCTATATTTGGCAAAGCCAACCATTTAATCTGAAGTACAAACCTGCCAAAGAACATATTCCTGCTCATATTGGTGGTCTCACAAAGCTTGGGGATAATATTGAAGATGAATGGTTTATTGAATACCTTATCAAGGAAATTACAAAAGGGTTTCCAGAATTAGCATCCAGGGTGGATTGTGCAAATACGGCCGGCACCCCCTAGCAGGCGGTGTTCGCATCCCCGGCGCCCGGTTTTATGCGATTGGCGGGTGGCCGAGTGCTAAAAGAAACTCAAGAACTTTTGGGTATCCTCCCTTTAAATAAAGCTCAGCAACTCTGGGCAACGTTCCCAAAAATTGCAATGTGGGAGGGGTGACAAAAAAAATTCACACCGGGTACCACCTGACCTTGCTACGCCTCTGCTCAATAATAATAATAATAATAATTTATTATTTATACCCCGCCCATCTGGCTGAGTTTCCCCAGCCACTCTGGGCGGCTCCCAATCAGTGTTAAAACAGTACAGCGTTACATATTAAAAACTTCCCTGAACAGGGCTGCCTTAAGATGTCTTCTGAATATCAGGTAATTATTTATCTCTTTGACATCTGATGGGAGGGCGTTCCACAGGGCGGGGGCCACTACCGAGAAGGCCCTCTGTCTGGTTCCCTGTAGCCTCACTTCTCGCAATGAGGGAACCGCCAGAAGGCCCTTGGCGCTGGATCTCAGTGTCCGGGCTGAATGATGGGGGTGGAGACGCTCCTTCAGGTATACAGGACCGAGGCCGTTTAGGGCTTTAAAGGTCAGCACCAACACTTTGAATCGTGCTCGGAAACGTACTGGGAGCCAATGCAGGTCTCTCAGAACCGGTGTTATATGGTCCCGGCGGCCACTCCCAGTCACCAGTCTAGCTGCCGCATTCTGGATTAATTGCAGTTTCCGGGTCACCTTCAAAGGTAGCCCCACGTAGAGCGCGTTGCAGTAGTCCAAGCGTGAGATAACTAGAGCATGCACCACTCTGGCGAGACAGTTCGCGGGTAGGTAGGGTCTTAGCCTGCGTACCAGGTGGAGCTGGTAGACAGCTGCCCTGGACACAGAGTTAACCTGCGCCTCCATGGACAGCTGTGAGTCCAAAATGACTCCCAGGCTACGCACCTGGTCCTTTAGGGGCACAGTTACCCCATTCAAGACCAGGGAATCCCCCACACCAACCCGCTCCCTGTCCCCCAAAAACAGTACTTCTGTCTTGTCAGGATTCAACCTCAGTCTGTTAGCCGCCATCCATCCTCCAACCGCCTCCAGGCACTCACACAGGGCCTTCACCGCCTTCACTGGTTCTGATTTAAAGGAGAGGTAGAGCTGGGTGTCATCTGCGTACTGATGAACACCCAGTCCAAACCCCCTGATGATCTCTCCCAGCGGCTTCATATAGATATTAAAAGGCATGGGGGAGAGGACAGAACCCTGAGGCACCCCACAAGTGAGAGCCCAGGGGTCTGAACACTCATCCCCCACCACCACTTTCTGGACACGGCCCAGGAGGAAGGAGCGGAACCACTGTATGACAGTGCCCCCAGCTCCCAACCCCTCTAGACGGTCCAGAAGGATGTTATGGTCGATGGTGTCAAAGGCCGCTGAGAGATCCAGCAGAACTAGGAAACAGCTCTCACCTTTGTCCCTAGCCCGCCGGAGATCATCAACCAGTGCGACCAAGGCAGTTTCAGTCCCATGGTGAGACCTGAATCCCGATTGGAAGGGATCCAAATGGTCCGTTTCCTCCAGGCGTGCTTGGAGTTGTTCAGCAACCACCCGCTCAATCACCTTGCCCAAGAATGGCAGATTTGAGACTGGGCGATAGTTGGCCAAATTGGCCGGGTCTAAAGATGTTTTTTTAAGAAGCGGTTTAATGACCGCCTCTTTCAGCGGGTCTGGGAAGGCTCCCTCACAGAGGGAAGCATTCACCACCCCGCAGAGCCCATCGCCCAGCCCTTCCCGGCTCGCTTTTATCAGCCAGGATGGGCAAGGATCAAGGAGACAGGTGGTCGGTTTCACTTTTCCAAGCAGCCTGTCCACATCCTCGGAGGTAACAGACTGGAATTGATCCCATGTAACAGGACCAGACAGAACTCTAGCACTCTCCCGCCCTGGCCCTGCTCCCACGGTGGAGTCTACCTCCTTCTGAATCTGAGCGATTTTATCTGCAAAAAACTTTGCAAAAGCATTGCAGGAGATCTTGGGGTCCCTACCAGGCCCCGGTGGTACAGGTGGTTCCGATAGATTGCGAACCACCTGAAAAAGTCTCCTGCTGCTGTTTTCTGCAGATGCAATGGAGGCGGCGAAGAAGGCCCTCTTCGCCGTCGCCATTGCCACTTGGTAGGCTCGACGTTGAGCTCTAACCCGTGTCCGGTCTGATTCAGAATGAGTTTTCCGCCACCGGCGCTCTAGCCGTCTCAACGATTGTTTCATCACCCTCAGCTCCGGGGAAAACCACGGGGCTGTCCGGGCTCCATGCAATCGGAGAGGGCGCTTCGGAGCCAGACAGTCAATAGCCCTGGTTAACTCCGCATTCCAGCGTGCCACCAGGGAATCAGCTGAAAGGCCATCAACTTGGGATAAAGCATCCCCTACCACTCTCTGGAAGCCAATTGGATCCATTAAGTGGCGGGGGCGGACCATCCGAATCGGTCCCACCTCCCTGCAGAGGGGAAGGGTTGCAGAGAAGTCCAGTTGCACCAGGAAGTGATCTGACCATGGCACTTCTTTTGTTTCGCTTTTAGTTAGTGTCAGATCACCAACATCCATAGAGGTGAACACCAAGTCTAAGGCATGTCCATGGCTATGAGTTGGGCCAAACTTATTCAGGGACAGCCCCATGGAGGCCATGCTTTCCACGAAGTCCCGAGCGGCCCCTTGTAAGGTCGTGTCGGCATGGATGTTAAAATCCCCCAGGACAACCAAGCTAGGTGTCTCCAGGAGCATATCCGCCACGACCTGAAGCAGCTCGGGCAGGGAATCCTTGGTGCAGCGGGGAGGTCGGTACACCAGTAGGAATCCTGTACTGCCCCTATTGCCCAACTTCCAGAACATGCACTCAGAGAACTGGGTCTTCCCAATAGGACGCCTGGTGCAGACTAATGACTTCCTAAAAATCACTGCAACCCCCCCTCCCCGCCCACATGACCTGGGTTGCTGTGCGTAAGAGAAGCCTGGTGGGCAAGCAGCGGCAAGGACAGGCCCATCTGCTTCATCCAACCAGGTCTCTGTCACACATGCCAGGTCAAATCCTCCATCCACAATCAGGTCGTGGATGGCAGTGGTTTTATTCATCATTGACCTGGCATTGCACAGCAACACTTTCAGGTCATGTGGGTCATGTCAAGAGACAATGTTACAGAAGCTGTGGTGCAAAAGATAGAGCCACAGGAGGGGAGTGTTCTCCTGTGCTCAGATCCTGCGTGTGGGTTTTCCACAGGCATCTGGTTGGCCAATGTGAGAGCAGGATGTTGGATTAGATGGGCCATGGGCCCGATCCATCAGATGCTGGTTGTCAAAGAATGTTCCGTTATTCTATGCATAGAATGGGGTTACGTGTGCAGGTCCCCAAGCCACCCCTCAAAATAATTCACACATCACACATAATTTTAGTTTTAGGTTTCTGGGCACTATTTTGGCCACAACTTTATTAAAATACAAAATCAGTGAGTGGTTGCTTAGACATTGGTTATGACTATCTGTCCCCCCGCATGGGACAGAACTGACATTCCGAACTCCATCGGAAGCCAGTATGAAGGGAAAGCCATTGTTGGGGATTAGTTGAGCTGAGCGTCAGTCCCTCACCGCTCACCCAACCAGCTCCCCAAGGCTTGCCGGCCCTGGTCCCATTTCAGGGATTGGATGAAATCGTGGCAAGCCCCAGGATTCCTTTAATGGAATTCCCTTCCAGCACCATTGGAGGGGCAGGCACAGCCTATCCTGACCCCTCCACCACCAGCTTTTTATAACCAATGCCTAACCACAACCTTACAAGTTGTGACGAATTGCTAAGTAGTAGGCAAAAACCAAATGGCACCAGCCAATCAGGCAAATGGCAAAATTCCTACTAGGCCCCTGCCCCAAGGCAGATGACCCCATGACAGGCAAAGCAAGGTCAACCAGAACACAGGGCGGTCAGGCGGGTGATCTGATGCTCACTGCAAAAGAGAAAGTAGAAGCAGTGAGACCCAATATTTAAAGCCTATGGTCCCACCCACCGATTTGCTACATGCAATTTGCCCCAGCAACCCGGTCAGCCAATCATTGCACCAGGCAAATAGCCATTAACCTGCCTGGCAACACAGGGCTGGCCTGGCGGCCCACACCGCGACCCGCGCTCTCATTTTAGGGAGAACGCACTTTCCCATTCACAGACCAGCTCTTCGCGCAAACGGGCTGCTGCAATTGGAGATTGCCCTACGCTTTCTCCTGCCTTCTGGAAACCCCAAGCACCAGTTCCCAAACAGACTGGCAGGTAAATGGCATGAGAATGCCACCTTGGCAGCAGCGCACAGCTCTGTTGGGTCCCCAAGAAATTCCTTCAGCTGTCAGGCTGTCACAGCTGAGCCAAGCATTATTCCGCTCAAAGACACAGTCCTGATTAACACCTGGGCTGTCACTCTTCCTTACCTGGGAGGGAAGCAACAGGCTTGTTCGGCAGCTGTAGAGGTTAAAATGAAGAGAAAGGTCCTAGAGGAATACTTGCCATCATGCCTGTGTGGCTGCAAAAGCAGACAGAGCATTTAATGCCTCCCCCTCCCTCCCCAAGCCCATTTCTCTTGGGCACGCTGTCGGAGATTGTTAAGACAGGGCTCATAGAAATAACGGAATAGCAAATGAAGGAAGTTCAGAGTTGCCATGATGAAAACAAGAGGTAGTAATGAACAATTTATTCTGGTGAGCCAAGTCACAGGGGACGGCCGATCTGCTGGATAGATGAGATTTTAGGAGGAGCTGCCTGCATAGCTTTGCCACCATGAGGGGAAGAAACTTGCCCCCCCCTTAAATTAAAGCTGAAAACATCAGGATGTCACAATCTGCAGGTGTTCTGTGCTTCCAGGTCAGGTTCTGAGACTGGGATAATTCCAGCACCCTAAACACCTTGGTGGTAGAAGGGGAAGATGCAAAGGTGATAGATTAAAGGGAGGGGGGCACATCCAGTTCTTCAGTTTCATGTGTTTCCTGTTGATACAACATGACAGTAAGAATGTGAGTATTTCTATATTTCTGCATCACAAGTATTTCTGGCGTATCATTCCTGCTTGTACAGCACAGACATGTTTACACTCGCCTTCTCCTCTTTTGCAAAGAGGACTCAGGAGTTTGCTGTTGAAGGGAGGGGTGAGTAGGGGGGTCACATCTTGGATATTGGCCAGTGGGGAGAGGGCTGGAGCACAATTTTGTCTCTTTGTGATGTTTACAGCACCCTCCCTATGTGCGGCCATCTGTCATGGATGCTTTAGCTGAGATTCCTGCATTTGGGGGGGTTGGACTAGATGACCCTTGGGGTCCCTTCCAGCTCTAAGATTTGTTGATTCTATGTTCTCAATCCAGTGGCCCAGAGAATGGTGCAGATCTAAATGGCTGTAGCCTCTATGTGCGCTTCTTCCAGATGCTCCAAGTGTCCCTATTTTCCAGGGACAGTCCAGGTTTTACAGAAGAAGAAGAAGAAGAAGAAGAAGAAGAAGAAGAAGAAGAAGAAGAAGAAGAAGAAGAAGAAGAATAGTAGTAGTAGTAGTAGTTTGGATTTGATATCCCGCTTTATCACTACCCTAAGGAGTCTCAAAGCAGCTAACATTCTCCTTTCCCTTCCTCCCCCACAGCAAACACTCTGTGAGGTGAGTGAGGCTGAGAGACTTCAGAGAAGTGTGACTGGCCCAAGGTCACCCAGCAGCTGCATGTGGAGGAGCAGGGAAGCGAACCCGGCTCACCAGATTACAAGTCCACCGCTGTTAACCACTACACCACGCTGGCTTGCCATCTCGGTTTCTGATTTGATCCTGGAATGTCCCACTTTTCCTTAGGACGTCCCTATTTTCATCAGAAAATTGCGGGAAGGTATGGTAGAACATCCATATTTTTATTGGAGAAATGTTGGAGGGTATGGAGTTAGGCAACCCCCCCCCCCGCCCAAGCCAAGGGGATGATACAACCTTTAGAAGACATCTGAAGGCAGCCCTGTATAGGGAAGTTTTCTAATGCTTAATGTTTTATTATGTTTTTCTATATGATGGAAGCTGCCCAGAGTGGCTGGGGAAAATTATTGTTATGGAATAGGATGTCCCTGTTTTCATAGGAAAAATGTTCTTCCAGTCACCAGTTTAGTGGGATTGAGAGGGGGTTTTTTTGGTGGTGGTGGGGTATTCCTTGATTGGTCTTAGAGACCCTACTTTTTTGCTTACACCATGCTACTGGGATTAATAGATTGGCAACCTTTGGGCCTGGTATGCAGATTTGGAGTGATTGCTGAATAGTAGGGCCTGGGTCTAAGTGTCAGCTTCATACCCAAGGCTCACCTACCATGGAGGAAGTCCCTGGTTTCCAGTTCCTCCAGCTGTTGTTCCTATTGTTGTTGTTGTTTAGTCGTTTAGTCATGTCCGACTCTTCGTGACCCCATGCACCAGAGTCCCTGTCTTCCAGGCACTCCTGTCTTCTGCTGCCTCCCGCAGTTTGGTCAAACTCATGTTGGTCACTTTGAGAACACTGTCCAACCATCTTGTCCTCTGTCATCCCCTTCTCCGTGTGCCCTCAATCTTTCCCAACATCAGGGTCTTTTCCAGGGAGTCTTCTCTTCTCATGAGGTGGCAAAAGTATTGGAGCCTCAGCTTCAGGATCTGTCCTTCCAGTGAGCACTCAGGGCTGGTTTCCTTGATAGGTTTGATCTTCTTGCAGTCCATGGGACTCTCAAGAGTCTTCTCCAGCTCCATAATTCAAAAGCGTCAATTCTCCGGCGACCAGTCTTCTTTATGGTCCAGCTTTCACTTCCATACATCACTACTGGGGAAACCAGAGCTTTAACTATACGGACCTTTGTTGGCAAGCTGATGTCTCTACTTTTTAAGATGCTGGCTAGGTTTGTCATTGCTTTTCTCCCAAGAATATAAACCTCTCCCCCGACAATGCTTTGCCTTATGAGACTTCTTTGTGGGTGTTAGGGCCACGAGGGTAGCTCAGAGCACCTGTTTTGCATGCAGAAGGTCTCAGGTTCAACCCCCAACATCTCCAGATAGGGCTTGGAATGTCTCCTGCCTGAAACCCCAGAGAGCTGCTGTCAGCCAGTGCTGACATTACTGGGCTAGATGAGCCAATGGTTTGACTCGGCATACGGCAGCTTCCTCTGTTCCTTTGATGGAGAAAACATTTGTGAACAGCTGTCACAGACCATGGACAGTGTGGCTCATAACCTGAGGCAGTATGAATAATGCAAACAAAATGCCTCTCATCGAAACAGGAAGTGGGTTTTGTCCATACTGTGACACCAGGCAGAACAAATGCCAATAGCTGACAGTTTCATATACCTTTCATATTCTGCATAATAATAATATCCAAAGCACCATCTGGTGTCCATAGATGAGGGCTCCTGAACTCAACACACGAATTCTTACAGCAGTATTGATGGAACTGGATATTTTCCACGATTTTCAATAAGTTTGGCAGAGAGGTGCCTTTTCTTTCTTTTTTTAACTTCCTAAGGAACAGGTCCCAGAATTAAAATTAGAAACAGCGACTTGGAATGAGCGGCAGAGGAAGAACAATGTCCTCTACCCTTTGGTAAGGTGTCCCAATTACTGCCTGAGCTGAGCCAAACTCCCCTTTCAAATCTGGCTCTGTTTGAAGTCAAGTTGCTGTGCCAACTCCTCTTTTACAGCTCCTTTCCCAAAATCATCTGTGGAATTGGGGGCAGGGAGGGGGAAAGATGGCAGTCAAAAGCGTTTGGGGCAGTCAGTGGCCCATTTTTACCTTCCAAGTGTTGGTACAAAAGTTAGACTTTGGGGAAATCTTTGGGAATACAGTGGTACCTCGGGTTACATACGCTTCAGGTTACAGACTCCGCTAACCCAGAAATAGTGCTTCAGGTTAAGAACTTTGCTTCAGGATGAGAACAGAAATTGTGCTGTGGCGGCACGGTGGCAACAGGAGACCCCATTAGCTAAAGCGGTGCTTCAGGTTAAGAACAGTTTCAGGTTAAGTACGGACCTCCGGAACGAATTAAGTACTTAACCCAAGGTACCACTGTAGGGCAAAGGAGGAGAACAAGTGGTATCTGAAGAAGTGTGCATGAACATGAAAGCTTATACCCAGAGCAAACTTAGTTGGTTTCTAAGGTGCTACTGGACAATTTATTTATTTATTTCGACTGCGTCAGACCAACACAACTACCTACCTGAAGCAAGTGGAAGGTGAGAGATGGCAGAGGCCTAGCACTGAAGCTTCAGATTGACCTTTGCCTTGATCTCTAGGGGGTGGGAAGACCATTCGAGCTTCCCCTTGGTATTCTGAGAAAGACTAGGCCATCTCAGAAGAGCCTGCGGGGTCAGGCCAATGGCCCATGTAGCCCGTCCAGCCTCACAATGGCCAACTAGATGCCTGTGGGAACTCTACAAGCAGGAGCTGAGCACGGCAGCCCACCTGCAGATTCCCAGCAACTGATATTAGGAAATATTACTACCTTCCAACCCTGGGGGCAGAGCATAGCCATCATGGCTAGTAGCCACCAATAGCCTTAAGTGGCTCAGGACCGCAATACCTCAAGGATAGCCTCTTTCCATAGGAACCTACCCAGACCCTGAGATCATCTTCCGAGGCCCTCCTTCGTGTGCCACCTCCTCGAGAGGTGCCGAGGGTGGCGACACGGGAACGGGGCCTTCTCTGCAGTGGCCCCCCCGTCTGTGGAATGCTCTCCCCAGGGATGTTTGCCTGGCACCTTCATTACACACCTTTAGATGCCAGGCAAAAACATTCTTTTTTAAGCAGGCCTTTGGTTGATCCTATACCCTTTTAAAATGTGGCTCTTTCCTGGGGGCTGGGTATTGGGTTGTTGTTTTTATTCTGATTATATATGTTGTGATCTTTTCTGTGAACCACCCTGAGACCTCCGGGTATTGTTGTTGTTGTTTAGTCATTTAGTCGTGTCCGACTCTTCGTGACCCCATGGACCAGAGCACTCCAGGCACCTCTGTCCTCCACTACCTCCCACAGTTTGGTCAAACTCATGCTGGTAACCTCGAAAACACTGTCCAACCATCTCGTCCTCTGTTGTCCCCTTCTCCTTGTGCCCTCCATCTTTCCCAGCATCAGTGTCTTCTCCAGGGAGTCTGCTCTTCTCATGAGGTGGCCAAAGTACTGGAGCCTCAGCTTCACGATCTGTCCTTCCAGTGAGCACTCAGGGCTGATTTCCTTAAGAATGGATGCGTTTGATCTTCTTGCAGTCCATGGGACTCTCAAGAGTCTTCTCCACCACCATAATTCAAAAGCATCAATTCTTCGGCGATCAGCCTTCTTAATGGTCCAGCTCTCACTTCCATACATCACTACTGGGAAAACCATGGCTTTAACTATACGGACCTTTGTTGGCAAGGTGACATCTCTACTTCTCAAGATGCTGTCTAGGCCCTATACCTCCGGGTATAGGGTGGTATATAAACTCAATAAAGCATCATCATCATCATCATCATCACCACCACCTCCATGAATTTGTTCAATCCTCTTTTAAAGCTATCCATGTTGGTGGTCATCACTGTGGTGTTGAGTTCCTCAGCTGAGCTATGTCATGCTGTGTGCTCCTTCCTTTCATCTGTCTTGATCTTCCAACATTTAGTTTCATTGGGTGAGTTCTAGCGTTATGCATCCAGCAGTTTCCTCCACCTCTATGTCAAGAGTCTGGGCCTTTTCACATTGTTTGTGACGATGACATCTACCTTCACCTTGATGGCCCACCAAGTCATGATGGTCTGCTCTCTGCTGTCGTAAGGAAGAGCAGGGTTTCAACCCAGCATTTGCCACCTTGTGTTGTTGTTGCTTCTGTGCTGTCAGTGCGACAATGAGACACTGATCCTTGACGGAGGTTTCCGTTACAACTCTGACACAGATTATAAATAACACCACTTAGACCCTATCCTATTATTTGCAAATGTGTCTCATATGTTCCACATCCTTGATCCGTGAGAATCCTTAATTCCAAAGTTGCCTGTGGTCGTACGGGCCATTAATTACACATTTGCATCGAAGACACTTTCCGTGTGCAATTAATAATTCATCATGAGAAGGTGCCTCGCCATTTGTAAACAAACAAGGAGATTAGCTCCCTGAATGTGGCTAGAAATCTCAGCACGAGGCGCCGGGATTGTGAACTGCCACGGTAGGCTCATCCGGAATGCCAAAAACCAGCAGCCCATTCAAAGAAAGGCAACGGGTCTTAATTCCCCCCACAATGACTTGTCTGCTCATTGTCATTTCACAATTTGTGTTCGGATGCCACGGGTCAAAGAGATTTAAAATAATTACACCAAGGATAATCATGGGAGAAGTTGTTTGCAATCTTCTCTTCGGAAAGCACACATAGGCAGCGACATCAGAGAAAGTGTACCCTCTGTTTTCTGCCATCTTTTCTGCAAACCTTTCTCTGGAGATTAGAGAATACTGCTCCTCCAACCAGCACTCAGGGAGAGCCATTTGTGGCAGTATCAGGATAGAGGTAAGAGGAGTTGACGCTGCAACATGTGTGCGCACTTCCGCAAACCTCTGGTTTCTCTGGCATGCACCTAAACCATTCATAGGTAAAGGTAAAAGTACCCCTGCCCATACGGACCAGTTGTGTCCGACTCTAGGGTTGTGCGCTCATCTCACTTAAGAGGCCGGGAGCCAGCGCTGTCCGAAGACACTTCCGGGTCACGTGACGAAGCTGCTCTGGCGAGCCAGCACCAGCGCAGCACACGGAAACGCCGTTTACCTTCCCGCCAGAGTGGTACCTATTTATCTACTTGCACTTTGACGTGCTTTCGAACTGCTAGGTGGGCAGGAGCTGGGACCGAAAGACGGGAGCTCACCCCGCTGCAGGGATTCGAACTGCGACCATACGATCGACAAGTCCTAGGCACTGGGTTTTACCCACAGCGCCACCCGTGTCCCCCAACCATTCATAGTTGCAGGGAATTATTCTTCCAGCCACCTCGGAGCCTGAGTAGGAAACTTTTCAGCCTGTCCACAGATTGGCCTTGTGTGGGACTGGGAAATTGGTGGGGGGAGCCGAATCAAACTTGTGGGCTTCATACCTCAAGCGCTCACAAATCGAACTCTATGCAATTTTTGTCCCCTTATATTTACTCTGGTCTTGCTATCATGGGAACAAACAACACCATCGACCACACCATCAAGATATCCATTTGTACATCTTCTAATGTGACGAGCCATCCTTGATCAACTCCCAGCAAAGCTTTTCTGCCATTTGCAAAGGCAAGGGGTGAAGGACCTTCTTAGACTGAAGGCCACAATCCCCTTCCATGAAACCTTTTGAGGGCCACATGCCAGCAACGGGTAAGGTGACAGGCAAATATGGCCAGAGCAACAAATGAAAATGCTTGTGTAGTATGCTAGTTTCAACACACACCAATGCACACCCCTCTATTCCCCATCCAGTCAACCAAGAGGCATTATGGGAATTCAAGGACACATTCCAGACAAGGAAAAAAATAATGAGCCAGGAGGGTATGAAGTAGGGTTGGTGAGGGGTGTGGCCTGGGAAGAGGAGGTGTGGCTAAAGAGGAGAGAGTTTCAAGGACCAGAAACAAAAGTCTGGAGGTCTGCCATTGAACTCCAGCCCTGAGGTTCTCCATCATACACCAAAGAGGTCAGTCTCTATGCAAGAGAATCAATGAACACAAATTGGGCACAAATGGGTTACAATCCGAAGCAGTGGGATATTCTTGAAATACAGAAGTCCACCTCAAACTGCTGTATTCCAACCTATAAGTTTCAACGAGAGATGCCACCATGAAACTGAATTGGAATTCATTAGCAAACTTGACACCGTGGAACTTGATCCCAACAAATCCTGGGAGTGGCTAGTTTATCACTTTCAGTTTTTATTTACATTATTGATTGTGCTATACCCATTCATCATTATCAGTGGCCACCAGTCAGGAGAGGGTCACACACACACACACACCACCCACTGATGGGATATTTTATTCATTTGACTTGATTTTGTATTCATTTGGGCTCTGAAAACATTTTGTCACTCCTGTGGTGTCCTGCATTACTTGAACTTTCAGTCTAAATTTATAACACAAACACATATGCCTCCTCCTCCTTTCACCACCACCAATTCAGATGGCTTTAAAAGAAGAGTAGTGAAATTCATAAGGCTAACAATGGTTACTTGCTTTTGAATTATGGTGCTGGAGGAGACTCTTGAGAGTCCCATGGACTGCAAGAAGATCAAACCTCTCCATTCCTAAGGAAATCAGCCCCGAGTGCTCACTGGAAGGACACATCCTGAAGCTGAGACTCCAATACTTGGGCCACCTCATGAGAAGAGAAGACTCCCTGGGAAAGACCCTGATGTTGGGAAAGATGGAGGGCACAAGGAGAAGGGGATGACAGAGGATGAGGTGGTTGGACAGAGTTCTCAAAGCTACCAGCATGAGTTTGACCAAACTGCGGGAGGCAGTGGAAGACAGGAGTGCCTGATGTGCTCTGGTCCATGGGGTCATGAAGAGTCAGTCATGACTAAATGACTAAACAACAACAACAATGGTTACTAGACATGGTGGTTGTGTTCTACAGCTTGTGGACTCCCCTTCCCCAAAGTAAATCTCTTGACAACTGTTCTGTTGTAAAGTCGTTTCCCAAAGTTTTTTCTCACACTACACAATAGGTAATGATGGAGTTGAGATGGGGGGGCGTGTTATGCAAGCACAGAAATGCATGGAGGGGGAGAGATATAAGCAGGTTTCAAATGTGTCAATGCCTCCTCCCCAGAATTCATCTTCTAAAAATGCTTTGCCTACCTAGGAAAAAGCCAATCACACAGTTAAAGCACCATCCAATTTCTTCTGTGCATTTAGTCACAGCAGACAGCTCCATATGAACCACTGTGGGTGCTTGTTGATTTTCAGCAATGGGTGAATGACATTTCAGCATCCTAGCAAGCTCTGAATATGTCAAACAAACCCATCAAACATCCCGATTACTCCCATGGCGATGACAACCCTCTTGAATGTCAACATTCTTTTAAAATTTACATTTCATTCATTTCTGTATATATTCTGAGGGCAAACATGAAGGACAGGAGGGGTACAGAAGAGTTAAATAGTTCCATCTGAGAAGTGACAGTCAGGAAGATTGTCATCCTGGAATATTCAGTAGATACTCAATGGAAGTCTGGTTGGTGGTGGAGGAGAGTAATGCTATATTTTATCATTCCCATGATATCCCCAGGGAGTTTTATCCAATGTTGCATTCTACTCACACAACAATATCTCCTCTCCACAACATCCCCCTTTGCACCCTCAAATTCTGGCCCATGGGGTTGTGGGTAGTGCTTCAGAGTAGATGTTCTAGCTGAGGAGAATTCCCTATTCTCATCTCCCAGAAACCATTGCTCCCCCCAAAAAAATGTTTATTTCTATGACAGAGGAAGAACCAGGTTCGCAAAGATGAGCAACAACAGCAGGGACATGTTCAGGTTAAAGTAAACTGCAATGAAATTCAGAGTGATAAATGTATTAACTGGTCTCTTGACACTGTGGATGGTAGTTGATTGTGTCTATTTTTGTCAAAGCAAACCAACTCAGGGGTTGTAGCTTGGCATGAAGGAGAAATTCAATTCAATACACATTCAAAGCTGAATCTATCAAATCCACGCTTCCATAAACAATACATGAACGCAGCTATCCTTTGAAATTCACACTTATCTGAATTTTGCAATGCAGTTCTCCAACCAAACAGTGTTTACAAAAATGCATATTCTAGGTTCAAGAGTGCCAAAAAAATGAGTATCTTTGTGAAAGTAGCATGGAGAAATGTGTTATATTGTTCACAATATAAATTGTTTGCAAAAATGTGTACCTTAGTCAAAATTGCATACATTTTTTTTAATTAGGAAAATTTCAAACTAAAATACTGATGAATTTTCATCAAGACCATCTTTTTTGAAGGGAAAAAAAATCAAATTGCTGCAAAATGTGGAGAACTGAAGTTCAGCCTGGGGAAAAATAGGGAAATGAGTGAACTGGAATTGACATAACCTTCCATTCCTAGACTGCATCCAAGACTGAATGAGAGGATTTCTGCTTGGGCAACCTTGGATGCAGCTTTGAAAGATATCCTGAAGAGCTCAGATTGATGGACAGAGATAAGATTTGCCTTCTGCTTCCTGAGCAACATAAACACTTTACCTGTAGAGTATCTTTGTTTGCTTTCATACAAATGGAAACAATCAATTACTGTTTGCTTTCGCAAAAAGCATTTAATATCATTATCACTCAGGATTTCATTACACTTTTCTGCAATCTGAATATGTCCCCATTTGTTGTCCATCTTTGAACAGCTGGTTCTTAACCACCTCTGTCTTATAGATAAAATGTTCGAGACTGTTTTAAATGTACGTTCTGAAGGTGACATTGTCTCATTCTGCAAATAAATTTCTGGAAACATAAGAGATCCTGGCATTCTAAGTTCCATTTGATAGGGTTGCCATATTCCAAGAAGTGAAAATTCAGATGGAAAAGTTGTTGAGATTTCTTTGGCGACTTTATTGAGCTGTTTTTCGCGATTTCCGCCTGGACACTGTCTCCGACAGCCGACATAGGGCAATCCTACATTGGGTAGTTTTGTGCAGCACAGCATAAGGCTTAAAGCCTAAGTCTTAAAGCTGTCAGAGGCACATCTGCAAAAATACATAAACCAAGCCCTGCCTCCACCCACACCACTCACTAATGGAAACGTTTTCAACATGGATGTAAAGCATGCCTAGAACATCCTTGCATGGAAGTTTAGCCTTGCTCAACAAAGAGGACAGCACTAATGTAATATTGTATAATTATACTGCTAAATTACACCTTGAATTATTGATGCAATATTGACCCATTTAGTATAACCTTAATAACCAATTCCTAGCATACACCACTTACAAGTTAATACACCCTAACAAGGGATTAACCGAAGAGTAGACGGAACTATAAATTTGGCCTCTGTATCACTCTATGTTTTATTAAAATCCATTACATTCTTTCTGTGTGCGCAAGGTCAGAGACTAAGAGGTATCCACCATTAGTTCAACCACATTATCAGGGAAATAAGAACAGGCTGAGGGGTTCATAGTGCCTTTGTCTTCAAATAAAGTACTTTGCGACTGGCAGCAAGAGTTCTGAAGAGGATACTGTGCTTTAACACGGAGGAGGGTTCACGACCAGTGTTCCACTCTGAGAGGCAATATGTCTCAGACTACCAGATGCTAGGAATCAAAAATGGAGAGAGAGAGTTATTATGATCAGGCCCTGTTTGAGGGTTTCCTGGGGTGGCTTCCAGCAAAATATAAAAAATAATAAAATGTCAAACGTTAAAAGCTTCCCTTGAACAGGGCTGCCTTCAGATGTCTTCTAAAAGTTGTGTAGCTCTTTACCTCCTTGACATCTGATGGGAGGGTGTTCCACAGGCTGGGCGCCACTACCGAGAAGGCCCTCTGCCTGGTTCCCTGTAACCTCACTTCTTGCAGTGAGGGAATTGCCAGAAGGCCCTCGGAAGTGGACCTCAGTGTCCAGGATGAACGATGGGGGTGGAGATGCTCCTTTAGTAAGGGGTTTGCGGTGCTCATCTTGCTTTATTGGCCGAGGGAGCGGGCGTTTGTCCGCAGAAAGCTTCCGGCTCATGTGGCCAGCATGACTAAGCCGCTTCTGGTGAACCAGAGCAGCACATGGAAACACCGTTTACCTTCCCCGCCGGAGTGTTACCTATTTATCTACTTGCACTTTGACGTGCTTTCGAACTGCTAGGTTGGCAGGAGCAGGGACCGAGCAATGGGAGCTCACCCTGTTGTGGGGATTTGAACTGCTGACCTTCTGATCGGCAAGTCCTAGGCTCTGTGGTTTAACCCACAGCGCCACCGACGTCCCTATACCCATCACAGAGTCATGGTCAAATCTAGCTGCTGGGCAATGGAGGGTAGACCAAGGCCAGTGCTGGATCTAGATTTTTATTTTTTTAAATAATAATAATTTTTTATTTATACCCCGCCCTTCCCGGTTCAAGAACCGGGCTCAGGGCAGCTAAGAACAAATTTAAAACATTTTAAAACACTTAATTATAAAAGCAGCATAAAATAAAGTATAAAAACATGACTAACAATAAAATTAAAAAATCAATTAGATAATCCCCAGGGCTAGCTGGTTGAATTGGTCCTACTTGGGCCAGCGAGGAGGCCAGGGGAGAATTAGCTGTGGGGTCTCAGAGCGGGTGATCTTCATAAAAGGGGAGGGGGAGGGAAGAGAAGGGAAATAAAAGATCAGGCTGAATTCAAATTAAAGGCCAGGCAGAATAGCTCTGTCTTACAGGCCCGACGGAAGGAGGTTAAATCCTGAAGGGCCCTAGTCTCATGGGACAGAGCATTCCACCAGGTCAGAGCCATTGCTGAAAAGGCCCTGGCCCTGGTGGAGGATAGTTTGACTTCCTTAGGGTCCGGGACCTCTAAACTATGGTTATTCATGGACCTTTTGAGAAAGAGAGTGGTCTGTGATGAGTTAATGGCTACAAGCCAGGGTGTCTTTGTTGTTGCCCTACTTTCTGAGGCAGTATGCCTCTGAATACCAGTTGATGGAAATCACCAGTGGGAAGAGCACTGATGAACTCTGGTCCTACTTATGAGAACAGGATGCTGGGCTTCTTATGTGTTAAGTATAATTGGTTTAATTCACACTGAAATGGGAATGCCTGTGTCTATTGGGCTTAACTGGAAGATTCCACTGAAGCTAAACTAAGAGCAAAAAGGACTCTCTGAGCTGCTTTGATGGGTTGATATTTAACTGTTATTATTCTCAGGTAGCTCTGACATGGTGTTTTAACCTTAGATCACACGAGATGTGTTGAATTGCAAATCCGCCATCTTGGAAGGGTGCCGACTGGAGTCTTTTGTTCTCAGGCTCTGCGAGAGCAAGGATGTAAATGAAGCTCTCCAGGAAAACAGCTCCGAGCGGAATGGGTGCTGCAAGGAGAGACACCTTTCCTTCTAGGTCTGCTGGAATTATTTCGTATTTTGTAAGAACAGGAACTGTTTGGATGTATCATTTGATGTTTCTGTTCTGCTTTGAAGAAAGTTCTGCAAGTAAAATTCCAAATGATATCTAATGGGTCTAGGTAATGCATCATTTCAAAAGAAGTCATTTTTTGTGTATCCAGCCACTTCAAACGGCACAATATTAATGTGTGCAATATTATGTTCTTAGGGCCAGATGTGCATTTTGCCTGATCCAGCAGGGTTCTTAGGCTGTTATGCTTACAAGGCAACCAGCACACATGTGCAATACTGAAACTTTCCTCAGGCATTCATCTGAGCCTATGGGGAGCACTGCATACAGAATCAGGAGTTAAGGGGCATACAAGGCATGCCTCCAATGTCTTCACATGCATGGGCTCCCATCGTACCAATGCATGTTGAGCATTGAGGTCTGCAAGAGGCTTTTACGTGCATTCTGGTGAATGCTCCTTGCAATGTCTGCAACACTGGGAAACCCATCTTATCGGGTTTTCCAGTTGCACAGAGTCTTCTAAGCATCCTCAGCTATTTGCTTTTCTGTGGACATGGGGAGATGTTCTCAGAGGTATAGGGGAGATGTCATGGTGGCACCAAGGAGGTGGTGTAAATTGGGGGCATCATTCCTGGGCCCAGAAGATAAAGGCTTTCTTATTCTTCCTTTGGTTATCAGCCAGAAACATTTCTCCTGTAAGGAGAGGAAGAGGAGCAGGGAAATGGCAGTGAAAACAGAAGCAGTCCAGGGAACAAAGATGTACTTAACAACATCCAAAACTATACAAATGTTCTATGAAGTGTTTTTTGTTTTTTTTAAAAGGCCATTCATTTAAGAAGGCCATTGCTTTTTCAGCAATTGCTGTATATTTATCTCTCCCCTTTCTTCCATGACTGAATTCAAGATTGTGTAGATAAAAGTTCCTGGGGAACTTCGTTATACACCTTTA